>NC_138990.1:41248854-41851904 GCF_964341445.2 Mesoplodon mirus | reverse complement strand
CTGTGGAAAACAGTATGGAGGTTCCTCAAAAAACTAAAAGTAGAACTACCATATGATCTAGCAATCTCACTTCTGGGTATATATCCAAAATAATTAAAATCAGGATCTCGAAGAGATATCTGCATATCTGTTCATTGCAGCATTATTCACAAGAGCCGAGATTTGGAAACAACCTATATGTCCATGAACAGATAAAAATGTGATATATGCGTACAATGGAATATTACTCAGCCTTACGAAGAAGAGAATGCTGCCATATGTGACAACACAGATGAACCTGGAAGATTTTATGCTAAGTGAAATAAGCCAGTCACAGAGCAGAAATACTGCCTGATTCGACTCACGTGAGGTGTCTCAAATAGTCAAACTCATAGAAACAGACAGGAGCATGGTGGTTGCCAGGGGCTGGAGGAAGGCAGAAATGATGAGTTCTTATTCATGGGAATAAAGTTTCAGTTATGTAAGATAAGTAAGTTCCAGAGATGTGCTGTGCAACACTGTGCCTAAACTTAACAGTAACATTTTTAACTTTAGGTCTTGAGGTACAACTTTGTTTGTTTAGAGTCTGTCTTCCCAGTAACAAAAAGCTAAGCCCCATGTGCACAGGCAATTAGGTGGTTTTTTTTGGTGTGTGTGCATGTGTGCGCGCGTGTGTGTGTGTGTGTGTTTGTCTTTGCTGTATATTCGATATCTCAGTCAGTGCCTGGGCCACTATAGGTGTTTAGTAATATGTGTGGAATGAATGTGGTGAGAGGGAACACAGTGCATTTTATGAAGTAAAAGAGGGCCAGTATGGGAAATTGATGTGAGGGGAGGTGGTTAGTTAGGCAGGGGCCAGACTGTACAGAATTTTGTAAACTGCATAAAGATTTTTTTTTTCAAAAGAACAATGTAATGTGCAGCCACTGGAGTGTTTTAAGCAGATGGACTGATGTGATCAGTTTTAGGTTTTGAAAAAATAACTCTGATCTGGAAAATGTATGATCATTTGGGCAACTGTTCCAAGCCCCAGACTAATTAAATCAGACCCGTTGGGGTGAAGCCCAGGCAACAGCAGTGATGAAGGCTTTTTAGGAGATTCCAATGCACAGCCAAGATTGGAAACTAGCTATTTGGGGTAAGGTTCCTGAGAAGGCAGGATGGACAAGCCTCAAAACACAGGAGGAGGGATTTCTGGTCTCAGCTGTGATATATTAAGAGCTTGGAAGTGATTACTCATGCCCTTAGAAGTAGAAAATGCTGTGCAAGCTGAAAATCAGTGACTTTCTTGGACCAATCAGAGACTTAAGAGTTGCAGGGTGAGGACCACCAATCAGACTTAACCTTGTAGGCAAACCACCACCCTGAAATCTGGAAAGTCAGGTGCATCTGGAGAGGTACATTACCTGAGATCCGCTAACCTAGAGCAGAAGCTGCTGAGACTGTAAGCTGGTAGGAACACTTCAATGGTTATTTTTTCAAATTGCTGGAGTCCAAGTCTGGCTAGCATGAGAATGAGACGCTCCTCATAGTTTCCCAGGGTTTTCCTGCAGGAACCCCACCAGTTTCTCATGGGGAGGATCTGAGAAAGCTCCTTCCGTAGTCTTGGCAGGGCAGGGATGGGGGAGGGCAGGGCAGCTACAGTAAACCCTCCCAGATGTTTCTCCCAAGCAAAGGACTCATCTCCTGGGTGGAGGACTTGGCCAGAGGGCAGTTCTGAAACCTTATTCCAGCTCGGGGGAGGGAACCCTGCCTCCCGGCCTCCTGCCCCAGCCTTCCTATCTCTTCTAAGAGAAGAAGAAAGAAAAACCTGGTCAGTAGGGGCAAGGGCTTCAAGGAATTAGACTGAGCATGTTGTATCTGGGAAAGAGACTAGTGGGGAAAGCTCTACACCGGGAGGACACACAGACTCGTCTGAAGTCCACACCCCTGGACACAGGCCCACTAAGAAGACTGACGCTCAGTTAGAAGGTGATAGGACATCCCCTTCCCCCACACCTTACCACCACACACGGGAGCAAGCTTCCAGGCATGACGACAATGGGTTACAGGTGAACAAGCTGCAGGACCCAGACTGCCTGAGGAGTGCACGGGGAAGCCCCAAAGCTGGGAGGGAGGAGAAAACAATCTTATCAGAGGAATTTGAAGCATCTGTTGTCTCTAGAGACAACAAATATTAATCACAGCCCAACTCCTAGCCAGATTACCATAATCCTCATACTAAAGACCTATTTACTGTAGTACCTATTACCCTAAACAACTCTGGCTTTCAACCGAAAATTACAAGTCGGGTCAGAAGGCAAAATAACACACTCTCTGAAGAGACAAATAATTTTCACAACCAGACTCATATGACAGAGATGTTGGATTTATCAGACAAGAACTTAAAATTATTATGATTAAGATGTTAAAGGCTCTCATGGAAAAAGTAGACACCATGCAAAATCATGTATATGGCTAATGTAAGCTGAGAGATGAGTACTGTAAGAAAGAATCAAAATACAGGTGGAGGAAGTGGTTTTGCAGGAATAGGGTCAATTTCTTTAACATAAGAGGAAAACAATATTGGTGCAGATGTGGGTGTGCATTTGTAGGTTCTCATATGCTAGCTGTGACTTCTCTGTTAATTTCAGTCCTCTATTTTTGAACCCTCCCACCGCGCCAGAAACAAATGTCTACTGACTGGGGAGGTGCGGGGTAAGAAGAGGCAATGTTAGGAGACCAGCATGATGCACTTTCTTGTCCTTCTTCTGGAGCTGATAACTAGCCTTATCTCCCCAGGGAACTTGGGATGGCTGTGGGAAAGCAAATAAATGTAACACATGAAGAAGTACAGGGCCTCCCTGGTGGCGCAGTGGTTGAGAGTCCGCCTGCCGATGCAGGGGATACGGGTTCGTGCCCCGGTCTGGGAGGATCCCATATGCCGCGGAGCGGCTGGGCCCGTGAGCCATGGCCGCTGGGCCTGCGCGTCCGGAGCCTGTGCTCCGCAGCGGGAGGGGCCACAACAGTGAGAGGCCCGCATACCGCAAAAAGAAAAAAAAAAAAAAAAAAAAAAAAAAAAGAAGTACGTCCCTCAATATGATTTGTGGGTGAGGCTTTACATAGACCAATGATCGTTCAACTCTAATTCTGTCACCCTGCCAATTAAAATAAATGCCCAAAAAGGTGTTTTCTTTAACTTGGCTATTGTGCCACAGTGTCAAATCAAATTAGCATTCTTATACTAGATTCTAGTGGTAAAAAAAAAAAAAAAGGTGCGAGGGAACACATATTATCATGAACTGCCATTTATCAAGCACCTATTAGTTTTGAGCTCTGTTCTATACCAGATCTTTTGCAAAGCTCACAATGCCCCTTCCAGGTAGGTTTTTTAAAACCTTCCATTTATTCTTGAGAAAGCAGAATCCCAGAGAAATAAATGCACAGAGTTGGTAAGAGCTACCTACCCCATAAAAACTCATGTTTGTTTGTTTTGTTTTTCAACTCCATTCTCCAAAGCTAATGCTTATTCCACTACACTCTGTTGTTTCATATAATTTCAAAACATGGCAAAATTTACGAGTAGCAGAGAAAAACAAATGGACCCTGAAAGAGAGGAAAGGTTTTTCTGCACAGTTATTGAAGGTATTTTACTTGGGTGTTTTCTATCTAAACACTATTTAAACCTAAATGTTTTCTATATCAATAAGGATGAGACTATTTGCAAGGGCAACTGTCAGGGAATTCCTGTACTTTATTTTCTACCAGTATTAGTTGGTGTTGTGGTTTTTCACACCCATATCTGGAGCATCACCAAGGAGCCAGAATAATAAATACTATACAATGATTTCTTGATTCTAAGATTCATATTTTGTCTTCAAATTTTAACAGTGTAGAAGCTGGGATGCATCTTATCACTGTGTCTGGAGAAACCAACTGTCAAGCAGAGGGGTAAGTTGTAATGACTTTCTTTTATTGCCTAAATAAATGAAAACTAAGCTCTATATTAGAGGTGACAGTTTATCTGATCTGCACCTCAGTTAAATAATTTGCATTGGTAGTGTTATATTCCATTGATTTAAATGTAAATTTGGACCCCTAATGATTGCTTTTAATACCTTTACAAGATTATATTATGATGCAACATTGAAAAAAGTTGTGACTATGGAAGATTCCTTACCAAGTGCCAGAAAGTGCAATTAAAGGCAATGGAAATTGCTAAATATTTTTAAATAGGTCATATAATTTTGAAACTTGAGAGGCTGATGTGACCAAGTGATGCCCTGTGAAGGACTCTCACTTGGGCTCTGAACTTCTGTTTTGTTACAAGCTTCCAGCTAGCTTTGGAAACAAAGGTGTTTAACTTCCAGTAATACATAATGAATTAAGAAAACTAAATAAACTAACCAAAAGATAGACCAGATAGTCAGTGCAGATAAAACTTTATGCCTCAAATTCACACTGTCAATTGTAGAGGAGCTAAAACTACTCTGTACTGATGGAGAATTTGTGATGGAGGGGATGGGGGGTGGAAGATAGAGATGGAAATCCCACCGGGGATGCTAAGTAACAAGGTCTCACTAATGCCACATAAACACTGTACAAGAGGGGTTCCAGAAAAGTCTTTGCATAAGCCAGATAATTGTTATGGGTACAGATTTATGAAGGGCTTGAAGAAAAAAAATCATGTGTAACAGTGATTAGGGGAGACCTCCTAGGAAAAGTATTGAAGGATGGTAAGAGTCTTAAGAGGTTGAAAAGTTAGGGGTGGGGGCTACCTTGTATACGTACCTTCCTCCTCACCCCAACTAGTGCACACAACAGAATCTTCCACATAGTTGCACTAACAAGTGTTTGAATAGCTTGAAAAAAATGAAGGATGACACCTCTTAATAGTTATAGAATGTTAAAGGTCATGGAAAAACATTAAAAAAGCCTGACAGAGACCATTCTGCTCTTCATACATCCTCTCCAGATACATTCTCAGAGTCAGCACCATCCTATTTTTAAACATTTCATCTGTCACCTTTTTATTATTTAAAAAAATGTCTAATTTGCTTAAAGTGCCTTAGGCAAAGTATGATCAAATTCATTGATGGTAATGACACTGAATCAGAAAGGACAGGGACAGAAATACCAGGGCCCATTAAGATGGACACGTGGATAAAGAGCCCTCTCAGCTTTGTGCTCTACCACATCCAGGGTTTAGTGAAACAAAACCAGAAACGATCATAGACTGATTGAAGAGTGACCTCAGAGGCCGTGTTTTTACAGCCTAAGGGACTGAATTGTGCTATGGCCAGACCAAGAAATCCCAGAGGATTGTCTGAATAATCACCTTGTCCCCACATGGTACCTCGGGTTAAACTGTTTCCCTCAAGAATGTGTCAGGGAAGGAATGGCCCTTGACATCCTTATGTGGAAATGTTACCTCAAGCACACATAGATTTAGATGATTTTAAGTCAGGGCTGTTTCTATGTTGTGAGTACAGCTGTGACATATATGATACATTAGGAAATGGAGAAGGGAGAAGAGAGCCCGTTTGGTTTCCTATATTCTCTTCCATTAGCACATACGCAAGTCTTTGTTACATGGGCCAGATATCTTAGCATGACAGATTCTTTCAATGTGGTAGCCATAAAATGAAGTAGTAAACAAGGAACCAGGACACAGTGTGATGTGCTGTGAAATTGGGGATTCAAGTCCAGGAAGTCCAGAAATGTTAGATTAAAAATCCTGTTTCGGGCTTCCCTGGTGGGGCAGTGGTTGAGGGTCCACCTGCCGATGCAGGGGACACGGGTTCGTGCCCCAGTCTGGGAGGATCCCACATGCCGCGGAGTGGCTGGGCCTGTGAGCCGTGGCCACTGGGCCTGCGCGTCCGGGGCCTGTGCTCCGCAGCGGGAGGGGCCACAGAACTGAGAGGCCCGCATACCGCAAAAAAAAAAAAAAAATCCTGTTTCTACAAGTGAGTTGTCATATCTAACCAAGGGTGGTATTTCTTTAGTTCTTTGAGACCAAGACTGTTGAAGGGGAGTGGGAGAGAAGGCAAGGCAGTCGAGCAAGCTGCCACCATGGATGTACTTACCTTTTCCTTGAAGAAGCACTGAGCGTTTAGGAGGATCCAGAGACCATGGCCTTGGTACAAGCCCACAATTAAGACTTTTGGAGGTCTGGGCGAAAAGAGAGGGGGCAAGGCATCATGAAGGCCAGAGAATGGAGGCCTCAACTGATAAGAGAACCAAGGGAGAAGTCCAAATGGAGAGGTTACAATTTAAAAATGCCTGCTATGCCTTTTCAATAAATGGTGCTAGGGCAATTGGGCATCCACCGGCAGGAAAAAGAAAAATAGGGAAGGAGGAAGGAAAAAGAGTAAAAGGTCTTTTTTTTTTAAACATCTTTATTGGAGTATAATTGCTTTACAATGTTGTGTTAGTTTCTACTGTATAACAAACTGAATCAGCTATACGTATACATATATCCAGATATCCCCTCCCTCTTGCGTCTCCATCCCCCCTCCCTATCCCACCCCTCTAGGTGGTCACAAAGCACTGAGCTGATCTCCCTGTGCTATGCAGCTGCTTCCCACTAGCTATCTATTTTACATTTGGTAGTGTATATATGTCCATGCCACTCTCTCACTTCATCCCAGCATACCCTTCCCTCTCCCCGTGTCCTCAAGTCCATTCTCTAAAGTCTCCGTCTTTATTTCTGTCCGGCCTGTAGGTACTTGAAGACCATTTAAAAACAATTTTTTTTAGATTCTGTATATATGTGTTAGCATATGGTATTTGTTTTTCTCTTTCTGACTTACTTCACTCTGTATGACAGACTCTAGGTCCATCCACCTCACTACAAATAACTCAACTTCATTTCTTTTTATAGCTGAGTAACATTCCATTTTATATATATGCCACATCTTCTTTATCCATTCATCTGTCGATGGACACTTAGGTTGCTTCCATGACCTGGCTATTGTAAATAGAGCTGCAATGAAAATTATGGTATGTGACTCTTTTTTTTTTTTTTTTTTTTTGCGGTACGCGGGCCTCTCACTGTTGTGGCCTCTCCCGTTGCGGAGCACAGGCTCCGGACGCGCAGGCTCAGCGGCCATGGCTCACGGGCCCAGCCGCTCCGCGGCATGTGGGATCTTCCCGGACCGGGGCACGAACCCGTGTCCCCTGCATCGGCAGGCGGACTCTCAACCACTGCGCCACCAGGGAAGCCCCGTGACTCTTTTTTTTAAACATCTTTATTGGAGTATAATTGCTTCATAAGGGTGTGTTAGTTTCTGCTTTATAGCAAAGTGAATCAGCTATACATACATACATATGTCCCCATATCTCCTCCCTCTTGCGTCTCCCTCCCCCATCCCATCCCACCCCTCTAGGCGGTCACAAAGCACCTAGCTAATCTCACTATACTGTGCGGCTGCTTCCCACTAGCTATCTGTTTTACATTTGGTAGTGTATATATGTCCATGCCACTCTCTTACTTTGTCCCAGCTTACCCTTCCCACCACCCAGCATCCTCAAGTCCATTCTCTACATCTGCGTCTTTATTCCTGTCCTGCCCCTAGGTTCTTCAGAAACATTTTTTTTTCTTTTAGATTTCATATATATGTGTTAGCATATGGTATTTGTTTTTCTCTTTCTGACTTACTTCATTCTATATGACAGACTCTAGATCCATCCATCTCACTACAAATAACTCAATTTTGTTTCTGTTTATGGCTGAGTAACATTCCATTGTATATATGTGACACATCTTCTTTCTCCATTCATCTGTTGATGGGCACTTAGGTTGCTTCCATGTCCTGGCTATTGTAAATAGAGCTGCAATGAATATTGTGATACATGACTCTTTTTGAATTATGGTTTTCTCAGGGTATATGCCCAGTAGCGGGATTGCTGGGTCGTATGGTAGTTCCATTTTTAACGTTTTAAGGAACCTCCATACTGTTCTCCATAGTGGCTGTATCAATTTACATTCCCACCAACAGCGCAAGAGGGTTCGCTTTTCTCCAGACCCTCTCCAGCATATACTGTTTGTAGGTTTTTTGATGATGGCCATTCTCATTGGTGTGAGGTGATACCTCATTGTAGTTTTGATTTCCATTTCTCTAATGATTAATGATGTTGAGCATTCTTTCATGTGTTTATTGGCAATCTGTATATCTTCTTTAGAGAAATGTCTGTTTAGGTCTTTTGCCAGTTTTTGGATTGGGTTGTTTGTTTTGTTGATATTGAGCTGCATGAGCTGCTTGTAAATTTTGCAGATTAATCCTTTGTCAGTTGCTTCATTTGCAGATATTTTCTCCCATTCTGAGAGTTGTCTTTTCATCTTGTTTAAGGTTTCCTTTGCTGTGCAAAAGCTTTTAAGTTTCACTAGGTCCCATTTGTTTATTTTTGTTTTTATTTCCATTTCTCTAGGAGGTGGGTCAAAAAGGATCTTGCTGTGATTTATGTCATAGAGTGTTCTGCCTATGATTTCCTCCAACAGTTTTATAGTGTCTGGCCTTATATTTAGGTCTTTAATCCATTTTGAGTTTATTTTTGTGTATGGTGTTAGGGAGTGTTCTAATTTCTTTGTTTTACATGTAGCTGTCCGGTTTTCCCAGCACCACTTACTGAAGAGACTGCCTTTTCTCCATTGAATATTCTTGCCTCCTTTATCAAAAATAAGGTGATCATATGTGCATGGGTTTATGTTTGGGCTTTCTATCCTGTTCCATTAATCTATATTTCTATTTTTGTGCCAGTATCATACTGTCTTGATTACTGTAGCTTTGTAGTATAGACTGAAGTCTGGGGGCCTGATTCCTACAGCTCCATTTTTTCTTTCTCAAGATTGCTTTGGCCATTTGGGGTCTTTTGTGTTTCCATACAAATTATGAAATTTTTTGTTCTAGTTCTGTGAAAAATACCATTGGTAGTTTGATAGGGATTACTTTGAATCTGTCTTTGAATCTAGTCATTTTCACAATGCTGATTCTTCCAATGCAAGAGCATGGTATATCTCTCCATCTGTTTGTATCATCTGTAATTTCTTTCATCAGTGTCTTATAGTTTTCTTTATAGAGGTCTTTTGTCTCCTTAGGTAGGTTTATTCCTAGGTATTTTTTTCTTTTTGTTTCAATGGTAAAGTGTTTCCTCAATTTCTCTTTCAGATTTTTCATCATTAGTGTACAGGAATGCAAGAAATTTCTGTGCATTCATTTTGTATCCTGAAACTTTACAGAATTCATTGATTAGCTCTAGTAGTTTTCTGGTAGTGTCTTTAGGATTCTGTATGTATAGTATCATGTCATTTGCAAACAGTGACAGCTTTACTTCTTCTTTTCCGGTTTGGATTCCTTTCATTTCTTTTTCTTCTGTGATTGCTGTGGCTAACACTTCCATAACTATGTTGAATAATAGTGGTGAGAGTGGACAACCTTGTCTTGTTCCTGATCTTAGTGGAAATGGTTTCAGTTTTTCACCATTGAAAACGATGTTGGCTGTGAGTTTGTCATGTATGGCCTTCATTATGTTGAGGTAAGTTCCCTCTATGCCTACTTCCTGGAGGGTTTTTATCATAAATGTGTGTTGAATTTTGTTGAAAGCTTTTTCTGCATCTATTGAGATGATCATATGGTTTTTATCCTTCAATTTGTTAATAAGGTGTATCACATTGATTGATTTACATATATTGAAGAATCCTTGCATTCCTGGGAGAAACCCCACTTGATCATGGTGTATGATCCTTTTAATGTTCTGTTGGATTCTGTTTGCTAGCATTTTGTTGAGGAGTTTTGCATCTGTGTTCATCAGTGATATTGGCCTGTAGTTTTCTTTCTTTGTGACATCCTTGTCTGGTTTTGGTATCAGGATGATGGTGGCCTCGTAGAATGAGTTTGGGAGTGCTCCTCCCTCTTATTTTGCAAGAGTTTGAGAAGGATAGGTGTTAGCTCTTCTCTAATTATTTGATAGAATTCGCCTGTGAATCCATCTGGTCCTGGGCTTCTGTTTGTTGGAAGATTTTTAATCACAGTCTCAATTTCAGTGCTTGTGATTGGCCTGTTTATATTTTCTGTTTCTTCCTGGTTCAGTCTTGGAATGTTGTGCTTTTATAAGAATTTGTCCATTTCTTCCAGGTTGTCCATTTTATTGGCAAATAGTTGCTTGTAGTAATCTCTCATGACCCTTTGTATTTCTGCAGTGTCAGTTGTTACTTCTCCTTTTTCATTTCGAATTCTATTGATTTGAGTCGTCTCCATTTTTTTCTTGATGAGTCTGGCTAATGGTTTATCAATTTTGCTTATCTTCTCAAGGAACCAACTTTTAATCTTATTGATCTTTGTTATGCTTTCCTTCATTTCTTTTTCATTTATTTCTGATCTGATCTTTACGATTTTTTCCTTCTGCTAACTTTTGGGTGTTTTTGTTCTTCATTCTCTAATTGCTTTAGTTGTAAGATTAGGTTGTTTATTTGAGATGTTTCTTGTTTCTTGGGGTAGGATTGTATTGCTAAAAACTTCCTTCTTAGAACTGCTTTTGCTGCATCCCATAGGTTTTGGGTCATTGTGTTTTCATTGTCCTTTGTTTTTAGGTATTTTCTGATTTCCTCTTTGATTTCTTCAGTGATCTCTTGGTTATTAATAGTGTATTGTTTAGCCTTCATGTGTTTGTATTTTTTACAGATTTTTTCCTCTAATTGATATCTAGTCTCGTAGCATTGTGGTCAGAAAAGATACTTGATATGATTTCAATTTTCTTGAATTTACCAAGGCCTGATTTGTGACCCAAGGTATGATATCATGGAGAATACTCCATGAGCACTTGAGAAGAAAGTGTATTCTGTTGTTTTGGATGAAATATCCTATAGATACCAATTCAGTCCATCTTTTTTAATGTATCATTTAAAGCTTGTGTTTCCTTATTTATTTTCATTTTGGATGATCTGTCCATTCGTGAAAGTGGGGTGCTAAAGTCCCCTACTATGATTGTGTTACTGTCAATTTCCCCTTTTATGGCTGTTAGCAGTTACCTTATGTACTGAGGTGCTCCAATGTTGAGTGCATAAATATTTACAATTTTATATCGTCTTCTTGGATTGATCCCTTGATCAATATGTAGTATCCTTCTTTGTCTCTTGTAATAGTCTTTATTTTAAAGTCTATTTTGTCTGATATGAGAATTGCTATTCTAGCTTTCTTTTGATTTCCATTTGCATGGAATATCTTTTTCTATCCCCTCACTTTCAGTCTGTATGTGTCCCTAGGTCTGAAGTGGGTCTCTTTTTTTTTTTTTTTTTTTTTTTTTGCTGTACGCGGGCCTCTCACTGCTGCGGCCTCTCCCGTCGCGGAGCACAGGCTCCGGACACACAGGCTCCGCGGCCATGGCTCGCGGGCCCAGCCGCTCCGCGGCACGTGGGATCCTCCGGGATCGGGGCACGAACCCGTGTCCCCTGCATCGGCAGGCGGACTCTCAACCACTGCGCCACCAGGGAAGCCCTGAAGTGGGTCTCTTATAAACAGCATATATACGGGTCTTGTTTTTGTATCCATTCAGCCAGTCTGTGTCTTCTGGTGGGTGCATTTAATCGATTTACATTTAAGGTAGTTACTGATATGTATGTTCCTATTACCATTTTCTTAATTGTTTTGGGTTTGTTATTGTAGGTCTTTTCCTTGTCTTGTGTTTCCTGCCTGGAGAAGGTCCTTTACCCTTTGTTGTAAAGCTGGTTTGGTGGTACTGAATTCTCTTAGCTTTTGCTTGTCGGTAAAGGTTTTAATTTCTCTGTCGAATCTGAATGACATCCTTGCTGGGTAAAGTAATGTTGGTTGCAGGTTTTTCCCTTTCATCCCTTTAATATGTCTTTTTTTTAAATATTTTTTTACTAGTTTCTGCTTTATAACAAAGTGAATCAGTCATACATATACATCTGTTCCCACATCCCTTCCCTCATGCATCTCCCTCCCTCCCACCCTCCCCATCCCACCCCTCCAGGCGGTCACAAAGCACCGAGCTGATCTCCCTGTGCTCTGCGGCTGCTTCCCACTATCTATCTACCTTACGTTTGGTAGTGTATATATGTCCATGCCTCTCTTTCGCTTTGTCACAGCTTACCCTTCCCCCTCCCCATATCCTCAAGTCCATTCTCAAGTAGGTGTGTGTCTTTATTCCTGTTTTACCCCTAGGTTCTTCATGACATTTTTTTTTTAATTCCATATATATGTGTTAGCATACGGTATTTGTTTTTCTCTTTCTGACTTACTTCACTCTGTATGACAGACTCTAGGTCTATCCACCTCATTACAAATAGCTCAGTTTCGTTTCTTTTTATGGCTGAGTAATATTCCATTGTATATATGTGCCACATCTTCTTTATCCATTCATCCGATGATGGACACTTAGGTTGTTTCCAGCTCCGGGCTATTGTGAATAGAGCTGCAGTGAACATTTTGGTACATGTCTCTTTTTGAATTATGGTTTTCTCAGGGTATATGCCTAGTAGTGGGATTGCTGTGTCTTGCCACTCCCTTCTGGTTTGCAGAGTTTCTGCTGAAAGGTCAGCTGTTAACCTTATAGGGATTCCCTTGTATGCTATTTGTTGTTTTTCCCTTGCTCCTTTTAATATTTTTTCTTTGTATTTATTTTTTGACAGTTTGATTAATACGTGTCTTGGCATGTTTCTCCTTGCATTTATCCTGTATAGGACTTTCTGTGCTTCCTTGACTTGATTGACTATTTCCTTTCCCATATTAGGGAAGTTTTCAACTGTAATCTCTTCAAATATTTTGTCAGTCCCTTTCTTTTTCTCTTCTTCTTCTGGGACCCCTATAATTCAAATGTTGGTGTGTTTAATGTTGTCCCAGAGGTCTCTGAGACTGTCCTCAATTCTTTTCATTCTTTTTTCTTTATTCTGTTCTGTGGTAGTTATTTCCACTTTTTTATCTTCCAGGTCACTTATCTGTTCTTCTGCATCAGTTATTCTGGTATTGATTCCTTTTAGAGAATTTTTAATTTCATTTATTGTGCTGTTCATCATTGTTTGTTTGCTCTTTAGTTCTTCTAGGTCTTTTTTAAACGTTACTTATATTTTCTCCATTCTATTTCCAAGATTTTGTATCATCTTTACTATCACTACTCTGAATTTTTTTTAAGGTAGACTGTCTATTTCCTCTTCATTTGTTTGGTCTGGTGGGTCTTTACCTTGCTCCTTCATCTGCTGTGTGTTCCTCTGTCTTCTCATTTTGCCTAACTTACTGTGTTTGGGGTCTCCTTTTTGCAGGCTGCAGGTTCATAGTTTCTGTTGTTTTTGGTGTCTGCCCCCAGTGGCTAAGGTTGGTTCAGTGGGTTGTGTAGGCTTCCTGCTGGAGGGGACTGGTGCCTGTTTTCTGGTGGTTGAGCCTGGATCTTGTCTTTCTGTTGGGCCGGACTGCACCCGTTGGTGTGTTTTGTGGTGTCTGTGAACTTAGTATTATTTTAGGCAGCCTTTCTGCTAATGGGTGGGGTTGTGTTCCTGTCTTGCTAGTTGTTTGGTATAGGGTGTCAAGCAGTGTAGCTTGCTGCTCGTTGAGTGGAACTGGGTCTTAGCGTTGAGATGGAGATCTCTGGCAGAGCTTTTGCTGTTTTATATTACGTGGAGCACGGAGGTGTCTGGTGGACCGATATCCTGAACTCGGCTCTCCCACCTCAGAGGCAGAGGCCTGACACCTAGCTGGATCACTAAGACCCTGTCAGCTACATGGCTCAGCAGAAAAGGGAGAAAGAGAGGAAGGGAGGAAGGAAAAAATAAAATAAAATAAATAAAGTTATTAAAATAAAAAATAAAATCAAGTTATTAAAAATAAAAAGAACTAAAAAGTAATTAAGCAAAGAAAAAGGACAGACAGAACCCTGGGACAAATGGTAAAAGGAAAGCTATACAGACGAAATCACACAAAGAAGCATACACATAGACACTCACAAAAAGTGAAAAAGGAAAAAAAAATATATCTATATATTAAAAAAAAAGGAAGAGAGCAACCAAATCAATAAACAAATCTGCCAATGACAATAAACTCTAAATACTAAACTAAGATAAACATAAAACCAGAAACAAATTAGATGCAGAAAGCAAACCCCAAGTCTACAGTTGCTCCCAAAGTCCACTCCCTCAGTTTTGGGATGATTCGTTGTCTGTTCAGGTATTCCACAGATGCAGGGTACATAAAGTTGATTGTGGAGATTTAATCCGCTGCACCTGAGGCTGCTGAGAGAGATTTCTCTTTTTCTTCTTTGTTTGCACAGCTCCTGGGGTTCAGCTTTGGATTTGGCCCCTGACTCTGTGCGTAGGTCGCCTGAGGGCATCTGTTCTTCACTCAGACAGGACGGGGTTAAGTAGCAGCTGATTCGGGGGCTCTGGCTCACTCAGGCGGTGGGGAGGGAGGGGTACAGATGCGGGGCGAGCCTGCAGTGGCAGAGGCCAGCGTGACGTTGCACCAGCCTGAGGCGCGCTGTGTGTTCTCCCAGGGAAGTTGTCCCTGGATCACGGGACCCTGGCAGTGGCGGGCTGCACACACTCCCGGGAGGGGAGGTATGGAGAGTGACCTGTGCTTGCACACAGGCTTCTTGGTGGCCGCAGCAGCAGCCTTAGCGTCTCATGCCTGTCTCTGGTGTCTGCGCTGATAGCCATGGCTTGTGCCCGTCTCTGGAACTCATTTAGGCGGTGCTCTGAATCCCCTCTCCTGACGCACCCCGAAACAATGGTCTCTTGCCTCTTAGGCAGGTCCAGACTTTTTCCTGGACTCCCTTCCGGCTAGCTATGGAGCACTAGCCCCCTTCAGGCTGTGTTCACACAGCCAACCCCAGTCCTCTCCCTGGGATCTGACCTCCAAAGCCCGAGCCTCAGCTCCCAGCCCCCGCCTGCCCTGGCGGGTGGGCAGACAAGCCTCTCATGCTGGTGAGTGCTGGTCGGCACTGATCCTCTGAGCAGGGATCTCTCCGCTTTGCCCTCTGCAACCCTTTTGCTGCGCTCTCCTCCGTGGCTCCGAAGCTTCCCCATCACCACCCCAAGGCTCCCCCTGTGAAGGGGCTTCCTAGTGTGTGGAAACTTTTCCTGCTTCACAGCTCCCTCCCAGAGGTCCAGGTCCCATTTGTATTCTTTTGTCCCTGTTTTTTCTTTTTTCTTTTGCCCTACCCAGGTACATGGGGAGTTTCTTGCCTTTTGGGAAGTGTGAGGTCTTCTGCTAGCATTCAGTAGGTGTTCTGTAGGAATTGCTCCACATGTAGATGTATTTCTGATGTATTTGTGGGGAGGAAGGTGATCTCCACATCCTACTCCTCTGCCATCTTGAAGGTCTCCTCCAAATAAAATGTCTTTGATCTAAACCTCATACTTTATAAAAAATTAACTCACAATGAATCATGGACTTAAATGTAAAATGTAAAGCTATAAAAGTTTTAGAAAAAAAATAGACAATTATTGAAATCTAGTGCTAGGCAACCAACTCTTAGATGTGACCCCCAAATCACAATCCATAAAAGGAAAAATTGATTCATTAGATCTCATCAAAATTAATTTTTTTTTTGGTTTTGTAAAGAACTCTGTTAACAGGATTAAAAGTTAAGCTACAGTCTGGGAGAAAATATTTGCAAACCACATATCCTATAAAGATTTGTTATTCAATATATAAATAACTCACAAACTCATCAATTAAGAAAACAATTCAAGAAAAATATGAGCAAAAGACATGAACAGATATTTTATCAAAGAGGGTATAAAATATCAAGCATATGGAAAGATGTTCTCCAATTACCATTAGGGAAATACAAATTAAACCCACAGTGAGATACCACTACATGTCTACATTAGAATAGCTAAAATTAAAAATAAAAAATAATAACAACACCACATGTTCTCAAGGCTGCAGAGAAACTGGTTTACTCATACATTGCTGGTGTCAATATAAAATAGTACAATCATCCAGGACAAATGTCTGGCAGTTCTTATAAAACTAAACATGCAACTCTCATACACCTCAGAAATTGCACTTGGGGCCAGTTTTCCCAGAGAAATGAAAATTTATGTTAACACTCAAACATAGATGTGCATAGCAGTTTTATTTGTAATAGCCACAATTTGGAAACAACCCAGATATCCTTCACCAAATGCATGATTTTAAAAAATTGTGGTATATCCATACTATGGAATAACAACTGAGCAATAAAAAGGAACAAATTATTGATGTAGGCAACACCTTGGATTAATCTCCAGAGAATTATGCTTTGTGAAAAAAGATTCCAAAATGTTGCATACTGTACGATTTTATTTATATAATACTCTTGAAGTTATAAAATTTAAGAATGGAGAGCAGATTAGTGGTTGCTAGAAATTAGAGACAAGGGTTGGGAGAGGAAGAGGTGAGAATTAGTTATGGCTATTAAAGGGCAATAAAAGGGATCCTTGTTCTGATGGAAATATTCTGTGTCTTGACTGTGTTACTGCCAGTTTCTTGATTGTGATACTTCTTGTACTACAGTTTTGCAAGATGTTACCATTGGGGGGAAACTGTAAAGGATACCAGGGGTCTCTCTGTAGTATTTCTTAAAACTGCATGTGAATCTACAATTATCACAAAACTAAAAGTTCAATTTGAAAAATGTGCCTGGTGGTCCATAAAATTAAAAAATATGTATATGCCATCTCCTTCCCAAAGTGCAAGTCATACATAAGTTAGCTAGATTCTGGGGATACAGAGAGCAGTGGAGCTGAGGAAGCACTTGGACTTTATTTTCTAGCTATACATATGTACACAGTGCTATATTTAAAATGGAGAACCAAGAAGGACCTACTGTATAGCACAGGGAGCTCTGCTCAATATTATGTAACAACGTAAACAGGAAAAGAACTTGAAAAAGAGTAGACCCAAGTATATGTATAACTGAATCACTTTGCTGTACACCTGAAAATAACACAACATTGTTAATCAGCAATACTCCAGTGTAAAATAAAAAGTTAAAAAAAATTAAAAATGTAAAAATAAAATGAACTTGAATTATTTTAAGCAGAGGAATACTATGGTAAGGTCTGTATTTAAGAAAAGTCATGAGTTTTCTCTGTGATATGGATTTGAAGTGGTGGTGTGTTTAGGACTTGCGTGGGGAGACTAGAGAGGGTGCGATGAGGGAGAGGGTGATTGCTCTCTCCAACCAGGAGAGCGTGATAAGGAACTGGCCTGCCACGGCAGGAGCTTTGGGGATGGTAAGGAGGGGGAAACACAAGAAATAGATAGGTGGTGGATCAGTAGTTTGTAGTGGTTGGTTTGATTTGAGGTGGGGCTTGGGCAAAGAAGAGCATGAATGAAGGAGCACTGTCAGTGTGTTCAGTCACTAGAGGCACGGGGGTGGTTTTCAGCAATCTGGTCACAAGAGACAACTGCTAGGGGTAGGCCTATAGGAAGAAGAGTCTGTGGTCTGGTGCTCATTCATTTCACCCCTCCCCCTCCTTATCTTTCTACTGGGGAAACTGTGGTCTATTGATAGAGTAGTGAAGTCACTGGGCTAGTTTACAAATCTTAATTTCCTAACCTATGAACTTGAATTCTCAAAGATATGTCATACTAATTGTCCAGAACTTCCATCCTCCCTAGAAGACATCTATTTCTTGACCTACTTATAAAATTAAAAGTAAGCAACTGTCCATATAATCACATTACTGCAACTCTATTTTGGGGGAAGCAGAGAGAACATCATAGTCATTGTGAATCCACTCAAAAAGCACGGGGCTCTGTCAGGAGGAGGTGTCCAGGGTGAATGTGGTGTGGAATATTTATTGAAACTCTGACTCAAGCAGGCTCTATCCAGATTGCAGTGTCATAGGCATCCTTATTTGTGGATTCCTAATTGGAGTAAAGTACGAGAGACCTCCAGTAGAAGAGTTCGTGTATGCCAAGGCTGCAGACCTTTTCCAGTCCTTTAACCAAAGAGTCTTATAGCCCAGAAATGATCACAAGGGTTATATGAGAATCTATAGATGTTCTTCTGGTATTTCCTTGTCAGAGAGAGAGAATCCTGCCTACCTTACCCATCCGTTCAGTCCCTGTCAAACAGCGCTGCAATATCAGGAAAAGGGAGCTTCAGACTGTGGAGTCCTCCTTTCAGAAGTCCTCGCTCTTGTTTTTTAAGAAACTTAGGAACTCTGCAAGGTTCTGTTCTGGCATCAGTACCCTGTAACAACTGGTCTCCTGGTCAGTTCTCCCTAGTGCCCCTTGGCTACGCACACGAACCTGACACAGATTCCCTTTTGCTGAGAACTGGTGTAGTTGGAAGATGGTTTCTGTTTGTAATGTACATTCACCGCCATTCACGAGCCATCTCTATCAGTGCCTTCCTTGGAGAAGAGAAGCGATACCTTATAAAATAAGCCACCCAAATTGTCATGTGAACACTTCCTTGCACAGCAGAGACCTGAGGGAGTAATTAAATTTTGCTGATGCCCTATCATCTTTAAGGTTGGGTTTTATCCTTCTATAAATACCAAATTACCCTGTAGTGTTTATTTAACAAAATACCCAGAAGATCCTAAATGTGCTTTCACATAAGGCTTTTTTTTCCCTTTTTCTACATCTGTCTCACTGTTTCTCTAGGTCCACTCAAGGGATTCAGCCTAACCCTGGAAAGTGCTTCCTGATGGTGAGAGCTATGCTAAGTTTGGCCATGGGAAATGAAGCTCTTTCCAGGGAAATACTATTTTTGTTTTTGTGTCTGCTTGAATAGACATGGACAAGAAATTACATCTGGGCAGGGGGTTGATGCTGGGGCTTGTGGGGGAGAGGGGCATATGGAAGGGTCAGGGATAGAGAGAAAAGCCTGGCTAGGATGTAGCCCCTAAGGTGATAAAAGAAGGTCTGGAAACTTGCCAAAGCAGATCAGCATGGCATTAGCAGCAGGAGAGATGTGCTACAGTTGATGAAATATGATCTTAAGGGAAAGCTCAAATCTAGTTATTAGTGGAGTGAAAGAACTGGCCTGGGCTAGAGAAGTGATTTGAAATGGAGAGACATAAATAGAAACTGTGATTAGATAATGCCAGCCGCTTACCTGCTGCCCAAAGCTACTGTGAGGAAGAACCGGGCTACATGCTAGCTTCCTGACAGACACACAAGGTTCATCATTGTTGCTATTACATACAGCATGTAAAGGGAAGCTCATATGCACAGACCAGCCCATCTGTGCATTGGCAGATGGGTGGGAGCTGTCTGAGTGAAGAGCACAGTACGATTTAGGGCTGGATATGAATGGACTATACTTAGGACAGTAGTTCAAATACAGTTACCTTAATATTGCTGTCTCAGATTTTTAACTGAATGAATAGTTTCTGAACTGATTTTATTGTTTAAAGTCATGCTAGTTAATGACTTTTCAAAATAAAATTGACTGTGGCTGACTTACACATCAATGGAAGATCTAAAAAAATTGATTTGATTATGTAATCCCCAAATCAAGATTTCTAGAAATATGGATATGTTCCATCTCCCCTTTTGTAAACTGACTTATTTCTGAACAGGAAATGAGCAAAAACAAACCAAATTACAAGTAGATTCTGACAAAGCTTAGCTCAAACTTCAGTCAAACCCTCTATTCTCTATGAATCTTTGGGTAATTTGCTTAATTCCTCAGTTTTCTCAATAGAAAAAAAGGAGATACTATATCCTCCTGTTGTGAAGATAATTGTGAAGCATCTAACGTAGTGCTCAGTCTATAGTAGACATTCAGCAAAGGTTTGCTACCTAGTTATGTTTATTTTGCATACAGTTCTTATGTGTGTAGATGTGCAATGTTAAAAAAGACCTGGATAGGAGGACAGGCCATTCTGATAATATCCAACAGTGGGGAAAAGGCATAGAGAAAATAACAGGCATGATAACGTTTGGGAATATTTTTTCCAGAGCATTAATCCTGATCAGTAAGAAAATTAGCAAACAGTTAGGTCATGCAAAGTCTTAGATATCAGGAGTTTAAATTTAATTCCTTAGGGCAGTAGTCAGCAAACTTTTTCTGTACAAATCCAGAGTGTAAGTATTTTCAGCTGTGTGGACCACACAGTTCTGTCACAAATATTGGACTCTGCCACGATAGCATAAGAGCAGCCATTGACAATACTTTAGTGAATGAACATGTCTGTGTTTTGTTTTGTTTTGTTTTTTTGTGGTATGCGGGCCTCTCACTGTTGTGGCCTCTCCCGTCGCGGAGCACAGGCTCCGGATGCGCAGGCTTAGCAGCCATGGCTCACGGGCCCAGCCGCTCCACGGCATGTGGGATCTTCCCGGACCGGGGCACGAACCCGTGTGCCCTGCATCGGCAGGTGGACTCTCAACCACTGCGCCACCAGGGAAGCCCCCATGTCTGTGTTTTGATAAAACTTTATTTATGAAGCCAAGCAGTGGGCCTGATTTGGCCTGTGGCCTTTAGTTTACCAAACCCTGGTCTAGGTGACAGGGAATAGATCCAGCATCCTATCTTATTATTTCTTCATTTAGAAATCCACAGATGTTTTACTTTTTGAATTGGTTAGGTGACAGCTCACCCCAAACTATGTTCATTGATTAAGTAATTTTACAGATATTTGAGTGTCTAGTATCATTAGCCACTGCCCTAGGTGCTGGAGAAACAGCTGTGAACAGACAAAACAGAGTTCCTAGCTTTAAGGAACTCATTTTCTAGTGGAATGACAGAACTCTGTTACTACCCTCTCGTAGAAACCCGGCTCCACATAAACCATATTTATCAATGTTTTCAGTAGTGCTCGTAGATTTTCTGCACCCAGTATCCCTATATTATTAGATCAAGGAATGATGTAGCAAGGTGTATCTGATATCAGCAAGACATTTGACAAAGTAGCCCCTGATACTGTGGTGGAGTTGATGGAGAAATGTGGGCTGGTTGACAATATAGCTCAGTGAACTGGAACCTGGATAAAAGACAGTACTCAGTGAATGCTGATGGATTGATCAGCAGCGACCTGCAGAGCAATCTCCAGTGACCTAGAGGGCCGTGTCCTTGCCTCTGTGCTCCCCAGCCTTCCCATCGATGACTTAGATGAAAGCATGGAAAGCATGCTGATCAAATTTGCAGATGACATAAAGCAAAGAGGGAGACAGCTGACAGGACCAAGATCTAAAATGATTTTGACAGTCTGGAACAATAGCCTGAATCTAACAAGATGAAATTTAATAGGGATAAATGGAGGGTCCTGCACTTGGGTTCAAAAGTCAAATCATACATGAGATGGGGGAGAAGTGGCTAAACTGCAATACCTGTGATGAAGCTTTAGAGATTTCACTGACAGCAGGCTCAGTGGGAGTCCACAGTGTGATGTGAATGTCAAAAACGCCAGAATGCACCAACTCCATTGCTAGGAAGGCAGAGTCCAGGGCGAGGGAGGTGGCTGTGCTGTAGCACTGGGCCAGGTCAGATCTTCCATGGGTGTGGTTCTGAGCATCAGATGTTGGGAGGGACGTGGATAGGCTCTGTCTTGGTCAAAGAAGACTCAATGAGTAATAAGGAAACCTAAGAACATGGAGATGAATTAAGAAAATAAAGGTTATAAGCACTTAAAACTCATTTAGTGGTTCCATGTCCTTCTGAAGAGCACATTATGGGGGAGACTGGCAAAATCAGCTCTTGTTGAAACTACTTCTACTTCCCTAGTAGCAAAACTCTTACCTCCTCTGAGGATCAAAGGGTGAGTGGATGTTTGTTAAAATGCAGCACTCTCTGGGTGAAAGATGTTCCAGGGAACCCAGGGGAGCATGTGTTAAAATTCCTTTGTTCCAGTGGGTTTCCTTGTCAGTTTCATGCCTTTGTAATCTATGAGCCATTTTTGAAAATCTGCATCAAATAACCCAAGTGTGAGACAGGTGAGCAGAAAGGTAAGCTTTCTGTCCTGCTGAGAAGCTTAGTAGTGAGGGCCAGATATGTGTTTCCCAAGGAATAGATTCAACATGTACCCTCAGAGGAACTTCAGGGAATCAGAGGCTCAAGGAATGGGCAATTTAATTTAATTTAATTTTCTAGTTAACTCTGAAAATATGTTTTCATTCAATCCTTGATGCTGAAAATCATTCTAAAACACATTTGTTTACTTTCTTGCCTCTGAAGGGAAGGAGGAAAGGAGGGAAGGAGGGAAGGAAAGGAGGGTTGAATCTCTAAAACATTCTCCTAGTTTTTAGAATAACACCTGCCCATGGTCTGCCTAGTGCAGTCTGATCTGGCACCTATTTACCACTTTAACATCATCAACATCATATCTGCATCCCATTGACTATGACCCCATCTTAGTGCCTCCTGGCCATTGATGTCAGTGCTGTCTCTTAGGTAGGGAACAATTTATCTCCCCACCCTTTCTAACTCATCCTTCAGTTCTTGCCAGAGAGCTTAGAAATCACAATTTCTGGGGAAAATTCCCTGATTCCCAAAGTCTGGGTAGGGCCCTATTCAATGTTGTCTAAGCACACCCTGTCCTTGTGAGAGCAAAATGCTTACCCTACCCCATGGTAACAGACCGTCCATGTGTCTTCCTCATAAGCCCCAAGAGGACAGAAACCATGGCGTATCTCTTCATTGTTATATTTCCAGCATTTAGCATGCTGTGCCTGACACAAAATGTGTGTTTAACAGATTGGTTAAATTTAATTCATTCATTGGAAATATTCAGAACTTTAAGGACATCATCTTAAGTATCAATAACAATATACTAAACAAAAGGTGGCACTAATACTATAGTCGTGGCAGAACTATCTAGTCCAGTGTGCTTTGACGATAGGATGAGGAAGTTGAGTTCTAGTGAAGGGGATTGACTTGCCCAAGGCCACACAGCCATCCAGCAGTTAAGCCAGCACTAGTCCCCATTTATCTTCTCAAGATGTTTCTTTCTGCCTCACCATAACTGCTGCTGCCAGACTGTGAAGTCACAAATCTGCTCTGGTAAAATCAAACATGAGGAATAGATTATCTCTGAATCCAATGAAGCCTGGAGAATGAGATTTGGAAAAAGAGCAGAAACTAAGAATGGTGAGGTATTTGGAAGGACAGGCTGGAGCAGATCCCAGTCTGGAACAAGTCATGCCTTCTAGTTAACGGGTTAGGATGCTGCCCTGGCACTGGACACTCACTGTTGCTGCCCCTGGACCTCAGATTCCTCCCAGTTCTCACAGTCCTGGCACCACTCTGCTTTTCTACTGAATAACTTCTCAACTGTCCCTGCATTTTATTTTTTTTTTACTCCTTTATGATCAAGTATCCCAGGCAGGGACATCTGATTGGCTGAGGTGAGGTAATAGACCTGAAACCCAGATGCCACGGGCAGGAAGAGGGAGGTTATCTGGCTCCATCCTGGTTTCTACTGTGTGAGGCAGGTGTGACCAGGACTTAGTTTAGCAAAGGGGTCAAGGTGCTGGGTAGCCATAAAACAAATGAACAAAACCTTGCCAAGTGGCCACTCAGTGCATCTTTTTTGCCTTCAATGGCTCCATCCCCCCAGGTGACTTGTGGTTCACACAGAGCAGGTTTCCATGAGGCACCGAGAACATTGACCTGAGAAGTAGCACTGCTTTCATTTTCACTCTTTTTATTTTGAAAGAAAATTCTGTACCTGTCCCTTTCTTTCCTTATGTCTCCATTTTCCTGTCTGGAAAATAAATGTCGTGTTTGGATGGCCTCTCAGAGGGCCATCCTTCCTCTAGCGCTCAATGGTTGCTTCATAGACCCACTCATCGTGGGATGTGGGTAACTTTCCATGGAAAAGTATGTTTGTTAACCTCCCCGTCTCAGTAAAGAAAGTGTGATGATGGCTGAATTTGGCTTGTTGGTTCAGACTCTTGTAAAGTCTCTGTAAGCATCCTGGATGTCCACCTGCCTCTTCTGGGACTTCAGATGAGAGGGGAAAGGTCTTGAGATTGGGTTGATGCACAGGTCCTAGGACTTAGTGAGAAAACTCTACTTCTGGCTAATACTCAGAGATTAATTATCAACGTTGGTCATAAAGACGTATGAGTGGTATCCAAAATGGACTGGTTCTGAAAGTGAAATATACACTGGACTTAGAAAATGTTTGGCCTCAAGAATTGCGCTTCTCATCGCAGAGGCGGGTTTTGGCTAGGCTGGAATATTTAGCCGGCATCCTGGGAATAGACAGCCCTTTAAGTCCACTTAACACGTTAATGTTACCGTATTAAAATGACTTCCAAAACTTTATCGAGGGCAGAATCCCACAGTGACAGCCAGGAAGCACATTGTTCCTAACGTTTACCGCAGCCCTCAGCTCCTCTGTTCTCTTGTTGGAACATCAGTATTCATGCCAGGCAGAGCGTCTTTCTGACCCGGTAAGTGATTCAAAACCAACTGACAAACCAAATGGCAAGCCAGGAAAATTCTTCTCCTCAAGACAACATTATAAAGTATAAACATTACTCTCTATTCCAGGGTTACTAACTTCTGAGCCTTTAATGGACTTCACATTGTACTGAGGGGATTAACAGAGAAGTTTGTAATTGATTCTCTTTGTTGGGGGAAATAAAGAAGACAAGTATTTGCCTGGTCATTGGTTACGTTACTGATGGAATGTAAAAAGACTCTCAAGATTTAGAGCTGGAGAATTATTTCCTTCTTTTAAGACCCATATTGTGGTTAATACTTAAAGAACAAATTTATTTTTGTGTTCCTTTATGTGTCTTAGGTTCCAAATCACAGTTCTTTACATTTATTCACTTAAACATATTCATTGTATTTTATTGTACACCTACTACGTGCCAGGTATTTTGTAGTCTCTAGGTAGACAGTGTACGTGGTATTGAAAAGCACGAATGTGATTCCAGTCTTCAGTGGGGTAGTAAGGAAGAGCAGGCATTAAATTAATAATCACACAAATAAATACAAAATTTACAACTTGTGATAAATGCTAAAATTAAAAGGAATCAGTTATTATGGGAAAAGAAAAACTGGGGGTGGGGGAAGAGGTGGAATTAACTTCTTTGAGGAAAAAGCAGTTACGTTTAGTTACTGCTGTGATCGTGTAATTAGGCTCCTGATATATGCTTCTGATTCCTCAACAGTGACCGCTTGCTACCACATCATGATGACTCAGTACTCAGGTAGGTCAGGCAGTGTTCAGTCAGGAAAACTGTGCCATTACAAAATGTTATGGGAATAAGTTACATAGAAGGAGGAGAAACTGGGAAGTGAACTCTAGAAGGGGAGAGTTAGAGGATCAAACGGTAACTCATGCTGTTTGAAGCGCTGGTACAGTTGGGCAAGTCAGAGCTCGTGGGAACATAGGGAACATTACCCCTGTCTGCCTAGTGAAGCAGAACCACAGAAGGGAGGCATGTGGAGAGGTCTGGAGTAGCAGTTAGCTCTCTAGGAATTGCTGACTCTATGACAACCCCCTCCCCAAAGGGAACTCTACTCCTATGAGTTTGTAGCCAAGCATCTTCTCCTGGGCTTGCAACTCCTATTAACCAATAGGAGTTGGTCAGTAGGGCCAGAGGTTGAGTGGACTAGCTGGAATCAGGAGAGGAGAGGAACAGGGACAAGCTGGGCCTGCTGAAAGTCCTGCATCTATTCATCACTCTGACCCCCACAGTTTTCCAAGGGTAATGATCTTGGCATCACATCCGTTTTTCAAATCCCGTTTTTTTAAACGGGTCACCAACCATCCTGATTTGCTCAAAATGTTCCCAGTTTTAGCAGTGAAAGTCCTATATCCCTGGAAACCCTTCCATCCTGGGCAAACTGGAGTGGTTGATCACCCTAAAACCCTAAAATCTCATGTGAGTTCATCTCATTGACCAGCTCTAACCCAAAACAGCATAGAAGAGGAATTCTGGGAAACATAATTCTCAACCTTAAGCAGGTGCAGTAGTACCAAGTTAACCCAGGCAATCCAGTGTACCAGCTGTATCTCATTTCAAAGATTTGTGATGACCAGTATCTAAACAGTGCTATCTTCTAATTAGTATGCTTCCATCCCATTAGGAGTCCCTTTAAGGATTATGGCATAGGCTTAATTCAAATTTAAAATAACCATACTTTCATGATAGAAGGAATTTTATAACAATCCCCAAAACTAAATTTAAATGCTTTGTGGGTTATCCTCTATCTGGATTACTTTTGGTATCATTCTAGTTGGTTAGCTTGGGTAAGTGGAAATGAAAGTGCTCCAGGCATGTCCACTCTCCTGGCACTAGAACAGAGAACCAGTCCTACAGTACGAGTGCTCAGGATGGAGTGAAATCGTAAATCCTCCTGATGGAGAGTTTGCCAGGTGTGAAATGAGGAGAAGTTAGTGAGATTCAGTGGGGTTCCATTAGGATCTATTGCTGGGTCTTCCCAACAGACTATTGTTGATTTCAGGGTAACATGTTTTGACCCCAGGCTACGTACCAAGCCTTGTAGGAATGTGAACGTTGGTGGCCAGAATGAGGGGTGCTGCAGGTAAAGGAAAAGGAAAAATGTTTAGCTAGAAAAGTCGACTATAAAATTTGAAAAAGGAGAAAGGAGATATGTGCTGTGTATGATTGCCAGAACAATTCAGTACTGTCTGAGGAGGACTTGGATTTATTGGCAATGAAGCAGGCAAGCTTGGGGCCATTCGTTCGGGCTCAGTCCCTGTAAATGATTTGGAGAACTTTGTAGTGTGGTAAGTAGTATAATGGCTTTTGTATTGACCTGTGCACCCTCAGCCAACTTGAAAGAACCAAGCTTCTCTAGAATTCAATTTCCTTTGCTTTAATGGGCGATCTGATGCTCATCTACTCTAACTGCTTCTTTTATCTAAGCTGCTAAAGAGTCACGTGGTTTAGGAAGAAAATTAAGAGATTGCACATTTGTTGCTCTAAGCAAAATCATTTTGTTATCTACTTTAATGAGAGCATGGATGAGTTTTCCTGTTTTAATAATCACTGTGTCTTAAACTCCTCTTCCATGAAGGCAATATCAACAAAAACTCTCTAGAGGCTTTATCTTTATACAATTAGTTTTTCTCTCTCTGCCATCTGAAGTCCTTGAAATTATTTTTAAAATAGTAGGAAGCATGTCCTTTCTCTGAGCCCTTGAGGCACATATAAGGAAAATGGACATTACAGTATTGCTTTGAAGAGGGGATTGGTGTAATCAGAGGTCTCTATCTGAATTCACATTTGAGTGTACTCAATTATTTTATTTTATTTTATTTTACCTTCTCTTATTTTTCTTTCTATACATAGAAGACCTCTGTGGATTTCTGTAGTCCTGGTCACTAGGGAGTGAATGTGTACATTCATTGCACTCAAGTCTGTTTGGAACGAATCTTCCTGGTTCTTAAGAATTCCTGAGTGTTATGAGTCTAGTTTTGGGGTGAATTTAACTTACCTGGTTGAAGATAGACTAGTCCTAATTTCTGTAGTTTCCACATTTTGTATCCAAACAATCTAACAACCTGTATCAAATGGTATTTTATCAAAGTCTTCCAGACTGTGACAGGCAGCCCTCTCTCAGACTTAAGTTTAACACTACATTTATCCTTAATGCATTTATGTGTATATTATTTATATTCTGTCTGCTGTTAAAGTATTTGAAAGAACTCACAATGAAAGAAACATTTAAAGTAACATGGTTGAAGTAGGAAAAAATAAGGAGGAGAAATGACATGTCAAACACAAATTAACAGTGAACTATTTGGAACTGTAACAAAGAGAACAGGAGGAGTTGCACTTTAATGTTAATTGTCTGATTATAAGAGATGCAGTGTCTACAGGGCAGAGAAACTCTGCTAGAAATAAATGTTGGATGGTAATGTTTGAGCCCTCACATCAGGATATAATGTACACTGTCTTCAATGATGATTTTAAAGGTTATACTGACATACATTTACATGGCTAATTTTTACTGGCCTTTGACAAAAAAAAAAAAAACACACCCAAGATATGGTATTAAATAATGTTCTGTAAAAAGATTTCTGTATGGGACTAGTCTAATAGGATCTAGGTAAGTTGCTTTCAGGCCACATATTGATAAAAGGACCAAATCAAGAGTGCTAAAAAGAAGGATAGCTCTCATAGGCTACAGACATGCAAGCAATGAAATTTAGGCCACTGCAATTCCTTGAAAATTCAGTGTAGTTTTGTATTTGTCATTTTTCAAAGGGAAGTTATCACTGGTGTTTTGTAATAAGTTGAAATTTTCTGTATAATATTAATCACTAAGGTAGGACTAATACATTATATTTACATATTTCTCACAATCTTTAAAAAGTTTTATTTTTATGTTGAAGAATTATTGGGCAACTCCTTGAGGCTGTGAATTGCTCAGTTCTTAGAAATATTTCTAATGCTCCAGTGGGTTCCCAGTTTCTCCTTTTCTTTTTGTTGATTCTGAGGAGTTGGTCTGTTTTCTTCAACTCTTACCATCTACTCCATCCATTGGGATTCTTTTCCTCTCACATCTGACTTCAGAATAAAAGATACTTTCTAAATATTCTCATTTCCCTGCAGTTGCCTTAGCAGCCAAGCACCTCAAAGACAAAAACAAAAACAAAACACAAAGCAAAACAAAAACAGCATTCAGTATCGTGCATTACCCCACCCCCTCCCTGGAATCAGGCTTCAATAACCCTCAGACTTTATGAAACTGTATTGGTAAATTTAATCAAAGTG
Source organism: Mesoplodon mirus (assembly GCF_964341445.2). Taxonomy (NCBI): domain Eukaryota; kingdom Metazoa; phylum Chordata; class Mammalia; order Artiodactyla; family Ziphiidae; genus Mesoplodon; species Mesoplodon mirus. The sequence continues at coordinate 41,823,291 of NC_138990.1, read as the reverse complement.
TTATAATTTCTTATGTAGCCAATGACTCTTCAAAGTGCGCATATTCCTTGACTGTTCTTCAGCTTTTAATATTGTTGACTAATTCCTTTTTCTTAAACTCCCTCCTAGCTATCCAAGTTTTTGCTCTGGTTAATCTGTAAGACTCCCCTTTGTGGAAACACTCATGTTAATTTTGGGTATTTTCCCTAGTGTTTTGTCCCTGGCCTTTATCCTGCTCCCTCTCTCTATGAATAGAGTTTCTTTGGGTGATGTCATTCACTCCTATGACATCAATCATACTGGACCCATTTATTCCATCTCCTTACCCTGTGTCCTCCTGGACATATTTCTTGCTTAGCTGAAGTCTCATATATCTTACTACCTATTGCACATCTTTAAGTTGATATTCCTCAGGTACAAAACTGAACTTGCCTTATTCACTCCTAGTCCCAGCCATTGCCTTTTTTTTTTTCCCTTAGGAGTAGCACAAGTCTCTGTTTAGATGCCTAAGGCAAAAATTTTGGAATCATGATATACTTGCTTTATCCCTTTATTCTGATATTTCAGTGCTCAATAATATTGCTCTAGATTTCTCTTAACCTTATGGTAAATACTGGCAGAAACTGGGAATGGATCTTGTAGATACTAGCTGGGGTGGTGGACAATGTAAGGCTGGAAAAGGAAGACTTTGTTGATATGATGACTCTCTATACAGTAGTTCTCAAAATTGGTCCCCACATAAACAGCATCATCATCACCTGGGAAGTTGTGAGAAATGCAGATTGTTAGGCCCCACCCCAACCTGGATCAGAAGCTCTAGGGATGAGTTCCGGAAATTTGTAATTTAACAAACTCTCCAGATGACTGTAATGCACACTACAGTTTGAGAACTGCAGCTCTAATGGGATTGAGAATTTAACACAATGACAGGGGCACCTGGAACTATCCTGGTGAAACTTGGCAAAACGAGGCCCTCATTAAATGAAGTGGAGATGCAAAAACTGCCTAAGCAGATGTTAAGGAAGGAATCAAAATACTAGAAGAGGTGAACATGCTAAAAACCATTTATTATATAAGACTCAGGAAGACACTAGATAGCTGTGTTCCTTGGCTGAGCCCAGATGACATTGCTTTCACTAAGGCAATGAGAAATGTCTGGTGAGGGGGACACCAGCAACTCCAATAAGTTCAGTATTGTTTTCTGTAGCCTAGTCTGGCTCTGGGCTCTCTAAAATCAGTAAAGATTATAGAATCTTGAATATGTAGGGGCCAGTGGCAGTGGCAGCATTTAACCATCAGAGGCAAGGTGGAATAAATTTTATATATGACATCAAGGTCAGAACTGCAACCAGAAGTAAGTCCTGGCCTGCAGGGATCTATGGCAATAACAGACGAATAAGCCATATGATACTTGGAGGCAAGATGAGATGATTGTCCACCAACAAGCAACAACACATGTATGTGTGTGTGTACCTGTGTACATATGTGTGTATGAGTGGATGAGCAGAGGGCTGATGTCAGTGCTTCAGTGATGAGTCACAATTTCCTAAATAGTTTTTGTATCTGACTTAGCACTCAGAATCAAAGTCCATTAATTGAAGGAAAGGCCAAGTCTCCCTCAGGAAGGACCCTACAATGCCACAGCAAGTGTACATAGTAATGATTCCCTCAGCTCTTTCCCATGAGAACCATCTACCCTGGGTTTAGACAACAGGAAGAATATTGCCTGTAGAGCATTTAAAATGACAATACAACCCACTAAGTGTGGTCTATTCTTCATTATCATTATATTCCAGACATTTTTTAATTAAAACATTTTAGATATAATTTACATATAAAATTCACTCGTTCTAAGGGTTCTATAAGTTTTGACAAATGCATACACCTGTGTAATGACCATTTTATATATATATATATATATAATTTAATACATATACATATATATATATATATATCATAGGGTGTTATTTTTGTTTGTTGTAGAATTCTGTGAATTTTTAGATCTGTATCAACTTAGGGATCCATCACCATAATCAGGATATAAATAGTTCCATCACACCAATAATCAATGTTACTGATAAAACATTTTTCCCAGAAAAATCTTTTATTGGTCTCAGTTCTAGAAATTCCTGTAGTTATTGTTGAGTTAGTCATATATATGTAACTTCAAATTGGCACATTTGTAATTTGTCCTTTATAGCCTGTCTACAAGGAGGTTAATTTGGAATTTTCCCCGTTATACATCTGGCTCCCCACACCTCACATATACGAACTAAATTATATGAGTTCATTTGGGCAGTACGTTTCTAAAGTTTCAGGTTTCTTTTAGTTCATTTTGGGTACATTTCATATTTCCAATCCCAGTTATACTGCATATGCCTGCATTTAAACAGTATATGTAAAATAAAGAATGACAGTGTAATGATTATAAATATGAATTATTTCAATTCTCTCACTCTGAGTGACCACTTGGAGGATTTGTGTTTAAAATTTTTTGACTATGGAACAACTGAAACCTGCTAGAATAGATTCTGAAGAAAAAATGACATGCACAGTACTGCACTTCCTGTATTTTATTTTGTGAATGTGATTTTTATGAATCTCTGCTAAATCTGTCTTTTGTTTAAGACTTCTCTCAACTATTTGTATATCTGTTGAAAGATTTGAAAATTAAAATTAATTAAAAAGTTCTTTAACTGTGAGTGAAGAAAGATTGACAAACCTGCTGTACTATTAAGCATGAATATGTGAAGAAGATCAATTTTGACTCTGACAAATTTGAAAAATTTAAGGCTCAGTAACAGAAAGTATGTTATTCATTACTGCAACAACCAACATGTAGGTGTAGTTTTCACCATTTTTATAAGAAATACATTACTATATTTTAGATATATGAAGAAATTCTTTTTTCTACTATAAACATAATTTTAACTCATATATATTATTTAATTCCTAATATGATTACATATATGCAAGTTTCAGTAAGATATTTTTCACTGTTTATCTGTTGTAATCTTTATTACTATTCATTCCATTTCATGATTATTCCTGAAAATAATTTTTTGTGTGTTGAGAAGGGCGGTGTTATTCTGGGTGGCAAATATCCTGAGTATGGGGCTGCCAAGCTCATTTCTAGTTTTATCAGGTGAACAACTTGGTGAAGGAGGATGCCATTTACTGAGGCGAGGAACATTGAAAGAGGACCAAGCTTAGGTGAGATGACCATATTGTTGGACATCCTGAGTTTTGAGGTGTCATAGAAAGGTCCCTTAGAAGGTATCATGTGGGCAGATGCATACAAGACCCTGAAACTCGGAAGAGAAGCTTGGGCCTGATTGGGTACATTTGTTAGTCATCAGTGCACTGAAAGAAATTGAAACGATGAGAAAGAATAGGATTGCCCAGGGAGAATGTGCTGCCTGAGAATTTAAGATGCTCAAGGACTGACTCCTAAGAAATATCAACATCCAAAAATAGATAAAGATGAGCCAGCAAAAGGAACTGGGGAGAAGTGATGATCAGAAAGTAGAAAGAAAAAGAGGGAAAATGAGGTGTCACAGCAGCCAATGAGTAGGTCATGGATCAACTATGATACAAGTTACTAAAGGATTGGGTAAGATGAGAACAGAAAAGTACACAAAGGACTTAAGGAAACAGAACTTTTTGTTGACCTGGTGAGAGCAGATTCAGGGAGTACTATAGATAGAGTCAACATTTTAGAAAGTTGAGGGGAGAATAGAAATTAAGGGTGGACACAGGGAATAATGACTACTCTCTCAAGAACCCTGTCTGCAATTGGGAGAAGATAACTACTCTAGTAGTAGCTGGAGTTAGCTCATAGGAAGGGTCCGGGGAAAGGGAGAGGCTGAGTGGAAGATATGAAAGAAGAAACAGATAGCTGAAGATTCACTGAAAGGGACCACCGCAGAGCTGGAGGAATTGGCCACCTATAGAGTAATAGGAGGCGGGCAGAAAAGATATGCGAAGATGCAGATAATATATATCAGTTAAATGAATTACTTAAACATACGGTTTAACTTTTTATTTTGATTCAGTAAAGAGTGATTTGTTAGTCCCTACAATATTACCAAAGGTTTTCTATTTGGTCTTACATCCAGAAATCTGAGAGCTTTGGAATGTTAATGATAACATTTTGAATTTTGTAGCTTTGATTACTCTTTTCAAGTCATATCAGCCACAGGCACTACAAAGATCTATTGTTGGGTCATATGACAAGCATCCAGACCATAGTTTTCTGAAGTGGTGCCAAAGTATCTCATTTTTTTCATTCCTTTTGTTCTGTAACTATAAAATAGAAAACTAATATAATTGAATGAAGTTACTCATTTTATTTGGAGATTTATTAAGCTGTTACTGTTTTACCTTTTACTAGTACCCAAGAACATAATTTCCGGATTATTCGTGTTAAGTGGTACTACATTTTTAAATGTCACAGTATTATTTGTAATATCAAAGAACTAATTATCTGGGTTATAAACCTTGATTTATTAATCTTGTGTTAAATTTCAGTAGGATTTGTTTATTTGAACATATAGCATGTCATTGTATGATGTATCATATCCCATGTCAAATCATATTGTTTATATGACATTGATCATGTGTTCTAAAGCCATAGTAGACCTCAGGTCTTCCTCTCAACTCAGTTAACCCTTTCTTCTCTAACATGTGTCCACTCAGCTAGATATTACATTTCTCAATATTCCTCTACTTATTCTTATCTTTCCCTTTTTCTGGAGAGACAAGGCAGCCATTGTTGAAAACTTAGATATACCTGATGTTTGCCAAAACTGTCCCACTAACCAGGTACCTGGATGACTTGAGGGGGCAGAGGTTGCCTATTCATACTGGTTGTTTTATTAAAGCGAAATAAACTTTGTATTTTGTTGGGGCTGCTTAGTTTTGCTATAGAAGCTTAAACTTGACCCTAACTAAAATAAAACTTAGTACCTGAAAGTAGGCTTCTGATGTAACAAAAAGCTAAAATATGTTTCATTGACTCAGAGGTTAGCTGTTGGACAGTGAAGGAATAGAGACTACAGGCTGGAAAGCTGATGATACTTATTGTACTGTAGCAAAGTTTTCGGTAAACCTGTCATTGGTAACAACTTAGAAAGCTGATCATGTGCCTATGGAGATGATAACTCTATAGAAAGCTGGATGAAGCTATCATGTTATGGTATAGTGACTACTCCTTGTTGCTTTTAGTAAGCCGTAAGAAGAAACTGATGAACTCAAGCAAGAATTGGAAAATTTGTTAAGTAGTGTTTGAAAACATAGGTGCTTCTGTATCACAAAGAACAACAGCTAAGACTATGTATGTAAAGCTTTTCACAAGGGCCTGCCATTAAGAGTTTCAGCCAAATTAAAGGATAGAGCCTTATGCCAGAAAATCGGATTCGTATTGGTATGCCACTAAGATGGTTTGTTTGTTTGTTTGTTTGTTTTTTAAAGCAACATTTTAAATACAGAAGTTAGTATTTATTTATTCAGTATAATCATTAGACAGTGCCATGATAAAACACATTTAAGTTGAGCTCAGGGGCAGTAGACAATTCTGCAAATAATCAACACAGTAAAGGTGGTATATTAGTTTCCTATTTCCCCTGTAGCAAATTACCACAAACTTAATGGCTTAAAACAACACAGACTTATTATGTTACATTTCTGAAGTTCAGAAACCGCAAATAAATCTCTCTGGACTAAAATCAAGGTGTTGGTAGGGCTGGTTTCTTCTAAAGGATCTGAAGGGAGAATCCATATCTAAAGGCAACTGCATCCCTTGGCTCGTGGCCCCTTCCTCACATCACCCCAATCCTTTGTTCCCATCATCACATCTATTACTAACACTGATCCTCTCTCCTTTTATAAGGACCCTTGTGATTATATTGGCCCTGCTTGGATAATCCACAATAATCTCCCCATCTCAAAATGCTTAAGTTAATCACACCTGCAAAGTCTCTTTTACCATACTGTATAAGGTAACTTACTGCAGCTTCTCTGGAGATTAGGGGTTAGGATGTGGGCACCTGGGATGGGAGGCATTAGTCAGCCAACAACAGGTGACATAATGAAAAGAGATTGAACTTTGAAACTACAAAGATATGAGTTCAAATTCTTGCTTTGTCATTTATCACCTTGTGACCGTAGCAGCTTAATTAACCTTTGTGATAAAGCTTCTTCATCTGTCAAATGGGGATATTAATAGTTTTGTAATAAGTTGTTTCAAGAGTGTTACATGAATTTTCCCTCAATACTGGATCATTCTCTTTAGCACACCAATTGCATCATTACCACCTTCCTCACCAAGTAAATGTCCCATTTCCCTGCATCCATAACAAAAGAGACAACGTAACTAATGTGTTATTTCCTCTGCTTTCATTCCCTCACATCCCATTTTCTCATCAACCCATTTCAACTGGAAATCTGCACACTCCATTCCACAGAAATTCCACTTGTCAGGGTCACAAATGACCTCAATATTGCCAAATCGGATATTCATCGTTTTCCCTTGCTTAACTTGACTTCAGTAATATTCAAAACCCTTGAAAATTCCTTGCTTTTTAAACACGCGTCTTTCATCTTCCTTATCACCACACCCTTCTGATTATTCCATCACTTCCTCCTCCTTGGTCTCCTTTGTTTCTCCCTACTGTTCCTCCCTAAATATTAGAGAGTCCAAAGCTTGATGACACTAATGAGAATGTCTTTGCCATTGACTGCCAGATGGTTTGTTTTAAATTTCCATAGGGTATCCTCATTAAAATGAGGGAGAGAGAAATGGGCTGAAAACTGATTTTGCCATGTGAGGCAGACTTTAGAAGGTGTACTGAAAGGAACTTTGGGTGAGGTTACTTGACCATGGAAGTGACTGGTACCAAACGGATCAGAGACCTATTAAGTGTGGGATAAATTTTAGGCCACAGGACTGGTCTACCAAAGCTCCCAGGCTCTCAAAACTGCATTAGCTGAAAGCCATTTGAGAAAACTATGGAGCCCCCAATAAGAGCATACCCTCCAGCATCTATTTCAGATGTGGGCACAAGAATAAAGACCAGGAAGAACCTCCCAAAGGGCATGGCTAAGTAGCCTGAAGGACAATGGACAAGGCAGTTCTTCCCAGAGACACAGCCAGTGTCTAACCTACTAATTTACTCCACTGCTCGGGGCAGGGAGACTGTTCAGTTCCTATCCAGCAGTATTCATTGTTATAATCAGTGACTGCATGTGTTTGCAATTATTTCCTTTTCTGAATGGGAGATTTTACAGGGGTCATTCTGTTGTATACTGTGAAGAGAGAGGGGGAAGGTTACTTTTTAGGTCACAAGATGATATCCCAACAGGGGATATCTCCAGTCTTGATGAAGAGGACTGTATATCACCTAAAGGCCCAGGATTCTGGAATAGAGGTAGTAACTGGAGGGGACCTTGTATCATCTGCCTTGGGGCAAAAAGGCTATGTATGGGAGGAGAGTGCAGATTAGTATATGGCAGGCCAGGGTAACAGGCTATAGGAGATAGCAGTTTGTTGCCCACTTTTAGTTCTAGTCTCTCTTTCTTCTTAGTCCCATGGGCACCAGCAAGAAATCACATTTTCCAGGTTTCTTTGAAGCTAGGCGTAGCCATGTCACTAAATTGTAACTAATATGATATGTGGATAAATACTGTATGCAACTTCTGGGTTGCCTTCTTAAAGGCTCTTGTCCTGGATTTTCTACTACCTTTCCTTCCCTCTAACTGGAAACGAGGTGACTAGAACACATATGTAAGCTCTCAGTTGAGAGGAGCAGAGCTGCCTTGCTAGCTTGGGCGCTTGGGTAACTTCATGGAGCAGAGACATCCTATCTGCACCAGACAGTCACAGGAGAGAGGGAGAAATTCTACCCCATCTGAGCCAAACATTTTGATGTGTCCTTTGTATACAATTTAAAAAGTAAAAGCAGCTTAGTTTTTATTGTAATTCAACTAACCATTTCACACGTCTCTGTAATCAGTGTCATGTCATTTTAAAAGAAGTGACTCTGTTGAAGACTATATCCAGAGAGGCAAGAGGCAAAGGAAATCTGCCTAAGTGTATATCCAAAGAGGAATGATAAAAATTAGACACAGATATAAAATGTTTTATGAAGAGATAATGCATAATTATACAGCCATATGTATAGCTGCATAATTATTTGTTTTATTGTTTAGTTATTCATGAATAGAATCAGAGGTACATATAATTAGTGGATAGCTTAGAGAGAAAGAAGTAATTTTTTAATATTTATATTTTGATATGACTATTTGATATCTGGGCACTGAGAACAACAGGGGTTTCCAAAATACTTTCCTTGGGAATGCCAAAAGGTATGGAATAAAAAGATATATAAATAAGTAGAGAATACTGTATAAACCAAGCTGAATAAACTTCTTTAAGGGAGGGCTTTTTATGGTTTTCTATATGTTAATCTGTGTCTCCAAGAGAGACTCCTTTCCTGCAGAATATGTAATGGGACCAATATTCTCCATTAATATAGGGTATGCAAAACTGCTTTAAACAAAGTAGTGAAGCCGTGATCAGATACTCTGGCTTGCAATGAGCTAAAAGTACCCATCATGCTAATCCTGCCCTCTTCTCAGAACACTATTATGCTCACTCCCTTGTCTCTGGGATACAGCCAGACTTTCTCAGACTGATGCCCCTCACTGGCAGAAGCTGAGATATCTTCTCTGAGCCATCTATGACCATGGATTACACCTTCCGTATAAAATGAGCCATGAGCACCAGTTTGGTTAAAGCCACCCTCCCTACCCCTTGTGGAATTTCAGCCTGCATGAGAACTTCAAGTAAAAATTACAAATTCACTAAACCCAATAAACTGTGTTATTTACATTAATGAAATTGTTTATGAATATTTTTTCAGAATGTGGTCAGTACTGGTTTGGTTTAGGAGGAATCATCAGTCATGCCGCAGGTCTTTGTTTTAGAGTCTTAGGTCACTATGACAAAGCTGTAGCTGGAACTTGAAAATAAAGTGACCTGCTGGTACCTCTTCCCAAGAACAAGAGAGTGTGAGAGATGCTCTTGGGGATACTGTGAGAAAGCTGGTTTTTCTTTAGAAATTTCAGAGCTTCCTTAGGGAAAACATAGATATTAAATCATGAATGATTTTGTCAGAAGACAAAATCCACTGAGGATTAGGAGGGGAGAAAAGTGCCCTGAGTCTTCATTATGAAAAAGAAGGGAAAGAGACAGAGATGCAGGAAGAGACTGTACATGATAACTGGTGAGGAGGAACCCAGGAAGGAACAATGAAGCTCAGACTCTTCTCCTGGCTTCGATGGCTCAGAACCATCTGCATGAAATGGACTAAACCCAGCAGGAAACAACAAAGACAGCAAGGGAAGGAGGACTTCCAAGTGGAAACTCTCAAAGGAAACATGCTTGTATAGCAACCCTTGATATTTTTACAATGCCCTATACTGTGCAAATATACAATCTGTTGTTGAGATCTTGGGCATCCTCATACATCACCAAATTATGGAAATGTGGGCAAGGGACTTAAAGTCTCAGATAACCATCTCTGAAATGGAGTATTGTTTGTCCCACTGACATTTCCCTAAAGATATCATGAGGATGAAATTAAGAAATACACATAAAACACTAAGAACATAATGATCGATCAGTAAATGTTAATTGTTTTTGTTGTATTTACAAATATTTACATCCTTATCACACGTTTTTTTCTTCAGAGTACCCCTGTGGTATCATTACCTCCTCAATTTAAATAACTACACTGATGATCAAAAAGGCTAACCTGGGCTTCCCTGGTGGTGCAGTGGTTGAGACTCCGCCTGCTGATGCAGGGGACTCGGGTTTGTGTCCCGGTCCGGGAAGGTCCCACATGCCGCGGAGCGGCTAGGCCCTTGAGCCATGGCCGCTGAGCCTGTGCGTCCGGAGCCTGTGCTCCACAATGGGAGAGGCCACAACAGTGACAGGCCCGCGTACCGCAAAAAAAAAAAAAAAAAAAAAAAAAAAAAGGCTAACCTGATCTAAATCACACAACTTCCAAAGAGAACTCAAATGTGGGTTTCCTAATTGTGAGTTCAGTGTTTGTCTGTTCCTATTCTACACCATGGCTATTTTTAGAATAAAAAGAATATGATTATAATTCAGTGATTTAAGTTAAAGTTTGTTGGGGTTGTTATTTGGTTTTTATTCATAATGTTTGTTTGTAATTTTAAGTAAATCCTTATATTACCAAGCTCTAGTTTCGGCACTCCACCGGGATGTTGATTGTATCTAAATTCCCATATTTGGGTGACCCTCTTGATAGCCTAATTCACAGATAAGTGCCCAGGCTAAGGTGCTTAATTTTTCACAGTGTGGTCCATTGCAAAACTCATATCCGAAAAGAGAAAATTGTGTTTGTAAGTTTTTAGCTAAGAATATTGTCTTATTCAGGTGGAATCTATGAATCCCAAATTCCAGTATTTGTTTAGATTAATAAAAGATCCATAATATTAATTACAAAGGGAAAGGAATTTGTTAGCAATATGAAGGCATTACAAAAACAACTTTAGTTTCTTTTTTATTAAAATTTAAATATATCAAAATATATCTAACATACAGAAAGGTAGAAATCTATAACCAACTTCCATATAGATATTCCCAAATTAAAAAGTTTGTATTTTACATGTTACACTGAAATTGCTGTATATCTTTCCCAGTCATATTGTAGTAATGTTTGTACATATCAATCAAAGGTAAAGAAAGTATAGTTGTGTTTTTATATCTATGAAATTACATGATCTCTAACATACATTTTTTAACCCAAAATATGCTCTCAGAATTTTTTATGCAACTCTTATCCATTAGTTTTAGAATGCCATTAAGTGTAATTCAATTTATTTAACCATGATCTTACTTATTTTCCTCTTTTAGAAATAATGCGTTGATGAGCAGAACTTACTTATACTTGCCCACTGGGGATATGTGTACGAGTTTATTTAGAATACATATAGCTAGAAGTGGAATTACCAAGTCATCTTCAGCTCTACTGAATGTTGCCAAAACTTTTGTCCAAAGTGATTGCACCATTTGTGTTCACAAGAGTAGGTTCTGAAACTTGCTGTCTCCACAATTTCTTACCGACACTTGGAATTATCCAACATTTTAATCTACTGCTATGTGTGAAATGGTATATCATGGTTATTTTAAGTTCCATTTCTCTCACTATTAGTAAAGATGAACATATTTCAATATGTGTATTGGATATTCTGGTTTCCTTTTATGTAAAATGTCTATGTACATCTGGTTCAGTCGAACATTCTTATCTACAAACAACAGAAACAACTCTAGTTAGGTTAAGCAGAAAATAAATTTATTTTATATATATATATTTTGATAGTGTCACATTATTTATTACTGTTAAAATTTTTCTTTATACAGCAGGTTCTTATTAGTCATCCACTTTATTCACATCAGTGTATACATGTCAATCCCAATCTCCCAGTTCATCACACACACACCCCACCCCCTGCCGCTTTCCCTGCTTGCTGTCCATATGTTAGTTCTCTACACCTGTGTCTCTATTTCTGCCCTGCAAACCGGTTCCTCTGTACCATTTTTCTAGGTTCCACATATATGCGTTAATATATAATATTTGTTTTTCTCTTTCTGACTTCACTCTGTATGGCAGTCTCTAGATCCATCCACGTCTCTACAAATGACCGAATTTCATTCCTTTTTTTTTTTTTTTTTTTTTTTTTTTTTTGCGGTATGCGGGCCTCTCACTGTTGTGGCCTCCCCCGTTGCGGAGCACAGGCTCCGGATGCGCAGGCCCAGCGGCCATGGCTCACGGGCCCAGCCGCTCCGCGGCATATGGGATCCTCCCAGACCGGGGCACGAACCCGTATCCCCTGCATCGGCAGGCGGACTCTCAACCACTGCGCCACCAGGGAGGCCCTCATTCCTTTTTATGGCTGAGTAATATTCCATTGCGTATATGTACCACATCTTCTTTATCCATTTGTCTGTCGATGGGCATTTAGGTGGCTTCCATGACCTGGCTACTGTAAATAGCACAGCAATGAACATTGGGGTGCATGTGTCTTTTTGAATTATGGTTTCCTGTGGGTATATGCCCAGTAGTGGGATTGCTGGGTCATATGGTAATTCTATTTTTAGTTTTTTAAGGAACCTCCATACTGTTCTCCATAGTGGCTGTATCAATTTACATTCCCACCAACAGTGCAAGGGGGTTCCCTTTTCTCCACACTCTCTCCAGCATTTGTTATTTGTAGATTTTCTGATGCCCATTCTAACTGGTGTGAGGGGATACCTCATTGTAGTTTTGATTTGCATTTCTCTAATAATTAGTGATGTTGAGAAACTTTTCATGTGCTTCTCAGCCATCTGTATGTCCTCTTTGGAGAAATGTCTATTTAGGTCTTCTGCTCATTTTTTGATTGGGTTGTTTGTTTTTTTAATATTGAGCTGCATGAGGTATTTATATATTTTGGAAATTAATCCTTTGTCCGTAGGTTCCTTTGCAAATATTTTTCCCATTCTGAGGGTTATCTTTTCATCTTGTTTGTAGTTTCCTTTGCTGTGCAAAAGCTTTTAAGTTTCATTAGGTCCCATTTGTTTATTTTTGTTTTTATTTCCATTACTCTAGGAGGTGGATCAAAAAAGATCTTGCTGTGATTTATGTCAAAGAGTGTTCTTCCTTTGTTTTCCTCTAAGAGTTTTATAGTGTCTGGTCTTACAAGTTAGGTCTCTAATCCATTTAAAGTTTATTTTTGTGTATGGTGTTAGGGAGTGTTCTAATTTCATTCTTTTACATGTAGCTGTCCAGTTTTCCCAGCACCACTTATTGAAGAGACTGTCTTTTCTCCATTGTATATCCTTGCCTCCTTTGTCATAGATTAGTTGACCATAGGTGCGTGGGTTTATCTCTGGGCTTTCTATCCTGTTCCACTGATCGATATTTCTGTTTTTGTGCCAGTACCATATTGTCTTGATTACTGTAGCTTTGTAGTATAGTCTGAAGTCAAGGAGTCTGATTCCTCCAGCTCCGTTTTTTTCCCTCAACACTGCTTTGGCTATTTAGGGTCTTTTGTGTTGCCATACAAATTTTAAGATTCTTTTGTTCTAGTTCTGTAAAAAATGCCATTGGTAATTTGATAGGGATTGCATTGAATCTGTAGATTGCTTAGGGTAGTAGAGTCATTTTCACAATATTGATTCTTCCAATCCAAGGACATGGAATATCTCTCCATCTGTTGGTATCATCTTTAATTCCTTTCAACAGTGTCTTATAGTTTTCTGCATACAGGTATTTTGTCTCCCTAGGTAGGTTTATTCCTAGGTATTTTATTCTTTTTGTTGCAGTGGTAAATAGGAGTGTTTCCTTAATTTCTTTCGTATTTTTCATCATTAGTATATAGGAATGCAAGAGATTTCTGTGCATTAATTTTGTATCCCAAAACTTTACCAAATTCATTGATTAGCTCCAGTAGTTTTCTGGTGACATCTTTAGGATTCTCTGTGTATAGTTTCATGTCATCTGCAAACAGTGACAGTTTTACTTCTTCTTTTCCACTTTGTATTCCTTTAATTTCTTTTTCTTCTCTGATTGACATGGCTAGGACTTCCAAAACTATGTTGAATAATAGTGGCAAGAGTGGACATCCTTTTGTTGTTCCTGATCTTAGAGGAAATGCTTTCAGTTTTTCACCATTGAGAATGATGTTTGCTGTGGGTTTGTTGAATATGGCCTTTATTATGTTGAGGTAGGTTCCCTCTATGCCCACTTTCTGGAGAGTTTTTTTATCATAAATGGAATATTCTTTATTTTAAAGTCTATTTTATCTGATGTAAGAATTGCTACTACAGCTTTCTTTTGATTTCCATTTGCATGGAATATGTTTTTCCATCCCCTCACTTTCAGTCCGAATGTGTCACTAGGTCTGAAATGGGTTTCTTGTAGACAGCATATAGATGGGTCTTCTTTTTGTATCCATACAGCAAGCCTGTGTCTTTGGGTTGGAGCATTTAATCCGTTCATGTTTAAGGTAATTATTGATATGTATGTTCCTGTTACCATTTTCTTAATTGTTTTGGGCTTGTTTTCATAGGTCCTTTTCTTCTCTTGTGTTTCCCACTTAGAGAAGTGCCTTTAGCATTTCTTGTAGAGCTGGTTTGGTGGTACTGAATTCTCTTAGCTTTTGCTAGTCTGTAAAGCTTTTGATTTCTCCATCGAATCTGAATGAGATCCTTGCTGGGTAGAGTAATCTTGGCTGTAGGTTCTTCCCTTTCATCACTTTAAGTATATCACGCCACTCCCTTCTGGCTTGTAGAGTTTCTGCTGAGAAATCAGCTGTTAACCTTATGGGAGTTCCCTTGTATGCTATTTGTCATTTTTCCCTTGCTGCTTTCAATAATTTTTCTTTGTCTTTAATTTTTGCCAATTTGATTACTATGTGTCTCAGTGTGTTTCTCCTTGGGTTTATCCTGTATGGGACTCTCTGCGCTTCCTGGACTTGGGTGGCTACTTCCTTTCCCATGTTTGGGACGTTTTCGACTGTAATCTCTTCAAATATTTTCTCTGGTCCTTTCTCTCTCTCTTCTTCTGGAACTCCTATAATGCCAGTGTTGTTGCGTTTAATGTTGTCCCAGAGATCTCTTAGGCTGTCTTCATTTCTTTTCATTCCTTTTTCTTTATTCTGTTCTACAGCAGTGAATTCCACCATTCTGTCTTCCAGGTCACTTATCCATTCTTCTGCCTCAGTTATTCTGCTACTGATTCCTTCTAGTGTATTTTTCATTTCGGTTATTGTGTTGTTCATCTCTCTTTTTTTGTTCTTCGGTTCTTCTAGATCTTTGTTAAATATTTCTTGCATCCTCTCGATCTTTGCCTTCATTCTTTTTCCGAGGTCCTGGATCATCTTCACTATCATTATTCTGAACTCTTTTTCTGGAAGGTTGCCTATCTCCACTTCATTTAGTTGTTTTTCTGGGGTTTATCTTGTTCCTTTATCTGGTACATAGCCCTCTGCCTTTTCATCTTGTCTTTCTTTCTGTGAATGTGGTTTTTGTTCCACAGGCTGCAGGATTGTAGTTCTTCTTGCTTCTGCTCCAGAAACTAAATTTATTAAAGAATCTTAAGCAGTTCATTGGGCGTCCTAGAAAGCCAGAGAATTAGACTTGGATGGTATACCATCAATAACAGTGGGTCTTCCACATCATGGGGGCCACTCCAGTGAAAATACTACTTCTTCAGCTCCTCTTCCCAGTGGAGTGTGTCACCCCAGAAAATATGGTTTCAGTACAGTGATACTCCAGAATCTTCACCATGTATTCAAGCCAAATACCTTAAAAGAGGCTGGAAAATTGGCATCTGGCTTCTGTTTTGAAGATTCAGGACTCCTGATGTAGGAGTTTTTCCAGTTATAAGAAAGATGTTAAATAACACACACATGCACACAATCTCACCACAAACATAAATGTCTACTAAATCATGCCTCTTGGCTGACCTAACTTCATGACAAAGCCCTCTTCATACTTAAATTTCTCAACGGCATCAAAAATAAATGTAATAAAATATTCCTCCTTAAATGTTGTAACTACCCCTCCTGGAAATAGAAACCACAGTCTTTTCCCTAAAATCTGATCAGTTACCGTATCCTGCTCAAAGTTCAAGATTTCTGGGCAATCTAAATCATCTTTGGTTCTAAAATAATATTGTCTTGATATTTTATAAATATGGACTAAATTACAGGTTTAACTATCACACGCTACATAAAACATATGTTTAGCCCAATAAGAAAGAAAACAAGGTTAGACACTAGACCTTGCAACTGTGTCTGCAGTGAGGCCACGTAACTCCTACTCTCCACTGAACATTCCCTTTGCCTTCAGCTAGCATTGTGCAAGGTGTGAGTTCTTTACCTCTTCAAATAATTGAACTCTTCATTCTTAGAGCTCTGAATCCTAGCCTCCTCTTTTTACTAATGAGAAGGGCACAGATTTATCTCCTGGGTTGCGTAGTTTCTCCTCCCTGCTTCCATTGTCTCCCTGCTCCCATTTTTGAAAAATAGACTATAGAAACAATCATAAAAAGAAAATTTGTTTGTGGATCATGTTGTATGACCAACCTGAGACAGCAGGGGGCTCTGCTCTTTGTCATCTTTCAGGGACCCAGGCTGATGGAGGCTTCAACTTGACACAAACTTCTGTGATGGCTAAAGCATTAAAAAGAGAACAAAGCAGATAATGTAATATATCTTGACACTTCTGCTTGCATTACATTCGCTTTTGCCAAGTCACTAGGCCAGCAAGGCCATGACTAAATCATAGATGTAGGGAAATGCAATCCTACCATATGCCTAGGAGGAGGAGAAACATATTTGGGAATGGACTTAATGTTAGGATTACCATAGGCAACAACCTTATTTTATCTTGATAAATCACAATTACTTAACCCAGTCAACACTTCCTTTTTTTCTTTCTTGTCAATGACATGAGGATCTAAATAGGTAAGGTGACATGCTCAACTTCTTCTGCCCTGGAAAAATCATTGTGCCCCCTGGCAAAAGCATTCCTTCCTTAGGTACTAAGTTCTCTAAAACTGCAGCACCTCGAATCACTGAATGAAAAGCAGAAAATTTGTGCCTGATCACTCTGTGCAGTAATGAGAGGTGTCACTCCCATTTCCATCCCTGGTTCTCACCTTCCTGTATTCAAACCTTGGGAGAAGCAGCATTGTACATCTTGTAGGAGAGAGGGACTATTTTACCGGATGGTGTCTTTCAGCTGATGTTGTAAATGAGTGTGCAATGGCCTGTCCCATTGTTCTTTAAGGCCAATTACTAGTGCATGATGGGACACGTGGCAGGGCCAGGGAATGCCATGAAGTTCTAGCCCATCACCTTGCCTTGTCTTCCATGAAATAGAGTCCTTTTCAAATGCATTATAGTATGGAGTAATAAGATGCAAAAAAAGGGTCATTTTTCTTTTGTCAAGTCTCCTGGGAAACAGACTTTGAGACAGCTCTCTGCGGGAGGCTTCCTGGAGTGTGTTCTCTAGAATAACACTTGTAAAGGAGTGAGGAAGGAGAATAACACATAGAAAGAAATTCAACTGAAATGCATCAGAGGCCTCACCCTCTTCTTCAGCAAGTTCCAGAACTGGGGTGGCCTGTCATTGGAACAAGAGGGCTGGGCCTTTGTACCTCTGTCTCAACCTGTCCTTGGATGCAGGCGACACCAAGGAAGAGGTATAAACTCAAACAAGGCAGATCTTTTGACTAGGATCAATTTCCAGAAAGACTGTTACCTGTGAACTGACAACAGCTGACCCTCTAGCAGCTGGGGGAGTGAGGCCTCAGCCAGCTCACAGCAGCATTCCCATGACATTCAGTAAGATCCCATGTGATACTGTGGGGAGAAACAGGATAGGCAGGGAAAGCAAATGCAATCCAGAATAAGCAAATCCTATTTGAGTGAAAACAAATTTCTACTCCTCACTTCCATGATGAGAGCGTGCCACGTAATCAGCCTGCCCCTTACTGGCTTCTAGTATCTGCAGACGTGTTTATCACTGCTGCTTATAAATGTGGCCACTCGGATGGGCAGTAGCCATTCTAGCCAAGATGTGGGGAAGTCCACATTGTTCAGGGCATGGACGACTTCTACCTGGCCACCATGCATAGTCAGCTAAGATGATTATATTTTTTATTCTTTAACTTATTCATATTATATGCATTGATATATATATTTTTTCTGTTGTTGTACCAGCCTTACATTCTTAAGAAAATCTTTTCTTGGGCAAGATTAAATCTAGACACGTTGCTAGATTTGATTTGCCAATATTGTATTAGGATTTTTCCATCTATGTTCATAAGTGTGATAGGGCTATAATTATCTAGTTCTCTACTTATCTAATTTTGGTGTCAAGATTAAATCAGTCTCATAAAGGAAGCTGGGTATTTTTTTAACCTTTTTCTCTTCTTTGAAACTGGTTTGAAGGATTATCTTTTCATTGCAGTTTAGAGAAAATTTACCAGTGAATTTCTTTTACCAATCTGACCTCATCTTCTACTCCCCACCCCCCTTCAATTCCTTCTGCTCCAGTGTCACCAGCCCCTTGGGTGTACCTGGAACATGCTGGCACCCTCTTTGCATTGACGTTCAGCTCTAGCTCTTTCCTCTGCTTGGGATGCTCTTTCCCCAGATTTCAACACGGCTGATTTCCTCCCTCCTGAACCTGTCAACTCAGGAACACCTACACTGACCTTCAATTTAAGGCAAATCACTCAAATCAGGGAAACCACTCCATCACACCCATCTTGCTTCTTCCCACCCCTGTCCAGAACCTCTGTCTCTCTTATGCGGTTTTATTTTTTCATAGTCCTTCTAGCATACAAATCTTATTATTTTTATAGTTCATTTTTGTGCCCCCTCACTAGAATTTCAGCTCCATAAAGATAGCATTTTTTCTTGTTTGGTTTTGTTCACTGATGAGCCCAAATGCCTAGAATAGTGTCTGACAAATAGTAGGCTCTCAATAAATATTTGTTGAATGAATGATTTGTTGAATAAATGGTGCTAGTGACCTTAAGAGATGATGGAATTTTTGTAACCACTGTTCTAATTTCAGAGCTACTGTTTACTTTGTAAACAATTTAGATCTTACACAATGGGAAGAGGATAGTCTCTTTATAAATGGTGTTGGGAGAACTGGTTATCCTCATGCAAAAGAATGAAATTGACCCTTATCTTACACCATACACAAAAATTAACTCAAAATGGATTAAAGACTTAAATGTAAGACCTGAAACCATAAAACTCCTAGAAGAAAACATAGGGACAAAACTCCTGGACATTCGTCTTGGCAGTGATTTTTTTGGCTAGGACACCAAAAGCACAGGCAACAAAAGCAACAATAAACAAATGAGACTGCATCAAACTAAAAAAGTTCTATACAGCAAAAGAAAAAAGTCAACAAAATGAAAATATAACCCATGGAACAGGAGAAAATATTTGCTATGTATCTGATCAGGGGTTAGTATCCATAATATATAAAGTAGGCATAAAACTCCATAGCAATAAAATAATCCAATTAAAATGGGCAAAGGATCTTAACAGACTTTTTTTCCAGAGAAGACATGCAAAGGGCCAACACGTATGTGAAAATGTGCTCAACATCACTAATCATCAGGGAAATGCAAACAAAACCACACTGGGATATTATCTCACACCTGATAGTATGACTGTTGTCAAAAAGACAAGTGGTAACAAGTGTTTATGAGGGTGTGGAGAAAAGGAAACCCTTACGCACTGTTGGTGGGAATGTAATTTTGATATAGCCATTATGTAAAATAGTACGGAGGTTGCTCAAAAAATTTGGCTATATATCCAAAAGAAATGAACACAGTATCTCACAGAGGTATCTGCAGTCCAATGTTCATTGTAATATTCACAGTACCCAAGTTATGGAAACAAAGTGCTTGTTGATGGATGAATGGATAAAGAAAATGTGATTGTATATGTGCAGTGTAATATTATCCAGCTATAAAAAAGGCATCCTATTATTTGTGACAGTGTGTATGAATCTGGAGGATATTATGACAAATGAAATAAGCCAGGCACAGAAAGACAAATAGTATAGAATCTCACTTATATGTGGAAACTAAAACTGTTGAACTCAGAACCAGAGAATAGAACAGTGGTTGCTGGAGGCTGGGATGTGTAGGAAATGGGGAGATATTGGTCAAAGAGTAGAAACTTTCAGTTATAAGATCAATAAGTTCTGGGGATCTAATGTACAGCATGGTGATTATTCTTAATATTATTGTACTATGTACTTGAAATTTGCTAAGTGTTCTGGCCACACACACACACACACACAAAACACATGGTAACTGTGTGAGGTAATGGATGTGTTAATTACCTTGATTATGGTAATCAGGTAATCATTTCACAATGTATACTTTTATTAAACCATTATGGTGTATACCTTAAAAAAAATAAAGCTTAAGCATCTTGTGGGGGGGGATTAGGTTTTCTTTTCCTTCTTAAGTCAATTATTGCAATTTATATTTTTATATGATATTGCCACTCCTCTAAGTTGTGAAATATATTGGCAAATATTATTAAAATTAATTTCATAAGCCTTTTAAATATATATATATACTCATACCCTGCTTTTTTCATGCCTTATTTCTCTCCCCTCCCAATTTTTTGATCAACTTTATTTCAAAGTAGTCTATTTTGTGACTATTTTCAAAGAATCAGCTTCAAATTTTCTGATTATCTCAAATTTTCTATTAATTCATGCTTTTATCCATATTATTTCCTTTCTTCTTCATTCTTTTGGTTCATACTATTTTTCTAGCTTCTTGAATTTAATACTTAACTCATTTATTTTTAATAGTTCTTTTTAAAAAGTGCTTTTAATACTCTAATGGATCTCTAGTTCCACTTATGCTGCATCCCACGGGTGTTGATGTGTAGTTCATGTATTGTCATTGGGCTGTAAATATTTTATAAGTTTCATTGTGTTTGCCTCTTAAATCCATTAGTTATTTAAGAGTATATAAGGTTTTTAGGGGACTATCACTTACTACTAATTCCTAATTTTTTTGTACTGTGGACAGAGCTCATATCTAGTGTGATATCAGTTATTTAAAATGTTTTAAGAAGTATTTTATGGACTAGTACTTATTCAAATTTTGTAAATATTTCTTGTATACCAAGGTTCTTTGTAGATCATTCTTGCTAATTCTGTTGCTCTTTATTTCTAGACTTTCTGGTAGAAAAATTTCTAATAGAAATGTAAAAAACCTGCCATAATTTTGTCTATTTCATCTTTAATTCTGTCAGTTTTTTCCTAGTAATATTTAGGAGATGCTGAAAAAAGCACCTAAGTTCTTTAAAAATTTTTTATTTTGAATTTTTTATAGTTATTACAAAATATTGGCTATATTTCCTGTGTTGTACAGTATATCCTTTTAGTTTATTTATTTTATACATAGTAGCTTATACCTCTTAATCCTCTACCCCATCTTGCCTCTCCCCCATCTCTCTCCCCACTGGTAACTAGTAGTTTGTTTTCTGTATCTGTAAGTTTGTTTCTTTTTATTATATTCACTAGTTTGTTTTATTCTTTAGATTCCACATATAAGTGATAACATATAGTATTCATCTTTCTCTGACTTATTTCACTAAGCATAATACCCTCCAGGTCCATTCATGTTGCAAATGGCAAAATTTCATTCTTTTTCAAAGATGTGTAGTATTCCATTTTATGTATATACCACACCTTTATTCATTCATCTGTTGATGGACATTTAGGTTACTTCCATATCTTGGCTATTATAAGTAATACTGCTATGAACATTGGGATGCATGTATCTTTTCAAATTAGTTTTTTCCTTTTCTTCTGATATATACCCAGAGTAGAATTGCTAGATCATATGGTAGTTCTATTTTTAGTTTTTAGAGAAATCTCCATACTGTTTTCCACAGTGGCTGTACCAATTTACATTCCCATCAACAGTGTACAAGGGTTCCCTAGCACCTAAGTTCCTGATTGTTAAATACTCACGTGTTTTCCATTTATTTTGAATTAGCATTCTTCCTTATCTCTAATGATGTTTTCCTTAAATTCTCTTTGATATTAATATTGCTACACAAGTTTTATTTTGGTCGCTATTTTCTGATATATTTATTTCTATCCATTTATTTTCAATCTTCCTATGTCATTTTGTTTTACAAAAATGTTTTTGTCTTAGTGATTCATTGCCTTAATGTGACAGTAATTGTTTTATTTATTGCAATTAAATATGTATTTCCATTTATTTCTATCATTCCTTTTTTTCTTTTTTTGTTAACCATACTTTTTACTTTATTTTTCTCTTTTTTCCCATTTTTTGTTCAAATGTTACTAACTTTTCTATATTTTTCCTATTATGTTTAAATGTCTAATGTGCACTCTTAGCTATAACTTGTTAAAAATCATGTCTATGATAAGTATATATCTTCATCCTCCTCCAAATAAGGCAAAAACAGCACGTTTTACCCATTGAATAACCCTGATCATGCTTATTGTTGCAATGTAGAATATTACAACATCCACATTTTTATCATAAAATAGTTACTATTATAATGCCTACCCTCAGGCATTAATTAGAATTATTTGCATAGTTTACCATGTCTTTGCTAGTCATTTTTTCCTTCTAATCCCTACTCCTATGTTTGTTTCCCTTTTTACTAAAAAGCACCAATTAATTGTGGTTTTTGTGAATGTCTGCGGGTGGGATGTTTCCTTTTGTATTGGTATGCATCAGAAAGTTCTCATTTAACCCCAACTCTTGATTAAAAGTTTGGCTGGACATGAAATTTTAGACTGATAATTATTTTCCTTCAGGTTATTTCCTTCCAATTCCTTTCTGTTCTGGCATCTAGTGTAGCTAAAGTCTGCTGTGACTTTATCTTCCTATTGAGTTAAAAATGTCTTTCCCTCTGATACCTTTTAATATTCTCTTTAATATTCTGAACTTTCACCTAAGCTTCTGAAGTTTCACTAAGAAACATTTGGGTGTGGATTCACTTTAATTGTCCTTAGAGTTTCCATCTCTCTTGTAACACTGTATGTTATCTAAGTTTTCCTTTAGAGCCCTTAACATGTTAATCTTAGTTATTTGAGATTCCCTGTCTAATAATCCCAATATCTGTGTCATATCTAATTCTGGTTCTGATATTTGCTTTGCCTCTTCAGCTGGTGCATGTAGTGTTTGCCTTTCTGCATGCCTTGCAATTTTTTGTTGAAAGCTGGACACAATGTATTGGGTAATAGGAACTGAGGTATAGGCCTGTAGTGTAAGGTTTTATGTTAATCTGACCGGGAATTGGCTGCATTTAATGTTTGCTGTGGTTGTAGGTGACTGAGGTTCAAATTACTCTAGTGTCCTTGTTTTTTGTTTCTGCTCTTGACTTTGGGATTTGCTAAATCGTCCTTCTCTGATAGAATCTATGTCTTACAGCTCTTTCAGTTGTAATCCACCATTATTATACTGGAGCCCTGTTGATGTGGTAAAGTGAGGCATTCTCCAGTATTAGGATTAAATCTCAGTCTTTTAATGGGCCTGTGTCCCTGGGCTGTGACTTTCACCAGTGTTTCTTAGCTTCTTCTCTTAGGTAAAACAGGAAGAGTAAAAGGAGTTGGACTATCAGAAATGACCTTCCCAGAGGTGGGCTATGACTCATAAAAATTGTTTACCCTAGGATATAGACATCTTTTGTGAAGAATGCTCTTGGTGCATTTCACAATGATTAATCTTCCTTTCCCCCCAGTAGAGCCAACAGGGATCTTTCTAGGCTCTTCACTATGAGCAGCTGGTGGGGCTCCTGGAGATGAAGCCCATGACACTATGGGCCATCCCCCCTTAGACCGGGCCCCCACCGCTGGAGTTTCTCACTCTCACACTAGTCTGAACTTGGTCTTCAGCTATTCTTCAATATTACCATTTGCATAGTCCTGCCAGTGTATCAGTCTGGTGGCTTCTGCTCCAGGTAAGCAGATCTCACTCAGTTCCTATGGCACTGGATTGATCTCACGCCACAGACTTCAGGGTGGAGGTTTGCCCTGCAACCTCAATTGATGGGTCCAAGAAAAGTTTTGATTTTCTGTTGGTCCAGCTTTCTTGTTGTAAGGATGGACAACTTCTAAGCTCTTTACATGTCAGAGCTAAAATTTTTAAGTCATTTTAAAATTTATTATTCTAGAAAGTATTAGATCACAGGCTATGTGCGTGTGTGTGTTTAGGTACCCTAGAGGGGCTGGCAGCACCACTCAGTCACTAATTCCAGCTCTGATTCCCGTTTTTGTAAGAGACCCTTTTGTTCCCTTTACCTGATTGGAACTCTGGCCAGGTCTGCCAGATTCCAGACTTGGCAACTGTCAGAACAATAGCTTTGGCCTTTGATTTATTATTCTATTTCTGCCCCCTGGAATTGTTTAACTTGTTTTGAACTAGAGCTATTTAAAAAATATATTTATCTTACATTTTATCTATCATCACTATGATTGAGGAGGATAATTTTAAAACCTTAACCTCCAGGGACTCTAAGGTTTATTTTAATCTTAACTTTGACTTTTGGACATTTTTTGATGTAAGTAATCATGTACATAAACCACATTTAGCCCCTGTTTTACCGTACTTTTCCATGGTGAACAAAATTATCTCTTTAAACTTTATAATGGAAAAACATTTTTTTTTTTTTTTTTTTTTTTCTTTTTGCGGTATGCGGGCCTCTCACTGTTGTGGCCTCTCCCGTTGCGGAGCACAGGCTCCGGATGCGCAGGCCCAGCGGCCATGGCTCACGGGCCCAGCCGCTCCGCGGCATATGGGATCCTCCCAGACCGGGGCACGAACCCGTATCCCCTGCATCGGCAGGCGGACTCTCAACCACTGCGCCACCAGGGAGGCCCTGGAAAAACATTTTTAATCATTTTAACAATCTACTCAAAGGGAATGTCCTCAGTCCCTATAAGAGATTATAACACTGTATTGCCTTATAAACTATCTTAAAATTACTATGTCACCAGATATATAACTTCTAAATGTTATAATATCTGAAAGATTTCCCATGACACTTAGAATTAGGACTAAGTGCCAAAAATATTAGCAGAATTGGCCATTAAGTGCCTGATAGAGAAAATTTATTGTGTCAATCCCTTTTGAAAATGAAAGGCAAAAACAGCCAAGTTTACAATATGTGCAAATGATAATTATAGGTCAGACACTAAGATGAAGAAAGTAAATAACCCATATAGTATTTTTCAAATCTTTTGGACTTAGGTCATATGAGTGATTAGAAAACACATAACAGTTTTTGTCCCAGTGTAAAATTACCCTAGACCTATGAGTCTTTGAATATCTAGCAGATTTTTCAATTTCCAAGCTAGTGTACATACCTTTGCTTCTGGATTCACAGGCCAAAGGATAGGGTGGGAGGAGCTGAACTTGGAAGCTTTGAAAACTGTTTTTAAAAATAATTCTTCTATAAGTACTTTCACAAGGAAATAAAATATCTTAATGGTTAAAATGATCATGCACTTAAAATAATAGCTGGTACTTACAGAGTATTTTTTCCTTAAATGTGAATTATAACCAGGAAAAACAGTTGCTTTACTTTACAGAAAGGAAATCTTAGAAATGGAAACGTTTCATTTGGCCACTCTGGTAACAGACCTAGAAATGAGTGTTGAAGCTCATATAAGAGCCTGGGATTTTGACAAGAATCCTTTCCTTTTCCATTTTAGGTCAGTCTCTGCTTCTAAAAGCTGACCAAACCCTCCCTGGTCCTCCTGGGATTACTGGCCTATAACTTCTACCCCATATGTCTTCTGCCCTGAGTGGTAGTTTAGCCAGAATCATGGAAAATTCACCAAAAATAAGGAGATGAGATGAGCATTTTATTTCAGTCCTTTGAGCCTCTAAACTATCCAGTGGATTTCTGCCCTGGATGTGTTAAGGGACATAGAAAGTAATGCTCCTGTTAGAGAGTAAACTCCATGTGGGGATGCGCAGTAGCCTACCTCCTTGATGTCTTTCCCTGTTGCCTCCAGAAGCTGCTCAACAGTTAAGGTTGGCCGACTTGAATTCCACCTGAAGCTTAAGAAGTCATCTTTGGGGTAACTCTGCTGTCAGAGTGGCTATTTCAGGGAAGAGAAGGGGACAAAGGGATTTGCTCTTTTGCCAAAGTGCTTTGTTTCAGGATGAGAAGGCTAGAGAAAGAGAAAAGGATGCTTTTCTCTTTAAGTGCCTGCCTTTTCAGCACAAGGCAAACTGCTGCTATTATTTTCTCTATAATCCACTTTGGTAAAGATACATAATAGACATTTTATATAATGCATGCAAAAAGTCAGAAAACCAGAAAGTTCTCTGACAGTAACACCTTACAACTTGATGCTAAAGAAAATATCCTTGTGAGATGAACAGTGCCTTTCATAGAGATTGCTCCTCCAGTTCCCTGAATTTAACTGGCAGGCACAGAATTTCATTCCATCTCATATAGTGACTGATTGCTCGGGGCATCATATTCCTTTAAAAGTCATGCCTTTACTGCATTTTGGTAATTGCATTCTGTGTGTGCAATGATCTGAATGCTATTTGGGAGAAAAGAGCAAAATATTACATATTTGTTAGAGAGACGTGCCAAACATCTGCCCCATTTCCTGATATTTGATGATTCTAGTAATGCAGATTCAATAATAATATAGCCACATTGTTAATTTGCATTACTCTGGTTAACAATTTCTTCTTTTTTAAAAAGAAAAATAAACCTATTTAAATCTTTCACTCATAGTTAATTAGGTGATTGAAAGGGTCAATCAGTGATTTACCAAATAAATTTCTAAACTGCTGTAGTGTTTCTTGCAAAACATCTAGAAGTCAATAAATGAATTAAAAGAGAAGATATTTAATGCTGAACAGAGCATGCATTAAAATATAACAATTCGGGGAAAATGTATACATGAGGAACAAACTGGCAGTTTATTAGAGCCCAGGGTTAAAAGTCCAAAGGAAGAGTAGCAGCAGAAGGACAAAGAGGCCATACCAACAGGAGTACAGGTTCAATTAATTTATTGATATAATTAGCACATAGTTATTAATAATACTACAGAAGCAGCTGGCAAGTGAGTGTACATATACATCATTTGAATGAATTCAAAAGAACCCTGTACTTACCATAATTAAATTATTAGTTCTGAGAAAGCCACATGGACTGTGGAGGCCATCACAGCAGGCCAAAAGTCATGCATCCAATTTATTCTCTCACTAAAATAAAATGTCTGGAATTTTTATATCTTATCAAGCTGAATCTATAGAGCAGAAATTATGACTATCAGGATTGAGTGGCCCACTTGTAATTTCAGCATTTGTGAAACCGTGGAGCAGATCGCCTCATGGTTTATAAAAAAGAAATAGGGAAACATAAAAATAAAATTTTGTAAATGAAATAAGCCTCTGGGCTAAGCAAATTCACCACTTCAATATCTTTGCCCCTGGATAAATGTGTAAAAATAAGAGCTAAAGAATTAAGTCTCAGATTTTCTAAAGACTACACAGAATTAAACACAAAGTGAGGAGAATCATCCCAACTGTAGTTAAAATTATGGTTTTTTAAAAAAAACTTTCTCCTCTCTTTCCTTTAATTATGTTTTTAATGCTATTTGCTTTAATTCTGCACTGCTTTTGTTCACCTGGTGAGAAGAATACAGACTTTTCTTTAATCAGTGAGATGGAGTCATTCTAACACCGCTGTCGTATATTGGACCTGCTAAAGTCAATGAAACTTGTAAGCAAAGAAACCCAAAACTTAAGAAGTAAAATTCAGACTCTAGAAATTTCAACCAAAAAACTGGAAATGTATATTAAAAGAGATGTTCTTCAGTGTATGCTTCCTGCCAAGGGAAGTGCATCTTGGAATGTTTAGGAAGATATGAATTTGCATATAACTGGGTAACACTGAGGGCTGCTGGGGTGTGGAAGTTGATAAGGGTGGGAATTTTCAAGCCATGGCTGTTGTCTGGAAAATCTGACCTAGGCATTTGGAGTACTATTAGTCTTAGCAGAATACCTATGGGATCAGGAAATTAAGAAATTACTTTCCTGAGGTGGATCCTCCTTGGTTCTTAGTCTCTCTGGATTTCTGAGTATCTGATAAAATCTGTGTTTCTCACAGCAGAAGTATTGATACATTTGTGTACAATGTGCAGGAACAGGAAGACAAGCTTTAATAATAATGACTAATATTTATTGTTTGCCGACCGTTTGCCTGACATTTTTCTGAGCATACTACCCATTTAGCTAACCCATTTAATCCTCCCAACAACCCTGTATATAAATACCATCTCCATTTTTACAGATGAGAAAACTGAAGGAGAGATTAATTGTCCAAGTTCAAACAACTAGAAAAGGTAAGCCTGAGATTTCAGTATTCTGGCTCCAGTCTGTGCTCTTAGCTACTTTGCTACACTACTTCTCCATCAGAGCTTGGAGACAAGTTACCTCTTCTCAACCTGGACATAGGAGTTGGCATTACCTCTCTGCTCCTTCTAGCCAATGGTTAAGTTGCATTGAGGGCCAGACGAGTGAGGCCATCATAAGTACCGGTTAGCCACAGAGTGAATGGGGAACCTCAGAACAATGAAACTTCTGCTGTTACACACTGTCTTTCCACTACAGCTTCAGCTTTATCTGGCCCACTGTCTCAGTCCCTTGAATCTGTATTTACATAACCTGTAAGCCTGAGGTCACCAATGCGTTCCTAAAGGCCTCACTGGTGTTTTCCTTTGTCCAATCCCATCCTGAAAATTTTTCTCCATGTTGCTTTAGATCCTATGGACGCTATCAGAAAACATGGGAATCAATATAGTATCTTGGGTCTTCAAGAGATGAGTTCTATAGGTCAAATCCACTCAAGACTGTTAAAGGAAATGACCTGGTACAGTACTGATAGTGGATGGAAGAAAGTGATGCCTGTCCTCACTGGGGGCACAGAACTCTGTAAACATCACAGAGACTTTGCTGTGTACCCTGGTCAGCTGGGCCCTACATCAATGCCAGTCTGAATTTTAGGGAGCAGGAAGGTACAACTGGGTCTTTTTTTCATACATTTATTTTTATTTATTTATTTTTGGCTGTGTTGGATCTTTGTTGCTGCGTGCGGGCTTTCTCTAGTTGTGGCCAGCGGGGGCTACTTTTCATTGTGGTGCACGGGCTTCTCATTGCAGTGGCTTCTCTTGTTATGGAGCACGGGCTCTAGGTGCGCGGGCTTCAGTAGTCGTGGCTCGCGGGCTCTAGAGTGCAGGCTCAGTAGTTGTGACCCATGGCTTAGTTGCTCCGCGGCATGTGGGATCTTCCCGGACCAGGGCTCGAACCCGTGTCCCCTGCATTGGCAGGCAGATTCTTAACCACTGCAGCACCAGGGGAGCCCACAGCTGGGTCTTGAGAACTGGGCAGCAGTGAGAAAGGTCCTCCTCTCTTTCATTCAACTTGAGGTGCTTGGGTCAGAGCTGCCAGGGAACCTTGAAATAAACATCTTTTTCTCCCACACGTAGACTGAGTCTTCTCACTCTTCCTGACCTGGAAATCTCTATTTTATTAAAAAATCTGTATGTATCTCTAGCATAGGGAATTAATGTGAGATTTCATTCATTTATTGATTTTTTACTGGGATATAATTTTCCTGCAGTGAAGCACAGGTATTCTTAGTGTGCAAGTTACTCACTTTGACAAATGCATTTGCTTGTGTAACCCACACCCTAATCAGTATATTGAACATCTAGATTATCTTGTACAATAAGCTGATCATTTAAATTCCTTCTCCAGACAGTCCTCAACCCTTCCCATAGAATGCAACCTGTGATTTCTTTCACCTTAGATTAGTTTTTCCTGTTCTAGAACTTCATATAAATAAAATCATATATGGCTTCTTTCATTCACCATCATGTTGTTTTTTGTTTTTTGATTTTTTTTTAGATTAACTCACATGGTTTCACGTATCAGTTGTTTGTCCCATTTTATTGCTGAGTAGTATTGCATCGTATGACTGCACCACAGTTTGTCGATAGACATAGGGATTATTTCCAGTTTTTGGCTGTTATGATTCAAGCTGCTATAAACATTCTTGTACAAGACTTTGGTGGACATGTCTTTTCGTTTCTATGAGTGGAATTGCCAAGTCATATACAGCAGTTGTCTTTGAAGGGTCAGTTGGAGTTGTAGAGGTTGAAAGGTGGAAGGAGCAAGGGAAGGAGAGGAAGATGATTTGAGCCATGTACACAGTGGCACAGAGGTGTAATCATAAGTTCATGACAGAAGGAGGACTAATCACAGAGCAGGAGGCAGAATTGCCTGGATGTGGCTGAATGCCCATCCTCGACCTGTTTACTTGAGTAAACTCTTAATTCTTGCTACTTATTTCATTAATGACCTTCAATCCCACAGGCATTCTAATTGCCCTGGAAAGACCACCCTGATTATCTTTATTATACGGTCCCACTGAAAGAACCATACTCAGAATGGTGCCTGGTCTTGACAGGCTCCTACTGATATAATTATGGCTCACTCTGGGACACACCCCTGAATGGCTCTTACTTCTGCTATGTAAATGACATGAGTTGGTGGCCCTGCATGCCTGCTCAGAGACAGACTATAGAACTCCTCAGGAAGATATGGCCTTACCATTATTTGCCAGTGTGATGTGTCTTGATCTCTTAGAGGGTGTTTGGAGGCTGCTGCAAGAAAGAGCCCTATCCCATGAGTTGAATACCTGCTTGTGGTGGGAACAAAGAAAATGCCAGCCTTCAGACTTGCTGGAGCACTGGGCACCCTGCACACACTGCAAAGTGTACCTGGAGATGGAGCAGGCCCATGAAATCAGATGCAGCCTGCATTTTGGTGATGAGAAATGCATGCTTGTTTTAAAGACTTTGGGTACACATTATCAGGTGGTGTTCCAGAAAGCCAAACTAGTTCATATTCCCACGGGCAGCAAGTAGGGGATGCTCTTTTCCTCCAAACCTTGCAAGCCCTGAGTAATGTTTCCTGGTCACCTCCTACAGAGATTACTCAAACTCTCTCTTTGTGTTTCTTCAGTGGTTCCATTTGCTTTATTTTGTTTTGTTTTGTTTCTAGTGGGTAACGGGATGAAATTTTTCATTATCTTTCTTTCCCAGTGCTGGGGCATCACTACGTTCTGTAGGGTGTCAGGGATGATTTATTGATTTCAGATTCATCTCAGAGGTCATTTGATGTCATATCTTACTCCTTGGCCACTCATGATTCTGCCCTGGCCTTCATATTTTACAGAAGCTCAGTGTTGGTAACCGTTGTTGGAGCTGAATGTCCTGAATAGTCCCTAAATCTCAGTTCTCAAAGAACAAGTTCTGAGTATTACTCTATTGAGTAGCCCTCTGTTCTTTAGGGAATTACTCATGATACCACAGAAAAACCTAACAAAATCAGAGATAGAAATTAGCTTTCCTCCCCAAAGCTGGTAAAAAGAGAACTAGATTCAGTGTTCAAAATTAGGAACTTAGGATGCACTAAAAAAATTCTGGTCAGCAGTTAGAGCCTGTGTGTTAGTTTCCTATGGCTGCTGTAACAAAGTACCACAGGCTAAATTACTTAAAACCACAGGCATTTATTGTCTTACAATTCTGGAGACTGGAAGTCTGAAATCAAGGTATCCACAGGGCCACACACCCTCTGAAACCTACAGGGGAATAACTTTATGCCTCTTCCTAGTTTCTGGTAGTTTGCCTGCCATCCTTGGTGTTCCTGGGCTTGTAGATGCATAACTCCAGTCTCTGCCTTTACCATCACATGCCGTTTTCCTTGTGTTCCTGTGTCTTCACATGACCATCTTCTTATAAGGGCACCAGTCATATTGGATTTAGTTCCAGTATGACCTCAACTGAACTAAACATCTGCAATGATCCTATTTTCAAATAAGGTGACATTTCGAGGTCCTGGGGATTAGGACTTGAGCATATGTTTTTTTGGAGGATACTGTTTAACCCACAGCATTGATAGATTTTGAGGCAGACCACACCCTAGAGTGGGCAGTTTCTTGGGCAGTCTTTACAAGCAAGAATGCTGACATTGATAGGGAGAATTCCTGGGGGAAAAAAGGAATGTTCCATGTTCTGGGAGACAGACTCTGTAGCTCTGGAGAAATCGCAGGCCTGAAATTAATTCGTGACTATCAGCCATGAATCTGTTATCATTTTTTGCTCTAAACACTTGCTTCTAATTATGCCCCTTTGATGTTTGCACCTCTCAAATATCTTCAAACTAAGTTCATTCCATTTCTCACACTTTCAACATTGTTAACACAAGCTGAACAAAATTCCATTCTTTTCAGCCCTTTTGGTTAGTCATATCCTACAGTAGCTTAATAATTGTAAGTTGCTCTTTTCTTCAGTCCTCTCCTTGGCTGGCAGCTTTCCTAGCACTAAAAATCTCGCCTTGTACTGCACAGAGTGGGAACAAAGATGTGACCACTTACATGGTTTGTGAAGGAACTTCTGACACATTTAATTTCATCTGGAAGCTGAGTGTACGTGTCAGCAACTTTGTTCAAAATGGCTCCAGGGAAACCTGAGTGTTGTCTTTATAGCTTTTCCTTGTATTGCACACTTTGTTTTTCCATTTCTTTCACAAAACACAACACGGAAAAAAGCCCACAGTTCTTGCCCTTTTTTTTTTTTTTTTTTGTGGTACGCGGGCCTCTCACTGTTGTGGCCTCTCCCGTTGCGGAGCACAGGCTCCGGACGCGCAGGCTCAGCGGCCATGGCTCACGGGCCCAGCCACTCCGTGGCATGTGGGATCTTCCTGGACCGGGGCACGAACCCGTGTCCCCTGCATCAGCAGGCGGACTCTCAACCACTGCGCCACCAGGGAAGCCCAGTTTTTGCACTTTTTATATAAGCTTTCTGGTGGTTAAAACCCTAGGGTGTTGAGTTAGTGTAAATGTTAAAAATGTGTACCTAGAGTACAGTAAGAGCTTTCTCTCTGTGCGTTTTTCAAAAGAGTTGTGAATAATGCTGGACTGAAAATTCTGGGAAGCCAGGGCCCTCTGATTATAGCCCATGCAGTGATATTGTAAGTTTTCCCAAACTTTGCTGCATTAATGCCTCCATATCATTTCTGAGTAAGAGAAGAAGTTCAGCTCTCCTGCAGGCCTCAGGAATATTGGAAATTTAGTGAAAGGTAACTCTTAAAATATAGATATATATTAAGCATCTCTTTTTATTATGATGCTTTGACATCTTGGGGTCTCCCTGACACTGGAAGGGACTTGTCTCCCAAAGTTAGCTAATTCCTAGAGAAAGCAAATTACTTGCCCACCAGGAAACGCACCTTTCATATGCAAACCAACCAATCTGTCGATAGAGTCAATACCTCCTCTATCCTTCTCTCACCTTGGAAACCACTATCCCTGGTCTTAATCATCCCAGGGTCAGGTATTTGATAACTAGGGGGAGCCCCACATGCTGGATGGAGACTGCTGAAATTATTTAAACTTGGCAATCCTGGGGACTTCCCTGGCAGTCCAGTGATTAACTCTCTGCCCTTCCACTGCAAGGGACACAGGTTTGATCCCTAGTCAGGGGATCCCGAATGCCATGTAGTGCGGCCAAAAATAAATACATAAATAAACAAACTTGGCAATCCTAAACTCCTCTGCTTACTCTGCCTTGCCCATTTCTTTCCATTGAAAACCATAATAAAGACTCTTGCCCAAATTTTTCCCTTTGCCTCCTGACCAACCTTGGTACTTCACTGCATGGCCCTGCATGGCATGCTGCTGCACCTCCTGTTCTAGGGATCTCTGAGTATAAAAACTTCTTCCTTCAATTAAGTGTCTGTGTGTGTTTCCATACCTAATTAGACCAAATCCCAAGTACATTTTAAAACAGAGGACATAAAGATTCACTCAAAAAATTGCTCTAATCACTATGAGGTGTCTTTCATTGCTTATAGACAATTCAATGACTGGGCCAAGGGTGACTTTCACCAAACTTCTTCAGAAGAAAGAGGTTGCTTCCATATCTTGGCTATTGTAAATAATGCTGCAGTGAACATAGAGGTTCATGTATCTTTTTGAATTAATGTTTTCTTTTTCTTTGAATAAATACCCAGGAGTGGAATTGCTATATCCCATGGTAGTTCTATTTTTAATTTTTTAAATTATTTTTGTTTTTAATTGTTTTTAATTATTTAAAATTTTACTCAGCAATAAAAAAAATCGTATCATTTGTGACAATATGGATGGATCTAGAGGATATTATGCTAAGTGAAACAAGTCAAACAGAGAAAGACAAATACTGTATGTTATCTCTTGCATGTGGAATCTAAAATACAAAACAAATGAACAAACATAACAAAACAGAAACAGAGTCATAGATACAGAGAACAAACAGATGGTTGCCCAAGGGGAGGAGGGTAGGGGGAGGAAAGAAATAGGTGAGGGAGGTTAAGAGGCACGAGTTTCTAGTGGCAAAATAAAGGAGTCACGGGTATGAAGTGTACAGTGTGGGGGGGATATAGTCACTAATTATGTAATGTCTTTGTATGGTGGCAGTATCATAACTAGACTTACCATGATGATCATTTTGGAATGCATAGAAATATAAAATCAGTATATTGTGTAGTAGGAACTTACATAATGTTGTAGGTCAATTATACTACGAAACCAAACAAACTGATAGAAGAAGGATCATATTTACCAGAGGCAGCAGGAGGGGGGCAGGGGAATTCGAGGAAGGTAATTAAAAGGTACAAACTTCAGTTATAAGGTAAATAAGAACTAGGGAATGCCATGATAAATACAGTGAACACTGCTGTAGGTTATATTTGAAAGTTATTAAGACAGTAGATTCTGAGTGTTCTCATCACAAGGAAAAAAGATTTTTTTCTATATCTTTAATTCTGTATCTATTATATACAAAATGATGGATGTTCACTAAACTTATTGTGGTCGTCATTTCATGATGTATGTCAGTCAGATCATTACGCTGTACAACCTTACACTTATACAGTGCTATATGTCAGTTATATCAAGCTGGAAGAAAAAAAAAAGCTGAAAAAGACCCAATATGTATTCTGAGCCTTGTGCCTGCAGCAGGAAATCACTGAGTCTTACTGCTGGTCTATTCTACAGGGGGTAGTGTGGCACAGAGAAAGGCCTTTCTGAAATGGATAGTCTGGGTCCATTTCTCTGGCTGCTGTAGGCTTCTTTTAACAGCATTCCTTTCTATTTTGCTCTCCCTTTAAACAGTTCACTCAGGGGCTGAGACTAGGGTGAAGGCAGCTGGGTACCTAGGGCACACGTGTTAAGGAGGTGCTCGCTGTCAGGATTAATCAGGAAGAGTGAGCGCTTCTTTAAATGCTGCACCTTGGCTGCCTTGCTTGCCTCCTCCTTTTCTTCACCCTGATTCTCACTACTAGAAGAATCTTAAGTCTTAAAATTCTATGCTTTGACTGTTGGTGGGAATGTAAATTGATACAGCCACTATGGTCAACAGTATGCAGGTTCCTTAAAAAAAACTAAAAACAGAACTACCATACGACCCAGCAATCCCACTACTGGGCATATACCCTGAGAAAACCATAATTCAAAAAGAGTCATGTACCACAATATTCACTGTAGCTCTATTTACAATAGCCAGGACATGGAAGCAACCTAAGTGTCCGTTGACAGATGAATGGATAAAGAAGGTGTGGCACGTATATACAATGGAATATTACTCAGCCCTAAAAATAAATGAAATTGAGTTATTTGTAGTGAGGTGGATGGACCTAGAGTCTGTCATGCAGAGTGAAGTAAGTCAGAAAGAGAAAAACAAATACCGTATGCTAACACATATATACAGAATCTAAAAAAAAAATTGGTCCTGAAAAACCTAGGGGCAGGACAGGAATAAAGATACAGACGTAGAGAATGGACTTGAGGACACGTGGAGGGGGAAGGGTAAGCTGGGATGAAGTGAAAGAGTGGCATGGATATATATACACTACCAAATGTAAAATAGATAGCTAGTGGGAAGTAGCCACATAGCACAGGGAGATCAGCTCGGTGCTTTGTGTCCACCTAGAGGGGTGGGATAGGGAGGGTGGGAGGGGGATGCAAGAGGGAGGGAATATGGGGATATATGTATATGTATAGCTGATTCACTTTGTTATAAAGCAGAAACTAACACACCGTTGTAAAGCAATTATACTCCAATAAACATGTTAAAAAAAGAAAAAGTCTATGCTTTGATTTTGCTATGTGCTTTTATGCTTATCTAAATCATCATGTCTAAGGGTCATCAGAATTATTCAGGAATTAAATTATAACTGGGCATGATTCTTACCCTTTAATACATATTAGGCTAAAATTAATAAGATGAGCGCTGGATACATTGCTCATCCAAATATAGTCAGTGGGGTTATATCTCTAATACGGATTTTGTAATCATGGCAGCAAAAGCTAGTTAGATGTGTCCTGGCATCTGTCTTTGTGGAAGGAACTTTGGGGTAATAAAATCACACATGGGAAAAGAGAGAGGTAGTCACCCTTCCTTTGTGTTTCTAAGCATGTGGTTCATCCCCTTGTTATATGTAGCTTTTTGTGGTACTCAAATCATTTATGTGTCGTCTTTTTTACTTGATGGGCTGCTCAAGGGCAGAAAACATTCTCGGTCTTCTCTTTTTCTCCAGTACTAGGACATACTGGACACTCAAAAAATACATGCAGGGAAAATTCTTTATTGAATGAAGTTATTTTTAAAGCATTTTAGAAGAATGTATTTGCCCTGTAAGTATACAATTCTGTGAAACTGTGGAGACCACACATCCTTTTCTCTATCCCTCAATACAGGGCCACTACTTACAGGTCCATAGTGTAAGACTCATTTTTTCTAATAAAACTAAAATCTTTTAAGGCAAAAGCATGTATTTTCTGTTTTGCATATATCTCCCAAATCATCTAACAGAGAGGGGTGAATTTATTGATTTTACCTCACCTTGGTGAGGAAAAAAGAACAATCTACAAAACAATCATTTTGTGAGTATTTAATTCAAAATTATTATGCCTTCCGCATCTCATGGTGGATATCAACTCTACACATTGGGTACCTCCCCATTTCCATTTTTAAACTAAATTTCAGTCATTGGGAGTGGTTGCTTTGCCATTATGCATATCTTTTTTGTTGTATTTTTAAATTGAGTAAAAAAATATATGGAAGGGTAAATGACATAGTCCTAGGATTTCAATGTGATATTTGAACAAAAGGTATGATATTCACAAGATGCAGTGGAGCGTGTGTCTACTTATCTGGCTGTGCAAACTTATGAGCCTGATGACAATGGCAGTGAAACTTTTTTGCATGAGCGATTCTTCAGGGGTTCTTCTAATAGCCATGGTAAGAGACTTGCACTTGGAGATCAGTGTTTTGCACTGAATAAAGCTGCACACTTTTAGCTTCTCTAATAATCTCTGAAGCCTTATCCCTGTATCCATCTTGGACTTGCCTCTGAATCTTATTCTTTCTTCATTATATGATCCACCCTTGCTTTACTCACCTGTGTATATGCATTTGTATTAAATTTCTATGACTATCTAAATGATTGCTTTTTAAAAGATAGCACAGAGATATCCACCTTTAACTACACAGACAATGTATTTATATTCATGACTTTCTTGCCTTTGCTCCTCCTGATGATTTTTGAAATGTGTCTGCATCTTTCACTTACAACCGTTTATCCATTTTGATATATCTTTAGGTGTCGTGTCAACCCTTTCTTCAAAAGATGTTCCTTCCGGAATCAGAGACTCCTTAGCCAGGCATGCCAAACCAAATGTAATCTGTAGTCATATCTCGCATTTCCCTTCTTGCCTCAGTGTTGCAGCCAGAACAGTAATTCCTGCACACATCCAGCCACAAGCTCTCCTATGGATCTTGGTTTGATTTCTCCCTTTGCCAGAAATACCCCTTACCCAGTCACATTCACCTGACCACTTTTGGGTTCCGTGTAAATCCTCTGGACCTTTCATGCTGTCCTCTAACTTAGCTTAGGGCACATTGCTTTGTACAGAAATGCTTCTGTGTTTCCTCCCATGCTCTGAGATGCCAAGTGTCTCCTGCTTTGAGAGCTGAGTCTTACATCTGTTTTCCCAGGAGTATGCAACAAAATGCCGAGACATGGGAGTGTGTGTTTGTTGAATTGAAAAGGGTTGCTCTGTTTTAATTGTGTTGAGCTTACCCTGAACCAAATACAGTGCTATGGCCCCAGTCACAGTTTGTGGACTTGGCCAGCATTTCACCCACCTGCTTCACATAAAAGGCAGTACATTGTAGACGTTAAAACTGTGAACTCTGGAGTTGTGTTGCCCAAGTACACATTGGGGCTCTGACACTCCCTAGCTGAGTGCCTTTGGATAAGTTACTTAACCTTTCTGAACTTCAGATTCCTGACCTACAGAATGTGGAAAACAATTGCATGTATCCACTATCATTCCACATTTTGTCTATTTCCTTAGTATTAAAATAAAAAAAAATACCATTTATGGAAATCCATTACACTTGCACACTTTCTCCTTTGCATTTGAAACATAGAGATCACTATTTCTCAACCTGGGGGTCCATTCTATGCTTTTTAGGATGCGAGTCAATCTGTTTCTGGATTCAGAGTGTGATGGCTCCAATTGTTTAGAAAAAGCTCCCACCTTCTTTTCTTTAGACACTTTATAACCAGGGTCCTCCCTTTTTCTTCCAGGCCTTTCTGCCTATCTCTTTTATCCTGCCCACCCATTTTAGAATCTCCTCTTTCCTGAAGCCAGGGCCATTCTGAATAAGGAGATGCTATTAGAATGGATGAACCTTATAACGCATGCTGGGATCAACTAAAGTGTAAAAGAAAAACACAGAGATTACAAGATTTAACCTGGACAAGGAGCCAGTGGTGCTACTCCAGGCAGAAGAACAGAGCAAGGAGAATAGATTTTCGTGCTGAGGGGCAGGTATCCCTCAAGACATTCTCCGTAGTTAAGACTAACTTTCGTCTACTTTCATTTCCTTGTGGCAGGTTTTTGGGACTCTCACTTTGTTAGCTTTCACTATCTCTGATATATTTCTCATGGCTTTCAAAGAAGAAAGACACGTCTTCCTAATTTGGGAATGTGGGATAGTATCGTAGTTAATAACATACACTTTGGAGCCAAATACTAACTTTACTCGCAAGATGATCTTGGACAAATTTGCTTAGCCACTTTGTACCACAATTTTCTAATCTGTAAAATGGAGATGACAGTCATAGTACCTCCCTTATAGGACATGAGAGTTAAATTAGTTAAAGCACATAAAACATTTAAAACAGTACCTGAGGTGTAACAAGTGTCACTTTGCTGTTATTATCATCTGAGCTCACATGCCTAGCAAGGCAAGGCACCAAGTGAGTGGGAAGATCTATTTTCTGCTCTTTAAAATTTAGCTTTAAGCCTGAGTACCTTTCTGTAGAAATTAAGTCAGACTACACCAAGCATCTGTCCTGAAGTCTGTCTTTCTTTTAATTACGTGTCTTGTTGATTCCCCTCAATTGATTTCTTGACTCCCATTCGTGGACCTCTTGCCCTTGGCTCACAGCATCTTCCATTCAAATACCAGCTAATTAAGCCTGGATATTCCTGAGCCTTTCCTTACCTCCCAACCTAGATCATCCTGCGATGAGGAAGGAGGGTTGATGCAAATTGCAACTGACAATGTGTACCGAAGTAGACATTTATTGACTTCCACTAACTATGCACACTCGTCCAGATAATTACCATGCATAGTCCACACACCCCAGTGGCCAAATCTTACCGGTGAGGTGATGAGGGGAGGGCTTTAGTTTGATGGGGAGCTTTTCCTCTGAAATATTCTACTATGCCTGTCCTTCCATATTAATTATCTTAGTCCCATGACGGCAGCTTTTCATTTTTCCAAGTATAAAGTATGTATGGCTCAAAGCACGCCTTTAAACATTTAATCTGGGTCAAGTCTAGTTGCCTCCACTGGGACGGTGTTCTGTATGCATTTATGCCCTGAGGATTTGTGAGGACTGTGGGAGCAGAGGCTGGGTGCAGGAAAGCAGTGGAGAAGCTTTGTAGGCCAGAGACATTTGTCCAAATACAATCCATTAAGCAGTATCTAGGACTGATGCCAGAGTTGATGGTGAGCTAGTATACGGTGACCAGAAAGAGAGAGGGAGATTGAGTGTGGGGTACAAAGTAGAGTAGGCAGTTTCAGAAGGGCAGGTGGAAGAACCAGCCATGATTCCTTTGGGTTCTAGAACCTGCAAAGTGTTGGGAAGCCTAACCCAGCGTGGGAGGAAAGTTGGCAAGGACATGGAGCTATTTCATTCTCTTCTCTTGGTCTTTCCCCTGGGTCTCTATATAATACAAATGACTTCACCATACACACTTTTAGATTCTTCAATAAAGTGAGTAAACATTTTTCTTAAAGGATATAATGTTTTTTGATAAATTTGAGTCATTACTTTGTCCATCTGATTAACTTGTATTCTCTCTTGCTCACAGAATACACACACACACACACATGCATACACATGATAGAATATACTGGAGTCCAGTTCTGTGGTAGACTATGGTCAAGCCTTTTATAGGAACTGCCTTATATCAGGGCCACTTTAAGCACATCCTTAAAACACCTTTGTGCACCTTAGAAAAAGGGTGGACCCAGCCCTTCATGAGGGCAAGCCTGGCTTGGGGGGAAGAACACAGATTGGATATAAGCCTATTCAGCCATCAGCTGGATGCACTATGCAGGGCCTAACATACCACACAACCATGGTGAAAGCCCAAATTACCAGGTACAATGCAAGTTGACGTCACCCCTCCCCAGCTAAACGGGGTAAGAGCCAGCCGGTCGGCTGCACTGAGCTCCTCTAACTGTACCACATTGGATGGATTACTCCAGGTGGAGAGCATTGATCCACGAAATCTGAACATGCCTTGGTGCTGTGGGACCAAAGCAAAGGGGAGCTGCTTCCATTCCTGGGAATCTTCAACTTGTCTATCTTTATTGGTTGGAAAGGATATTGAATTTGGAAAAAAAAAATTAGGCAGAGTCTGAATAGTCATTTCTGCCCATTTCCAAACCTAGATCAGTTCTTTGTTCTCCCTTAGTTCTGGCACTCATCGTCTGACTCTCTGAAGTGGTTTATCTTTGTCTTGGCTTGCCTTACCCTGTTACCTCCCAGACTAATATCTCCTTCTGTACTGAACGTGCCTAGATCCAGGCTTTAATCTAGCTCTGCCATTAAATCGCAGTTGATACATGGGATAAATGCTTTGCCATCTCTGAACTTTATTTTTCTTACCTGTAAAATGGGGTAGTGTAAAGATCCAGAGAGATTAAGTGTGAAAATGCTGTGAAAACTATAAAGAACAATGCAAACAAAAGACTGAACCAGAAAGAGTTAATTTAGCCTGATGTTAAAATAGAACAATTTACTCACTCACTTTTCTATCATTCCTAGACACAGTCTGGACATCTATTAAGTAGTGAAGAAATATATCA
This sequence comes from Mesoplodon mirus, assembly GCF_964341445.2. Taxonomy (NCBI): domain Eukaryota; kingdom Metazoa; phylum Chordata; class Mammalia; order Artiodactyla; family Ziphiidae; genus Mesoplodon; species Mesoplodon mirus. The sequence continues at coordinate 41,782,166 of NC_138990.1, read as the reverse complement.
TTTTCAACTGTCTGAATCCATATGCAGTTGATTTCAAAGCTTAATTGTATTTGAATGAGGAATCAATACATATAACTGCACCAACATTACTGTGCTGGAAACCTGTGCATGTTTCTGGTGCTTTCATAATATATTTCAATTTTTGCATTACTTTTCCATTATTACCCATATTTTTGAAAGGATTCTTTGAGCACTGCAAAGTAACACAAATCCCAAATGAATGGTAAGGACGATTTGTTTCGATTTCAAGCTGCATTTGTTACAGTGTTCTGACGCTCCTCCTGTTTCCCCTCTGTCTCTATAATAGAGACACCAGCAGTTCTTCCTAAAATATCTATTTCATTATGTTCTTTCCTGGATAAAAAGGTGTTCCTTTTTCCCAGCTTGTATTATTGCGAGTGACAGCCAGAGCTCTTCACAGTTTGGCTGCAGTCTTTCTTTCCATACTTCTCTCTCTCAGTTTTAGGGTATACCCCTTTTTTCCAGCCAGGCTGAGCACCTCGTAATCCCACACAGGAGAATATTTTCAATGGTATCTTTGATCATTCTGACCTTCCTCAGAATGCCTATATTTCACTTTTTTTTTTCCATAACCAATTTGACCTACTGCACAGAGTCCAACTCAAATCCAAATTCCAACTCAGGACTCAAAATCTTTGGGGTTGCTCTAGCTGTAGTGACCTCTCTCTTTGGTAAAACTGGACCTTTGGAACGCACTGCCTGGAGGCTTCTTGATTTCTGGGACAACACTGCCTTTAGGGTAATGGTGTCATCAATGCCAAGGTCAGGTCTAATTGGATCCTCAGGCCATGCTGAGGACTTCCTCCTTCACCCTGAGCTCAACTCTTCATTTCCTAACTAGTGTAACACCACTGTGAACAGCATCAAGCCCACCAATAAAATGCTAATTTACCAGCTGCTAGTTTTAAGAGATTCAAGAGCAAGAGAAAACACAGGGCAGATGTGAGATGGCAAAAAGGTCAAGGTGGCAATGAGGGAAATACGACATATAGCCAGATGCTGAAAAAGAGATGCTAGCAAAACTAGAGGGAAACTTCAATTGTCATGTTCTTCTGAAAAAAGATTTCAAGGGGTACATACGTTTAAAGATTCTGGTATATCCACTTTACGTTATCTAATATATGAGTGAATTATATTCTAGGAGAGAATTTTGACTTCTACCAGAACATATAATCCAGGTTGGTAAGATCCTAAAACATTTAGAAGTTTTATCAGTCTGAATCTGCTTGGGGCCTCTTAATGCCTGTTTTGAAACAAGGCAAGTGTGTAAGTCCTCTTTGTTGGACATTTGGTATAACTGCCTATCCAGCATCATTTCCCCTGGTAAAAGAATATATGTTTTCTTTGCTGAGTTGTTTCTCCTTACTCTCTGTTCATGCTGTTGAGGGAGATGACTTAACCTCTGATTTCAAGGGTGGGCTTGTGACCCAGCTTGGTCAATCAGTGTCTTCCAATTCCTCTGAGCACAGCGATTGGTTGAGTGAAGGCAGGGCATTCTCCACATTGGGCCAAGGAGACTGAGTGTCAAGAAATATACTTGAACATTTTTAAGAGATACACTTGCCCTGTATCAGTTAGGTTTCTACCAAAGAAATAGAACTGTAGGATGGACAGACAGATAGGTATAGATAGATTTCAATAAATTGGCCTACGTAGTTGTGGGCACTGACAAGTCCAAAATCTATAGGGGCGGTGGGAGGGTGGAAACCCTCAGACATGAGCTGCTGCTACAGTACAGAGTCAGAATTTCTTCTGCCTTAAGAAAACCTCCATTTTGCTTTTGAGGTCCTTTAACTGCTTGGATGAGGCCCACCCACATTATTGAGGATCATGTCCTTGAAACTGTCCTTTTAAAGTTAACCAATTGTAGATGTTAACCACAACTTCCCTTGAACTGGCTTTTTAGGTATCAACTGTGTGAGCATTTCCCAAACATCTTCAAAGAAAAGAAAATGTGTAGGAGCCTTTTCATATAACCAGTCAGTGCCAAGACTTCTTGTTATGATTTCAAACCAAGCGTAGATACTCTGTAGCCAGATTCTTTTAAACTCTGTAAAAAAAAAAAAAAAAAAAAAATTCTCTGCATGGAGTTTCCAATGACTCTCTTTTGTGTAGAATTTTCTGTGTCTAACACGGATTTCCTGTCATCTAAATATTCTAATGCAGGGCACCCCTTAGCATTACCGTAGAGTGTGGTAAGTATTTTTTGTGTGTGAGACTCCTGTCCATATAAACAATTTGTGTCACCCCAAATCAGCATGTCAGCACCATTCTTGTGTTCCAGTCTCTCAAAGACCTGTGAAAGGAATACTGAGCCCACAAATGGGAATGATTACTTCGCCAAGTCACCTCTCTGGGACTAGGGTCCAACCACGGAGCCTGGAATGACCCCATATTCTCTAACCCCTGAGCACATCTGTGCAACTGGTTGACCCCATCTTCTTCCTACCCCAGAGAGGTGGGTGGGAAGAAGATGGCAGAATGATCTGAAGGAGGGACACAGAGACCAGGGCCCCTGTGGGTCCTGGTCTGGACTCAGGGCACTCTACTCCAGGGCACTGCCCACTTCAGCTAGTCCCAGGCACCAGAGTGTGGCCAGAGTGGAAAGTAGGAAATTTCAGGAAAGGAGCTTCATGGTACCAGGTCCTGACTCAAGGGCCATGCTTGCCTAGATCTAGGGGGATACTGTCCTGATGTCCACCTTTTTTTCTTTTGTCAGTTCACGTGATGGTCAGAGCCGGAGCTCATTTTTTTTTTTTTTACTTTAATTCTGCTCTCTCCCAGAAAGTAAATCTATTTTTGTCAATTGTATATTTTTAAAAAGCACTCTCCATCTCCCAACACCACTGTCCCTCAACACACACACAGACACACACACACACACACAACTAAATAGCATTCTTGTTAGAATAACTAAATTCAGAGATGAATAGAGGATTAAGTATAGTGCTCATCCTATATTCTACTCTTACAGTAATTGATATAACATCAGTGAGGTTTTACTGGCAAAATTGATTCAAATCAAACCAGAAAAATTCAGCCTCAAGAACTGAAAATGAGCTGAAAGATGGTAAGCAAAGGATAATAATATGTGGCAATGTCTTTGAATTACTCGTATTTTAGGCTTTATATAATTTGAAGTTGCAAAAATGTGTTTAACAAGGGTAGATTTTTAAAAAATGTAATGTCTTTATTAATGATCAGGGAGTAGCACTGAAAGCACAAAAATGTCTTTTTCAGTGATGTTAAATTGAAAGGCGTTAAAAATATTTGGGAAGACACACAAATAATACAAATAGAGCTATAGAAGTTATAAATATGAATGGAAGGGAAAACAACGATATTTCAGAAATATACAAAACAATTATATCTATAGGAAAACATAATTGAAAACAAAGTAGTCTTCAGATAACATACTGGTCCTGTGATACCCTCTCCTAGCTTAGTGTCCCATGAGATTTGGGGTCAGTGACACATGGTATTCCAAATGAATTGTCAGAAATATCAGTGAATTAATAGAATTGTACTATAATTTTTTTTCTATTTTTATAGTGTGGCCATATACCAATCTTTAGGAAAAACATTTTCTTTTCTCATTAGATTAAGAATATTTTAAGACTGCCACATTGTACAACTTCCAAGCTTCCATTTATATAATCCTTTCATAGTCTGAGCAAATGGCACCTCCTGGAGTTGTGCAGTGGACACCCTGCAAGACTTTACTGCCTTGATTTGAGATAAAATGTGCACTGTCATTTCAGGGTGCTCCCCATTGTCCAGTGAAATTTGCATGATCCTACAGCATCTAAAATGAACAAAATGTCCAATTGGGTTCATAGTAAACAATCATTTACTATGAATGATATAAATATTCCAATACTTTGGGTTAGACAGACCATAATCTGAATGATTTACTGACTATTTTTCTGGAAGGACTGAACAATGTAGATATTTCCTCTGTTACTCTGCAGGTTTTATTGGCTTGTGGAATTTTAAAATGTGATTTCTGCTTACATGTTTAATTAGGTTTCATATTCCTGTTGACTTCTAATCAATTCACAGGATAAAATGCATCCACTGATTCCCACCCCAAAAGTAGGAGGTTTCGTTGTAATCTGTGCCAGGTTAGGGTCTCCCAGGCCTACTGGCATAATTGAGGCAAGGTTCCCTTGATGGAGCTTTGGAATTTTCAAGTTTTGGCAAAAGCCCCATTTTTAGCAAGTATAGAATATTTATCTTCTGCTATGAGACTACTTCTATTGGATGTGTACTTCTGCATTATTTTTAAACTAGATATCCAATGATCACTCTTGTGAAACTTGTTTCACATATATTAATGAAAATTATTAATTAAATATGTATTCTTTCCTTCTGCATTATATTTCTCCTTTCTGATAGAGTCCTGAGGTTACTTCATAGAGAATTAGATTAAAATATCCCTAGAACTTGTAACTGTTTTTGGAAGATTAAACGAATAACATTCACACATAAACAGGCTTAACCAACACAATTATTATGTTTAGAGGAGGCTGAGTGAATCAACAAGGACAGACCTGCATGAAGCTTAGAAAATTGATGTGAGAGCCCAGAATTATCTGCTTTCCCCTCTCATTACTCCAAGGGGAAGTCACCTGCATGAGTGTCTGGCTCCACAGGCAGCATGTATAGTCCAGTGGAGATGGATCCATTAGGCACTCAGAGGTCAATGCCACTGTCATCAAAGTAAGTCACCATTTCTCTTGCCAAAATCTGAGCATATTCTGACTTTTCCTATATAGGACAATGAGAGTATATACTGACAGGACAATGAGAACATTGTGACTTGAGTTTTTTCTCATTAATTAATGATATGGCATCAGAACATCAGTTGTTTATGATTTTAGTTAATTGACTCATGCCTTGAGGTTTAATCATCTCTAGGTCCCTTGATAAGATGAGGTATCTGGGAGGCTCTGACAGTAGAATTCTGCCCCACACTTACTCCATGCATCTCACCCAAGACCCTGCCTGGGTATTCAGTGATCTCTTTGTTTGCCTCATCTGTGCCCCATCACTACTACAAAGGGAAGATGTGTGTGTGTGTGTGTGTGTGTGTGTGTTCGTTGGAGGAGGTCACCGAGAAGACATGATGCCAGTTGACCTGTGAGCTCGACCCAAGAAATCAGAGGTTCCTCACCCCATTGCCTGTTCTTGGAATGTGCATTCTGCCCACAGTTCCCACACTAGGAGCTGTTTCAAGGATGCACCCTTGAGAAAGTAAGGTGTTGTTTAGACCATCTGCACTGAATACATGCCTGAAGCCAGTTCAGGTCTCTTTATAAACTTTTAAGATTCTAATGGGCAGATGTGGGGATCTACCCATCTTGCAGCTTCCAAAGACAGGCCTTGTGTAAAAGTTCCTTTGCTTGTTAAGTCTGCCATCTACCAGTTTGAAGTGGTCTGCCTCTTTCTTTTATCTATCCCTGGCTGTTCCTTTGGTCTCTCCCTGACAGTTCGGCTGTTCTGAAAGGATTAACCTGATAGCTTGGACAATGGGAAAACAAGAGATGGATGATTATGAATAAGCCTTTGTGGGGCAGGATATGGGGAAGACATTTGGGCTTCTCTGCAAGAGCTTGAGACAGTCCTCACTGTTTTCACATCCTGGCTTATAAGGCTCTGATAACCCCTGGCAATCAGGAAGTTGATGCCCTAGCCTGGGTATAAACCCTAGAAACTGACCTTTTGGTAGATACAACAGATTGGGTGTATAGGAAAAGCAGCTAACATAGCTGCTGGGTGGGATGATGCATTGCCAAGGATGCTGGTTGCGCTTGAAATACAGTGGTGGTTAATGTAGTAACAGCATGTGCTGTGTGTTCTAAACAATGCCAAGGCAACTGCCTAAGGAGTCTGGGACCATTCACTGGAGTTCTCAACAGGTAAGGGATTGACAAATTGACTATATTGGTCCCCTTCCTCTAAGGATTCTAAATATGCCTTTGCTTATATGGACACTGTGTCTGGCCTAACCCAAGCTTTCCCCTGTTGCCATGCAAACCGGGCTGCCACCATTATGGGGATTAGAAAAGCTAAGTAGGTAAAGATACCCTCATCAAATAGGCAAGGATTGGGGGTCATATTTCATGATATGTGACACTAGACAAAAGAACATGCCATTGAGTGGGGATTCCATGTCTTCTATAACTCACAAGCAGCAAGATTGGTAGGAAAAAAATGGAATATTAAAATAGTAGATTAAATCACTAACAGGTAAAACCATCTTGGCCAGGTGGACTAGAGTACTGTCCCAGGCTTTAATACGTTCGAATATCAATTGGTAGGGCCTCTTGCTCCACATGCTAGACTGGGGACCCCTGCTGAGATATTCAACACCATAGAGGTATGGAAATTGAGGGAAACAGCCGTTTCCCAGACCCCGCTATGGATTAATGTGCTAGACTGCTGAGAACACTAAGCCTAGTCACTCCTGAGAAAGGCATTATCTACTGGAATTTGCAATGAGACATCCCACTGAGGTGGGTAAATGATTTCACACTCCTGGGTGCTGGGGAACTACTCAGTCTCCCCTGGGATTCCATTGTCCTGCTGCAAACCTGATAGACCTGATAAAATGCACTGTACTTGAAATGGAACGTGCACCATTGAAAGAAGAGAAAATAGGGGTCCTGGTCTGGCATATCCTTTCCCCCCACAGCTCCATCTCCTCTCGCCTGAGAGTGCTGTCTCTCCTGGCCAAAATGTATGGTGTGCACAGCCAGGTCAAGTCCCCAAAACTGCCCACCTCCCTCTTCTCAAGGCCAGGTGGACATGATCTCTTTTCCACTAGTACGATCATGTGGCTGCTGTCTGTTCCCTCCATTGGCCTTAGCACATGGAGGCCCTTAATAATTCACCCAGCAAGACTTACATGATAGCTGACAAAGCCTGTCCTTACTGAACACTAAATGTTTCTCATGAGAAAAGCTGTCCTTCAAAGTAGGTGGCCTTGGACATTATTCCTGCCTCACAAGCAGACACCTATGCCATTATCCAAACAGAATATTGTATTTTCATACCTGATGAGTCTGCTAATGTATCATCTTTATTAAATCACATGAGGACACAAGTTGAATGCCTGGAGTGATCTGACCCGCAGCATGGAAGTTTTAATAAATCAGTCATTCAGCTCATGGGACTCTTGATGGGAAAAAATTATTACTTATTTTGGAAATCATTATGTTAATCTGTGTTTTATGTTGTATCTGCCTTCAGTGCAGCCAGGTAGCCACTGAACGAGCCACCTCCGTGCTAGTCAAACCTCTTACTGACCTCTCAGGGCACATTGCAGAAGAGGGCAGCGTGGAAGATTGTAAGAGCCTGTTATGAGGGGTGGAGTGTTGGAGGAGGTCATCGAGAGGACATGACCAGAGAGTTGAACCCGGGCAGTCAGGGGCTCCTCACCCCTCCTCTGTCCTTGGAATGTACATTTCACCCAATATTCTGACAGTGGGAGCTGGTTTCAAGAATGCAGTCTTGAGAGAGTAAGGTGTGGTTGAGACCATCTGGACTGAATATGTGACTGAACCTAGTTAAGGCCTCTCTATAAACTTCTAAGATTCTGTCCTGCAGGTACCTAGATCTACTCATCTTGTAACTGCTGAAGGCAAACCTCATATGTAAGTTCACTTTCTTTTCAAACCTGCACCTACCAGTCTGGACAGGTCTGCCTCTTTCTTTGGTCTCTCCTTGGCCTCTATGTACAGGGGCCAGTATACAAACCTATAGAGAGAGAGAGAGAGAGAGAGAGAGAGAGTGTGTGTGTGTGTGTGTGTGTGTGTTTGGGTAGGGGGTAGAAATACATTACTTTCCAACTGAATTTTCAATCTATTTGAGATAGGATAATGTTTATTATTAAAACTACATTTTTCTTTCTTTAAACAAACTTTGATTCAACATGTTTATATCTATGAAGTTATTTAACAACTGATCCGAAAATATTTCCATATCTGTTTAATAAAAAAGGTCTTATTGTACTATGATTCCAGACTTCACAACAATCTCTATGTAATTCTGGAATCACTTTAATTATGAGCTCTTTCAGACATGATGGATTGCATACTGTGGAGGAATGGCATATGGTACTGGTGAGCTATCCTTCTCACACACTCATTACATTTATAAAACCTGGTTCAATGTAGTTAATCTTCTAGTACTCCCACCTCTCTCATCTATATGCATACATACATATATACATACATATGTGTCTAAACTCTTTATTGAAAAATAAGGTATATGGAGAATAGAACACCCATCATAAATATACAGTTTAGAGACTTTTCAAAAAGTGAAAACTCCTGTAACCACAACTCAGATCAAAAAGTAAAATATTGTCAGCAACCTGTAACTTTCCACATGCCCCCTTCCAGTCACTACCCTCTCCAAGTTAACCACTATCTTAACTTATAACACCATCAGTTAATTTTGACCATTTTTGAAATTTATAGATGTGGATTCACATGTTAAATATTATTTTGTAATTGCCTTCTTGCTCTCAATATTTGTCTTTGAAATTCACCCATGTTGTTGCATGTTCCAGTTGTTTATTCTTGTTGTATGCTTTTCAGTTTTACAAATCTACCACAATTTATCCATTCTCCTGTTGATGAAAATGTGGATTGCCTTTTGTATATAATGATTAGGAATAGTGCTGCTCTCTTCTAGCATATGTCTATTAGTGCTCAAATGTGTACATTTCTACTGGGTATACACCTAGGAGTGGAATTGCTGTGCCTTAAACTTATGCCAAGCTTTAATAAATGCTTTCAAAACATTTTTTAAAGTGGTTTACAAATTTACATTCTTACTAGCCTTGAATGAGAGTTTTAGTTGCTTCATATCCTCTGTATCACTTAGTATTTTCAGGTTTCTTAAACTGTAGCCATTGTGATTTTTTCATAGTGGCATCTAATTGTGGTATTAATTTGCAGTTATCTAATGATTAATGAAGTAAAGTACCCTCTCACATGTTTATTGGGCCATTTGGATTGTGTAATTGTGTGTGTGTGTATGTGTGTGTATGAAATACCCATTTAGGGGTTGGCCTACACTTCTGTTGTGCTGAGTGTCTTTTATCCCATTGATTTGTAGAAATCCTTCATATAATCTGGAGTCCCTTATTGAATATATGCATCGTAACTACCTTTTCTAAGTCCATGGTTTGTGTGTTTTAATGAAGAGATGTTCTTGATTTTAAAGTAGTCAAATCCTTTCTTTTATGGTTAGTGCTTTTTGTGTTCTATTTAAAGAATTTGCTTTGTGAGCAATGGCATTTGAACCATTTTATTTCTATTTAATTGTTTTGTTTTCTAGAAAGACAATTGGTTTTTATATAATAACTGTACAAAGTGAACTTGTCACATTCAACTCTTATTTTTAGTAGTTTGACTGCATTATCTTAGATATCTTTATGCATTCTTTGTCAACTGCAAATTAATTATTGTTTTTATTCCTTTCTTTCCAAACCTTATATCTTTTATATTTTCTTGCCCCATTGCACTGGGTACGGCCGCCAGCCCAGCATCATATTAAATAGGAATGGAGATAGTAACTTCTTCCTTGGTTTATTCCCAGTTTTAGAGGAAAGCACTTTGGCTTATTGCTATAGGCTTTTTTTTTTTTTTTTTGGATTCTACTGTTTTATACCAAATTTTTTCCTTTATTCTTAATTGCTGTATTTTCTTCCAGTTTTATTGAGATATAATTGACATATAACTTTGCATTAGTTTAAGGTATATGTACAACATAATGATTTGATATATGTTTATATTGTGAAATGATTAGCACAGTAAGTTTAGCTGACGTTCATCACCTCACATAGTTACACATTTTTTTTTCTTGTGATGAGAACTTTTAAAATCCACTCTCTTGGCAGCTTTCAAATATACAATACAGGGCCCTCATGACCTAATTAGTTCCCAAAGACTCAACCAAAACACTCAGTGTGATATATATTATAGTCTTTTATTATTTCCCCATAAATCACATAAATCAAAACAAACTTTTTTCATGAAATTAATTCTAGAGACTGTACATGAATGGATGTGCTCAAATCATAGTCTGACAAAGAACTCATTCAAGTTATTTTCTGAAAAAATATTTGATCATCTACTCTGCATTAGCCACTATGCTAGTGGTATAAAGTGGATTAATTACCTAATTCTTTGGTTCTTCTGTGTTCTGGGCATTTGGTACTGAGTATGCAAAGATAAGGAAAGCTTGATGTGGTCCCTTTCCTTCACACCAATAATATAGACGCTAGTGAGAAGCAGACAAAAATAAATAATTATAACATTTTATGTACATGCTTTTAATGATAATAAAAACAATGCCAATAATGTTAATGAACATTTACTATGTACCAACATTTTTATGAGAATTTTATATACATCAGTCCTCACAGTAACTCGATAGGATCAGGTGTTGTTATTACTCTCACTTTACCAATAAGGATACTGGCACACAGATAGGCTGGATTGTTTTGCTGAAAGTCATATCACCGGGAAATGACATAGAAAAAATGAGAGCTCAGGGAATGCTGAGAGCTAAACAAACAACTAGTTCCACGTAGAATAATTGGGGAAGGCTTCATGAAGGAGGAAGAGTCAGCAGAACCTGGAAGACATGATGGGGCTGGCATTCAGGGAAGAGAGCCTGTGAAATGTCATAGGTGTGTGTGTGTGTGTGTGTGTGTGTGTGTGTGTGTGTGTGTGTGTGTGTGTGTGTGTGTGTGTGTGTGTGTGTGTGATGGTGAGACATGCTCAGAAAAAGATGAAGAGCCTGGTGTGTTTGGACCTCAGGGTTTCAAAGGCAAGTTGTAGAAACAGAGGAAGGCTTTTGAAGAGAAAAATAACAGAATCTAAACTATTTTGATCAACATTTAGTAATCTGGCTCTCCCACCTTCTATTGTGATACTATCTAGTACTTACAGAGGGATTACTAAGTTCTCGGCAGTAAGTAAGCACTTTACACATGTTAATTCATTTTAACCTCAGAAAAACCCTGTGAGGTATACACTTGAAAATAAGAAAAAAAAGAAGAAACAAGTGAGGTATGGAACAGCTGAGTAACTTAATCAAGGTCACATCTCTAATTGGTTGGAGGTGTTAGGATTTGGATTTGTAGCTCTGCTCTTAATTGCGGAACGTATTGAGTTTCTGTCTTCCATTTTTTATAGACTGGCATTGTTAGGTATATTATAATAGATATTATATGTAGTATAGCTAACAATATTAGGTATATGCTGTTTAGTAATACATATAATAGTAATATACCTAATTTGTTAGGCATATTATGTACATGAAAAGATCTAGATCTCACTCCCCAGCCAAAATATTAACACCCTAGGGATAGAGAGTTTTGTGTATATTGCAATGCCATTCTTTCAGTGATTATTAGAAAAGGAGGCCATCTGTAGTTGATACAGGGGGAATGAATGATTATTTAGTGAATGGTAGATGTCTGATGTATTGGCAAATCAGAATGTGTGTACACACACACACAGAATCCTAAATAATCATTTTTCTTTTGAATGATTTGATGTCTTTTATTGCTTAGATATAAGAGTACACTTTTTGGATAAGTTGACTGTCAATAATTATAGAGTTTATTTTCTAAGGTCTGGCAGAACTTATAACAATAAACCAAAAAAAAAGAAAATCCTAATTTATGAATATTACAAAAATATATATTTATTTTGTATTGGTATATAACTCACTTGTCCAACAAATAACTTTACCATGGCTTAGAGCATATGTAGTGTGTGTATATATACATACACATATGTATAGTGCATATGCATAATATATACATGTAGTGTGTGTGTGTGTGTGGGTGTGTGTGTGTGGGTGTGTGTGTGGGTGTAGCAACTGAGTCCTCTTTTGCACCCACAGTGAAGCTTCACTTTGCCTGTAGGCTGGGTTGGTCGGGATAAAGAGTTCCTGGCTGCCATCTTTGGAGGCATAAACTCTTCTCCCTGACTTTCACGGTCCTCTGCGATGCTACCTCACTCTCTTATCTGGACTTGCACTTTCCCCACATAGGCAGGGCTTCTTGTCCTTTACTTCACACTAGTGCCTCCCAACCAGCTGTGACTTGGCTACTACCAGCTGTGACAGTCATCATTCCTGAGCTTAGAGTGTTCACCTTATTTTTTTTCTTTCATCAGGTGAGATCTCTTGTCTCGTGTGTTCCATCAGCATCCAGGAAACTGTGGCAAACTAACTTGCCAATATAGGATATCATCTCAGACCCTTCACAGTTCTTGAGAAGCAGAGGAACACTTTTAGGATCTCTTTCTAGATCTCTTTTGCTCTCTTTCCTTATTCCCTTCTGAAACTGAGACCCCAAGAATTTGATTAACAGCACCAAGTTTTCACAATTAATTAGCAAAAAACCAGAGACTAAAGTCTAGATCTCATGACCCGTTGGTCCCCTTGGTCCTGTACTTCTTTCCCTAAAGTGTTTTAAATCTAAACAAGTACTTGAAATACCCATGCTGTGCAACGGTTAAAACTTGTAATAACTTTTATGCATTGCACCTGCTGGTTAAAAGCCCTCTGTATGTGAGTAGTCTCTAGAACTGTGCAGTTAATTAAGTATGAATTTAATAGATAGTTTGGCATGGTACTTATATTTTTAAAGAAAAACACTTTTAAAGAAAAAGACAAAACACTACAGTAAACCATTCATGATCTAAGTAAAAGGCAACTTCTTGGTTAGAACAGAGCTTATGTTGCATTTTGAAGGGAAGTGACATGTTGCAGCTAAATCTTTGCTAGCATTCATTTGTTCTTTTGGTAATTTTGCTCAGACTTGATGAATGGTTAGTAAAATGTTTATGCATATGGAATGAATAATCTCAAAATTCTTGTAGAACTTCCCTGAATTTTGTGCTATTGTAAGGCTTAGGAATATTTCTAATTGAAGTCTAATATATTTTCTTATACATAATAGGAGAATCAGTTGAGAAGTAAACTGATTACAAACATCTTTTGTGATATCTGAGACTGGACAGTAAGTGGCAAACTCTTATCAGAACTGAAATAAGATAAGGGGCTGGGTCCCCCATTCCCCTGCCAACCCCCATTTGTGCATACACCCAGTGGGCATAAATCTCAGGGTTTTTGGTTTGTTTTGTCTTGTGTTTTTACTTATGTGTTGGTTTTCCCCTTAGTCCACTTATGTGATAGTTTTTCAGTAAAAGACAGAGATCTTCCTAACACTCACTGTACCCTCCCAACCCCAAAATATATTTCAGTACTCAGGTTTGCTGATACTTGATATTCTGCATTTTATGGCTTATGCAGATAGGAGCACTGTCTCTGTAAAATCTAAATGCTTATCTTCATCCTCCAGGGAATCTTCAGTTTCTCCATCTGCAATTTTTCCAAGTTTATTGCTTTTTAATCAACTATATTGGAAAAACTTTGTCTCTGTTTCTAATTTGAGAATATACACATTTAGGTGATGCTACAATTTAAGAATTTTCTCTGATGAAATTAAGTCTGGGGGCTGAGCTCACCTCTGCCCTTGGTCGTGAGGGTCACTGTTGGCATCAGAGCCACAGCTTACTTCATGTTGTGTGTAACTGTTGGGTTCATATACTCACCTCTGTGGGATTTGTCTCTGGATGTTATGTAGACAGAAAGAATGATGAAAAGCTCACTGTCTTCCAGAACAAGAATATGTTATTTAAGTGGTAATTGAAATGAAATGAAGAAGTTACATAAAAGTAAAGGTTAGGGCTTCCCTGGTGGCGCAGTGGTTGAGAGTCCGCCTGCCGATGCAGGGGACACGGGTTCGTGCCCCGGTCTGGGAGGATCCCACATGCCGCGGAGTGGCTGGGCCTATGAGCCATGGCTGTTGAGCCTGCGCGTCCGGAGCCTGTGCTCCACAACGGGAGAGGCCACAACAGTGAGAGGCCCGCATACCGCAAAAAAAACAAAAAACCAAAAAACAACAACAACAAAAAATAAAAGTAAAGGTTATAGCTGAATTACAGGATGATTTCATTTTAAAAATTATGAGATAAATAAAAACACATCAATTATTTTAAATAAATTTGGGGCTATTGCCTAATAAGGATTTAGGACCTTAACATTCTCTATACACACACACACACACACACACACACACACACACACACACACACACACACACACACACACACACACACACACACACACACACACACACACACACACACACACACACACACCCCCCCTCCCTCCCCACCTCTCACAACCTGGAGATTGCCTCTCCCCGACCTAGTAGAGGTCTGGAGGCTTACTCTATAGAGAGATTAAACCAAAAGAAATGATAGAGGCACCAAACAAACGTGAAGGCAGGACTCCAACAAGAAACTGAAGGGATTAAGAAAAAAACCTATACTGAATAATGAGCACCCTGAACATCTGTTGGGGGCCCATTATTCTGCCTATCAGACTAATATTTCAAATATTGGAACCTCCATTAATGGAAAGACCAGATAGTAGTGTTTACTAATATAGTTTATGATCAAGTCTGAAATGATACTTGCTAAAATACCATTCTACTTAAAAAATTACTTACCTGGTTTTGAACTAGAGTCCTGAATCAAAAAAATCTGGGATACTTAGCATGTGTGTGTGTGTGTGTGTGTGTGTGTGTGTATGCATGCGTGTGTGTATACATATACATAAATATATATGTATATGTATTTAATAAAATGTCAAGAAGTTCTTTACATCAAGGGCTTATAGAAATGACAGAAGTATTGGTTGAGCAAGGCAAAGCCTGATTCAAGATGAGAAATATGCTCTAGCTACATACTTATGGAGTGTACTGTATGTGCATGTATGATATATAATACAGTTATCACAACCTAGATAAAATAGCTAGTTTGGACTCTGGAACCAGACTGGCTGAATTCAACTCCTTGTTCTAACATCTATTTTCCAATTTCTCTTTCACTAAGTTTCCTCAGTGAAATTGAGGAATTGGGGGATAATAATAGTATCTATCTCAGAGTATTACTGTTAAGTGTTAATTAAGGTAAAATATGTAAAACACTAAGGACACTGCTGCTACAGATTAAATGTTCAAAAGAGGTTAACTTGGGCTTCCCTGGTGGCGCAGTGGTTGAGAGTCCTCCTGCTGATGCAGGGGACACGGGTTCATACCCCGGTCCAGGAAGATCCCACATGCCGCGGAGCGGCTGGGCCCGTGAGCCATGGCCGCTGAACCTGCGCGTCCAGAGCCTGTGCTCCTCAACGGGAGAGGCCACAACAGTGAGAGGCCCGCGTACCGCAAAAACAACAACAACAAAAACAACAAAAAAACAGAGGTTAACTACATTTACTGTATTGATAAATGTACAAGGAATTATAAAGATACAGTAGATTCTGAACTGCATATCTGGTCACTGTAAGAATGCATCAGAAATAGCCTTGCCACCAAAGGGCAGACAGCAGAAGCAAGAAGGATTACAATACTGCAGCCTGAGGAATGAAAAAACACAATCACAGAAAGACAGACAAAATGAAAAGGCAGAGGACTATGTCCCAGATGATGGAACAAGATAAAACCCAAGGAAAACAACTAAAGGAAGTGGAGATAGGCAACCTTCCAGAAAAAGAATTCAGAATAATGATAGTGAAGATGATCCAGGACACCTCGGAAAAAGAATGGAGGCAAAGATCGAGAAGATGCAAGAAATGTTTAACAAAGACCTAGAAGAATTAAAGAACAAACAAACAGAGATGAACAATACAATAACTGAAATGAAAAATACACTAGAAGGAATCAATAGCAGAATAACTGAGGCCAAAGAACAGATAAGTAACCTGGAAGACAGAATGGTGGAAATCACTGCTGCAGAACAGAATAAAGAAAAAAGAAAGAAAAGAAGACAGCCTAGGAGACCTCTGGGACAGCACTAAACATACCAACATTCGCATTATAGGGGTCCCAGAGGAGAAGAGAAGGGACTCAAGAAAACATTTGAAGAGATGATAGTTGAAAACTTCCCTAACATGGGAAAGGAAATAGCCACCCAAGTCCAGGAAGCAAAGAGAGTCCCATGCAGGATAAACCCAAGGAGAAACATGCTGAGACACATAGTAATCAAACTGACAAAAATTACAAAGAAAAATTATTAAAAGCAACAAGGGAAAAATGACAAATGATATACAAAGGAACTCTCATAAAGTAAAGAACTGATTTCTCCACAGAAACTCTACAAACCAGAAGGGAGTGGCATGATATATTTAAAGTGATGAAAGGGAAGAGCCTACAACCAAGATTACTCTGCCTGGCAAGGATCTCATTCAGACTTGACAGAGAAACCAGAAGCTTTACAGACAAGCAAAACCTAAGAGAATTCAGCACCACCAAACTAGCTCTACAACAAATGCTAAAGGAACTAGAAAAGGACCTACAAAAACAAACCCAAAACAATTAAGAAAATGGTAAAAGGAACTTACATATTGATAATTACCTTAAATGTGAATGGATTAAATGCTCCAACCAAAAGACACAGGCTTGCTGAATGGATACAAAAACAAGACCCATATATATGGTGTCTACAAGAGACCCACTTCAGACCTAGGGACATATATAGACTGAAAGTGATGGGGTGGAAAAAGATACTCCATGCAAATGGAAATCAAAAGAAAGCTGGAGTAGCAATTCTCATATCAGACAAAATAGACTTTAAAAGAAAGACTATTACAAGACACAAGGGATCAATCCAAGTAGAAGATATAACAATTATAAGTATATATGCACCCAACATAGGAGCACCTCAGTACATAAGGCAAATGCTAACAGCTTTAAAAGAGGAAATCGACAGTAAGACAATAATAGTGGAGGACTTTAACACCTCACTTACACCAATGGACTGATCATCCAGATAGAAAGTTAATAAGGAAACACAAGCTTTAAATGACACAATAGACCAGAAAGGTTTAATTAATATTTATAGGACATTCCATCCCAAAACAGCAGATTACACTTCTTCTCAAGTGCACACGGAATATTCTCCATGGTAGATCTCATCTTGGGTTACAAATCAAGCCTAGGTAAATTTAAGAAATTTGAAATGATATAAAGCATCTTTTCTGACCACAACACTATGAGATTAGAAATAAATTACAGGAAAAAAACTGTAAAAAACACAAACACATGGAGGCTAAAAAATATGTTACTAAATAACCAATAGATCACTGAAGAAATCAAAGAGGAAATCAAAAAATACCTAGAGACAAATGACAATGAAAACACAGCGATCCAAAACCTACAGGATGCTGCAAAAGCAATTCTATGAGGGAAGTTTATAGCAATACAGTCCTACCTGAGGAAACAAGAAATATCTGAAATAAACAACCTAACCTTACACCTAACATAACGAGAGAAAGAAGAACAAACAAAACCCAAAGTTAGTAGAAGGAAAGAAATCATAAAGATCAGAGCAGAAATAAAAGAAATAGAAAAAAAGAAACAATAGCAAAGATCAATAAAACTAAAAGCTGGTTCTTTGAGAGAAACAAAATTGATAAACCTTTAGCCAGACTCATCAAGAAAAAGAGGGAAAGGACTCAAATCAATAAAATTAGAAATGAAAAAGGAGAAGTTACGACGGACACCACAGAAATATGAAGCATCATAAGAGACTTCTACAAGCAGCTCTATGTCAATAAAATGGACAACCTGGAAGAAATGAACAAATTCTTAGAAAGGTATAATCTTCCAAGACTGAACCAGGAAGAAATAGAAAATATGAACAGACCAATCACAAGTAATGAAATTGAAACTGTGATTAAAAATCTTCCAACAAACAAAAGTCCAGGACCAGATGGCTTCACAGGTGAATTCTATCAAACATTTAGAGAGGAACTAACACGCATCCTTCTCAAACTCTTCCAACAAATTGCAGAGGGAGGAACACTCCCTAAGTCATTCTACGAGGCCACCATCACCCTGATACCAAAACCAGACAAAGATACTACAAAAAAAGAAAATTACAGACCTGTATCACTGATGAACATAGATGCAAAAATCCTCAACAAAATACTAGCAAACAGAATCCAACTACACATTAAAAGGATCATACACCATGATCAAGTGGGATTTATCCCAGGGATGCAAGAGTTCTTTGATATATTCAAATCAATCAATGTGATACACCATATTAACAACTTGAAGAATAAAAACCATTTGAAGATCTCAATAGATGCAGAAAAAACTTTTGACAAAATTCAACACCTATTTATGATAAAAACTCTCCAGAAAGTGGGCATAGAATGAACCTACCTCAACATGATAAAGGCCACATACAACAAACACACAGCAAACATCATTCTCAATGGTGAAAAACTGAAAGAATTTCCTCTAAGATCAGGAACAAGACAAGGATGTCCACTCTTGCCACTATTATTCAACATAGTTTTGGAAGTCCTAGCCACAGTAATCAGAGAAGAAAAAGAAATAAAAGGAATACAAATTGGAAAAGAAGAAATAAAACTGTCACTGTTTGCACATGACATGATACTATACGTAGATAATCCTAAAGAGGCCACCAGAAGACTACTAGAACTAATTAATGAATTTGGTAAAGTTGCAGGATACAAAATTAATGCACAGAAATCTTGCATTCCTATACACTAACAACAAAAGATGAGAAAGAGAAATTAAGGAAACAACCCCATTCACCATTTGGAACAAAAAGAATAAAACAGCTAGGAGTAAACCTACCTAAGGAGTTAAAAGACCTATATTCAGAAAACTATAAGACACTGATGAAAGAAATCAAAGACGACACAAACAGATGGAAAGATATACCATGTTCTTGGATTGGAAGAATCAATATCGTGAAAATGACTCTATTTCCCAAAACAATCTACAGATTCAATGCAATCCCTATCAAATTACCAATGACATTTTGTACAGAACTCGAACAAAAAATCTTAAAATTTGTATGGAGACACAAAGGACCCTGAATAGCCAAATCAATCAGGAGGAAAAAAAAAAAAAAAAAAAGAGCTGGAGGAATCAGACTCTCTGACTTCAGAGTATACTACAAAGCTACAGTAATGAAGACAATATGATACAGGCACAAAAACAAGAATATAGATCAATGGAACAGGATAGAAAGCCCAGAAGTAAACCCATGCACCTGTGGTCAACTAAACTACAACAAAGGAGGCAAGGATATACAATGGAGAAGAGATGGTCTCTTCAGTTAGTGATGCTGGGAAAACTGGACAGCTACATGTAAAAGAATGAAATTAGAATACCCCATAACATCATACAGAAAAATAAACTCAAAATGGTTCAAAGACCTAAATATAAGACCGGACACTATAAAACTCTTAGAGGAAAACATAGGAAGAACACACTTTGATATAAATCCTAGCAAGATCTTTTTTGACCCACCTACTAGAGTAAAGGAAATAAAAACAAAAATAAACAAATGGGACCTAATGAAACTTAAAAGCTTTTGCACAGCAAAGGAAACTATAAGCAAGACGAAAAGACAACCCTCAGAATGGGAGAAAATATTTGCAAATGAATCAAGGAACAAAGGATTAATCTCCAAAATATATAAATAGCTCATGCAGCTCAATATTAAAAAAACAAACAACCCAATCAAAAAATGGGCAGAAGACCTAAACAGACATTTCTCCAAAGAAGACATACAGATGGCCAAGAGGCACATGAAAAGCTGCTCAACCTCACTAGTTATTAGAGAAATGCAAATCAAAACTACAGTGAGATATCACCTCACAGTCTTTAGAATGGGCATCATCAGAAAATCTACAAACAACAAATGCTGGGGAGGGTGTGGAGAAAAGGGAACCCTCTTGCACTGTTGGTGGGAATGTAAATTGATACAGCCACTATGGAGAACAGTATGGAGGTTCCTTAAAAAACTAAAAATAGCATTACCATGACCCAGCAATCCCACTACTGGGCATATATCCACAGAAAACCATAATTCAAAAAGACGCATGCACCCCAATGTTCATTGAAGCTCTGTTTACAGTAGCCAGCTCATGGAAGCATCCTAAATGTCCATCGACAGATGAATGGATAAAGAAGTTGTGGTACATATAAACAATGGAATATTACTCAGCCACAAAAAGGAATGAAATTGCGTCCTTTGTAGAGACCTGGATGGACCTAGAGACTGTCATACAGAGTAAAGTAAGTCAGAAAGAGAAAAACAAATATCGTGTATTAACGCATATATGTGGAACCTAGAAAAATGGTACAGATGAACCAGTTTGCAAGGCAGAAATAGAGAAACAGATGTAGAGAAAAATGTATGAACACCAAGAGAGGAAAGCTGGGAAGGGGATTGGGGGTGGGATGAATTGGGAGATTGGGATTGACATATGTATACTAATATGTATAAAACAGATAACTAATAAGAACCTGCTGTATAGCACAGGGAACTCCACTTCGTTTTACAGTAGAAACTAACACAACATTGTACAACAACTATACCTTGCTTAAAAAAAAATAGAACTTATCGAAAACCACAGTGTGTTAGCTATTAGTATATTTTTTCTCTTTTATCCTTGTCTGGATTCATCTTCCAAGGTCATTGATGATTGGCTCATCATGCTGGATGATATCTCTTCTTCACTGAGGTCCAGGATGTACTGAAATATGTTTCTTGTTTCAGGACTCTATTAATAAACCTTGGTTTATGTGGGTTTTCTTGGAATATGGGAGGCAGTGATGTGTGTTGGTTAAATGCACAAACTTTAGCGTCAGATGACCTGAATTTAATCTCTTATAAGCTTTGTGACCATGGACATACTCCTTAAACTTTTGAGCCTAAGTCTTCTAATCTGAAAAATGGAATTATAATAGTACCTACTTCATACTTTCGATTGGAAGATTAAATAAAATAGCACATTGAAAGCCCTCTGCACAGTACTGCCAAATAATAAATGCCCAACAAATGTTCCTTGTTCAGCCAGCTGAGGGCATGACCTCTGTCATTCTTGAGAAACCAAGTTAGCATCAATTGATTACCTGGAGACTAGTTTTTTGTGAGAGGGGACAGAACTATTCACGGAATATTAAATATTTAAACTGTACTTTGGAGGAAAATAAGACTTTTCTAGGTAGAATCAGGGAGGTTAAGAATTCTTGGAAATTGCATGTCACAAGAGATAATAAACAGCGTAGAATACTGTAAGTTGTCCAATGTGGCAGGAACCCTGGGCATAGACAGAGACTTCATATAGAGGCTGGGTTCAGGTAGGAGCCAGGGTAGCAGAGAATGTTTTCTTTGTCTGTTTGCTCTATAGAGTATTTATGTTTCTAAAAATATAATAAGTATTATAAAGAGGAGAAAGAATAAATACTATTGTTTGTCTCTGCCTTTTGGAGAATTACTTAGCTGATGTAATAGTAATTCTAAAATAATACTTATTTGGGAACTAAAGCTTGATTCTTTTGAGGGGGAATATAGATAGAATTTTCAGTCGTTGTAATAATCATGGCCACATGTTTGTTATAAGCAAGAATAGATGCAAAGTTTGTAGATTTAGTAGTATTTTTCTTTTTCATTGTACTCTTTACTTCTGGAAGCCCCAGCCTCAGGACTGCCTGACATTCAGCATCCTCCCACTATCCTTTCAGAATCTCATTGACTCAGATGACTTTCTTTTGCTTATATCTTTTCCCTTCCAAAACTCTACCCAAGGTCATACTCTCATCTAGCTGTCACAAAGGATAGGGTCTGATAAATTATTTTGCCGTAAAATATGAATGATCAACAATCTCAAAGCTATGACCATAGATCTCCCCCCCACACAAGCTGAGCAGATCTTATATGTTATTCATAACTTTAATTAATTATATTAATAATGATAGTATGACAGAAGAGTCCCATATTGCAAAAGGAAATTTCTAGCAATAAACTACCTGGGCCAATTTCATGCCCCTCTGAGAAGCCACCACCAGGGGAGTCCAGCCTGCAGCTATAACGTGGCTTCCCTACAGGGACACTATCACAGAATCTCCGGTTCCCAGAACTTCAAGGACCAAGGATGAGAAGCCAAGTACCCACTCTTAGTTCTCAGAGCACTATTTAAATTGTTTTGTTCAGAAATGGTGATCAAGCAAGCATGAGAGCTAAATACGTGGACTCCAGGGGACAATTCTCCCTTGTTTTGAGTGATGGTCAACACCAAAGGCAGCAGCTGCCTCTGAGCACCAATGGGGATGGAAAGGTTTCTGTGGAGTCAAATGAAACATTGATCGTCTTCAAGTCACTCTACCTTAAATGGTTTTTGATACAAATCAATTTTCCTTAAAAGATGTAAAAACCAAGAAATCTAGGAATAGTTTATGCAGGCTTCCCAGATTGTTGCATAAATGATCAAGAACAGCCTGGCACTATTTCTTTACAGCAGTAACTGAATTTTACCATTGACAATAGATACCTGCCTGCTTCTTTTAAGCCATTTTAATTTTGGCTTCACTTCATAGGGTATTGATAATTAATTGCATCAGCTCTACTACTTTAATAAAACTGGTCATCCACAAAGCAAATATGTATTGCTTAATTTTCAGTTTGAGAGTTGATAACCACTGAAAATTAATCATCCATAGAAAGGGAACTGAGCAGCACTTCTAATCTCTGAAAAGATTGCCAGTCCATTAGAGTTATGTGCTATAATCAATTCACATATAACTGTATAATTTATAAGCTCCAAATTAGATCAGCTATCTATTAGACCTAATAAAAATGGAAATGTATTAATCAGATTAGAAAAATAAAGGAGAAAATTAGCAAGGAATGGGATGTGGTACCCCTGGAAAAAAAGAACAATGAGAAGTTTTTGTGTGAAAATTGAATCGGTTAACCTGGTGTTCCCTGTATGCAGCAATATGCTTTTATAGATAATTCTCTATAGTTTATATATAAAAGTTTAAAAGAAGGCTCCTCTTGGAAACTATATGGAAACTAATATGCCTGAACAAAAGTTCTTCACATCATCTGTTACTTCCAAGAGGATATAACATTTATTGAGCATTTATTATATGCCAGGTTTGGCGCTAGGCCTGCAGGACATAGGCATGCATTTTACGATTAATATTCTTATTGAGCTCACTTTCTAAGTTAAGTATTAACTAATTTTTTCCTAGATATTCAGATCAAAGAAACCCTAAGTTTTTGCTAATGTTTCAAAACCATAAATATTTGACATTCAGTAAAGTTTTAATGCTAATTAAGAAATCTAGTTTCACTTTTATGCCATGTTCCTTCCTTCATTACCTCATTTTGCTCCTTTACTCACTAGCTTAGCTTGAGCCAAACTCCTACTGAACCACCAGAAGTAGCAACCACTAGAATCAATGAACACCAACTGCAAGAAAAAGTAACAGTAGAAATGGAATTGCTTTTTAAAAAATATTCTGTAAAGAATAACATTTTCATGTTTTTCAACATTGCTAGTTTTCTCCCAAGTGAAAGTTTCCTACCTAAAAGAAAATGAAACAGGCAAGTAATAAAATGTCTCTGACATATAAGTAGCCATGACTTACACATTAGAAACTTCATAATATTTAGGTTAATAAAAACACCTGTAGGGGTTTTTGTTAATCACATATTTGTTGGTTTTCTCACTTGCAATGTGAGTATCCCTCTCCATCTATCTCCAAAGGGAACTGGGTATATGTCCGAAAAAGGAAATATATGTACTGTTTTCTGCATAAATCAGTTAATCTGGAGTGAGTTTGCATGTGCCTGAAAGATATACAACTTATTCTAAATCTGTGCTGCAAAGAATTAATGGAACACCAGCACTTCAGCTTTCTTTGACAACTCTGCATCAGTATTAAATAGTCATTTTTTTAGTTTCTCTTTAAATTATGTTTGTTTGTCTAATGTTATGAATTTTCTCAATATTATAGTGTCTGTAGTATCAGATAATATCATATATTTATGTGGAGCTCATGCATACATTTATATGAAGTCCATTTAACAATCTCTACTTTGAAATAACTGGTTTTATTTATTTTAATTTTGATCATGTTTTATGTACAGACATTTTTGCTTGGAAATATGTTTCTGAAGAATTCAGAATAACGATATTTCTCTAGATTATTCTAGATATTTAAAACTCTCAATAAATTTCTTTTAAACCATCAATTTCCAGTTTTTAGAAAAGCAGGAACACTTCCCAACTCAATTTTTGAAGCCAGTATCATCCTTAAAACATCAACAGATAGAAACAGTATAAGAAAAGAAAATACAGGGCTTCCCTGGTGGCGCAGTGGTTGAGAGTCCGCCTGCCGATGCAGGGGACACGGGTTCGTGCCCCGGTCTGGGAGGATCCCACATGCCGTGGAGCGGCTGGTCCCATGAGTCATGGCCGCTGAGCCTGCGCGTCCGGAGCCTGTGCTCCGCAACGGGAGAGGCCACAACAGTGAGAGGCCCGTGTACCGCAAAAAAAACAAAAAAAAACAAAAAAAAAAAAAAAAAAAGAAAAGAAAATACAGACTAACATGTCTCATGAAAACATAAGCAAAATTCCTCAACAAAATATTAGCAAATCAAATCTAGCAATTTGTGAAAAAGACAATACAGGGATCAAATGGGGTTTATCCCATTAATTCGAGATTGGTGCAGCATTTGAAAATCAATCAATATAATTCACCATTTCAACAGATCAAAGAAAACAGTATAACCTTCTCAGAAGAAGAAGCAGAAAAAACATTGGAAAACTAAAAACATCCATTTATATTACAACTCCCAGCAAACCAGAAACACAAGGAAACTTCCTCAACCTAATAAAGGAATCCAAAAAACCCCCTTAGCTAACAATATACTTAATAGTCAAAGACTGAATATTTTCCTCCTAAGATAGGGAAAAAGCCAAGGATGTCTGCTCTTACCAGTCCTAATCAATATGGTACTGGAGATCCCAGCCAGTGTAAAAAGGCAAAAAGCATAAAGAAAAAGTATCCAGATTGTAAAAGAAGTAATGAAATTCTGTTTACATGTGATATGATTGTTTATGAAAGATTTTATGAAAATGTTATTAAAACAAAAAAACAAAAACAATCAAACAAAAAAGACACTGAAGGAATCACACTACCAAATTTTAATTTTGCTATAAATTGAGACAATGTGGTATAGTTGATAAATCAGTCACATGAATCAATGAAATAGAATAAAGGGTCCAGAAATAGATCCACACATATGTGAACAGCTGGCTTTTGACAATGATTGAAGGCAATTTAATGTAGAAATGACAGTGCTTTCTATAAGTGTTTCAGGAGCTATTGACATGTAAGCAAAAAATGGACCTTGACACCCACTCATACCAAATATATAAATTAACTCAAAATGTATCATAGTCCTAATGTAAAGCCTAACATTGTAAAACTTCTAGAAGAAAATATAGAAGAAAATCTTTGTAAATTCGGGTTAGGTACAAGTTGCTTAGGTATGACAACAAAAGCATAATAAATTGGACTTCATTTAAAATTTAAAAAGCAAAGACAGGGGGCCTCCCTGGTGGTGCAGTGGTTGAGAGTCCGCCTGCCGATGCAGGGGATACGGGTTCGTGCCCCGGTCCGGGAGGATCCCATATGCCGCGGAGCGGCTGGGCCCGTGAGCCATGGCCGCTGAGCCTGCGCATCCGGAGCCTGTGCTCCGCAACGGGAGAGGCCACAACAGTGAGAGGCCCGCATACCGCAAAAAAAAAAAAACAAAGACAGAAACTTCAGGTCTTCAAAAAACAGTGATAGGAAAATGAAAAGACAAACAGTTGATTGAGAAAAATGTTTGCCAAACACATACCTACTAAAGGATTTCTATACAGACTTTATAAAGAACATTCAAAACAGTAAGAAGAGAAACAATGCAGTAAAACATAAATGGGCAAAGTATTTGAATAGACACTTCACCAAAGATAATATAGAAATGGCAATACAAGATGCTGAATACAAATGTTGACTATCATTTGTCGCTAGGGAAATGCATTTTGAACCAAAATGATATATCATTACACATTGATTAAAATGACTGGGAAGTTAAAAGAAAAAACAAAACAAAATCCCACTGGTATACAATAACCATATGACCCATGACCCAGTAATCTCACTTCTAAGTTTTTACTCAAGATAAATGAAAACTTGGGTTCATATACATATGCATATGTTTATGGTGGTTCTATCCATAATCAACTCAAACTGTAAACAGCACAAATGTTCTTCAACTACTGAATGAATAAATACACTGTGGTACATCCATACAAGTGGGTACTACTGATACATGTAACAATACGTATAATTCTCAAATGAACTATGCTAAGTACATAATGCACTATACTACATATTCTATGATTCTATTTATATAAAACTCTACAAATCAATTACTGCATGCTCTGCACTGAGAGTGAGGGAAGAGATTGACTATAACCTGTAGGAATTTTCTTGGGTGATGGAACTGTTCTATATTCTGATTCAAGTGGATAATCTATGATTATGCTTTTGCCCAAACTCAGAACTGTACATTTTAGTTATGCCTCAATAAAATGAAATACCTAACATAAGATAACTGAAATCAGTATAAATAAACTTAAATGATAATGGATTCAAAAAGAAGTCACATGTTCTGACTTTTTCTTTTACAAATTAATAGCTGATTTAAATGCATTTATTAGAGATTAAATGAATGAATTAAATGTACAGTATTTTTTACAACAAAATGGATGATGTAGATTTCAAAAATTACTATTTTCTGTTAGAGTTTAGCAGCAAGATGCCAAGGTTTAACTTAATTTATATCTGTCCTATCTCACATGGAGTGTTGCTTTAAAACAAAAACCCAACAACTCTGGAGTATCACATAGACTTACAAGCATTTCCTCTCCTCCGATTTATTGGAACATCTCATGCTACCATAATGAACTTCCACTACTCTATTTCCATTAGGACTCCTCTCACATTTACCCTGGACCTCTCAAGTGTTCAATGCAATAAGATCATTTCAAGCTTCATCATAAGATATCTCAAGGCATTCAGTACTATTGACCATTTCATCCTAGGTAGAAAAATAAACCATTACGATTCTTGAATTGTCACACATTTTCTACTGATTCCCATTCTAACTCTTTGGCTACTCCTCTATTATTCTCTTTTATTGGCTTTTCTTCCTTTGTGGATGAGTTAAAATTTGCTTTCTTTCTGTTCCTGCTCACTTTTCAGTTAATACATTCTTCTTGGGTAAGCCCATTTCCTCCTATGCATTCAACAACTCTTCAGGATGCTTATGACTCCCCAATCCATAGTGGCCCCCAATATCAGTATCTTGAAGTGCAAGCTTACATTTATTTTAAACTCTCTCATCTTCATCATCCTGCAGCACAGTGGATGACAGCCATCTTTTTCTTCACTCAATGATGTCATCTCTGCCAACATTTTCATCAGTGTTTCTTCTGCTTTCCTCCCACCTCAGGGTAAAGTTAGCCATTTGGGCACACTTTCTGAAGGATAGAGCCTTGGGAGTAACAGTGTAATTTAATCAGATAACCTTGAGCTAGAGAAACATGGGACCATTTATACTTGAGATAACATCTCTGTCTTTATTTCTCCTGGCTGGTAAAGTGACCTGGATATCTCCTCTTGGCTGGAAATTACCCCGTATGAAATAACTTGAGTATTTGCCTTGGTAAACTTAGACATTAGGGCAAAGACTATTTTATTCTCTTACTTTGGCTCTTGTACTCTTTCTTGCTCATTTTCTTTGGATCTTTCACCAACAGCAGTGGAGGTTTGAAAGAAAACAAAATTTATTGCACAAAAATATAAACATTTGAGCAACAAAGATCCACACACAGAGAAAGATACTCCTATAAATTATTATATTAATGGGAAAAGAGATTCATTTTGGGGGTTAGGATGTGTCTCTGGGATTTTAAACTAACTAGAAGACCAGGGAAAGTGTTCAACTGTATATGATTTTGGCTTTGGGATTGCCAATGTCAAGGGAATGGCAGGTGAAAATAGACTAGCTGCCCTAGGTTCTGCTTATCTTTAGCTTATGCTGTACTCTTTTCCCACCTTGATGAACTTTTTAATTCCCCTTTAATGAAAGTCGATAAGTTCTAAAACTATACAAAAATACATACAATAAAATATCAAATACACAAGTACCCATCAGCCAGAATGAAGAAATGTTAACATTTTATTGCTTCTGCTTCAGATTTCATTTTATTGTTTTTTCAAATAAAAGATATATAACATTATGAAAGATGGTGAAGTCCTTTTTGTTCCCCATTGCAATCACATTATCTTAGGTCCTTTTCCCAGAGCTAAATATGGTATATGCCTTCCTGTTCATGTTTTCATTATTTTGTCACTAAATCCATAAACATTGCTTCCTGCATTGTTGTTTTAAAAATGTATATTAATGCTGTTATAGTGTATTGTTCCAGAAGTTTTTTTAAAAAATTAATTTATTTTATTTTTATTCATTTTTGGCTGCATTGGGTCTTTGTTGCTGTACGTGGGCTTTCTCTAGTTGTGGCGAGCGGGGGCTGCTCTTCTTTGCGGTGTGTGGGCTTCTCACTGCAGTGGCTTCCCTTGTTGCAGAGCACAGGCTCTAGAGCGCAGGCTCAGTAGTTGTCACGCGGGCTCAGTTGCTCTGTGGCATGTGGGATCTTCCTAGACCAGGGCTTGAACCCATGTCCCCTGCATTGGCAGGCGGATTCTTAATCACTGTGCCACCAGGGCAGCCCCAGAAGTTTTTTTTTACTCAGTATTTTTTTGAGATCTATCCACATTCACATATATTAATCTAGTTTTTATTGCTATAAGAATTGTGTGAATGCACAGTAATTTATTATTCATTCCCTTAACTAAGGACACCACTGGAATGGATATTTTCATGCATATCATCTGTGGCAAATATGTGTAAGAGTTTCTCTTGGGCATATATTTAAAATCAGCATTGTTGAGTCACACATTATATACTTCATTATATCCAGGTATTTACAAGTTGCCCTGTAAACTTTTTTACCATTTTGCTCTTCCACCAGCAGTGAATGGTTTTCAGGTTTTTTTGTCCTTGTCAAATCTTAGTAGTATGAGATATTTGGGTTTTCTAATTTAATTGGTATTAAATTATATATACATAATTTTCCTTAATAATTAAAGAAGATGAGTGTTTCTTCATGTAGTGGTTTTCCTCTGGTGTTTATTCTTTTGTGATTGCCTACTTAAAAAGCAAAACCAAAAAACATTATTAAGGAAAACATATACTGGGATCTGTTTTTCTATAGCTTAAATATCATGACTGAGGACTGAGGCCACCTGTGTCATCAGGTCTACAGGATTTATGCCATCGAATTCTTGCCTCAAAAGATGAGGCTGTAAACCAATAAATATTTCACTATTTGCTTCAGGAAATTCTTGCACACCAGTAGTTCAGGGCAAAGAGTTTGCTCATATGGGCAAATAGTTTCCTTACAAGATATTAGATTGCTCATCTGGGTAAACAGCTAGTTTGTCAAACAAACATGTTTATTTATCATGACTCACTTCAGAATAATTGCCTCTCTATGTCTACCACAATTATGTCACAAACTTCTCTCAAAACCAAGCAGCTCTGTACCCTGAAAGAACCACCTTAAATCAGTTGAGCCCAAACTCTAAAACCTATAAATGTCCTTTCTTTTTTTGTTAATTTTACCTATTAAACTGTGGTTGATTTAAAATATTGTGTTAGTTTCAGGGGCACAGCTTTAGATTCTTCTCTATTATAGGTTATTACAAGATATTGAATATAGTTCCATGTGCTATACAGTAAATCCTTGTTGTTGTTTTTTTTGTTTTGTTTTGTTTTTTGCGATACGCAGGCCTCTTACTGTTGTGGCCTCTCCCGTTGCGGAGCACAGGCTCCAGACCCACAGGCCCAGCGGCCATGGCTCACAGGCCCAGCCACTCCGCGGCATGTGGGATATTCCCGGACCAGGGCACGAACCCGTGACCCCTGCATCTGCAGGTGGACTCTCAACCACTGCGCCACCAGGGAAGCCCTGTTTATCTATTTTATATATAGTGGTATATACCTATTAATCCCATACTCCAAATTTATCCCTCCCCCTCCCCTTTCCCCTTTGGCAACCATAGGTTTGCTTTCCATGTCTGGGAGTCTGTTTCTGTTTTGTAAATTAGTTGATTTGTATTTATTTTAGATATCACATAAAAGTGATATCATATTTGTCTTTCTCTGCCTGACTTACTTCACTTAGTATCTTAGTATGATAATCTCTAGGTCTATCCATGTTGCTGTAATTGGTAGTATTTCATTCTTTTTATGGCTGAGTAATATTCCACTATATACACACGCACACACATCTTCTTTATCCATTCAGCTGTTGATGGACATATAAATGCCCTTTCTTTTTTTTATTATTTTGCATTTTATTTAATTTTTTTATACAGCAGGTTCTTATTAGTTATCCATTTTATACATATTAGTGTATACATGTCAATCCCAATCTCCCAATTCATCCCACCCCCACCCCCCAGCTTTCCTCCCTTGGTGTCCATACGTTTTTTCTCTACATCTGTGTCTCTGTTTCTGCCTTGCAAACCAGTTCATCTGTACCACTTTTCTAGATTCCACATATATGTGTTAATATACGATATTTGTTTTTCTCTTTCTGACTTACTTCACTCTGTATGACAGACTCTAGGTCCATCCAGGTCTCTACAAAGGATGCAGTTTCATTCCTTTTTAGGATTGAGTAATATTCCATTGTATATATGCAGCACATCTCCTTTATCCATTCATTAGTCGATGGGCATTTAGGTTGCTTCCATGAGCTGGCTATTGTAAATTGTGCTGCAATGAACATTGGGGTGCATGTGTCTTTTTGAATTATGGTTTTCTGTGGATATATGCCCAGTAGTGGGATTGCTGGGTCATATGGTAATTCTATTTTTAGTTTTTTAAGGAACCTCCATACTGTTCTCCATAGTGGCTGTATCAATTTACATTCCCACCAACAGTGCAAGAGGGTTCCCTTTTCTCCACACCCTCCCCAGCATTTGTTGTTTGTAGATTTTCTGATGATGCCCATTCTAACTGGTGTGAGGGGATACCTCATTGTAGTTTTGATTTGCATTTCTCTAATAATTAGTGATGTTGAGCAGCTTTTCATGTGCCTCTTGGCCATCTGTGTGCCTTCTTTGGAGAAATGTCTATTTAGGTCTTCTGCCCACTTTTTGATTGGGTTGTTTGTTTTTTTAATATTGAGCTGCATGAGCTGTTTATATATTTTGGAGGTTACTCCTTGGTCTGTTGATTTGTTTGCAAATATTTTCTCCCATTCTGAGGGATGTCTTTTCATCTTGTTTATAGTTTCCTTCCTGTGCAAAAGCTTTTAAGTTTCATTAGGTCCCATTTGTTTATTTATTTATTTTTATTTCCTTTACTGTAGGAGGTGGGTCAAAAAAGATCTTGCTGTGATTTATGTCAGAGTGTTATGCCTGTGTTTTCCTCTAAGAGTTTTACAGTGTCTGGCATTACATTTAGGTCTTTAATCCATTTTGAGTTTATTTTTGTGTATGGTGTTAGGGAGTGTTCTAATTTCATTCTTTTATATGTAGCTGTCCAGTTTTCCCAGTATCACTTATTGAAGAGACTGTCTTTTCTCCATTGTATATCCTTGCCTCTTTTGTTATAGATTACTTGTTATGGATTAGTATAGATTAGTGCGTGGGTTTATCTCTGGGCTTTCTATCTTGTTCCATTGATCTATATTTCTGTTTTTGTGCCAGTACCATATTGTCTTGATTACTGTAGCTTTTTAGTATAGTCTGAAGTCAGGGAGTCTGATTCTTCCAGCTCCGTGTTTTTCTCCCTCAAGATTGCTTTGGCTATTTGGGGCCTTTTGTGTCTCCATACAAATTTTAAGGTTTTTAGTTCTAGTTCTGTACAAAATGCCATTGGCAATTTGATAGGGATTGCATTAAATCTGTAGATTGCTTTGGGTAGTATAGTCATTTTCACAGTGTTGATTCTTCCAGTCCAAGAACATGATATATCTCTCCATCTGTTGGTATCATCTTTAATTTCTTTCATCAGTGTCTTATAGTTTTCTGCATACAGGTCTTTTGTCTCCCTAGGTAGGTTTATTCCTAGATATTTTATTCTTTTTGTTGCAGTGGTAAATGGGAGTGTTTCCTTAATTTCTCTTTCAGATTTTTCATCATTAGTATATAGGAATGCAAGAGATTTCTGGGCATTAATTTTGTATCCTGCAACTTTACCAAATTCATTGATTAGCTCTAGTAGTTTTCTGGTGGCATCTTTAGGATTCTCTATATATAGTATCATGTCATGTGCAAACAGTGACTGTTTTATTTCTTCTTTTCCAATTTGTATTCCTTTTATTTCTTTTTCTTCTCTGATTACTGTGGCTAGGACTTCCAAAACTATGTTGAATAATAGTGGCGAGAGTGTACATCCTTGTTTTGTTCCTGATCTTAGAGGAAATTCTTTCAGTTTCTCACCATTGAGAATGATGTTTGCTGTGTGTTTGTTGTATGTGGCCTTTATTATGTTGAGGTAGGTTCATTCTATGCCCACTTTCTGGAGAGTTTTTATCATAAATGGGTGTTGAGTTTTTTCAAAAGGTTTTTCTGCATCTATTGAGATCATCATATGGTTTTTGTTCTTCAATTTGTTAATATGGTGTATCACATTGATTGATTTGAATATATTGAAGAATCCTTGCATCCCTGGGATAAATCCCACTTGATGATGATGTATGATCGTTTTAATGTTTAGTTGGATTCTGTTTGCTAGTATTTTGGGGGGGATTTTTACATCTGTATTCATCAGTGATATTGGACTGTAATTTTCTTTTTCTTGTAGTATCTTTGTCTTGATTTGGTATCAGGGTGATGGTGGCCTCAAAATGAGTTTAGGAGTGTTTATTCCTCTGCAGTTTTTTGGAAGAGTTTGAGAAGCATGGGTGTTTGCTCTTCTCTAAGTGTTCTATAGAATTCTCCTGTGAAGCCATCTGGTCCTGGACTTTTGTTTCTTGGAATATTTTTAGTCACAGTATGAATTTCATTACTTTGATTGGTGTGTTCATACTTTCTATTTCTTCCTGGTTCAGTCTTGGAAGGTTATACCTTTCTAAGTATTTGTCCATTTCTTCCACGTTGTCCATTTTATTAGAGTTGCTTGTAGTAATCTCTTGTGATGCTTTGTATTTCTGTGGTGTCCATTGTAACTTCTTCCTTTTCATTTCTAATTTTATTGATTTGAGTCCCCTCCCTCTTTTTGTTGATGAGTCTAGCTAAAGGTTTATCAATTTTATCTTCTCAGAGAAGCAGCTTTTAGTTTTATTGATCTTTGCTCTTGTTTTGTTTTTTTTCTGTTTCATTTATTTCTGCTCTGATCTTTATGATTTCTTTCCTTCTTCTAACTTTGGCTTTTGTTTTTTCTTTCTCTAGTTACTTCAGGTGTAAGGTTAGATTGTTTATTAGATATTTTTCTTGTTTCTTGAGGTAAGATTGTATTGCTGTAAACTTCCCTCATAGAACTGCTTTTGCTGCATCCCATATGTTTTGGATCACTGTGTTTTCACTGTGATTTGTCTCTAGGTATTTTTTGATTTCCTCTTTGATTTCTTCAGTGATCTCTTGGTTATTTAGTAATGTACTGTTTAGCCTCCATGAGTTTGTATTTTTTATGCTTCTTTCCCTGTAGTTTATTTCTAATCTCATACTGTTGTGGCCGGAAAAGATGTTTGATATGATTTCAATTTTCTTAAATTTACCAAGGCATGATTTTTGACCCAAGATGAGATCTATCCTGGAGAATGTTCCATGTGCACTTGAGAAGAAAGTGTAATCTGCTGTTTTTGGATGGAATGTCCTATAAATATCAATTAAATCCATCTGTTCTATTGTGTCATTTGAAGCTTGTGTTTCCTTATTAATTTTCTGTCTAGATAATCTGTCCATTGGTGTAACTGAGGTGTTAAAGTCCTGCAGTATTGTTGTGTTACTGTTGACTTCCTCTTTTATAGCTGTTAGCATTTGCCTTATGTATTGAGGTGCTCCTATGTTGGGTGCATATATATTTCTAATTGTTATATCTTCTTGGATTGATCCCTTGATCATTATGTAGTGTCCTTCTTTGTCTCTTGTAACATTCTTTTTTTTTAAAGTCATTTTATCTGATATGAGTATTGCTACTCCAGCTTTCTTTTGATTTCACTTTTAGTCTGTATGTGTCCCTAGTTCTGAAGTGAGTCTCTTGTAGACAGCTTATATACAGGTCTTGTTTTTGTGTACATTCAGTGAACCTGTGCCTTTTGTTTGGAGCATTTAATCCATTCACATTTAAGATAATTGTCAATATGTAAGTTCCTATTACCATTTTCTTAATTGTTTTGGGTTTCTTTTTGTAGGTCCTTTTCTTCTCTTGTGCTTCCCACTTAGAGAAGTTCCTTTAGCATTTGTTGTAGAGCTGGTTTGGTGGTGCTGAATTCTCTTAGGTTTTTCTTGTCTGTAGAGCTTTTGATTTCTCCGTGACATCTGAATGAGATCCTTGCCGGGTAGAGTAATCTTTGTTGTAGGTTCTTCCCTTTCATCATTTTAAATATATTGTGCCACTCCCTTCTGACTTGTAGTGTTTTTGCTGAGAAATCAGCTATTAATCTTATGAGAGTTCCCTTATATATTATTTGTCATTTTCTCTTGTTGCTTTTAATAATTTTTCTTTTCCTTATTTTTTCTCAATTTGATTACTATTTGTCTCAGCATATTTCTCCTTGGGTTTATCCTGCCTGGGACTCTCTTTGCTTCCTCAAGCTGGCTGGCTGTTTCCTTTCCCATGTTGGGAAGTTTTCGAATATAATCTCTTCAGATATCTTCTCAGGTTCTTTCTCTCTCTCTTCTCCTTCTGGTACCCCTATAATGTGAGAATGTTCATGCACTTAATGTTGTCTCAGAAGTCTCTTAGACTGTCTTTATTTCTTTCATTCTTATCTCTTTATTCTGTTCCAAGGCAGTGATTTCCACCCTCTGTCTCCCGGTCACTTTTCCATTCTTCTGCCTCAGTTATTCTGCTATTAATTTATTCTAGTGTATTTTTTATTTCAGTTATTGTATTGTTTATATTTGTTTGTTTGTTCTTTAACTCTTCTAGGTCTTTGTTAAACCTTTCCTGCATCTTCTCGATCTTTGCCTCCATTCTTTTTCCAAGGTCCTGGATCATCTTCACTATCATTATTCTGAATTCTTTTTCTGGAAGTTTTCCTATCTCCACTTCCTTTAGTTGTTTTTCTGGGGTTTTATGTTGGTCCTTCATCTGGGGCATAGTCCTGTGCCTTTTCATTTTGTCTATCTTTCTGCAAATGTAGTTTTTGTTCCACAGGCTGCAGGATTTTAGTTCTTCTTGCTTCTGCTATCTGCCCTCTGGTGGATGAGGCTATCTATGAGGCTTTGCAAGCTTCCTGATGGGAGGGAGTGGTGGTGGGTAGAGCTGGGTGTTGCTCTGGTGGGCAGAGCTCAGTGAAACTTTAA
Source organism: Mesoplodon mirus (assembly GCF_964341445.2). NCBI lineage: Eukaryota > Metazoa > Chordata > Mammalia > Artiodactyla > Ziphiidae > Mesoplodon > Mesoplodon mirus. Next base: position 41,746,540 of record NC_138990.1, on the reverse strand, counting down.
TCTGCTGTCTACTTATGGGTGGGGCTGAGTTCTCTTCCTTTTGGTTGTTTGGCCTGAGGTGACCTAGCACTGGAGCTTACAGGCCCTTTGGTGGGGATAATGGTGGTCTCCAGGAGAGCTCACACCAAGGAGTACTTCCCAGTACTTCTGCTGCCAGTGTCCTTGTCCCCACGGTAAGCCACAGCCATCCCCCACCTCTGCAGGAGACCCTCCAACACTAGCAGGTAGGTCTGGTTCCGTCTCCGATGGGGTCACTGCTCCTTCCCCCTGGGTCCTGTTGCGCACACTACTTTGTGTGTGCCCTCCAAGAGTAGAGTCTCTGCTTCCCCCAGACCTGTTGAAGCCCTGCACTCAAATTCTACTAGCCCTCAAAATCTGATTCTCTGGGAATTCCTCCTCCCATTGCCAGACCCTCAGTTTGTGAAGCCTGATGTAGGGCTCAGAAACTTCACTCCAGTGGGTAGACTTTTGTGGTATAATTGTTTTCCAGTTTGTTAGTCACCCACCCAGCAATTATGGGATTTGACTTTATTGTGATTGCACCCCTCCTACCATCTCATTGCAGCTTCTCTTTTGTATTTGGATGTGGGGTATCTTTTTTGGTGAGTTCCAGTGTCTTCCTGTTGGTGATCGTTGAGCAGTTAGATGTGATTCTTGTGCTCTTGCAAGAGGGAGTGAGTGCAGTCCTTCTACTCTTCCATCTTCATAAATGTCCTTTCTTGATATTATTGCTTTGAGTCACTACCATGACTCTGAAACATTTAGCCTTGGCAAAGCAAAAGGCTTATTGGTGGTCTTTGGGGAGTCAACAGTTGCCAACACCCAAGTAGAAAAAATAACGTAATGATTTCTCCTCCTCATACCCCTGTCATCCAACTTAAGTAAAAAGCAATCTTGTTTCATCTATATCCCTACTGACTTCCTCCTCCTTCGTGTTCAGATATTTTGAATTAATCTTTGACATATCATTTCAGCTAATCTGTTAATTAAATACATATTTTCTTATTAAACAGTCAAATTCATTCTGGACATTTATACTTTATTTATTTATTTATTTATTTATTTATTTATTTATTTATTTATTTATTTATTTATTGCAGTACGCGGGCCTCTCACTGTTGTGGCCTCTCCCGTTGTGGAGCACAGACTCCGGACGCTCAGGCCCAGTGGCCATTGCTCACAGGCCCAGCCGCTCTGCGGCATGTGGGATCCTCCCAGACCGGGGCACGAATCCGTGTCCCCTGCTTCGGCAGGTGGACTCCCAACCACTGCGCCACCAGGGAAGCCCTATACATTATTTTTTGGTACTGCAATTATCTTCTTCAATTCAGTTGTTTGATTTTTTCTTTCTTTGTAATTTGTTAATATACAGAGGCTTTTTTTCTGAATAATTTTACAACGTATTTTACAACCCTAGTTTTTAAATATACATGGGAATTATTATTGTGTATGGGATTAGGTAGATAACTAAATTAATATATTTTCCTATGGAACTTAGTGGTCCCAGCACTTATTTGAACACCTATTTTCTTTGTCATTGATTTGTAATGCTACCTTTGTCATCTAGCAAGTTCCGATATGTGTTTGAGTCTAAATATTATCTGAGTATTCTGATCCATTGATCTCTTTGTCTATCCCCACATGAACACCTTATGATTTTAATTAATACAACTTTATATTAATTATAGATATCTAGTATGGCATACACAACATATTGTTCTCTTTTTAATCACAAAATTTTTGGATGTTCTTGAATCTAAACTTAACTACAGTTAATTTAAAATCAGTTTGCCTGTGTCTTTTAAAATTCTGTTAGAGTTTTTTTTTCTGAAATTATATTAATTTATAAATTAATTTCTGAACAAATGGTATGTGACTGATAGTGAACATTCACAACCATGCACACAGAATATCTTTTTATTCAGATTTTATTTTATGCACCTTTAATAACATTTCATGATTTTTTTCAAAATATTTTTGTACATCTTTTCTTAAGGTTTAGTTCTATGTGTCCTGTATATTTTCTAAGTAAGCTTTTTATTTTGGAATAGCTTTAGATTTGCAAGAACATTGCAAAGATACTACAGAGAGTTTCTATATATCCCACACTCATTTTCATCAATTATTAACATCTTACAGTAGTTTGGCACATTTGTCATAATTGATGAACCAATATTTATATATTATTATTAAGTAAAATGTATACTGTATTCACATTTCCATAGGTGAGTACCTTTTGGCACATTTTGCCCATTCCTCACCCTCTGCCTCTGGTAACCACAGATCTGTTCTTTTTTGTTTGATTGTCTTTTTGTTTTTAGATTTCACATATAAGTGAGATAGATCATACAGTATTTATCTTTATCTGTCTGATTTATTTCACTTAACATAATGTCCTCAAGGTCTATCTATATTGTTGCATATAGCAAGATTTTATTTTTTCAAGGACGGATATCTGTATATGTGTATCACTTTCTTTATCCATCCATCACTTAGATTGTTTCCATGTCTAGGCTATTGTAAATAATTCTGCAATGAGCATGAAGGTGCAGATAACTCTTTGACACAGTGATTTTGTTTCCTTTAGATACATACCTAGAGGTGAGATTGCTGGATCATATGGTAGTTCCTCTTCTATTTGTTGAAAGTCTGAGAAGGCTTGGTGTTGATTCTTCTTTAAATGTTTGGTAAAATTCACCATTGAAGTTGTCTGGTCCTAGGCTTTTCTTTGTAGGGAGGTTTTTGTTCAGATTTTCTATGTTTTCTTGATTCAGTTTTAGTGTGTTGTATGTTTCTAGAAATTTATTTATGTCTTCTGTGTTGTCCAGTTTGTTGTTCATAGTAGTCTCTTATTGATCTTTGTGTTTCTATGGTATCAATTGTAATGTCTCCTTTTTCATTTATAATTTTATTAACTTTCCTCTTAAATTTTATTAATTAAAATTTATAATTTTAATAAACTAATTTATTAATGTTATTAGCTTCGGTCTCCAAGCTAAAGGCTTTGTTAATTTTGTTTATCTTTTCAAAGGACCAACTCTTAGTTGTTGTTGTTGTTTTTTTTTTTTTTTTTGCGGTATGCGGGCCTCTCACTGTTGTGTCCTCTCCCGTTGCGGAGCACAGGCACCGGACACTCAGGCTCTGCAGCCATGGCTCACGGGCCCAGCCCCTCCGCGGCATGTGGGATCTTCCCAGACCGGGGCACGAACCTGTGTCCCCTGCATCGGCAGGCAGATTCTCAACCACTGCGCCACCAGGGAAGCCCCCCAACTCTTAGTTTTGTTAATCTTTTCTATTGTTTTCCTGTTCTCTATTTCATTTATTTCTGCTCTAATCTTTATTATTTCCTTTCTATGTATTATTTTATTCTCTTTGTTATTTTTCTTTCTATTATTAGCTTTCCATTTGTTGAACTAATGGTACATCTTACAACTTTTAGAAATGAAATATTATAGTGCAGTATCAGCTTTCGGAGTATTCCATATAATTGAAAATTATATATATATATATATATATGTGTGTGTGTTACTTATTTGGTGAAGAGTCATTTTTATAGTCTCTGTAAAAATTAGATTAAGCTTTTAACATTCTTTTCCAAAAGTTCTAGATTATTACTATTTTCATTTGCCTAAGAAATCTATTTCTGGAATAGATGATTAAAATTTCTTACTGTGATTAATATTCCTTTTCGATTTCTACTTTAGTTCTGTAATTTTGCTTTATTATTTCTGCATCTATAGGTCATTAAAGTTCACAATGGGTTTCTTTTCAGTGGATGTACTTTTAGCAATATATAGTTTCTCTCTTTATAGCCATAGCAATATATAGTTTCTCTCTTTATAACTATTAATACTTTTACTTTGAATTTTTTTTTCTGATATGGATGTTTTTCTATTAGCTTCCTTTTTAGTAAGATTGCCCTTTTGTATATTTTTCTGTCCCTCAATATTGAACTTTTGGGTTCATTTTCTTCTAAAATTAATACTTTAAGTGGTTTATCTGGATTACAAATATATACATTTGCACATATATATATCCTACTGAATGCAAATGAGTAAACAGGTATATATTTCCTTTATATTTGTAAGAGCGCTACTATATTTGAATGTTTCGTGACTTTATTTCATGGTTTTACATTAGAACATCCCTAAAATTAGACTGCTTCTTACAATTAATGGTTTTCTCTTATTTTCTGCCTTCTGGGGATTGATTTTGTTTTCATTACATTTATTTCTGCCTTTTCTCTTGATTGCTTTTTATTATTCATTTTTCTTTTACTTATCTGGAAAGCACAGATTTTATTTCTGTTATTTTAGTGCCTACTGTTTGTACCATGCTTGGTAGGTTCCATGTATGTCTTATAGATAAGGTAATAAAATAATAAAATGGCATGAAAAAGGATATTGTTAATGTAAAAAAAATAATTGATGTACAAAGAAACTCCATTTCAGAACCAATAAATAAAATATAAACCACAAAGCAAAGAATAGACACAATTGAAAAGTGAATCTGTATGTTGAATAAAAAGAATGCAGAACACAAAGGCAAAGTACTCAAGATAATTACAAATAAGATAACAGCTAGAGAGGACAGAAATTTGTAATTAAATACAAGGACAATTGATTTCTTTTAATTAGAGAACACAATAAATGCAAACAAAACAAAAAATAAAATTGAGTATAATTTCATGAAATGAATAAGGAATTGAATATAGGCATAAAAGACATTGTTCTTATGTTCATAGGATGCATTGTTTAAAGACAAGAGAAGATTAATATAACCATAATGAGTAATTAAGTATGTAATTACAAAAAGACAAATTTCTATAAATATGATATAAGAATATGTATGTAATGGGGCAACTCATTCAACATTGAAATTTAGGGAAAAACTTCCTGAGATCTGAAGAATAAATAGATGTTAACCTATTGAACTGGAGAGGAAAATCACCCCAAAGTAGTAATAGCACGTGTGAAGATTCAAGTTAAGAAAAAAGATGGCATGCTTTAGGAAATGAAAAGAAATACATTGCTATGGGTTGAATTGTGTCTCCCCCTCCAAATTCAAATTTTGAAGCCCTGATGCCCACTATCTCAGAATGTTGACTGCATTTGGAGATAGGGTCTTTAAAGAGATAATTAAGTTAAAATGAAACCATTAGGTTAGGCCCTAATCCAATCTTATGTCTTTACCTGAAGAGAAAATTTGGACTCACAAAGATGCATCAGGGGTATATACGCACAGAAGAAAGACTATATGAGTACACGGTGAGAAGCCAAGGAGAGAAGCCTCAGGAGAAATCAAGCCTGCCAACACTTTGATCTTGGACTTCTAGCCTCCAGAAATATGATAAAATACATATCTATTTGAAGCCACCCAGTCTGTGGTATTTTGAAGTGGCAGTGCTGGTAAACTAATACATCGTGTAGGTGGAGTTGGGAGAGCAAGGAGGAGAAAGAAGCAAGGTGAAACTGACATGAAACAAGGCTTGATCCTGCAGGTTTTACAAACCACACGCAGGGTGATTTTCTCTAGTGGGAAGCAATGGAATAGTTTAGAGCAGGGCTAAGACGTAATCAGATCTACATTTTATGAAAATCAATCCAGGTACTTTATGGGATATGGCTTGGGGAGAGGCCAGATGGGTGAGAAGAACAGTGAAAAGGGGTTTTGCAGTGGTCCAGGGAAGAGAGGAAGGTTGCAGTGGATTGAATGTTTGAGCCCTTTCCCTCCCACAGTTCATGTGTTGAAACCCTAATTTCTAATGTGATAGTATTTGGAGATGGGGCCTTTGGAAGGTAATTAGGTCATGATGGTGGAGTGATTGGATTAGTATAAAAAGAGACAGGAGAGAATTTGCTTCTTTCTCTCTCCATTGTGTGCTGATACAGCAAGAAGGTGGCGGTCTATAAATCAGGAAGATGGTCCTCACCAGAACCTAACTGGTTGGCACCTTGACCTTGGGCTTTCCAGCCTCCAGGACTGTGAGAAATACATTTCTGTTGTTTAAGCTAACTCAGTCTCTGGTATTTGTTAGAGTAGACCAAGCTGGCTAAACCAAAGGCAGTCTACACTGTTATTTAACCTCCTAGTCTGCTACCATACCGTGTCTACTTAATATTTCACACTTCTGTCTTCTCATGGAAGTATCCCTGCTTCCATTATGATACTTAAAGCATTGTACAAAATTTAACTGTTTGCATATATGTTTATCCACATTAAACACTGCTCTCTCTCGTGGTAAGTGTGTTATCTGATTTATCTTGTTTTTTGGAACAGTGCATGGCATCTGAGGTACTCAACAAAGACTTATTGAATTAATAAATAAGTAAATAAATGGATGAGTTATCTCTCTAGAAATTCTGCAGTGTGGCTGTTGTATTTTTATTCTGAGCTCCTCTTGTCTACATTGTCATCCTTGTGGTTTGCCTAGTGATGACCTAAAGAAATGTAAAAATGTCATCCATCTGTCTGCCATAGACAAGTCATTTCTGTCACCTTCTTTATTTGATTCTCTAAAAAATTCTCCTACTTCTGCTTTGATTTATCCATTTAATCTGATCTTTCTATGTCTCTAGGTACTGTGAATCATGTGTTATCTTACTTCTGGTTCTGCTTAGAAAATTGGTCAGCATCTTTGCTGATACCTTGTATTTGGGGCTTTGGACCATAGGTCATGATTGATTTACCACATGTGAGTATTTGCATTTTGCATTCATCCTTTGATGTTTCTTTGTAGCTGGGTTTGCTCTAATGCAGGTAGGATTAGCATCTTCAAACACTTGTATCTGAATTTTCCTGAGGTCCTCTTGATTCTTTACTTGAAACTTTCTTCACTGAGGTACGCTTGCCTTTCATGCAGGAAGATAGGTTGGATGAAGGAAGTTGTTGAGTATTATGGAGACTCTCATTGTTGATTTTAGATATCTTTGTCACTGATATCCCCAAATAGGATAAACAGTAACTTAGTCAGTCTGTGGAGGTTTGAGTTTTCCTGGCTTGTAACAGTGGACACAAAAATAAATCCTGTGAACCATTTAGCTTTGATGGAAATGTTTTATTGTATGCTGCAGACTGAAAAAAGATTTTATTTCTAAGCTACATATCTGTATACATTGTTTCCAAAAAGGATTTAGGAAAAGGAGCAAGGGGGCTTCAACTTTGCAAATTTCAGTCATTCATTTATATATCACACTTATTAGCGTCATACTCTGTGCTAAAACTATCCTAGTTACTTGAGTTACAGCATGAATAAGACACAGTGTCTGTCTGCAGGGGTATGTTCAGTATAGTGGAGAATATAGAAGTATTAAAATAACTGTAATATATTGTCACTTCATGATGGAGGTATGCAGATGGAGACGACAACGTGCCCCCAGTCTCCACTTATTTCTTTATGCTGAACTGACCTGGAGCATGTCAGAAGTCTGATCATTCTGGGCCCTTTGGACTTGGAAACAAAAGATTTTTGACTTGACCTAACATTAATCATTTTGAAAGGTAGCAAAGTAAAAGTTTAGGTTTCACACTCAGAATAATGAACAGAAGTGGAGAAGGAATTATAAAATAGAAATGTCTCGGTGTTAATTTTATCACCCACCCACCTGCCCACCCTTCAGAGAAGTGAATATTTCAAAACTGGAAGACTAGAGCTGTACCCAAAGGTCGTAGTGGGAAACCTAGTGATTCTCATTTTAGCATTTAAGACTAACTGGCATATGTTCCTGGCAATCTCATTGCATAAATTAGGTTTTAAATAAATGAAGTAGGAAACATTCTCAGAAAATGAGGACGTTCAAATTTAGAATTTCAAAATTGAGCATCACTTTTGACCTCTAAACAAGTTGCCTTTCTGTTTATAGAGTATGCTTTAATGTGTGAGATACAAATTGAGAGATAAACGGTTGAGAGAAGTATCTCAGGTTGTACAATGGAGGTGAAGAAAGAAAGAGGAAGACATATTTGGAAGAGTCAGTGGGGAGTTAAACATATGGGGGAGTTCTGATGTAATGAACTTTCCATATTTTATGGAATTCAAGCACAAAACAATGTCAGTGTAATTTCCATGGTTTGCAAGAGGAGACATGATAAAGTCAGTAGGGTTGATGAAAGAAATACCTGAACCTGTAAGTGTGATTAAAGGATTGGCTCCCAGGCTTTTTGTTACCTCTTTCCAGAGATGTAAGAGACCTATCTCATAGGTGCTCCATCAAAAATACTATTAAGGGCCTCCCTGGTGGCGCAGTGGTTGAGAGTCTGCCTGCCGATGCAGGGGATACGGGTTCGTGCCCCGGTCTGGGAGGATCCCATATGCCGCGGAGCGGCTGGGCCCGTGAGCCATGGCCGCTGGGCCTGCGCGTCCGGAGCCTGTGCTCCGCGGCGGGAGAGGCCACAACAGTGAGAGGCCCGCATACCGCAAAAAAAAAAAAAAAAAAAGAAAAAAAAATACTATTAAAAGCTACTATTTATTGAGCTCTGACAATGAGCTAGGGGTTATCCTGAGCTCTAGCACATATTAAGTCATTATATCTTTCCAACAGCTCCAGGAGTGGGTCTTATTATTCTCCCTTTTAGATGAGGAAACAGAGAGAATAAATAACTACCCTGAAGTCACACAGCTGAAAAGTGGACAAGCCAGGATTTAGTCCAAGGAAGCCCAGATCCAGAGCTCACCTTGAGATTCTTAACCATTATGTGAAGGATCAGTGATACTTAGATGAAAAGTGTTTTCATGGAGCTCAGGATGCCGTGGAAATCACTAAGTTAGATCTTTTTTTAAAAAACATCTTTATTGGAGTATAACTGCTTTACAATGGTGTGTTAGTTTCTGCTTTATAACAAAGTGAATCAGTTATACATATACATATATCCCCATATCTCTTCCCTCTTGTATCTCCCTCCCTCCCACCCTCCCTATCCCACCCCTCTAGGTGGTCACAAAGCACCAAGCTGATCTCCTTGTGCTATGTAGCTGCTTCCCACTAGCTATCTATTTTATATTTGGTAGTGTATATATGTCCATGCCACTCTCTCACTTTGTCCCAGCTTACCCTTCCCCCTCCCCGTATCCTCAAGTCCATTCTCTAGTAGGTCTGTGCCTTTATTCCCGTCTTGCCCCAGGTTCTTCGTGACCATTTCTTTTGTTTGTTTTTTAGATTCCATATATATGTGTTAGCATACAATATTTGTTTTTCTCTTTCTGACTTACTTCACTCTGTATTACAGACTCTAGGTCCATCCGCCTCACTATGAATATCTCAGTTTCGTTTCTTTTTATGGCTGAGTAATATTCCATTGTAAATATGTGCCACATCTTCTTTATCCATTCATCTGTCGATGGACACTTAGGTTGCTTCCATGTCCTGGCTATTATAAATAGAGCTGCAATGAACATTGTGGTACATGACTCTTCTTGAATTATGGTTTTCTCAGGGTATATGCCCAGTAGTGGGATTGCTGGGTCGTATGGTAGTTCTGTTTTTAGTTTTGTAAGGAACCTCCATACTGTTTTCCATAGTGACTGTATCAATTTACATTCCCACCAACAATACAAGAGGATTCCCTTTTCTCCACACCCTCTCCAGCATTTATTGTTTGTAGATTTTTTGATGATGGCCATTCTGACCGGTGTGAGATGATATCTCATTGTAGTTTTGATTTGCATTTCTCTAATGATTAATGATTTTGAGCATTCTTTCAAGTGTTTGTTGGCAATCTGTATATCTTCTTTGGAGAAATGTCTGTTTAGGTGTTCTGCCCATTTTTGGTTTGGGTTGTTTTTTTGTTTTTTTGTTTTTTTTTTTTTTTTTCCGTACGCGGGCCTCTCACTGTTGTGGCCTCTCCCGTTGCGGAGCACAGGCTCCGGATGCGCAGGCTCAGCGGCCATGGCTCACGGGCCCAGCCGCTCCGCGGCATATGGGATCCTCCCAGACCGGGGCACGAACCCGTATCCCCTGCATCGGCAGGCGGACTCTCAACCACTGCGCCACCAGGGAGGCCCTGGGTTGTTTTTTTGATATTGAGCCGCATGAGCTGAATAAGTTAGATCTTGGCTCACTTTTGGGAGACTGTGTCTACATGCGAAACCCAGAAATTCCCTAGCCAGAACAGGGTTTTTTTTTTTTCTCTCAGCTCCAAATTCATCCTTTAGTACTTGCTCCGAAGGTTTAATGGATTAAACTTTTCTCCTTAATAACGAGTGTGATGTGAAGTTTTGTCAGGAGAGAGCAGTGAGGGGCATTCTGTGAGAAGGGGACGTCTCTTCCTGGTTCTGGTTGCTGTGTTTGCTTCTGTCTGCTCTGGCTGCATGATGGGTCTCTGGTGTGGGTGTGCTCAGATGTCCGGTGGGGAGGTGTCCGGTGGGGCTCTGCCCCGGCCACACACCCAGAGCACAGGACCTCAGAAACCTCATAGCCCAAGTCCAGCCCAGGCCAGGTGCCCTCTTTCTCACACTTCTCCTGACATGAACACCGTGGCTCCAGGCCTTGTGCCTGGGGTAATGCCCGATTCCCTGTCTTTCAGCTCACCAGTGTTGGCTCACTTGTGACCTGGAGGATTGTTCCTACTTGATCAGCAGTTATGGACAGCTTTGGCCTGTGCAAACCAACCACCCAATAGTCTGGGTGGCATCTCCCTTCCAATTTTATCTTTCCTTGCACACTTAACATCAGCCCTAGAGTACCCTTCAGAGTTCTTTTTACACTTTTACAGTTATTCTCTAATCATAGCTTAATATTCTTTATATCAAGCTTCCCCTGTTTAAAATTACAGCATGGTTTCTCTTTCCTTATCAGACCTGAACTGATGTAAAAGCCCAGTAGCCTGAGTACTGTGGAGTATCATGACACACAGGAAATGCATGTGAAAGAGCACATATCTCAGTCAGTGGAAGAAATGATGGAAGATCTATCAGATTGTGTGTGTATGAGTGTGTATGTGTGTACACCTGTCTGTCTAAGTTTTAAAGTTGAGAGTAGAATTTATACTTAGATATTCTGATGATGAATCTTTGTCCTGGGAAGAGGAGAATGAGGAACCAATTTCCCACGTGTTGGACAATATTTCCTATCTAAATGCCAGATTGAGCAACTCAAGGACACAAAGTGAATCTGAATCCCTCCTTTGAAAGATTCAAGTCCATAAATCAATGACTAGATTACCCTTTGTGATGTCTTTGAAATTTACAAGAAAGATAATGTGTGTAACATTCTTCAAAAATTGACTAATTCAAGTACAGTTCAGAGCAATTTACTAATGTGCAGTGATTTATAAAGAGACTTCGTTTTGCTTAAGAATTTCCAAATAGAATACATGAGAGGGAATAGCTGAATAGAAATGGCTCTTAGAAGTTATGAAACAGGGCTTCCCTGGTGGCGCAGTGGTTGGGAGTCCTCCTGCCGGTGCAGGGGACACGGGTTCGTGCCCCGGTCCGGGAAGATCCCACATGCTGCGGAGCGGCTGGGCCCGTGAGCCATGGCCGCTGAGCCTGCGCGTCTGGAGCCTGTGCTCCACAACGGGAGAGGCCACAGCAGTGAGAGGCCTGCGTACTGCAAAAAAAAAAAAAAAAAAAAAAATAGAAGTTATGAAACAGATGGTATATCATGAAAAATGCTATGACCAGGGCATTCAGAGTTGACACGCACTGATCTTTCAGTGTGACAACGTCCAGTCTGTGTGAAGTGTGATTGGTTCTGTTTGCTGCATCCTCTTCCTGGGATCTGAAATGTGTCCCTTTGCACAAGCAAGACAGGTGATGTCATAGGCAGAGCAAACAGCACAGCTTTTATATAATGAAAATGGTCATGAGGCAAATGGTGTGTCCAAATACAGTAATCATCATCTCAGCATTTTTGTTTTATCTTCCCCTATACATATATTCCACCTTCCCTACTGGACTATAATGAGTAAAATTCCAGGTATTACATTAGGTTGAATTGTGAAATTGCTGGTATTTGATAATTTTTGACCAATAAAGAGATCCATTTTATATGATTCAGTTTAATACCACTTTACCTAGGAATATTTCAGTACATCTTTCAAAAGACAAGAGTTATTTTAAAATATGGTTGAAATACCATTATCACACCAAAACATACGTTTCTTTAATAAAATCAAATATCTAATTGGTGTTCAAATTACCTTGAATTTCTATCTTTTAATAATTGTTTTGTCTGTAATTTTCTTTCCTTGTCAGGTCCTAGTTAAGTTTTGACAGCAGGGTCAGGTTGGCCTCATGAAGTGAGTTTTGAAGTGTTCTCTCAACTTTATTTTATGAAAGAGTTTGCATAAGCTTGGTATCATTTGTAATTTAAATGGTTGATAGATTTTCCTAGTAAAGCCATCTGGGCCTGGAGTTTTCTTTTGGGGAAAATTTTAAATCACAAATTCGGTTTCTTTCAAAAGATGTAGGGCTATTCATATTTTCTATTTCTACCTGTGGCCAATTTGATAAACTGTTTTTTTGAGGATTTTTTCCATTTCGGATTGTTGATTTCATTGGCATAAGGCTGCTTATAATATTCAGTCTTTTTTTTTCATTTTTAGATAAATTTTCAAGATCAGTAGTGGTTATTGCTATTGATTGTAATTCTGTTGTCAGAGAATAAACTGAGGTATTTCAATTTTTTAAAAGTAATGAGACTTGTTTTATAGGCTGGCACATGATCGTTTTTTGGTGTACTATCTACATCCACTATAACAGAATGTGTTTAAATTTGTCAGATTCAGTATTGCATAAATGTTAATAAAATCAAGATAACTTCTATTGCTATTCAAATATTCTTTTTGTTATTGAAATGTTTTTGTCTACTGGTCTATCAGTTACTACAAAAGGAGTGTTAAAATGTCCAGCTATGTTTATTTCTCTCTTTAGGATTTTTCCTTTTAATTTTTCCTTTTTGTATTTTAAAGATCTGTCAGATGTATATTTGTTTTTATTCCGTATTCTGATACTGTCTTGACAAAATTACCCTTCTATGCTTATGAAATGCCTCCCTTTACTTTAAGTGATACTTTTTGTCTTAAAAGGCTGATATTAGAGTTACTCTACTTTCTTAAGTTTGATAGTTGAAACTTTGTATTTTCCATCCTTTTACTTCCAGCTGTATATAACTTTATATTACTATATTTGATACAGTGGATCCAGAAATTTTATCTAGTTTGACTGGATAAGATATTCTCTTAATTGAGGAAATATACTTATTTATATGATTGGATTTAAATCTAGCAACTTGATTTTTCTTCTGCTTGTCCCCTCTCCTTTTTTTCTCCATTCTGCCTGCATGTAGGTTAATCAGAAAGTATTTTCTAGTACTTCATTATATCTTCTCTAATGGACTTTTTGCTTTAATTTTGTATTAACTTTTAGCGGTTGCTCGAGGAATTATAACATGCATCCTGAACTTTTAGTACTTCACCTATAATGTAAGAACTTTACAAAAATATAAATCAATGTACCTCTCCCTTCTCTGGTGATAAGTTAGTCATATACTTTTACATCTACATTTTTTTGAACCCCAATATAAAGTACAAATACCATTTTTCTTTAAACAAAGGTGTGGGGAGGGACAAATTGGGAGATTGGGATTGACATATACACACTACTATATATATAAAACAGATAACTAATAAAACCTACTGCGTAGCACAGAGAAGTCTATTCAGTGCTCTGTGATGACCTATATGGGAATAGAATCTAAAAAGGAGTGGATGTATGTATATGTATAACTGATTCACCTTGCTGTAAGCAGAAACTAACACAACATTGTAAATCAACTATACTCCAATAAACAATGAATTTAAAAAAGCATTTAACCATTTGTAAAAGAATTTAAGAAACCAAAAATATTCAGTATACCCCATTTTCTTACTATTTCCAGTGCTCTCCACTTCATTTCTTCTAGATCTGATTTCCCATCGGGTAAAATCTCCCTTCAACCTGAACAACTTTCCTTTGCATTTCTTGTAGTGAGGTTTTTCTGGCTGCAAATTCTCTCATATTTCATTTAACTGAAAAGAAGTTTACTTTAAAATGATTTTTGAAGAATATTTTCACTGGGTATAGAATTCTAGGAGGTTTTATTCATTCAGTATTTTAAAGATTTTGTTCCATCAGTTTTTCTTTCCTGCTGTTTCTGATAAGAAGTCAGCCATCCTTGTTTCTTTGGCTGCTCTTATGATTTTTTGTTATTTTTTGTTTTTAGGAGTTTGAGTATAATATGCTTTGGTGTGGTTTTCTTCATATTCACCTGATTGTGGTTTGCTGAGCATCTTGGATCTATTGGTTGATGTCTTTAATAAAATGCAGAGACATTTTAGCCAGTATTTTTTCAAGTTCTTTTTTCTGCCCCATTTTCTCTTTTCTTTCCTTTTGGGGATCCAATTACATGTATGTTGGAGGTCTTGATACTGTCCCACAGGTAATTGGGGATTTATTTATTGGTTTAGTCTTCTATTAATGCTTCTGGTTGGAGGATTTCCATTGACTTATCAATAAATTCACTGTTTCTTTACCTGCTGTGTTCAGTCTACTCAATTTCATCCACTAATTTTTCTTATGTTAGATGTTGCATTTTTTTTTTATTCTAGGATTTCTGTTTGGTCTTTATTTAGAGATTTTATTACTTTTCTAAAATTCACCATTTCTGCATCTAATATATCGATCTTTTCCTGAGAAATGTTTTGACATATTTCACACTCATGTCCTTGTTTGCTAATTCCAATCTGGATCATTTTAGGTGGTCTTCTAATGGCATTTTTTTTTCCTCTTGAGTATAGGTTACATTTTCCTGCTGCTTGGTATATACAATAATATTTGGTTGCAGTAGATACTATGAAATGTGGACACTGGATTCTGTTAAATTCTGTATGCTATTAAGTTTTATTTTTTAGACAGTTAAATTACTGGTAGTTTATCTTGACATTATGAAAGCTTAGATGTAAGATTTGTTATTTCAATTTTGTCTTTAATCCTAAGGTATGGTCCTTAGTTCTGGACATGTTCTTACTTTTATGGCATTGTCCTTCTAAGATTTTAAGACTAACTCTGAGTTTGTCAATCCCTTCTAACATGGCAGGAGTTGAACTCTGAAGTTTTCCCACCCAGAACTGAGCAGCTATTGAAAATCTCTGCTCAAGTCTTTTAGCCTTCCAACTCTTCTAATTCTTCCAATTCAAAACTTGTTTTCTATTCTTGCTCTGTATGTATCCAGATCAGAAGTCAATCAAGATTTGAATGGTATGTGTATGCAGAGTTTGGAGATTTCCCTGTTTTTGTTTCCTTTGGGGGGAATTTCTCTCTTCAATTTCTCACCTCCATGGCAGCTCTGAACTTTTCCCTGACTCCTTATCAGAAAAACTCTCAATTTTTGCTTGAGCTCTATCTGTATAATGTGAACAGGAGAATGTCCTCAGGGAAAGAACTGGTTTAATGTGGATCTCACCTAGTTTGTTTCATTGCTTTCAAGGGTCGTATCCCCTCTAATTTATACCTGTTTTTGATTGGTCTCCAATGACTGTAACATGATTTTCTTTTATCTGATACAAGCTAGTCCATCATTATTGAAAGTGGTACTCCTTAACCATCTACTTTAGTCTTTCATTTGATCCACGGTAACATCCTCCTGTCTAGTCTCCCAGCTTATAGTCTTTCAACCCACTCCTTCCCACATACCTTTGCATATGGGACATTCAGAGTAGGTTTTCTAAAAAAACAAAAGCAAAATCAATTCTGCTTCTTTCCTGCCCCTGTGTAAACTATTCTAAGGCTTCATTTTGCCTCCAGTTTAAAGTGTATACCACTTACTAGGGTACATGTACAAGAATAAGACTTAAAATATTTAGTAATTTATAAGTGCTCCAGACTGGGTGTACTAGGTAGATGTCACCTCTGCACATGATTTTTTTTAATCCTTTGTACCAAGTTGACCTTTCCAGCCAAATTTCCTGATAATGTCTTCCACTTAAATCTCTCTATTTCTGGCTTCCTGAAAAACTCATTTTCTCCAAATATGGCAAGGTTTGGAACCATTCTTTGTTCTCATCTCTATACATATCTATATTAGTTTCCAAGGGCTGCCATAACAAAACAAACTGGAAGTCTAAAAACATTAAAAGTTATTGTCAGGTCTTGAGGCTAGAAATACAAAATAAAGGTGTCAGCAAGGTCATGTTCTTTCTGAAAGCTCCAAGAGAGGAGACTTTCTTGCCTCTACCTGGGTTCTGGTGGTTTCCAGAGATCCTGGGTGTTTCTTGGTTTCTAGATGCATCATTCCAGTGTTTGCCTCCATCAACACATGACATTCTCCCTGTGTGTCTCTGTTCAAATTTTACTCTTTTCATAAGGACATCTTTTTTTTTTAAATTAAGGGCAACCATAATCCAGAATGACCTCATCTTAATTTCATCACATCTGCAAAGACCTTATTTCCAAATGAAGTCACATTTATAGCTTTTTCATAGATATGATTTTGGGGGGGAATTATTCAATCCAGTAGATTATCTAAATTTTATTTGTCATTTCCCAGTCAAATGACTCTCCTCTTTGAGTACTTTATAATTCATTCATAAAATATTTCTCTCTTCATGGAGTAGTGCTGTGTCCCTGCCATACAGCATGCATTTGTTTTCTTGGCTACCTCTCCCAACAATTTTGAGTCTTTGGAGAAAGACTGCTTTATTATTTATCTTTACATCTCCAGAGGCTTCTTCAATGACTACCTCAGAATAATTGCTTAATAAATGTTTGATAAATGAATGATCTCTAAGGGAACAAAGGGGTGCCTTCTTCCTCATTCCTTAAAGCCCTCAAGCACTATTAATTTTCATACTACCATCTCATCCCTGTTGACTATAATTTTGTTTTCACCAAGATGAAAAGAAATTGAAATGATGTTCTTGGAGAATTAGAAACATAAACTGTGTTATCAGGATGTACTCTGAGTCTAAAAAAATAAAAGATTGAAACGTAATGTAAATCTTAAAATGTTACTGAGAATGTTAGTAATGATATTGACTTAATCCTGCTCACTAGGGGAGGACCATGACTAAACTCAATGTGTTGAAAAGTTCAGAGACATTAATCTTCTTATCTGTGCCCCAGAACTCCCCCTGCAAAGACAAATGAGCAAACATTGATGAATGCTGCTTCATTAGAAGAATTTAAAAATGCGATTTGTCTTCATGAAAAGGAAGTATTTTTACATTTTTCATTTTACAATGAATCAGTGAAAAGAATTTTTCAACCATTACCTTTTGACTTAGAGTGGCCTTTATGAACAGCATATCAGTGCAGTAATAGACTTGCTTTAGGGGAAATCTTGACAAAATGGTACTTCCTGGTAAAGCAATATCGACAATCTACAGGGCTCTTCAAGGCTCTTTTATAATAATATTTTTAAGGTTTTAAACATTCCCTTTTGTTTGCCTTCTAAGAGAGAAGAAACGTAAAAACTAAAAATAATAAAAAACAAACACACAAAAACAACATACCTTTAAAAGGAAGTTTTTAGGTTTGACTTAAAGTAAGTATACAGCTGTCCTAATTTTTACTTTTTCTGTATCCACATAATAAGATGTTAAACCGTTTTATTCCCAGCAATTAGCATGAAAATATGCAAGATCCCCAGTGACCCAAGCATAAGTATACCATGATTACTCTGCTCTTAGAGGTATCTAGAATTTAAACAAACAAAGCCTTAATATCAGAAAGTGTTTTCTGGTTAACTATCAAATAACTAGAAAATAAATTATTCACAAATCCCCATCAGATGATCAGTCTGATTAATGTTTTGTAGCTCCTCTATATGATAGTATGTATCCTTGTAAGTAATTGTTTTTAGCATTTGATTCTTACTCCTATTGTTAAATATATTTTAGTGTCCTTCAAAATCAGCCACAGGCTGGGGGATGGGGCACCAGGAACTTTCCCTTGTGTACTGGGATCTATCTGTAGTATATTTGTTAACAGCAATATTTTCATTTTTAGTGACCATAAAATTGCCTGATGAACTTTTAGAAATTCTCCCCCAGCAAAGAGTTTCTTTTCAGTAGGAAATGGATTGAGGCCTGGAATTCTGCATCTTGAAGTACGACTTCAGGTGATTCTAATGCAGGTAGTTGAGGGACCACATTTTGAGAAATAGTGATTATCCTTTCTTCTACTTAAGTAGTCTTTCTGTAAGTAGATCACACGTTCTTTGTTCTAGAAGAATACATGAGATTTTTGTTGTTGCATTAGTGAGTTTCCCTTATATCCTTTTAATTTTACATATACTGAGAAATCTTTTGGATACCACCAGCTGGTTCCACATCTCATCTCCTTCACCTAGACTCTTATGCACCATTGAATCCTTCATTTCCTTCAACCTTGAGATTCAATTCTGTACCGCTTCAAACTCCTTTTTCCCTGGGTCCTTGGCCTCTACAAAAATTCATCTCCTCAACTCAAGTGCCCACCATCTGGAAAAAAAAATCCTGCTTACATTTCTCCACCTCATCAGCTCTCCATATGGCTTTGAAACTCAGTTAAAACACATCTCCTTCTTCTGTGCTAAGGATCTCTTGATTTTTCACCTCTCTTTGAGTCATAACTTATTTTTATCTCAACGTCTGCTAACCTTGAAGACCATCTTTTAAAAAGATGTTTTAACTCTTGGTTGGTAGCAAAAATTTTAAGATTGATTCCAAGTATTAAAATACTAATCATGCTGGAGAAAGACAAACTCTCTCTCCTTTGCAGATTAACTGCATTTATGCAGACCTGTTCATCTTCATCATTGACCAAGATCTTCACCTTTACTTTTGGTCAGTATAACATCTTCTAGAGTCAATCAGTTGTATAAACTGGCTTTGTGATGATGGCACATTATTTTTCTTCCTTTCCTTCTTTTCATGCATGACTCTTCTGGAAAAGGATCTCCAGTCAGTGTCTTAAGGAGTGTGAAATGTGGTGTGATCAGAAAGGAAACGGAAATAAATTGCAAATTTGTATGAAAAATGAATGTCATGAAATATTGCCCCAAAAAGTGATTCAAGGCCTAGGAAGCAAAAAATGTAAGAAAAAGACATAGGGAGCAATGATGCATGAAATGTCGGAAACCACAGAGGAAATGCCTGACAAGATAGGTAGTAACAAGGTGAACAACATATCAAAGACTGGGAAGGAATAGCCCTTGAGAAAAGACAAGATGGATGAAGAGAAGGAGTTTACTGTGTGTCTGGGAAGGTGTTTAATATACTCAGCTCAGTAACACCCTTAAGGGAAAAGATCCCAGAATTTATCTGAAAATACACTGCCATTATGGACTAATACTACCATCAGAGAAGGGTTGGTGGAATTACTTGAGAGTTTTCTTCTCTCTGAGTCCTAACTTTTTTCTTACCAAGATATTGATCAGGAACCCCTAAGGAATTGGACTAAAGCTAACGATGTAATAATCATTTGGGGAGTGCATATTCTCTGGACCATAGCTGTTGAAATATTTTACTGTAGGTTTCCATTCTTAAGGGTTCAGGAGGAAAGAAAATGTTACCAGCATAGACCGTGGTGGTATTCCCTCTGAATCAGGTGGGAAGAAGCTGGTAAATTCTGAAGTGACTCTGATTTATAGGGAGAGACCCTATTGCGACAGGCTGCCTAAAGTCTTTCATTTCAGTGAATGTTTGAGTTTTGCCTGCTCCAGTTGCTGCTGCTGCTTCCAAATTTCCCAGCGCAGTGAGGCTCCCGCCCCTCCACTCTGTCTTCCTGTGTTCTCCATAAGGGATGCAGGTATGTGGTTGTAGGGAGAGCAGCTCAACCACTGGGGCAGATGCATGACTCCATCACACTGTGTAGCACTTCCCTCCCCACCACTTAGCCTGCCTGCCTGTGTGTGAAGACGGTCCTTCCTACGTGGCAGCTGCTGATGGGAGTTAAATCATCTCACCTTCTTTACAAGGAGAGAATGAGGAGAGGCGGCGTGCATCCCAAGCAGGGTCAGAGCTTTAGCAGCTAGAATGATGGAGGATATTGAGGCCCCATTTAAGCTCCTGTAGTGTCAACTGGTTCCTATAGAACCCACATCTATTCCCCGGTTGGGTGACTGCCTCAGAACATCCATCGTAGAGTTCTGATTTTGAAAGCTAGAATCCTTTGACCTGTGGCCCTGGTTAATTCTCTTTTTGTTTCATTTAAATCAAAACTGACAGGAAGAATAAAAGGCTAAAAGAGTTATTTCCCTTTGCTACTTAATGGGATATGAAGCCTCAGCTTATGACCGAAAATAAAACTTTCCACTTGGGTAAACATTATTTTCTCTTTTTTCCCCAGAAATAATCCCATTCACTTATAAGGATATAGTAATTTAGTACAAAATAATTCCCTTTCAACATCTTCTCTTGTAATTACTTGGCTATCTCCTTACTTCCCTTCTTTTGTGAATTTTGGACCACTCAGAGACCGAGCTGGCAGTATAAACTGTGTAGTAGGCTGAAGGGCTAGGCATGGAGCTCTCCAATGCCCACTGAAGCCACAGACTCTTAGTGCCACCCTGCTCAGACATCCCTGCAGGGTTGGTATTACATCTAAAGGTGGAGCAGCCCTTAGGCATCCCTTTTCAAGCTATAGGGCTTTGTTCTTCTTTGGGGGGAGGCCAGGAGCGCATCTCTGATGTTCAGAGACAGTGATGTGCATATCCAGGTGGAACTTTGGCTGGTCCAATGAGGAGCAAATGCATTCAATGCTGCTGTAAGGGAGCTTCCAATCAGATAACTTTTTGGCAATATTTTATCTCTAGCTCATTGTTTTTTTCTTTCCCCATGTGCACCAGCTCTTCCTCAAATAATAAGGCGAGGAGGCAGAGAATTTATCCTTTAAAATTATCTGCAAGTCCCTTATGAGGTTCAATTAGTCTTGGATTTTGTCATTCTTAACACTCATTAAGCCACAGTTTTTCTTTGGCGAGCTTATTTGCATATATTAATATGCATTAAAATGTAACAAACAGCTTGGGATAGGGTTGAAAACACCACATATTTATAGGTATATCAAGATTTCATTTCTCTTTTGTGGAAGAAACTCCAAAGTTTCCTACAGCTTGTTTAATATTGAAATTTAATGAGTCTACCTAGTGCTTTACTGAGAAAGTAATGGTAGCCTCTACCAAGGAAGGGGCCTGGCCCCAGGGCACTGGGGAGAGCAGCTAACCAGACTTTAATATAGAAAGATAGATAAAGAGGGTGATAATTCAATGGGAGGGCAATGTACCTATCATGCACCAGGAGAAAGCACAGCTGGAGGATTTGAAAGCGATTTGGAAGCAAAACCTCTCATTGAATTACAGATAAAAAAATTACGTTAGGGGTTGGCAGTGGAGTGAAACCTGGTTGTGAGGTTGTAGAAAAGGGACTGCCAGCTCTTCTGTTGTAAACTAGAATCCCTCAGAGTCCAGCCCACCTCAAAAGTTTGCTTTGGGTTAAATCCAAGCCAACATTCTTCTAAGCCACAAAAAAAGGACATAATAAGAAAAATTGTTCCCTATTTACTTGGTTGTCACATCTCTGGGGATTGGTCCTGAAGCTGTCACTGAAATCAAGGGTTGTCCATAAGCCATTGTCAGATGATAGTTTAACCTGGCAGGTATGTGATATCACAGAGCAACCACCGAAGGGTGAATTACTTTCAAAATAGGCATTATAGTTTACATTGAGTTCTTACTATTATAGTTAAAGAAAGTTAGGGAAAAATAAATGTTTATAAGATACTTTAGAGGAGGCCAATTTGAGATTTTGGCAGAAATCCTTTGTGTTACCTACATGGTACCAACTGATTTCTTGGTCTTACATTGTAGGTAAAATGAGCACTTATCTTGTGCTCATGTTACAGGAAGATAAAAAATTGAGATGGACCCAGGTCTTTATTCGAGGAGCTCAGAGTCTAGGAGTGGGGAAAGAGCCCAATATGAGTATAAACCCCAATTCAGTCAGACCAGGAACTGTGTCGGAAGACAGGCAGCAACAAAATGCTATGAGAGTTTGGGAGAGTGAGATGTCGACTTTTTATTGCTGAGAAAGGTCAGACTCTTCAATAGCATTGTTTGCACTCTCTACTCTTTGTAGGTATTAAACTATAGCTTTTCTCCAAGCTGTTTTTGAAGGAGTTTAAAGAAAAGTTTACTAAACCATATTTACCCATTTTTCTAGCATCTTCAAAGGCACTTCTTCCTCCTCTTTCTGCCACTAGAACACCCTGCTCACCTTCCATTGCTGATCATTGAAGGGTTGTGCGTAAGGCAGTGTGTAGCGCTCATACCTCCTGAGATGGAGAAAGGTGGCCGTTGGCTCTTGGATTCCCAGTTCTTAGTTAGTCAGTGACTGGTAATGCAGAAGCTGGCTCAGTCTTTGCTCTCCAAAGACTTTGGTTCTGTGTAGGAGAGCTTTGGGAATACTGGAAAGAGATTCATTTCCTGGTCTATGTTTGATCAGCAATGTGGTGGCCCTGGAGATTAATTCACAGCTTGGTGTTCTACCCACAAAAGTAAAACCAGACCCCTTAAGGTTCTCTGAACCCACAGGGCACTGTTACTGTCTTCACATTCCCATTTTTATGTACTTTCTTGAGTTATACTCTTTGTGTGCACATTCTGTCTTTTGGTAGCTCCTTAAGGATAGGATACATTGCTAAATTATTACTGTATCTCTTATAATTCCCAAAACAAATAAGGGGCTTAGTTGTGTTCTGGAATGGATGGGTAAGTGATGAGTGAATACAGAGTTTTATTCATGGGTATTTTTAGACCTTTACTTAGACTTTGAACCTTATTTAAAAATTGTCCTAAAAGGACCATTTTGACAACTAGGGTCACATTATTTCAACTCTCTGAGACTCAGTTTTCTCATATGCAAAATGGAAGATTGAGACTTAACACATGGAGATGTTTTCCTGGTTCCCAGTATTGACATTTTTGGACTTTACAAGTCGCCATGAATGAAACAGCTTAAACAAATGTTAGAATATAGATTGCGTTTCCACACACTGGAAAACGGTGGTGTAAAGTGGTATTCTTGCACCTGGAATTAGCATTTACTTGTTCACATATGAAAACTGTCCAGAGCTATGTGGGAGTGTGTACTTTAAGGAAATCAGTTTTCAGATTCATATATCCTCTTTCCTAAAATTGATCCTGTAGAAAGTCCTTTTGCACTGCCATCCTTTTTTCCCATTTTCCCATTCACACTTTTCCCGTTTCCACTTTATAAAGAAAAACCAGTTTTCCACCCTTAGTGACTCTCACTCTGATTCATTGCCCTGGGAGGTAAAAACTTCTGAGCCACAAAACAGGGGGCCAGAGGGAAATGTCTTGCTTCAAAGAGAAGCCCTGAGAAAGCAAAGCAGGACTATGGGGTCCTGCTTTATCCAGGTGACAAGCTCTTGGCAATGCTCTGTGCTTTTTCTAGCTGTCAATCTATGTTTGAATTAGGAGTCAGAAGAGAGATGCTGGCCATTAAGTCATTTATTAACTAGTTTATATGAACTCTGATTTGAAGTCAGTCTTTTTCTGACAAAAAAAAAATAGTAATAATTCTTATTTGATTGATTGAATGGATGCAAAAGTTTGTTTTGACAATTAGCTCAAGTGGGAGATATTATATATATATGTATACCTCAGAGATGTTGCTGGTTCAGTTCCAGACCACTGCAATAAAGCAAATATTGCAATAAAGAGAGACAGAAATTTTTGGTTTCTCACTGAATATAAAATTATGTTTACACTATACCATAGTCTTTTAAGTGTGCAGTAGCATTATGTCTATGAAAACAATGCACATACCTTAATTTAAAATTTTTTTAACTTATTTGCTGAAAAATATTAACAATCATCTGAGCCTTCAGCAAATTGTAATTGTTTTTGCTAGTAGAGGATTTTGTCTTCATGCTGATGCTTGCTGACTGATCAGGGTGGTGGTTGCTGAAGGCTGGGGTGGCCGTGGCAGTTTTTTGTTTGTTTGTTTGTTTTTGGCCACACCACATGGCTTGTGGGATCTTAGTTCCCTGACCAGGGATTGAACCTGGGCCCCAGCAGTGAAAGTGTGGAATCCTAACCACTGGACTGCCAGGGAATTCCTGGCAATTTCTTAAAATAAGACAACAACGAAGTTTGCCTCATCAACTGACTCCTCCTTTCACGAGTGATTTCTCTGTAGTATGCAATGTTTTTTGATAGCATTTTACCCACAGTAGAACTTCTTTCAAAATTCGAGTCAATCCTCTGGAACCCTGCCACTGCTTTTTCAACTAATTTCATGTAATATTCTAAATCCTTTGTTGTCATTTCAACAATCTTCACAGCATCTTCACCAAAAGTAGATTCCATCTCAAGAAACTGCTTTCTTTGCTCACCCATAAGAAGCAACTCATTATCCATTAGTTTTATCAGAAAATTGCAACAATTCAGTTACATCTTCAGCCTCCACTTCTAATTCTAGTTCTCATGCTGTTCCTACCACATCTGCATTTACTTCCTTCACTGACATCTTGATCCCCTTAAAGTCATCCATGAAGTTTGGAATCAATTTCTTCCAAATTCCTGTTAATGTTAACATTTTGACCACTTCTCATGAATCACTAAGCTTAACAATTTCTAGCTTTTGATATAAAGTGAGAGACATGTGACTCTTCCTTTCACCTGATCACTTAGAGGCCATTGTAGGGTTATTAGTTGGCCTAATTTCAATTTTGTTCTGTCTTAGGAAATAGGGAGGCCCTAAGAGAGGGAGAGAGCTGGGGGAATGGCTTGTCGGTGGAGCAGAAACACACAACACATATTCATTGTCTGCTGTTTTATATGGGTGCAGTTCATGGTGTCCCAAAACAATGACAATAGTAACATCAAAGATCCCTGATCACAGGTCACCATAACAACTATAATAATAATGAAAAATGTTGAAATATTGTGAGAATTTCTAAAATGTGGCACAGAGACAAGAAGTGATCAAATACTGTTAGAAAAATGGCACTGATAGACTTGCCCAACATAAGGTTGCCACAAACATTCAATTTGTAAACAATACAATATCTTTGAAGCATGATAAAGCAAAGCACAGTAAGAAGAGCTATACCTGTAAATTGAGATAAATTTTCAGCTCCAAAGTTGTAACAAGTAGCACATATTTAAAGCACGTCCAGAACATATAGTAGACTGGAAATTATATCCTTTGCAACCCCATATTCTTATGATGAAAAAACTTAGATGTGCACTGAACACTATGGAAAAGGGTACATATATTTCCCAAAACTCTAGTGGGAGCTCTAGAAACAAAAGTTTGAAAATTCCTGAATGAATGTAAGATACTACAATTAGCATTAGTTCTCTCTCTTTTTTTTTTTTTTTTTGCTGTACACGGGCCTCTCACTGTTGTGGCCTCTCCCGTCGCGGAGCACAGGCTCCGGACGCGCAGGCTCAGTGGCCATGGCTCACGGGCCCAGCTGCTCTGCAGCATGTGGGATCTTCCCGGACCGGGGCACGAACCCGTGTCCCCTGCATCGGCAGGCGGACTCTCAACCACTGCGCCACCAGGGAAGCCCTAGTTCTCTTTCTTGTAGGTAATGATAAACAGATGGGAAAGGCATGGTCCATATAGGTTTACCTAGTCGAGCGGACTTCAGATTAAATCTTCTGGGAAATAGATGTACCAACAGCCAGGTTACCTGATGACTACACAGCAGCTGCACACTCCTGTAGGAAAATCACTCAGCATGCCATCTTCACTTTTCAGACATCCCTTTTTTGTCTCTCCTCCTCACAGCTAATGCTCTAAAGTATTGTTAACCTTCACCTTTCATGTATTCTCAACTTCCATTCATTTCTTAGCCCACTCCAATCTGGCTCCCACCCCTGTGTGTCTACATAGAAAATATTTTTGCTTAGGTCACCATTGACCTACATGATATTAAATTCAATGAGAATGTTTTAGTCCTTAACCTACTAGATACCTCAGAAGTATTTGGTTCTATCGCTATTCCCTTTTTCTTTAAATCTTTTTTTTTATTTATGTTTGCTCTTGACTTCCATGATGTCACACTCACAGGCTTTCCTTCTATCTCCCTTCTTTGCTACACAGGCACCCCCAAACACAACGTACTAGACCCAGAGCTGCCTGGCTTGAGTTGTGTAACATTTGCCCACAACTAGGCCTCCATTTCTTTACATTCTATACTATCTTCCTAAATAATCTCATTCATTTTCATGGTTTCAATTGTTATTTATATGGAACTGGCCCCCAGATTTTAACCTCTAAGCTTCAAACCCATATATCTGCTTGCTGATGTGGCATCTTCTATTATATATCCTGAAGGTACCTCAAACTCACGTTCAAGACTGAATTTATCTTCTTTGCCTGAACCTGGCTATCTTTCAGTGAATGACACAAACATATGTCCATTTACAGGAGGCAGAAATCTAGTACTCTCTTGGTTCTTGATTTTCTTTCCACCTTCAGGTATAAACCATCTGGAAGATTTAAAGTACTAAAATTCTCTTGCATCCTTCTCTTTCTCTATAGCTTACTTCCACCCTCTCAGTTTAAGAAACCAATATGTTATGTGTGGGCCACTAAATAACACTTATTATTCTCTATACAGACACAAGTTCTGATCCATTTTCCATCATAACCAGAGTGTTCTTTCAGAGAAAGAAAAGCAAAAAAACAAAACCAAGCCTAACCATGTTACTTTCTTGGTGAAATCTTTTAAGTTTCCGTTGTTCATAATATACACTCCAATAGCCTTACCATGGGTCCTGCATGATTGGTTTTCACAATTCCATTCTCATCCAGTGTCTTTGCTACAATTGTTCTAGCCTGATTATTTTCCTGTTTCCAAACACTCCAAGCTCTCTCCTATACCAGTCTCTTTGAACTTGATTTTTCTTCTCTCTAACATGCTTTTATTAACAACCTTTGCACAGTGAATTTCCATTAATTCTAGAGCATGGCCCCAAAGTCTCTTCCTAACCAGCCTCCAAGATATACTGAATGACACTTTGCATTTTTACTTTAGGACAATTTATACTATAATATCTTTGTGATTTTTAGGTTGATGTTTGTACCCTTGCTAGAATGCAAGCTCCGTAAGGGAAGAATTGTGTTTATTTTGTTCACAATTGTTTGCCCAGTGTCTAACAGACTGCAACACTCATTTTAAGGCCCTCAGTAAATACTAGTGGAATTAATTAACTATAAGGATATCGACAACTACCATGGCAATATTCTACAGATTTTGCACTTACACTTTTTATACCTCTATGCAGTCTTTTAATATGTGCAGTACTGTGTATTCAAGAGTCAATGAACCTTTATGTCAAACAGCTGGGTCTCAGAAACAGTCCAATGTAACAAAACAGTATGGCTCAGAAAGCTTCTATCAGGCAACCCTTTTGCAGTAAACAACTATAAACTGTGGTTAAAATGTAAACAGCAATTACTTAAAGGCCCTGGAATGTGAACAAAAGCAGGAGTATTTTAGAAGAGAGTTGACATTTGGAAGAAGGAAAAAGTACAGAGTGAGTTATCTACTTTTACAGCCTTTAAACTGAGCCGGGCCACAGTTGGTGCTACATGGAGTGACTAAAACTCCAATACAAAACCCATGTCTTTCTGGCCCCAAAAAGACAAATTTGGGGCAATCATAGCCACTGGAAAATGGGAGGGAGAATCCCAGAAAGCCAATGTCCAGAGAGGGGCAGTCCCCAAGGCATGCACCAACTCTGCTCAAATATCTGCCTCCTCCCTAAAACTGGCATGCCCAGATAGATTTAATGCAGCCTGGCCAAGAGTAAAATAACAGAGTTGACATTTTAGATGCAACCTAAGGGACAAAATTGGTGGTGTGAGCCCATTTAAACTCTGCTAAGAGAAAATAACACAATACTCTTCACACGAATATAACAGAATCCAGAGACTATAACATAGCACTCACAATGTACAGGATGCATGCTAACATTACACAACTTACAAAAAAATCAGAAAAAATGTGACTCAGTCTCAAGAAAAATGACAAACAGAGGAGATGATGAAATTAGCAGACAAGAATTTTAAAGCAGTATAACTGTGTCCAGTGATTAAAGGAAAATGTGTTCATAATGATTGAAAAGATAGTATATTTAATCAGAGAAAGAGAAACTGTAAAAAAAGAACCAAATCAGATTCTAGAACCATAAATATAATACCTGGAATTAAAATGTTCATTGGATGGATATAGCAGTAGACTGGAAGTGACAAAAGACAGGGACAGTGAACTTGAAGATAGAGAAACAAAAATTATCTGATACGAAGAACATAGATAAAATATTGAGAAAATATAAACCAAACCTCAGGGACTTGTGGGACAATAACACATTGTCTAACATATAGACAGGCGGAACAATGGGGCTTAAAGTTTATTGGAAGAAATAATTGCCACAAATTTATAGACTCAAGAATTTCCACAAAGTCAAGAAATATAACTATAAAGAATATCACACCCAGTGAGGTCAAAGTCAATTACTGAAAACTAAAGAAAAGAGAAATGTTTGAAAACAACTGGAGAAAAAGGACATTACATAGTAGGGGGTCAGTGATCCAAATGTTGACTGATTTCTCATCAGAAACTATGCAGGCCAAAGGGCAATGCTGAAAGAAAGTAAACTATGTCAAGCTAAAATTCTGTACCCAGTGAAAATATCCTTCGAGAATGAAGGCAAAAATAAAGACATTTTCAGAGAAAAGAAAATTAATGGTATCTATCATTCGTGGATCTACACTACAAGAAATCATAAAAGAATTTCTTCAGCATTATGGGCTATGACACCTGATTGAAACTCAGATCTTTGGAAAAGAACAAAGAGATTGGAAGTAGTAAACGTGAAGGACTATTTTGTAAATATAAATGACTATTTTTCTCAATTTTCTGTATGATACTTAGTTCTGTTTAAAGTAAGAATGATGGCATTGTCTTCTGGAGTTTACAGTGTATGTATATGTACTAACTATGACAATTCTCGCATAAAGGATGGAGAATAAAGAGATTTCAGATTCAAGTTTTCTACACTTTACATGAAGTAGTACAATATTAACTCTAAATGTACTTTGAAACGTTAAGGAAGTTTATTTTAATCCATAGAGAAACTATAAGAAGAAAAACATAAAGAAGATGATAAAAAGTCAAAAGATAAATTACAATAGGATTATAAAAAATATTCAAATAATCAAAAAAAGGCAGAAAAAGAAGACCAGAGGAGTAAAAATGACAACAAACAAGCAACATTTTAAAATGGTAACTTTGAATCTGTTGGTATCAATAATTGCATGAAGTATTAACAAAGTGAATGTTCCAAATGAAAGGCAGAGATGGTCAGAATGCATGAAATGGTAGTGCTGTCAAAAAGAGGGTTACTTTAAATATAAAGGCACAGATAGCTTTAAAGTAGTTGGATGAAAAGAATATACTTTGTAGATAGGAAGCCTGAAGTGGCTATATTAATATCAATAAAATAAACTTTAAGATAAAGAGTATTACCGAAAATAACGAGGGGCATTTCAGAATGATAAGTACATCCATTAATAAAAAGAACACAACAGTCATAAACATCCTAGCCACTTATTAGTGGGTGATCATAGATAAGACTCGGAGCCTCAGTTTCCTTATCTGTAAAATGTACAATAGTGTATCTGGACACAGATGCTTAGGTAACATATATGTAAATAAATATTAATAAACAAACAAGCAAGCAAACAAATAGCATTTATGTATGTCCCTTGGCAATAGTAGGTGTTCAATAAACATTAATTCTTTTTCTTTACTTTTTCTTATGTCAAGGTGCTTAGTTTGGGCTCAGGAAGACTAAAAAAAATGATGAGCAGTTTTGTTACAGAGATCATTCAAATCCATAAAAACAGAATAATATAAAGCACAAACAATAAGAACAAAAGATATTTTATGCTGGCATGACTTCGAATGAGGTTTTAATGGTACTGTTTCCTAGAGAGATGAACCTCTACTTTACCTTGAGATGACTAGAGTTTTGCCTGCAAAACATGGGCTTTTAAAGACAAAACTAACAAAAACTAATCTTAACCCAAGTATATTTTTTCTGGGATGCTTTTTCTTCTAGGCAAAATGATCAGTAGTCACTTCGTCAGGACAACTGCTGATACCACAAACCATTCTTGCATCACAACCACCTTATATTTAATAATTGTTGTGTATTGTCATAAGTAATCCTAACCACAGCTTCTTGAAATACATAAAATATTCTTCTAATTTGTACATGAATTGGGGTCCATTAAGTGTTTTCTTTTTTTTTAAACATTGTTCAGGAAGATTTTTTTTTAATTAATAATTTATTTTTGGCTGCGTTGGGTGTTCGTTGCTGCACGCAGGCTTTCTCTAGTTGTGGTGAGTGGGGGCTACTCTTCCTTGTGGTGTGCAGGCTTCTCACTGCAGTGGCTTCTCTTGTTGAGGAGCACGGTCTCTAGGCGCACAGGCTTTCAGTAGTTGTGGCTCACAGACTCTAGAGTGCAGGCTCAGTAGTTGTGGCGTGCAGGCTTAGTTGCTCCGCGGCATGTGGGATCTTCCTGGACCAGGGCTCGAACCGATGTCCCCTGCATTAGCAGGCGGATTCTTAACCACTGCACCACCAGGCAAGGCCAAGTGTTTTCTTCTAGTTTACACATCTCTGCCATGTATGGCAGAAACAGAATTTTAACACAAGGTAGATTCAACATAAAGCTTAGCTGCTTAAACTGTATTGCCTGCAGAAATGGTCTACACTTGCCCTGAATGTTTTAGCATGTTTTTTAAAACTTGAAACTTCGTATGCACTCCAAAGATTTGAACATATTTTAAAACTATTTTAAATGAAAATTACAGTCATTTTTGAGGGATACTGTGATGGGATTGTAAATAACAAAATCAAAGCTCAGGGTTTCCACTAAGTTCTGAAATAGAATTAAAGAAATGATATGGGGGAAAGAATGGCCACATGTGGCCTAAAATATGGAAGAAAATATCTATGTTCAGTAAGGTAGTAACAAAACAATTTAATATTTAAAGTTGAATTTCATGCCTCCTTTTCCCTTAGAAAATTTTATGAATAAGAATTTCACAGTCAACTGTGAAATTTAAGAGGAAATTCCTGAACTGGATCCATATTATGATTTGTTGATCTTGAGGTCACTTTTCTAATGCCATGGGAATTAAATGTCTGTAAATAAATTGTCCAAAGTGCAAAATTTCTTTTACTTTGATGATGATGATGATGATGATGATGATATATTACAATTATAAACATTTCATTATCTACTGAACAATTATTATGTGTCATTCACTCTGTGAGTGACCTATGTACATTATTTGGTTTAAACTCATAAGTTCTCAATGAAGTAGATATCCTTGTTATCCACATTTTGGAGATGATGGAATGCAATAACAACATAGGCTGCTTGACTAGGAAGGGCTCTGTGTTGAAATATAGATAGAGGGCCTCCCTGGTGGCGCAGTGGTTGAGAGTCCGCCTGCCGATGCAGGGGATACGGGTTCGTGCCCCGGTCTGGGAGGATCCCATATGCCGCGGAGCGGCTGGGCCCGTGAGCCATGGCCGCTGGGCCTGCGCATCCGGAGCCTGTGCTCCGCAACGGGAGAGGCCACAACAGTGAGAGGCCCGCATACCGCAAAAAGAAAAAAAAAAAAAAAAGAAATATAGATAGAGATTAAGTATTTTATTCATATAATCATATACTGAATCCTGTTTACATTTTTATACTGTTCTCTCTGGGCTGGCAGGGTTACATGGACTTGAAAGTTTAGAAAGTGTTACAGAATCAGAATAGGATTCAGGACAAGAACGAACCGGAAGAGTAGCTGAGTTCAGTTATGCCACAAGCCTTGAGAAGAATAGGTTGTGGGTCAATGGGTTCATCTTTCTGTGCTTCTTTTCAGCATCACAGTGGCAACGACAGGATGTGATTAGGGGTATGGGGCCAAGGTGGTCACTGACAAAGAAAGCTTGGGCCTCACGTGTAAGGTCTTTCCGTGTTAGAAAACTAATAATTTTATCTCTCTTCCCTAAACACACTGACATCAAAGGGACTGTGTAACTCATGTCTGTATTCTTGCTGTCTAGCATTTACCTCAATGAAATGCTGTTTCTTCTTTGAGTTGATATATAATTGACATGACATTGTGTAAGTTTAAGGTTGTGTGATGTGTTGATTTGAAACATTTATATATTGCAATATAATTACCACCGTTGAGCTAACACCTTTATCACGTCACATAACTATTTCTTTTGTGGTATGAGAACATTTAAGGTCTAGTCTGTTAGCAATTTTGAAGTATATAATACAGTATTATTGATTATAATTGATATGCTGTGCATTAGATCTCCAGAACTTGTTGATCTACTAGTTGCAAGTTTGTACCTTTCAATAACATGTCCACAGTGCCCCTCCATCCCAACCCCCGGGAACCACTATTCTACTCTGTTTCTATGAGTTTGGCTTTTTAAACTTCCATTAAATAAGTGATATCATACAGTATTTGTTTTTCTATGTCTTGCTTTTCTTATTAAGCATAATTCCCTCATTATCCATCCATGTTGTTCTTGCTTTTACATGGCTCAATAACATTTTACTGTATATAAATACGTCATCTTTATCCATTCATCCACTGATGGACACTTGGGTTGTTTCCAATACTTGGCTATTGTGAATAATGCTAAAATAAACATGGGAATGCAGAAAAACAGAAAGAAAACTAATTCTAATTCTAATTTTGTCCTAATTCTAACACATCCCACTAGATGTGAGTTTAGCAAATAATTTCTTGGAGTATCGATTTCCTCATCTGCAAAATGGGGATGATAATGTATCTCCTTAAAGAGGTATGATTATGATAAAGGAGATAATTCATTCAGTGGGCTTAGAATACCCTTGAGTGTATGGTAAGCATGCACAACACATGCCAGCTATTGTTATTATCATTACTAATGTTGTTTTCATCATTGTTGCCATTTGCTTGGAGTGCCATCTGTGTGATAAATGTCATAGATTTATCTTGGGAATCTATGACAATTTTGGAAAATTGTTAAGCAATTGGGGATTCTACATCCTTCCTGGGGACTTGACAGTGCTTTGCAGTTGACTCTGATGTGTGATATGCCTTTGGTATCTTTGTATGCATTGTTTGGGTGAAGAAAGGCACCGAAAGCTCGTCATGGAGCAGGTGGTTAAATACTAAATAATGTGGTGGTTTATCCTGTTTCTTTACACATTTCTTCCTGAAGTGGGTTAGGATTTATTTTATAAGAATTCGTGGTATAAGTGGGAAATAGAAACTAATGGTGGGAGAAATAGCAGTGACTCTCAAATGGGTTGTATTTCTGATCCTTGCTTTGTGGCTGGCGTGAAGGACAGGAGGCCTGGCAGGAATCGTGTACTATGGACAGCAGTGCACGGTGCAGACGAGCCACCCGAACACTGGGTGTGCCAAAGTGAGACTTCTTGCCAGCCTTGCTGCAGGAATATGGACGTGGTTAAAATTGTTCGGAGCGATAAAACACTTAGCACATGGGGAGCTAGCTACTATAAGGAGACATTGCTTTTTAAAGTGAAGAGCCGTGGGCAGCCAGCAGAAAGCAGCAATAGCTTCAGCTTCTCAAAAAAGAAGGTGGGAGTGTGTCTGTGTGTGTTTGGAAGGGGAGGCTTCAATTTAGAACACAGATACTGATAACTTTATTAAATATTGATTTTTGAAAAAAGAAACATATATATTCACTAAGCCATGAGCCGGAGAAGATCAGAGTTGGTGATAAAAATAATTATTAGCAGTATTTCAGTTTTACTGCCAACAAAATGAGTCAGTATAATCTATGTATATAACTATATAAAAATATAACTCCCGTCTATATCCCACTTGGAAAGTGGGTGCCACTCTTTCTTCTGTGTGACAACAAGGCCCACTTCAGAGTGGAGTAATATTTTGTTTCTTTTGTGGCTTCAGGGGCTGGCAAAGTCAGAATTTCTGGCCGCCTAACAGACTTTCAAAGGCTATTAACCCAGGCTCAGAGACAAGGGTGCAGAATTTGTGGCAAGCAGGGCCTGGGAAAATGTTCTGTGCAGTGAAATGAGACAGGAAAGGGCCACTTGAACAAAGACCAGGAGTAAACCGTGGCCTTGCTAACTCAACGCAACATTCATTTGGCATCAAGAGTGCATCAGACTGGGGAGCCTGGAAGCCTTCAACATCAGTCACCTCTTCAGAGTTTAAAGAGGAGAAACTATTGATTCATGCGAGAAGTGTTTCCCAAACTCAAAGATGCAAATGTAAACATAGGGAGGGCCTGCTTCTGGTTAGAGAGCATCACCTTTGGAGGCAGCTGCCTTGAAAATGATGAGCTGCTTGTCACTACAAGTGTTCAGCCAGAGGCTAGACGAGCTACCTCTTGGGGCTATGCTATGGGTGGGGTATTGAGTTAGGTCAGGCATCTCTGCAGCATTAAGCATCCTATAATTCTTCTATGGGTACAGATCTTCTCTATATACTATATGCTTTTAGGAATATATTGAGAACCATGCTCATGTTGTTGAGGATATTGATACTGGCTACCATTTACTGAAGTGGAGTGTATTCTAGTTACTGTGGCAGATGTTCAGCCATCCACGCATATAATCCTTACCACTACCCTAAGACACTGATATTATGTCCATTTTAAGGATATGGAAACTGAGGCTTTGAAGGATGAGATGGTTCCTGCCCTTAAATAGTTGAGTGAAATAAGACTCACAAACATAAATAGTTACTGAAAAACCTAATGAGTTCCTGCTGATACATGACAGAGTGAGGACTGTTACAAGACAGTACAAATGATGCACATGGCAAGCGTTCATCAACCAGAGACACAACTGGGGGCAGAGAAGAAGCTTTATGGTGGAGGTGGGAACTGCATTACTAAAGAGGATGGTCTATTTGGTCAAGTAAGTGGAAGGTTTATGCTTCGTTTGAAATAAAATCTTAAAAAAGAGAATGTGCTAACTGGAGTTTTACTATGGTGTCAATAACTTCCCATGCTATAGCTATCAAATTGGCTTTGCACTATGGATAAATATCTTTCCCATTTTATTTGATTTTAAACCTGAGTTACAGGAGACACAAATCACTATAAGCAGGAACACCCAAATTAAATGAGAGTTCGGTTTTGAGTCTACCTGCTTCAGTGTTCTTAAGCCACACATTTAAAAATTCCTTTAGATGATGTTGGGGGGATTCTAAGTAAATCCAGATAAGAAAAATCGATATTTCTTGTACCTTTCTGAACTCTTAACCTTGCTAAACTGTTATGTGAGAGAGTAGATACTGACTAAACTTTGAAATCAGCTGACACTTGTGTGTGCACATACAACTATATAGAGAGAGACTTTCTTTGACTTTTCATGAGTTAATGTGAATTGTGCGTTGGAAGATGTGGATTTTGGTGATGACTTTGCCATTGTGACCATCTGTTTAATCTTAACGTTCTGATCTGGGAAATGTGACCTTTAGACAGGACATTATAATGGACTCCTCCTGTTATAGGATCCCTTGATTTTGTGGGTTTTGACATAAGAAAAGGAGTAGAAGAAACTGAATGTCATCCTTGAGTGCAATCCAGCTTCTACAATATTACTTTATGGAGCAATTTTGAAGGTTGTGTCAAGTATTCATTCAAGGAAGAAACAATTCTAATGCAAATTAAACGAAATAACCAGTCACTGGCATCCTCAAGGAGAAGGAAGTTTAGATAAGCTCAATTAAAAACAAATATCACTATAAATCATTTTTTCCACTTCTTGAACTTCATAGAAGTGCTGGTACACTGTGTGCTCTTTTGTGCCTGACTTCATTTGCTCGACATAGTTTCTTTGTTTATCCATGTTGTTGCATGTATCAGCAATTAAGAGCTGGCATTTTTCGGGGCTTCCGTGGTGGCGCAGTGGTTGAGAGTCCGCCTGCCGATGCAGGGGACACGGGTTCGTGCCCCGGTCCGGGAAGATCCCACGTGCCGCGGAGCGGCTGGGCCCGTGAGCCATGGCCGCTGAGCCTGCGCGTCCGGAGCCTGTTCTCCGCAACGGGAGAGGCCACAGCAGTGAGAGGCCCGCATACTGCAAAAAAAAAAAAAAAAAAAAAAAAAGAGCTGGCATTTTTCTAAATAGAAACTGTACCTCAGTCAAAAAGAAATGAAAACATTTAAAAGGGAAGAAGCAAACAAATAGATGTTATTTCCAAAATAATCACTTCCTGGGTCTTGGTACAGGCTGAAATTAGGATAGATGATATTATGGGACAGGAGAGATTAGTTGGGGAATATTTTTCTATGTCAGCAGTTATTCTTCTCTATGCAGGGCCCTTCCTTTTGCATAATCAGAAGGAAAGGGAAACTATTTTAGGTTTGTTGTATATCAGTTTTCTTCTGCGCAATCTCACTTAGGACAATATTAAATGCCCCTGTCTCCTGCAATATGAAGATGGCTTCTCACCTGCAACAGCAAGGCACCTGTGTGGATCTGCTCTTCTAGCGTGAGGTGGGGATGGGACTGACCACAAAGGTAAAGTCTAGACTCCAAACCTGGCACTTCAAGCTGTTCAGAGCCAGGCCCTGATTCAGACTGGTGTGCTCCCACTCCATTCTGATTCTGGGTGGCTTGCAGAGCAGCAGAGAGCTCTTCACTGTGGCACCCCAGGGCTAAATTTAAGGTAGTCGGTTTTCCAGAGTGATAATTCATTCAAGTCAGCTAGCATTTATTTACTAGTTACTGCATGCCCATCTGTTTTTAGGTAGAAATAAATCATGGTGTATTATTTTCAACTCTTTACCTTGTGTTCTCTTATTCCCTATCATCACTGCTCATATGAGCACCATTTGATATATTATAGACTTAGAGATACTAATCTCTCTGAAGAGAGAGAACCTTCCAATTTTCATTTTATTCCTGACATGCTCTTTCCCTGGGATATCTTTACTCATTCACTCGCTCACTCACTCCTTAAGGAAATGTTCTATTCAGGGTGATGAGGATACATCATAAGACAAAAATACAAAATTTTCTTTCTTCTTTTCCACAACTGTACCTACTACCCATGGTTCAAGAATCAGCTTAATTCCCATCTCCTTCAGGAATCCTTCTGTCTTCTGAGCTTCTGCAGGCCTTACCATCAGCATTGTCCTTGGATACTGCTTGCTTACACCTACCTTGTGACTTTTCCTGTACAAGATTAGATTGTTATCTAATTCTTGGTATGACATTTTCATCTCTCAGCATCATCATCATCTCCAGGGGATCATGCATTATATAATATATTGCTGGACTCCTGACCATTTCTGTCTCAATACATTGTACATAGTGAGTCTCAAGTGGACAAGGGAACAGATTTTGATCTCTAACAATTGTATGAAGGAGTGGATCTTGATGTCCAGAGGTATCCTAGATTTCAGGCTGAACTTCAGTATCTCTCAAGACGTGGGAGTGATTCTAAATGTAATTGCATTGAAAAGTCTATTAATTTGAAACTGAAGATGCCTCAGCACTACCTTAGGGCTTGGCATATCTCTGTCACTCAAAAAATGTTAATTGTCTGACTTTGTCTTGAAGATACCATGGGTGTTGCTTATCTAAAGAACTGGAAGCCTGCTAAAGGGTTTCTGAAACTCATAGACTGGGGCAGGATTGCAGGAGGCCTCCTTATTGGATTGGGTGCATTCGAACAATAGAGAATATTGAGTTGCCTGGAGTGGTTCTTCCCGAAGCCAACGTCACAAGCATGATCTTATTCCCAGTATCACTGTCTTTCTCCCTAAATGCAACTCCAAGGGAAGAGACTGGTTTGGCAGCTATAACATAAATGACTGCTCTCTGGATAAGTATATTTAGCATTGGAGAGTTGAGGAAAACTCATGAATTTTGAAAGTTGCCTTGGTTCCTGAGTTCTACCCAATTTTCCCTCAGTCAACAAGTCCTTACTAGATTCCCTGCCCTCATTCTTCTATTTACAGCAGGTCAACTTTGGAAGAAGTTGCCACAGGAGTGTGAGCTTCTTATGAACCCAAGTATTCAAGCAGAGGCTATATAAGCACCTCACAGGGCCTATGCTGTGTGTGGGTCACTGAGTTAGATCAGACACCACCCTCTCTAGGATTCTTCAATGTACACACATTTTCTCTGGATGTTTTGTGAGAAGAACGGTCCCTGAGGGGTGTGGGAGGGGAAGGCTGCAGGGAGAGGCTGCAGGTGGTCTTCTCAAGCTCCATCACTGTGCAGTGGGAATCCTGTGTAAGCTGTCCAAGAATAACCAGTGCACCCAAGTGCAACACTGACTTGCAGCCTTGAGTATTTCCACTTAACACTTTCCTTTCCATTTTCATTTCCTGAAAAGGAAACTCTTACTGTGGGGTATGTGCTTACCACCCACATACCCCACAGGCTTCTGTGAGGTTGAATGTGTTAATGGTTGTAAAGTGCTTTGACCTTCTCTCCTGGAAAGTGCTGCAAGAGTACAAAATATTATTATTACCATTTCACAGGCATTTTTCAGTTCCCACTGGTTAGTTTCATTCTCCCCTTTAATCTTGAATGCATTAAAATGGCTAAATAAAAAATATTTTGAGTAAATTAAGATACCCATTATTTTTTAAAGTTCTTTATTATATATTTTGGTATGCATCATCACCTCTTGACTTTCCACATAAACTGCTATGGCTAAACAGCCCTATAATGATATGGCTACTTAGCTATAATTTAGAATGCTATAAAGATTATTTAGCACAAAGAAGTATTTCCAGTTAAAATTTAGCAACTCCTCTCAAATAGATTTACATTAAATCTTAGACTGAATTTTAGAAACATTGAGCAGAGCAAAAGTAAAATCTAGTTCACGTTCTCATAAAATACCTACTCTTCCACTGCCTCTTTATCTCCTGTTTTTGTTTGTGGCAGGTACCTTTGTAGTTAGAACCAACCTACCTCGCTTTCCTTTCCTTCCCTCGTGCTTTTTCCCTCTCTCTTACTCCCTCCCCACTTCTCTTTCTCTTTCATCTTGTCTTCCAGAAAAACCCCGCAAGTGATCAAAACACTTCTTTAGTGTCTGGCATCCTAGATAAATATTCACTGTTGTTGTTTTATACCAGACACTGTTTAAGTTCTTGAGAAGACAAAAGAGAATGAGTTCCTGCCCTTAAGAATTACACAATCTAGAGAAATAGATGCATAGACATAAAAGCACATAAGTAACAGTATATTATTATAATGCTAATGTAGGGGATATAAAAACTGTTGTGAGACTTAATAATTTCTTCGGGAGCCAGTAAACCATAACAGTTAATTGTAGAGACTTTGGAACCAAACTACCTGCGATAAATCGTTGGTCTTTCTACTTACTTTCTGTGTGACCTTAAGCAAGTTGACAATCTCTCTGTGGTTCATTTTCTCTTCTGTAAAAAGAGGATAATACTGCCTTCCTCATATGGTTGTTTTGTCGTAAAGGAGTTTATGTATATAGAGAACATAGGTCTGTACCTGGAATGCAAAAAAACATTAAATAAATGTTAGCTATTATTTTTCCTGGGAATAGGAAAAGATCACACACACATCATTCACTTGGACTTCTTTTCAAATTATTGTCTGGTGTCTTCCATATCTTTGCTGGCTAAATTTTGTGAATGGGTTTTTACATTTTCTTTCCCGGACCCTCCTTTTACCCCATTAATCCTTCTTTTTCAGTTAATTTCATAGGCATAGTATTAATCAAAGAACCTGTGTCCTTCTGAATTCTGGTAGTTGTATAGGGTGAAGATTCCAGGCATCCTTTGACAACAGTGAGCGAAGACTGCCCCAAGGGCTCCTGCTGCTTCCCACTTCCCAATTACAGTACATCATTTTACTAGGAGACTGGAATGTCCCATTTGCATTTCAACCCACTCCATTTGGGCTTTCATTCTCATCAGTGTACTTAACGAGGTCACCAACTACCTTCATCTTGTCCAGTTCTCCACTGTCCTCTGACTTCAACCCTGCATCTCAGTCATTGTGAAAGGCCAAGTTTTAGGGAATATGAAGCAGTTTCTTTTTGATATCTTCTCCTTTCCCATTGTGTGTGCTTCCTGGGTTCATAGTAAACGTTTTAGTAGCAGCTGTCTTTCCTCTTTCCTCCTCCCATTGCTAGTGCTTTTAGTCACTGAGGAAAGACTCCAGTAAACCTATCCATGTTGATTTAGTACACTGACCTTTCCAGGAGCACTAGGAATATAAAAGAAAAATTCAGAGAGACAATACATACACAAAGGGATAAATCCATAATGCTAAAATTTCAGGTTCTGAATTAGGCATCAGGAGAAATTTGTGAGCATGGAGGCTCTCCCGTGTTCCTTAAAGCAGACAGTATGGACCACCATGAAACTCCTTTAAACCCCTGTCAGCCTGGCTGGAGATTTATCTCCACTTCGAGTTTACCTGTTCAGATTGAATAAGACAGGAAGTTCAAGGGACTGGAGGAATAGCCAGAAAATGACATGCATAAGAGGTAATAAGGGAAGAAAAGGGGCTCTTGCTTGCTCCTGTATCCCGGTATCTCTTTTTGACCTTTTGTTGTTGGTCTCATCTCCTAAATGTCAAATTCTTCTAGAAAAGTCTTGAGCATGGATCAATAAATAAGTGTGCTACCAGTTAATTCTTATTAATCTAAGAAAATAACTTGAATAATTGGAGATTTTGCAGGGAGGAAACCCTCAGCACGGGCTTAAATATTGTCCAAGAAGGAAAGAGTGTACAGCTGAATTTATTCACAAAGTTAACTGGTAGACTCAAGGTAAAGTTTTTAAAATACCATATAGTATATATTAAAACATCAGAATTAATTAAATTTGCATAATGATGAGAAAGCTGTGTATATGTTTGTGTGTGTCTCCACATGATGCAAAGTTTTCTGGGGTCACATCAAGTTTTATTATAGAAGATGTATAA
This sequence comes from Mesoplodon mirus, assembly GCF_964341445.2. NCBI lineage: Eukaryota > Metazoa > Chordata > Mammalia > Artiodactyla > Ziphiidae > Mesoplodon > Mesoplodon mirus. The sequence goes on along the minus strand of NC_138990.1, from coordinate 41,705,542 downwards.
CTCACAAATCAGTGGCTGGAATAGTCAAAGCTCACTGAGGAGCTATTGTGATATGGTTCCAACGAGCATGTTAGATTCTGGCATATTCTGAGAAGAAAATTGTGGTGACATGGTGCTACTGCCAATTGTCTGAATACGACTGACAGTCAAAGCATCCAAGGATAAAGTCGGGCTCATGATTTCCCTGAAACTACCAATTTTTTAACTCTAGGGGGTTGAGTTCCCAGTCAGATTTTCTTGTTTCCCAGACTCATCCTGGGCAAAACTGCGTTTTCCTTACTATACATTTGTCATCATATGGCCTCAGGGCCTGTTGTACCCTAAGTACAGTGGGCTTTCTTTCTGACTTGGGTAAGGAAACACAGAATTATAGGTGAACCATCTCCCATGGTGTTGTAGGGAATTGCCTTGTGACTTACCAACCGTTGAGACCTATATGTACTGAAGGCTGCTAGGTTAGACTCTTCAGATGTGCCTTCATTACTTTACACGCAACCCAATACCTCAGTCATTCCATGGTCCCAAGTGCTGGCAGGATCACATTTTCTGGTATTTCACTGGTACTTGCTGTCCCCCTTTGCCAAGCATTCATCTTCTGGAAACACTCATGGAGAGAACTTTACTCTTTGGAGTGCCATATCAACCCACCAGCAAATCCTGTTAGCTATACCTGTAGAATACGTGCACAAGTGGATCTTTTACCATCTCTATCACTACCTTGTGAGTCCAAAGCACCATCATCTCTGCCTTGGCATATTGCAATAGCCTCCTAAATGCATCTTCCTCTTAGAGGCTTGCTTCTGTGAAATCCATTCTCTATAAAACATCCGGAGCAGTCTTTCTAAGACTGAAGTTAGTACATGTTGCTAGTCTACTAAAAGTCTTGTAAGGGTTTCCTACCCAACTCAGAGCATAAGCCATGGCCCTTATCAGCAGTGGAGCCACCACATTGTCCTGTGTAAGCTGGACACCTGCTCTGTCCCCCTTCCTCCCCTTGTTGACCTCCCACCTCCCTGAGCCACATTGCTCTCCTTAAGTTTCCGCACAGTCACCAAGCGCGTTCCAGTCCAGGGCTTAATTTGCACTTTCTGATTCTCCAGGCTAGAATGATTTTTCTCTGTTATCCACATGGCTGCTTACTCATTTCCTGCAGATCTCTGCTGAAATATCACCTCGCAGAAAGGCCTTTGCCAGGGAGATCAGCTTGGTGCTTTGTGTCCACCTAGAGGGGTGGGATGGTGGGGAGGGAGACGCAGGAGGGAGGAGATATGGGGATATATGTATATGTATAGCTGATTCACTTTGTTATACAGCAGAAACTAACATACCATTGTAAAGCAATTATACTCCAATAAAGATGTTAAAACAAACAAAAAAAGGCCTGTGCCAAGCAGCCCAGGTGCTCACAGTCTCTCCCTTCAGCCTGCATCCTTCCTCTTCCTGTCACTTACCCTGGCCCCCCACACCACTCATTTTTGCTTTATTGTCTGTCTCTCTTCACTAGAACTGGGCACCATGAGCACAGGACCTTTTTCTGTTTAGTTTGCTATGGAATCCACTTATCTAGAATGATCTCTGACACCACATTCAGCAGATAAATGACTCAGTTAATATCCGCAGCCCGTAGCACACGGACTTCCTCATTTTCCTTATTCTTGTGCATTTGGCCACTTCAGTGTCTCCCTCTGACAAAAGACCTGCTGCATCTGCCTTCCTAATTGGACCTTCATCTTACCAGGAATTTAAGTTTGATATTTGTGTAGCTTATGTTTGATAATTCTGTTATTGCAGCTTTTAAAAATGCTCACCTAGAAGCAAACTTTACTTTCTGGGAAGTTTTAGATTTATGGTAGAGAATAGGGGAGAAGAAATAACCTCTAGTGTCATTAAATAAAATCAGGGCATTACCTAAGCCATTTATTTCAAAACCTTTATTTAGCAGTTTAGTGGCCTGGAGAAGGGAAGCAATTTTCCTTTTGTCACACAGCAAGTCAAATTCGGAGGTAGAATTCAAATATGGTGTTTTTTCCCTTTATTGCCTGTCCTTAGAATCAATTCCTGGGACCATCTGTCTATGATCTCCTTGCATGGGAGGGCAGGAGAGGTGCCTGTTCCTAGGCATTGCACTCTCAAGGGACAAAATAGGATGAGATTCTTGCTTTTCTCTATGGATCATCCCCTAGGACCTCTAGTTTCCTTATTGTCTATTTTGTCATGGAAACATTAGTCATTTCTCTCCTGTCTCTGGTTGTGTGGGGCATCATTTAATTCATTTAACTTGTCCAAATTACGCTTAAAATTCTAAGTTCTGACTACTTAGGTCATGGAATTCAATGTAAAAAATGTAAGTGAATACCTACTATGGGCTACATAGCCATTGTCTTTAATTGCATAGACAGAGTTTGAATTAACAATTGTGTTCATGGAGACACGAATTTCTACACTGAAACATTTTCTTCCTGCCAAAGCCAAATGTTAAATACATTCATTCTCAGCTGAAGTTTTAGAAAGCAAAATTACATGGTTTGAGAGTGAAAAATCAAAGTATCATTTTAGGATATGTCAGGTACAATTCTAAATCTGTGTGCAAGGCTTGGAGATTTGCTAAGTACAGATACAGGCTGGTATTAACATTAGCATTCCTGTAGAATACGGAGGAGCAGGCAAGGCTAGCTTGGCTGTGCCTCAGAGGGCTGCAGAGGCTTGATTGTTCACCTGACTTCTGTGTTTCTCAGAATATTTAGCCAGGCTTTGCCAGCACCGGGTTATCTCCTAGCTGAGCTACCTCTCTGCATCCATAAGCTCCGGAAGTCTGAATGCACAAGGCACTTTTCATTTCACAGTTTAGGGGAGCTGATTAGGTACACAAAAAAATGTACACAAAAAGATCAGAAGTCACAGCCTCTTAGCATAATTCATATCCAAACAGACCCTTGCATGAGCTATAATTCTTTTTCCATATTTTCTTTTACTTGGTGATCGTGTGACTCAATGATTGTTTACCCTTTGACTGAAATTCCTAAAAGAGGCATCATAAGGCATTTGTTTCAAGACAATGATAACTGTCACAGGAGGCCACCATGCTTCCCATGGCCTTACCTCACTCACCGTCGTGCCTATTATTACAGCATCCTCATAAACATAATGCTTTTTTATGCAAAAGTGAAAGAAGTCAGCACAAAAAAATCTCTTATTAGGGTTTCAAAGGAGTCGATTTTCAGTATCTAAGAAATGTATGAAGTAGATGAAAGGAGACAATCAGAAATGACATATCTTCATGATTAATCAGACAAATAATTCCATCATTGAAAAATGACTCAATGTTTAAGGTTTTTCTCTATTCCTGAACATCAGAATTATGCAAGACTTTGAACTCTTAAGTATTGGAAATGAAACTACAGAAAATGTTCACTCCATAATTTTTTTTAACAAAGTGGAATATTGTACTTAAAAGCATAAAATAATTACCCCTTACTGCCTGTCAGTTGAAAGTCCCAACTCCTAGGCCTGGACTCAGAAGCCATCCATAGCTGGAGTTCCCTTCCCTAGCCAACTTCATCTCCTGAAATTCTTAGCAGGGACCTTCTCTGTTCCAGTCATCCTCATCAGGAGCTTCTCCCTCCATCTTAAATACCTTCTCTGCACCTCTCTCTCTGAGCATCTTGATTGTCAAGAACCTATTGAAGTCTGTAAACTACTGTCAGCCAGTAGTCTATTTAGGTCTTCTTCTGCCCATTTTTGGATTGGGTTGTTTGTTTTTTTCATATTGAGCTGCATGAGTTGCTTGTAAATTTTGGAGGTTAATCCTTTGTCAGTTACTTCATTTGCAAATATTTTCTCCCAGTCTGAGGGTTGTCTTTTCATCTTGTTTATGGTTTCCTTTGCTGTGCAAAAGCTTTTAAGTTTAATTAGGTCCCATTTGTTTATTTTTGTTTTTATTTCCTTTACTGAAGGAGGTGGGTCAAAAAGGATCTTTCTGTGATTTATGTCATAGAGTGTTCTGCCTATGATTTCTTCTAAGACTTTTATAGTGTCTGGCTTTACATTTAGGTCTTTAATACATTTTGAGTTTATTTTAGTGTATGGTGTTATGGAGTGTTCTAATTTCATTCTTTTACATGTAGCTCACCAGTTTTCCCAGCACCACTTATTGAAGAGGCTGGCTTTTCTCCATTGTATATTCTTGCCCCCTTTATCAAAAATAAGGTGACCATATGTGCATGGGTTTATCTCTGGGCTTTCCATCCTGTTCCACTGATCTATATTTCTGTTTTTGTGCCAGTACCATACTGTCTTGATTACTGTAGCTTTGTAGTATAGTCTGAAGTCTGGGAGCCTGATTCCTCCATCTCCGTTTTTCTTTCTCAAGATTGCTTTGGCTGTTCAGGGTCTTTTGTGTTTTTATACAAATTGTGAAATTTTTTGCCTAGTTCTGTGAAAAATGCCATTGGTAGTTTGATAGGGATTGCATTGAATCTGTAGATAGCTTTGGGTAGTATAGTCATTTTCACAATGTTGATTCTTCCAATCCAAGAACATGGTATATCTCTCCAACTGTTTGTATCATATTTAATTTCTTTCATCAGTGTCTTATAGTTTTCTTCCTACAGAAATCATAAAGATCAGATCAGAAATAAATGTACCCCACGTTCAGCATCTCTCAACTAGCTTTTCTTACCCACAGTTAACATTTATTGTGGATACTTCTTTATCCTCTGTAAAAATCCTTAATTTTTTTCTTTTTACAGAGTACTCAAAAACACCTGCAATAAAGTTACAGCAGTAGAACTCTGCAGTCCCCATGTGTGAGATCATCAGGCAAAGCATTTGCCTGAAACAAAACAAAAGAAAACTGATGGAGTAGTTTAAAATAGATCATTATAGACCATCATTATGAAATGGTACTTTTATGTAATACTTTACAGTATATGGTGCACTTCACATTTCTTTTTTTTCTCTCCCAGTTTTATTGAACTGTAATTGACATACCGCACTGTATAAGTTTAAGGTGTACAGCATAAATTATTTGACTCACATACATCATGAAATGACTACCACAATAAGCTTGTGAAACATCCATCATCTCATAGAGATACAAAATTAAAGAAATAGAAAAAATATTTTTTTCCTTGTGATGAGAACTCTCAGGATTTACTCTCGTAATTTACTCTTCAATTATGTACAGCAGTGTTAATTATATTTATGTTGTACATTACACCCCTTAGTACTTTTTTGTCTTATAACTGGAAGTTTGTACCTTTTGACCCCTTCCTCCACTTCCACTTCTCCCCACCCCCTGCCTCTGGAAACCACAAACCCGATCTCTTTTTCTACCAGTTTGCTTGTTAGTTTTTGAAGTAAAATTGACCTACCACACTCTGTTAGTTCCCATTACAAAACATAGTGATTCGATACTTCTGTACATTTCAAAGTGATCAGCACTATAAGTCTAGTTACCATCTGTCACATTTCTTATTTTGTCCTATTTTACTTATTTTATTTCATCTCCCTTAATCCTTATATCTAGATTATCAAATATGGAGAAACTGAGGCCTAGAGGTTGTGGTGGTGGTGACCCATCTGAGATGAATAAAAAACATCTATGGCAGAAACTCAGTTAAGGCCACTTGTTCTTTCTACTGGAGCAGCTCTCCTCTTCCATAATTCCATACACAAATCTTGGAGGGCTTTATTAGTTAGAGGAGAAAGCAAAGCTGAGAAATCTTCTTTAAACTACTTTTCCCACATAGTTCAAATGCACACGAGATCAATATTTGAAGACTCTGCTTTAGTTACGATTCCCTTTTAACACACATCATTGTACCTTATGTACCATGTACTGCACAGCAGAGGGACAATATACATTTGGTGAGTAAGCAAATGAGAGAGTTTGTAAGTTAAGTAAACATTGTATTGAGGCAGGGAAACTGAAGTGGATCTATAAGCTTCTAGCTTGTAAATTTCCCTTCCTAAAGCATTAATTTCAAAAACTTGGAGAAAAATGCCCCCACCTTTCACATTATGTGGATACTATTACTCTGTGTTCTTCGGTAAGTTTTAAGTCTGGGATGACATGAATTCTGTTGCAAGGTGTTTACTTTTTAGGGTCATCATGAGCCTCTGTTAGAGACTGCTGTTTGAACATAGTTCAAAATCTGAAAAATTACTGTTTTTGTCAAACGTCAGCCATCTCTTTTATAGACAGGTGGGGTAGATTGTTACTTTGATGACTCCAGTGAACTGCATCTTCCAATATCCATCTCTTGGGGGTGCCTTCCCTTGAATCTGGGTCATGACCTACTTTAATAATTAAATTGTGGCAAGAAATCATGTGATGCCTTTTTCAAGCCTAAACATTAAGACCTGGATACTTTCACTTTTGTGGCATGGGAGAATCCAGCCTCCATGTAAGACATTCAACTACCTTTAGACCACCAGACCATGAGAAGCCCACCTGTGTGCAAGGTCATCAAAGACGTGGAGTCTTTATCCTTAGTCAGGACACTCCAGCTGATGCCTCATGAAACAGAGATGGACTACCTTTGCTGGGCTCTGCTCGAACTGTAGAATTGTAGCAAACTAATAAAATTGTTGTTGCTAAGATCTACTAAGGTTGGGATAGTTAGTTATGCAGTAATATGTAACCAAAACAACAAATAACCAGAAAATCGAGAGCCATCAAAAGAAGCAGAACAGATAACCCTGCTTTGAAAAAAAATAATGCATTAAAGAAAAAAAAAGCTGTTGTTATTTACTGCACTGTATTCCTTTAGCCTCTGTCCACATTCTCTCCTTCATTCCTCTCCCTGACTCCCCAGCTTGCCCCACTTCCCTCTTTCCCTGATGACATTAGCACCTCTGCTCACATAGAACAAGATATATAGTATTACAACACAGGAAAATAATTAAAAATACCCAAATAACAGCAACCAAAAACTAGTGTAAACTTTTTATATACAAATGGGCAAGAGGAACAATTTCTAATTAATTCCACTAATTGTTGCCAGCATTTAAGAATAAGATTTGCTTCTGTTTTATTGACTGTTTTTGTCATCCCGCTAATTACTCTTATCTGAAGCCACCGTATTTTAAATGAAACCTATTTGATCTGTATTTACTATCTACACCAGCAGTAATTCTGGTCCTTTAGCTCATATTCTTGAAAGGATTTTAAAGTCTGTATTAATTAATGAAGTTGGCACCCAGAGCTACAAATCATGCAATTTTTACTTTTTACTGCCACAGTCTATTTTGGTTTGTAATGTTTTTCTTTAGCTAGTAAACAAAGTTTCTAGCTTCCCAGAATCACTTTCAGGCTTTTCCATAAAAACTCATTACCATTAACTCTAATCAGTGGCTTGCAATTTCATAGATTTTTAGTAAAATGAATAAGAAAATGTTCCAGGTCATATCAACCTAATGTTTACCACTAAGGTTGTTACAAAGTGTTTATTAATCAATATTTTATTTTTTTAATAATATGAATGGTCCTGGTAATTACTCATTTATTTTTATTCTCTAATAAAATATTTTCTTTCTACCTTTCCTCAAATTACAAAACTCAATTAATAGTAGAGTTTGACGTTTATAACTTAATGGAAACATGCCCAAGAGACACTGATCTAAACATTCTCTTGTATATTATTAGGCATTCCATATATATATAATAATTATTATAAATAGTAATTATTATTAAATAAATAAATATAAATTATGCATAATAAAAACAATAAATCCTATTTACATTTATTTCTCAAAATATAAAGAATTTACTCTGGTGTGGTAAGAAGGGGACCTCAAGTTGAAATCAAAATAATTGTCTTTATAGCTGCCACTTAACAATTATGTCTCTTAATCTTTCTCAGCCTCAGTTAACCTTGTCTCTAAAATGCAGGTAATAATCCACTATCCCACATAGTTTTTCTGACCATCAAATGAGACCACAGGTGTGAAAGTGCTCAGCACAGGCATCTTGGGCAGAACAGTCACTCAGAAAATGTGTGTTGTCTAACTCTGAATGGTTTTGAATACTAGTATTTATAGAGTCAATAAAAGAGGATGCTATCTGGTAAAAATCTATATTACTGCAAACATTTGGCTATTCCATTGGTTCTTGGATAATTACGTTGCACCTTACTGCTGTGTGTCATCTGGATGGTAAAATAATCTCTCCTTTTCAGATGCATGAGTGTGCAGGTACAGGTTATATGGACACACTGAAAGCGGTTAGAATGTACAGGGTAGTTTCCACACCTAGCATAGCTCCCTGAAATGCTGAGTTACTCAGATGATGGGTGCAATTATTTACGTCCAGTTTAACAAAAAGTAGGTGATTGTTATTCATGCTGGGCCCTGGAAATGCAAAGCTGTCTCAGGCACATAACTTTCTTCCTAGAAGATCTCAGAACCTGTTTACAGAGACAAATACATACCCATCTGACCATGAAACATGTCACAATGAAATAAGCGTTAAATGTAAAGAAAAGAGCATTCTTTGGATCACAAAAAGTAGTAACTGATCCTCTGGAGATGCTTCAGGGAAGAGGTAAACTATTAACAGAGACTTCAACGATGAAATAATTCGGAGATTACCTCTCTTGGGACTGATCCCAGTCTATACACCTCTGTGCTGGGTAATTTAGATTGTCCTCCAGACCTACACTCCACCCTTCTCTAGTGTGTTCTGTGTGGAGGGTTTCTGACTGGAAGAGACTGTGTCAGTCGGCTCCTTTGCCCTGCAGGTTCAGGTAGGCTTTGACCATGGAGGGTGGGGAACCAGTGAAGACAACGGGTGAGTGAAGAGTGAGGTCAGGAGTACTTAACCTCCTGATTCCCTCCCTGTAGTCTTGCAGGGGGCTGGCTGCACCCTCAGATTTAGTCTCAGGTCTTATGAACTGTAAGCAGCCCTTCTGCTTCTGGAATCCAATTATTTCTTCCTCCTATGCTTCTTTAGTCTGGGATACCTGCATTATCCCTCGTCATTTCTCAACCCCTGCATACACCTTTATAAATAAACTTTTTTTGAATTTGACTTAGAGTATCCTACTCTATATTACATATTATATATATATATATTTTGTTTGACTAGTCTCTCCTATTAAAATGTGAGTTCCTCAAGAGTAGAAATCCCTTCTTTTCCATCTTCATATAATAGTGGTTCCTATAGTTCTCATAATGCATGCAGCTTTATTCTCATAATGCAGTGATATTTCATGGGATGATTTAGTATTTTATTCAGTAATCAGTTGGAATCTTAGTTTTTCTTGTTCACTGGATTATTTTTTAAAAAATCATGGACTTCATATGTGCAAGTTCGAAACAGAAGTTGATTCTTTTATTTATTTTTTTAATTTTTTTTATTTTTTTAAATTTTTTTTTACTTTTTCGGTACGCGGGCCTCTCACTGTTGTGGCCTCTCCCGTTGTGGAGCACAGGCTCCGGACGCGCAGGCTCAGCAGCCATGGCTCACGGACCTAGCCGCTCCACGGCATGTGGGATCTTCCCGGACCGGGGCACGAACCCGTGTCCCCTGCATCAGCAGGCAGACCCTCAACCACTGCACCACCAGGGAAGCCCAGAAGTTGATTCTTTTAGATAAAAACTTTGTTCTGGGGTTAAACTAGCCTAGTAAGTATTCTCTATATCTTTGCTAGCTTGACATGCAAATTTTATGATGTGGATGAGGGTGTTTAATTCTTTGTGCTATTATGTATCAGATATCTCTGTTTTCCTTCACAGTCCTTCTTCCTTTAACTGAAGTTAGCATGCCATATATTTTTTCCTACTAGGATTCACATGACAGATAAATGTCATTCATATGCATAACATACTTCATGGACTGTAACATGGATGAACGAGTGTGGGTTTTGCAAAATTTCATACTTTCTCGTGTTCAGTAAAGCATTAAACTGAAAGAGTGACATCATAGAACTCAACTAGTCTCAGCCGTGTTCTAATTCATTTTACAAGGAAAATCAAAGACAGAATTTAGTACTATAGCTAGATTTGCTTGTTTGCTTGCTTTGTAAAAATTACTTGGGCATGCGATACAATTGTCCACATGGGTAAGCCCTTTCCAGTTCCTTAGAGATTGGCTTTCCTGTTTAACTTTACCCATCTTTAAGGTCATGAAAAGACAGGAAATGACAAGCCATTTCTGTTTCTTAAAATATATTACTAAGTAGGATATGAGAAAGAAGTTACAAAGTCTCTCCCTTTTCTTAATTTTACATTCTTTGCTCTGCTTCATTGCCTGCAAGGAAGAGGAAGTTGAGAGAAGAGAGACTGAGCACTCTAAGTGTTTTGGGTGGAAAACTTTCACTTATTCAAAGAACTGATAGTCACTGGTTCTAGGACCTCCGTGGATTCTTTTTTATCTTTTTTTTTTAAGGGTAATGCTATCTGAATTTTGAATTTTATTTATTTTTTATACAGCAGGTTCTTATTAGTTACCTATTTTATACACATTAGTGTATATATATGTCAATCCCAATCTCCCAATTCATCCCACCACCACCACCCCCCACCCCGCTCCTTGGATTTTATACTTCAAAATCACCCCAGAAATGTTGCCACCATGATTCCTGTTTGTTCTCTTTCTCTATCTCTGTGTTGGATTTTAAGAGAGCCCAGTGACATGGTTTCTTTTTTTTTTTTTTTTTTTTTTTTTTTTTTTTTTTTTTTTGCTGTACGCGGGCCTCTCACTGCTGTGGCCTCTCCCGTTGCGGAGCACAGGCTCCGGACACACAGGCTCCGCGGCCATGGCTCGCGGGCCCAGCTGCTCCGCGGCATGTGGGATCTTCCGGGATCGGGGCACGAACCCGTGTCCCCTGCATCGGCAGGCGGACTCTCAACCACTGCGCCACCAGGGAAGCCCCAGTGACATGGTTTCTAAGCCCAGAATCTTTTGTAGTAAAACGACAGGTGAAAATGCCATCGATTTCTTGTTGCCTTGTTTCCAGGAACAAACTAGTTTGATGTTATTTCTTCTTCAATTTTTCCAGAACATCACATTCAGTTCTCAACTGTCCTGTTTTTGAAGAAAGATTAAGACTTTGGTTTGATTGAATTTTCCTTGAGATAGTTATTTCCAAGTACAGTTTATTAAAGGACTAACGTAGGATCAGTTCTGAATTCTCTGAGATCATACTCAAATTCAACATTGAATTAAAAGGTTTTTTTTTAATGTGAATCTTGAGTTATAGTATTTGTTTCCTATGCAAGGGGAGAGAGGATAAGTAAGAGTAGATTGAGAAGATTATTCTTCCTCCATTTTTGTATTTAATGCCTTTTCTTTAAATTTGCCCAGATGTTGATACAAATCTATTAAAATACATACTTGTTAAGCTTACTGTTGTGTTTGTTTCTTTGTTATTTACATGTTGCCGATTTCTGCAGTTGATTTAGAATAAAAGTTTGGAATGTGAGACTCTTAGAAGGAAATATTTTTTCCCTTTCTTTTAGGACTTGAAAGATGAGTCAAGAAGAAAGTGTGGTTTGGTACCTAACATTGCTGCTCACCTTTAGTGTCTCATAGTGCTGTGGAGGAGAATTCAATATACTTTGCCTTATTGGAAAGCATTCCATGTGGACAGATATCGGAGAGAAAGGAGCTACATATGCCCCATTTAACAACACAGATTAGTTTGCTATTGCACACGTATGTTCATGACACAAATTGGTAGATGGCACACCTGTGCAGATGGAACACCTGATTTGATGCAGTTGTGTGGATAGAACAAATAGATGGTACATACTTGTAGATGTAGGATTTTAGGAGACATCTGTGCTGAAACATTTCTGTGTGGATGACACATGAGGAGATCCTGATGTCTGAGCTTTGGTTGGGCAATTGGTCCATACCTTCCTAAAATGTACAGGGTGTACATTTCCTAAAATGTATACCACTTATGACTCTGAAACTCTGGAAAATATTTCCTTACTATTATCTCCCCCACATCTGAAAATTGTCAGGATCTTAGGATGAGGAGTCATGATCAGAATCATATGCAAAAGATGGAAAGTTTAAAACAATCCATCTTAATGTCAGATTTCTGCTCAGAAATGTTTAATATTATCTACTTGTTTGGTTGCAGGAGGTCTAACATGTTTGACATCGAATTCAAGGCCAACCACAGCCTAGTTTTATCACCCCACTCCAACTCTCTCCATCATCCCCAGAGGCACCAAGCAGTCTGTCAGGTTTGGTCTTTACTATCATCATATCTACTCTACTCATCTTTGACTCACTTTGTATGCCTTCTCAGGTCACTGTCCTTGCTAAGAGTTTTAATTTTCCCATCTCTCCGGTATCTGTTCATCCTTTGACTCCAGCTAGGAACTTCTCTCATCTGAGGAGATTTCACTGGGCCTCTCGAGATCCAATGATTTCTTACCTTCTTAAGCTTCTATAGAACATATTTTTTTGATGAGGAATTTTTCTGTTCCAGACAGCTCATTGTTGTTTCATGGGCGTGATTCTCTTCTCTCCCACCAAATAGTGATCGTTCCTTCTTCCGCCTGCCTCAGTGGTTGATCTTGTTGATTGTAGAGACAATATCTCCTATTTTTCTACTCCCAGACTTCAAGAGATGAATGCCTGTAACTAGCTGGGCTTCTCTTGTGCCTCCTTTCCAAGGTCTTCCTGGCAGGACTTGGGTCTTCCCAAACTCCAGTGTGTTTAGTCTGTCAGTTTCCTGAAAGTCAGGTCTTTTTTTCCTTCCTCCTCAGTTTCTCAAGCTGTGAATTCTCTGTAGTACAGTCTGGGTCATCTGCTCCTCTGAACATCCATGCCTGTATTAGCTCCCTTTGGTCTCTGTTTCTAAAACTCTACAGCATGTCAGGGTTTAAACCATATACTGTCATTAGAACCACGGGGCAGATTGTGTTGGCACAGATGGGAACTATGTGTGTTTGGGGTGTTAAGGTGTACAGGTCACCTGGAAAACCTCCTCTTTTAAGAAACAGAAGCAGCCCTGTGGCTGCTCAGTTGATGCATATTGATGGAACATTTAAGGAATGATGATTCTGCTTTACTGATTATCTTGTCTTGCTTCTCCAACAGGCTATTCCCAGATATTCAACGATTCAACTTTCAATTTTTTGTCATGTCTCTGAGCCACTTATTACCTGTCTCCTTCCTTAATTTTTATGTCCTTGAAAGTCTTCCTCTAACCTTAGCACTTATACCTTGTGCATTTTGCTGTCTGATGATGTCTGTATTTCCTACAATTTTCATTTGACCTGAAATCTCACACTAGCACCCATGTTCAATAAGTTTAAATGGAACTTTGTGATTACCTCTCAAGCCCCTCCTAGCCCTTGTCCTAATACCTTAAATACTAATTTTCAGACTTTACTTTAGTCTATTTTGGTGACTTATTAGATTTTTCTTTTAGCCTTCCTCCAGGGGACATCAATTTCAAACCGTCACAAGCACAGGTGCAACTTCTGCTCTTGTAATTCCCACCCACACTCCTAACTCCACTTTATCTCCTGATAACACCATATTAAGTCACTAATGGCTTGAGTTTGAAAGATTGAATGTTAAAAGCATAATTAGAGACTTAGGGAAACAAATTGTACCCATAAAATTTAGAATTAATTTCAGGAAATTAGGGCAATTCAAGCACCTCGTGCAATTTGAAATGACTTTTCTAAATGAACAACTGTGCCAGAAATCAGCCCCTTCATAATGTCCTCTGTTTCCTTTTTAACTTCTTCCAAGAATAAGGGCAGTTCAGTGGGGTAGGTTTGGCAAACAGCAATGTACATTTCTTGTCAGAATATCAAAGGCAAAGAGCTCACCTTAAAGTTAAGCTTTCTCTCTTTAGTGGAAATGGAAAATGGGAGGAGGTGTGTGGGTGAGACCAATCATTGCCCTTGGGCAAGCTTGAGAAATTGCAAGACTAGAACCTAGACCTTCAAAGAGGCAGTATTTCTGAGCCCAGGCTAATCATATCAGTCAGTAATTTCTCATTTCTTGTATCCAGTATTGGCTAACGGCACCATCCTAGTTCACACGCAGTCATGTTACATGCCTTCAGTCCCCTGTGCCTTTGCCCAGGCAAACTTTCCCTTATGGAAATAAATGCTGTGCAGCTTAAGTTGGTCAACCCAAACCCATCCATTCTTCTAGACACATCTACACCTCCTCCCCTCCCCACACATTCAGGAAGTCTTCTTTGATGGCCCCAGCCCCACCTGTCTCTCCTTTCTCAAGTCTACACAGAGACTAAAACAAGCAGTAGCAGTTCCACGAAAGGCCCTGTGTTAGCCACTGTAGGTGCAAAGAAGAAAACATATGATCCTACTTGTGGGAGGCAGCAGCTAATGTGGTAATAATAGAGGTATCTGTGGATAGGATGCCCTGGGGTCACAACAGGGATGTTGCCGGGCACTGCCCCTCCCCCTCCTAGCTATGTGGTTACAGACAGGTCATTGCTCTGGTCTTCAGCTTTTTCATTTTTAAAATGGTAAAATTAACAATTATTCTGTAGGGTGATTTTATATGTTAAATGAGCTAACGAATGTAAAATGCATGGTAAAGGTCTTACCTGTAGTAGGTGCTAAATAATTATTTCCTACTTGGTATTCGGGTTAGCAAATGGTTAAAGAGACTCCAGTTACAGGTTTGGTCACAGTTTGAGGCTTTTGGTGACTCCAGGTCAGACTTGTCTGCCATGCCATGTTTAGTCCTCTCAAGAGAGCAAGAATGAAGATTATGGATGAATCAGGGCATCTTCAACTTAGCCTTAAAAACCCATGGCTATGGATAGCAACTAGGGTTTTTCTTTGGTTAGAAAATTTAGGACAGCAAACCCATGGGATCTGAGTTAACTCAGGCTGGTGACGCTGGGTTGGCAGTAAACGTCTGGAAAATGTGAGTAAAACCAACGCAAATTCAGAGAACCACAAGTTTCTCTAAAAGATTAACCGTACAAATTTCTGCTCTGGGGGACTTTCTAGAAAAAATATTCTTCCAAACTGTCTTATTCCCTGCAGTCCCCAGCTGTCTCTCTTTTGGTGTTACTGAAGCAAAAGGAATAGAACAAAGAAAATCTCTAAAATTCAATTGAAAATACAGATTTAAAGCAAGCAAAAGGAGGCCCTTTAGCAGTCCTTCTCACTGGCCATGTAGTTATTTCGTGCACTGTGCGTGAGTTTTAATAAGACCTTGTTTCTGTCTTTGGTGAGAGGTGAAAAACTATTGCTTTTGTTGGAGAATTCTCATTTAGTGTCCTCTTACACTGATCTCAGTGCCCAAGGAGATTAGGAACTCATGTTCCTTACACTTAGGAGTAAAAATAACTTAAGGGCTAGGCACACTGAGAGGTAGAATGAGCTTTACCCACTGGTGGAAACTTGCCATGGTTCTTGGACTGTACCTGAAGGCTCACATCACTACCAGCCTGCTTGGGTAGAGTTGTCAGCAGGCACATGAAATGTATTCCTTTCTTGTATCTTGTGGAAGCCCTTAGTCCTAATTCATATTTGATCATATTAGAACTAGCATCAGTAGGTCGTAAAACTGCAGAATGCCAGAGCCAGAAGTTCCCTGAGATCAGTTATTGTCCATCCCTTGCTTCTATAGATGAGGAAACAATCCCAGAGAGATAAAGTGATATAAGATGCCTTTAGCTAATTTAAAAATAAAGAATAGAAACATGGACTCTTGACCCTCTGTCCAGTAATTTGTCTATTAAAATATGCTGTTGTAACAAACACAGAAGTGCAGGAACTATCAGAGATGAGAGAACATTGTCCTGGCCACAAAGTAGTTGCCTCTCCATTTAGTAAAACAGCTTTAGGCGGGTAATGCTGATGAAATACTGCAAATATCGCCTACGTTGCATTTAACTATAAGGAACACATTGAGCACTTACAATGAGCATATGTAATAAGACACTGTGGAGGGTTAAATAAGGGAACAAAAATGAAAAAAAATATGTCCATGCCCTCTAATAGCTACAATCTAGAGGGGAAATTGTACTTCTGATTCTTATACCAGTGGAACAGTGACATTTGCTCAATATTAAATTATGTAAGGGGAATGATTAGGCTGTGTACAATCTAAGAGTTCATGAAGAGGGTGGCAAAAAGAATACAACAGATATAAAGATCATGCTATGGAGGGGAATCTGGGGAGACTTCTCAGAGGAGATGGCATTTTCTCTGGAATTTGCATAGAGGCAGATCTTTGGTAAAAATTGAGAAATATTTCCTTTGAGTGGAAAACTTAGTAAATAGCCTTTCTCTCCATATTATCCAAATGATAATTGCATCCAGAAAAAGGTATGTTACATTTATTGAGGGAGACATCTAGAGGTGAGAGGAGGAGGCAGCGACTTAAGGGACTAGAGCTGTGAGTAAATTCCTACAGCTAATATCCAGGCACAAATTGGGATGACGTCTTGTGCAAGATGATGCCGAAAAGTCTGGTAGGGACCAGATTCTAAGATGTGTTATGTTTGTCTTTTGTATCCACTCTCAGCCAATAAAACTCTAAGGCCTCAGAATAGTGGAGTGGCAGAGATACGATTTTGATTTCAGAAAGAGTCTATCGGAACAGAACCATATTATGAATTTCTTGAGTTCCAGGCACTTTTGCCTGATGGGCATTTCCTTCTGTTAAAAATTTTGTTTAAAAATTTTTAAATTTTTAAATTTATATTTTATGACTGCATTGGTATAAAGGCGCACATATTAATATTATACATTAAGACATTTTCTTTGACCTAAAAGTTCATTTTTTAAAATTCTGATTTCAAAGGAAATTAAACTGTTTCCCTGGGCCCCTAAAAGTAATGTGAGCTTAAAACATTTTTCCTCTGAGCCTAATAAATAAGTTGTCCCTGATTCTAAAACAACACTTGAATTGTTTTAAGGGGCAAGTACTGGAAACAGAAACCAAGGAAGAGATTTTATCAGTGTTCTAAATGAAATTATAACTAACGGTTACAAGTTGTAATCCATGCAAAAACAAAAATTGAGATTGTTCTAAGTTAGTCTTTTACAAAACACACAAAGACAATACAAATGTAATACATAAAAACAGGAATACCCAGTTATTTTTAATCATTGTAAGGCTAAGAAATAACTGCAAAAGAACTGTGTATCATTATCCACATTAATTTGAATTTTGTGGCTTATATTTTGTCAAATATTGTTTACTATATAAGATTTTAATAATACTTTTCTGTTTCTCCTACTCAGACCTCTACTACTTAGAAGTATGCTAATGTGTACATGCAACCTTGTTAATTTTTCAGTTACTGGGTTATTCTAAGATGTATCTAGATCAAGGTCATCGATTTGACCTCCCAAGGTGCTTTATCTAATTCATTGAGGTTTCAGAGCTATCATCTAAGACTGTTGTTTTTTCTGATCTCTAGTAAAATTCCCTGTCTGTCATTGTAGGAAGCTCTCTTGTGAGTCAGTCTGGCTTCTTTCTTGATCTCTTGTGGAATTGATGGTTTTGTGTGAAAATCCCATAGGCCCTAGGTTTTGCAGCTACCCTGGAGGTGGGGGCTTGGTGGGATGCTGACATGTTCACTTTGGGGAGACTTCCCTCTCACTTCGCCAGAAGCATATTTTCTATTGCCAGTTCTTTTTAAGCCTTGACTATGTACCCTCAAATGAAGTAATATATTGCTGTCCCCATGCATTTTTAATTTTTTACTCAACTCTTTATCTCTTTAGTTTTTACTTAACTCCTTAGGGTTAAATATTCCCAGTCACACAACATATTTGAATAAACTCTAGCTTTCTAAATAACATTTAGCTCTATGTGGGAGGACTTATCAATTCATGTTTAACAAGTTCTCTGCCCTTGTAAAACTTAATAGTATTAGGAGAAGAGATAAAAAACAAGTCTTAATTATAAGAAGACTGACATCATATCAAGCATGTTTTCTGACCAAAGTGGTATGAAACTAGACGTTAACAACAGGAGGAAAATTGGAAAATGAACAAATAGGAGTAAATTAAACAACACACTCCTGAAGAACCGATGAGTCAAAGAAGAAATCAAAAGTGAAGTAAAAAATTCCTTATAACAAATGAAAATGGAAACACAACGTACCAAAACTTATGGGAAGCAGCAAAAGTAGTACTAAGAGGGAAATATATAGTGATAAATGCCTATGTTAAGAAAAAAGAAAGATTTCAAATAAGCAATCTAACTTTATACCTCAGAGAACTAGAAAAAGAACAAATAAGCCCAAGGTTATCAGAAAGAAGGCAATAATAAAGATTAGAGCCAAAATAAATGAAATAGTCTAGAAACACAATAAAAAAGATCAATGAAATTATGAGGTTTTTTTTAAATAAACAAAACTGACAAACGTTTAGCTTGACTAACCAAGAAAAAAAGAGAAATGACTCAAATAAATAAAATTATAATTGAAAGAGGAAACTACAGCTGATACCACAGAAATACAAAAATCATACAAGACTACTATGAATAATTATACATCAAAAAGTGGATAACCTAGAAGAAATGGCTAAATTCCTAGAAACATACAATGTACCAAGACTGAATCATTAAGAAATATAAAATCTTAACAGAACAATAATGAGTAAGGAGATTGAACCAGTAATCACAAATCTCCCAACAAAGAAAAAGCCTAGGACTGGATGGCTTCAATGCTGAATTTTACCAAACATTTAAAGGAGAATTAAAGACAGTCCTTCTCAAACTCTTCCAAAAAATTGAAAAGAAACGAACCCTTCCAAACTTATTATATGAGGCCAACATTACCCTGATACTAAATCTATATAAAGCACCTCAGGCCAATATCTCTGATGAATATAAATGCAAAAATCTTAAAAAAATAAAAAAAACTTGCAATCTAAATTCAACATCACAGTAAAAGGATCAAACACCATGCTCAGTTGGTATTTGTTCCTGGGATGCAGGGATGGTTCAACATACACAAATCAATAAACTTAATACACCACCTTAACAGAATGAAGGATTAAACATTACATTTTTATCTCAATAGATGTAGAGTAAGCATTTGACAAAATTCAACAACCATTCATGATCAAAAAAAAAAAAAAAACTCTCAACAAATTTAGTATGGAAGGAATGTACCTCAACATAATAAGGGACATATCTGACAAGCCCACAGCTAACATCATACCCAGTGATGAAAAGCTGAAAGCTTTTCCTCTGAGATCAGGAACAAGACAAGGGTGTCCACTCTTTTCACTCCTATTCAACATAATACTGGAAGTCCTAGCCAGAGCAATTAGGCAAGAAAAAGAAATTAAAGTCATCCAAATCAGAAAGGAAGAAGTAAAATTGTCTCTGTTTACAGATGAAATGATCTTATATATATAAAACACCCTAAATACTTCACCAAAAACCTGCTAGAACTAATAAACAAATTTAGTAAAGTTTCAGGACACAAAATCAACATAAAAAAATCAGTTGTTTCTCTGCACTAACAACAAATTATCTGAAAAAGAAATTAAGAAAACAATTCCATTCAGTAATAACAACAAAAAGAGTAAAATAGTTACAAATAAATTTAACCAAAGAGGTGAAAGATCTGTACACTGAATATTATAAAACATTGATGAAAAAAATTGAAGAAGACACAAATAAATGAAAAAAGCATTCCCTGTTTATAGGTTAGAAGAATTTATATTTTTAAAATGCCTATACTTCCGAAAGAGATCTACAGATTCAGTGTAATTCCTACACAAATTCCATGATATTTTTAACATAAATAGAAAAAAAATTCTAAAATTCATGTGGAGCCACAAAGGCTCTGAATAGGCAAACGATCTTGAGAAGGAAAAACAAACTGGAGGGATCCCACTTTCTGATTTCATAAGATATTACATAGACAAATGGAATGGAATAGAGAGCCCAGAAAGAAATCCATGGATTTATGGTCAACTGATCTTTGACAAGGGTGCCAGAAGCATACACTGGGGAAAGCTGGTCTCTTTATTAAATGGTGCTGGGAAAACTGGATATCTATATGAAGAAGAATGAAATTGAATGCTTATCTGACACCATAAACAAAAATCAACTCAAAATCGATTAAAGCCTTAAACATAAGACTTGAATCTCTAAAACTACTAGAAGAAAGCATAGAGAAAAATCTCTTGACATTGGTCTGGGCAATATTTTTTTTTCCTTTGATGTGACCTGTAAACACAGGCAGCAAGAGCCAAAATAAACAATATTGAATAAAATGGAAAAGCTTCTACACAGCAAAGGAAACAATCACTAGATGACAGATAACCTGTGGAGTGGGTGAAAGTAATTGCAAACTGTAAGTAAGTAAGTAAATAAATAAATAACCAGCCCAATTTAAAAATGGGCAAAGGAATGTAATATATATTTTTCAAAAGAAGATATACAAATGTCCAAAGGTATTCACATCAGTAATTATTGGGGAAATGCAATTCGAAACCAGAATGAGATATTACCTTACACCTGTAGAATGGCTATTAGCAAAAAGACAAAAGATAGACCTTGAAGATAGTGGAGGAGTAAGACATGGAGATCACCCTCCTCCCCACAAATGCATCAGAAATACATCTACACATGGAACAACTCCTACAGAACACCTACTGAACACTAGCAGAAGACCTCAGACTTCCCAAAAGGCAAGAAACTTCCCATGTACCTGGGTAGGGCAAAAGAAAAAATTAAAAACAGAGACAAAAGAATAGGGATAGGACCTGCACCTCGGGGAGGGGGCTGTGAAGGAGGAAAAGTCTCCACACACTAGGAAGCCCCTTCACTGGTGGAGAAGGGTGGGCATGGGGCGGGGGAAGCTTCGGAGCCCTGGAGGAGAGCACAGCAACAGGGATGCAGAGGGCAAAGCTGAGAGATTCCGGCACAGAGGATCGCTGCCAACCAGCACTCACCAGCCTGAGAGGCTTGTCTGCTCACTCGCTGGGACAGGTTGGGGCTGGGAGCTGAGGCTCAGGTTTCTGAGGTCAGATCCCAGGGAGAGGACTGTGGTTGGCTGCGTGAACACAGCCTGAAAGGGGCTAGTGCACCACAGCTAGCCGGGAGGGGGTCGGGGAAAAAGTCTGGACCTGCCTAAGAGGCAAGAGACCATTGCTTGTCAGTGGATGAATGGTTAAAAAAATATGGTACAGAAACACACACACACACAAAGAAACATTTTGCTGCCTTAAGAAAGAAGGAAATCCTGCCATTTGTGAACATATTGATGAACCTGGGGGACATTATGCTAATTGAAATAAGCCAGGCACAGAAAGATAAATACTGCATGATCTCACTTATACGTGGAATTTTTAAAAGTCAAACTCATAAAAGCAGAGAGTAGAATGGTGGTTGCTAGAAGAAGAGGTGTGGTGGAAAATGAAGAGATGTTGGTTGCTCAAACTGTACAAAAGTTTAGTTATGTAGAATGAATGATTTCCAGAGATCTAATGTACAGCACGGTGACTATACTTATCCTGTACTGCATACTTGAAATTTGATAAGAAACTAGATCTTAAGTGTTCTCACCACATACACACTTAAAAAGGGAACTGTGTGAGGTGATGAATATATTAATTAGCTTGATTGTGGTAACCATTTCACAATGTATATCGAAACATCATGTTGCACACCTTACATATGTACAAATTTTACTTGTCAACTATACCTCAATAAAACTGGGGAAATAAAAAGGATGCGGGCAGGAATTTAGCTCTAAAATAGAACATGCGTACCCCCCAAAATCCATTCAATGAAAAAATATATATATTAGAACTTACAATTATGGTTATTTATCTTATCCTTTAAAATATTCTGACATATTCACTTTACATAATAGTCTATTTGGACAGTAATGCATATGTATAATTTAGATGTGAACAAACGTACATATTCCTGGGGCACCAGCTAAATTCTTTCTACTGATGGACTGTATAATTAAGATAATGAGATCTCTGATTTAGGTGGATCATTACTTTTTGGACTGTCTCTTTCATTAGTCCTAAAGCATTAACAACTTATTTCAGACAAAGGAATGTCCTCACTGTCCCTTGAAAACACCATGATTTTTTCCACTTCTGCCATCTGACCTTTGTGGCTCTTAATATTCTGAAGATTCTATTACTTTCTCTCTGTCTCCCCAAATAATAACCAACTTTCAGAGACCTGTTCAAAGATTCTCATCCATGCATCATTCCCTGGACACTCTAACCTCTAACTCAGACTGTTCTCCTTCTCCTGGGCGCTTAACCAAGGATTTGTAGTCACTCAGTCCAACATCTCTTGTGTTGATCTCTTTGTCCTAGGGTGGTGTTATTCTCTCTGTGAATCTTTGCACGTCATCCCAACTTGATTGCCAGCTTCTGAGGGCTCTTGTGTGTCTTTCATTTCCCAGAACCTCCCTTTTGCGGTGGTTACAGAGATGAGCCACGGTGGGGATAAGAACAATGTCTGGTTCAACAGACTTTTGTCAACTTCAGTGTGGTAAGTGTTAGCCAGTGTTTGGCAAACCACTGAGTAGTGTTTTCCTGTGAGAGTCAGTGTTCAACATAGATGCCTACAGAAAGAATGATCCTTGGGTAGGGTGCAGGAACATGGCATGGTAGAGAGAGCATAGACTTTAAAAAAAAATTTTTTTTTTTCATTGAAGTATAGTTGATTTACAATGTTGTGTTAGTTTCTGGTGCAAGCAAAGCGGTTCAGTTATATATACATATTCTGTTTCATACTCTTTTCCATTATGGTTTATTACAGGATATTGAATATAGTTCCCTGTGCTATACAGTGTGACCTTCTTGTTTATCTATTTCATATAGAGTAGTGTGTATCTGTTAATCCCAAACTCCTAATTTATCCTCTCCCTCCTTCCCCCTTTGGTAACCTTAAGTTTGTTTTCTATGTATGTGAGTCTGTTTCTGTTTCGTAAGTAAGTTCATTTGTGTCATATTTTAGATCCTACATGTAAGTGATATATGATATTTGTCTTTCTCTGACTTACTTCACTTAAGAAACAGGTTCAAATCCCAGCTCTACTATTTATAAATTTTGGATATGTCTCTTAAATAGTCTCAGTCTGTTTCTTTATTTGTAAAACAGAAATAGATCCAGGCATGCAATTAAGATTATATATCATGTAAGTAAATCCTATAGTAAGTGTTCAGTGTGTGGTCGGTATGATAATGACCTCCGAGGCACACACTAGTAGCTCAGTAAGTCCTGTCTGTTCCTTAATAGTTGAGAAGCTTCATGCACTGATTACTTGTCACCTCAGGGCCTCACACAGTCTCCCCAGTTCACATGATCCGACTAGTCATGCCTACTTAAGGTTTTTAAAGGATTTAGCAGCCTGCCATTTACAGACTAAGACTTTGCTCTCACTTATGCTCTAGCAGAAGCCCCTCAAAGGGCTCTGACACATCCCCTTTAACTCAGCCACCTCCTTCTTTCTCACCCAGAGGCCCTTCTCTGTGCCCTGCCTTTGCAGTTAATGGAGAGGAAATCTCCGATGCTTGTGTGGCTGCTCTTTGTTTTTGTATTTTGTTTTGCTTTGTTTTTGCACTTGAAAACAAGCAGAGGGCCTAGGTTTTCTCCAGGCAGCTTGGAATGAGCAGGATTTAATTACTGCTGACGGGCTGGTACAAAAGGTTATCCAACAGTGTGCGATCTTATTTGGCACTGAACTTTGAAGTTGAGAATTATGGATTGTGGAACAAGATACAACTGTCTGCTGCTGTCCCAGAGCCAGGAATATAGAATTTAGAGGAAACTGGGTTAGAGCTGATGGGACCTCTCAGGGAGGTCAGGAAGAAACCAACTAGCCATCCATAAAGCTGTCAAAGCAGTTATTTGAAGGAAAAGGCTCAGCCTTCTCTTCCATGTTTCTAAAAACTTCAAATATAAATAGACAATTCTGCATCAACATAGATAGGAAATGGGCAGCAATTGAGGTCATCAAACTCAGAAATGAAACTGAGGTAACCTGTCATTGCTCGGAGGAAAAACTGTGAAATTGGTAGCTACAGCCCAGGCTGGGGAGATGGTGAAGGAGGGAAGAATTTTTCTTTCACATTTATCTAAAGCCATGAGAGAAACGGGGTGACCAGAGAGTTGAGGAAGGGAAGGTAGTCAAGACACCATTGTTACAAATGCAGGGCAGAGCTGGGAGCCAAGTGTCCAGCACTCCTTTGATTTTACCTTGAAAAGGCAGAGCTGGGATGTCTTCTGACTTGGAGAATTGTACTTCTCATGCTTCTTTGCTAGCAGCCAGACTGTTTGGCATTTTGTGACATGGTATCTGGAATCCTAGTCTGGGTCTTGATAAAATTGGGGAGTTGGCATATAGGTCCTTCTCTCTACCATTCTTTGGGCAAGTATTATTCTTCAAACCTCTGCTCTTCCCAGGTATCCAGTCTATTTAATATTCCTGCAAGTCTGTATTGGCTATGAGGCAAGCTGTTAATTATCTAACCTACCTCAAGTCAGCAAAGTTTCATATCCCTAGGGTCTTTTCAGTGCTTGGAATGGTGATAGTTCAAGGTAGTTGAACTAGATAGAGCCTCCAACATCTAGCTGAATTCTGCTATGGCCAATTGACCTTGGGAAAGCTCCTCAAAGACAGAATTTATTCTCTCTTCTTCAACTGTCATCTATATCCACTACAGTTTTCCAACTGGGATTATCAGGCTTGCCCCTGCTTCCTAGGCTAGTTGATAAGTACTTTCCGTGTCAGGAATCTCACTGTCCCTAGAGTAGATCACATCATCTTTGGACAGGTCTGACTATTACAAAGGTTTCCCTGCTGGTAGAGCAAAAGTTTGCAAATTTACTGATTCATCAAGCCCATACAAAGGGCTGCTGTTAGAATTCATCAAATTGTAACATTTTCTTGGATGCTCATTTTTAACAAAAACATATCCAGTGGCTACAAGGATGACCTTTTCAGTCTCCTCACCCCTGCATGCTGGAAGTCTTCATTTCCTGATGGCTGCTGCTAATATAGGACACATGTTGAAATGTTTATGCTAATTAGGCTTTGATTGGAATCTCAGAAACAAGTTAAAATGACAAGTTTTATCCCATTGATGAATTAATTAATAAAATGAAGTCGCTGTTACACTGTTTGAAATCAGCCCTCTGATTTTTGCAGGAAACAGGAGGATTTTCTACTCTAAAACCCAGTAGTTTTTATGCAAAAAGCTGTGGAGGAGTTACATGTTTTCAGGTAGAAGTACTGAGGGATGAGGAATCTTTCTTTTGGTGAATAAATGACTAGGAATGACAGATGATAAGAGTAGGCATTTTTTCACATGACTGTGTGTATGAATGAAAAGGAGATATTGAAAGAGCAGGTGATATAGAGGAGTCAGTGGCCTTATGTCTGTGATTCTAATAAGCTAACATTTTCCCAACTGAGCCCTGTTTGGAAATTCAGCTTTTCATTTATGTCTTAGAGTGTATTAGGTTTCTCCAGAGAAATAGTACCAAGGAGATATCTATCTATCTATCTGTCTGTCTGTCTATCTATCTATCTATCTATCTATCTATCTATCTAATCTATCTCCCATTGAGGAATTGACTTACACAATTATGGAGGTTGAGAAGTACCATGATCTGCCATCTGCAAGCTGGTGGTGCACATCTGGTCAGCATCTGAAGACCTAAGAACCAGGGGAACCCATGATGTAAGTCTCAGTCTAAGGATAGGGGAAGACAGATGTTCCAGCTCAACAGGCAGGTAGGAAGCAAAAAAGGCAAACTCCTCCTTCCTGGCCCCTCAGGTCCTCAAGGGATTGGATGATGCTAATCCATACTGGGCAGGGTAATCTACTTGAAGGAGTCCACTGATTCAAATGCTCATCTCATCTGGGAACACCCTAACAGACACACTGAGAAAGAATGCTTAATCATAGTACCTGTTGGATCAAGCAAATTGACACATGAAAGGAACCATCATGCAGTGTGTCCTGGATAACATGCTGGTGAGGTCAATCATTGTTCACTCTTGGTCAGGGCCCTGAAAAAACTCACTTTTTCAAAAATTTAAAATAATTTTTGGCTAGGTAGGAACATATATATTCTCAAGGAAGTAAACATGAAATAGACTGTCTATCCAGGGAATTAGTCCTTCGTTTGAATCATTTGAACTTCAGAAATTATATCATGAGAGGCTCATCCTATGATGAACAATGGGTGCACTCATACATGTTAGTTTAATAACCTCAAATTCCAGAGCATCCTGGAGAGTGCAAAGGGCTCACCCCAAATGACACAGTCTGCCTATGGTGAAATGGGACAAAATGCATATTTCCTCTTCTGGTTTAGGATTTTTCTACCATTTTGATTAAGTGAAACAAGGCATTGTAATGATGTCAGAAAAAACAATAAATCAAGGAAGTTGAAGTCTAAAGACAAGACATGAATTGCCTAAGACCACCCAACAAATTTGTGTCAGACAGCTGATAAGGCAATTCTTTCACCAAAACCATCGATGAGCAAACTCAGACTTTATTTTTGTTGGCCTATCTAGTCTCTGAGTTAATGTTTAAAATAAGAATTTTAAAATGTGTCCCCAGTACATGACAGCTTGTATGTTCACTTTGGTCAATCAGGCTGATGAAACACACTTTGTCCTCAATGACTGTGATTTAGATAGACCTTGTATAAGTAGTAATTCCTTATTTTGCAAGTCTTGAGATTGCAAAGTCTTTAATAGATTCATTAATGTTCTTTCTTCACAGGGAAAATAACCAAAGTTTAATACAGTTTAATTCTAATATGCATATAATTTGGATTTAGGATATGCATGTCATTATGTGAGCTAAAATACAAAGATGAATAAGTTCTGGACCTTGCATTCCTTGGACTGATTGTGTATTTATGAGAACAGATTTTTTTTTTTTAAAGTAACTTTGATACAAAGCGGAATGAACCCTGTTCTCCAGGAGAGGAACATACAGGAGGCTATAGGAGTTTCTAATTAGGAACAATTTAATGGGCCAGGGAGTGTCTAAAAAGCTGCATGAAACAACTGGTATTTATGTAAAGCTTAAAGAATTAGTGAGATTTTTAAATGGAGAAAAGGGAAAGGCAGCCCTTTAAAGCCACAGGAACAGCACTGAAAAGAACCAATGTACAAGAAAAGGAAATACATGCATGGGTGAAGTACAGGTAACCAGTCAAGACTATGATATTGTTTGTGAGATACACACAGAGGCACAAACACCCATGCCTATTTATTTATTTATTTATTTATTTTATTTTTATTTATTTTTGGCTGCATTGGGTCTTTGTTGCTGCTCATGGGCTTTCTCTAGTAGCAGCCAGTGAGGGCTACTCTTCGTTGTGTGCGGGCTTCTCATTGTGGTGGCTTCTCTTGAGGCGAGAGCACGGGCTCTAGGCGTGTGGGCTTCAGTAGTTGCGGCACGCGGGCTTCAGTAGTTGTGGCTTGCAGGCTCTAGAGCGCAGGCTCAGCAGTTGTGGCGCACGGGCTTAGTTGCTCCTCAGCATGTGGGATCTTCCTGGACCAGGGCTCGAACCTGTGTCCTCTGTGTTGGCAGGCAGATTCTTAACCACTGTGCCACCAGGGATCCCATTCATATTTATATATCCTGGACTGAAGTTTATAAGGTGCTTCAGTTGCCAAGATATACCTATGGAGGTCAGAAAGAGACAACTTTTTTTGTGTAATGATCACTTATTATCTAGAATTGAGAATGAGCTCAGCATGCATTTAGTCATATATTTCCTCCCCTGTCCGAAAATGACACAGTTATAGCCTGTGGCTGCAACCCAGTGGTGGTAAATGGAAGAAAGACTCATATCTCTTCTGCTACATGCTCTCAGGTAGCCTTGCTATCTTCCTTATATTAAAGGAATGGATAAATTTAGCACGGACCTATAATTTAAATAACTGGCAATTCACTATTTAAGTGCATTTGGCAGAAAACATATTTATTTTCTGGCTTCAAACTGCAGTAGACCATAATTCACACCAGATTTAGAACCTGTTCAGAAACACTTAAATTAATGAGATACTACCTATGTCTGTTTTTCAATAGCTATAGTCATGCCACCTAGTGCAAGTCATTGGTTTTTTTTAGACCCCCATTAGATCAAAGCCCAGCTCAGGGAAATGTTTATCTAATTGGTAAGAATGGCACAGGATTGATTCAAGCAGTTCTTTCTGAGAACTCTATATAATTCTCACTTGCTACATTTTTTTAAGTTAGGGTCATATACTTAACTAGTAGGTGCCAGGGTTTTTATGTTCATTGACATCTCACACTCACTTTCTTCCTAGTCAGTTTATTTTGCATGCTTTTCTTTTGTACATAAACTATGAATGAAAGCTCAGCAGAGATTAGCTAAATGGGATGTTATGCTAATGAGAACAGTCATGTGGTTAGTATCCAATGGTCCTTCATTGTTATGGGGTAAATGTCTTGTGTACTTTTCTCATAACATTACAGAATGTTCTCTTCCAGCAGATTAGCAACTGTATCACATTCAGCTATATTTTTAGGCTCTGGGTAATTAAAAAGTTTGCTTCCTAAGGTAGCTTTCAGTGTGAAACACTCACAACTGTAACAGTATTCATTTAATTTTTTTTTTTTTTTTGCGGTAAGTGGGCCTCTCGCTGTTGTGGCCTCTCCCATTGCGGAGCACAGGCTCCGGATGTGCAGGCTCAGCGGCCATGGCTCACGGGCCTAGCCGCTCTGCGGCATGTGGGATCTTCCCGGACCGGGGCACGAACCTATGTCCCCTGCATCGGCAGGCGGACTCTCAACCACTGCGCCACCAGGGGAGCCCCCATTTAATATTTTTATATGTATATATTCTTCTTCCACCATTCAGAAAAAATAAATAGACTGATACAATATGGAAATATGATATCAGTTTTGCAATAGTCATTATTCATTATAAAACATTCTTCTTGTATTAGAAAGAAATAAATGCTAACTGTAAAGATGACAACTTAGATTAGGTTTCCCTATTCCACTCTACCCTCAGAAAATTCCACTCAGAAAATATTCCACTCAGAAAATATCTATATAAAAATTTGTCAAATTAAATGATAAATTTTTGTTCATAGCTGAGGAGTAACTCTAAGGTTGAAATATTATGATTGGCTATAAGAACAAGTATCATTTTGTTTTTACTGATATCTGTAATATCAGAAAAGGATTTTCTTCCTTGAAAGCCCTTTGATGACAACAGCATACTTACTTTTACATCCTGCCTGTATCCAGCAAGGGAATATTTTATTTGATTAAGAAGAAAGGGAACTAGAGAAGGGGGAGTATAATTTGTTAAGGAGCAAAATAATAGGTTCTTATAGGAAAAGTAAAATCATAAATCTGCCATTTTTTACTCCTCAAACCCTGTCCAAGGTTTCGGCCCAGCAGATGTCATGGAGACATCACGGGGTGCATTTGGAGTTCAAGGCCTAGACTTACCAAGTTGCATTTCCAGCTTTGAGCCTGCCGGCTGATAGAAGAGAGGAGTGGAAGACAGTTGGGAACACATGCTACTCAGCACAGGTTCCACTGGATGTAATAGGAAGTAGGAGCATGAAACCCAGGTCCCAGTTAATGAGGAATAGTTCCCACAGGGTCCTGAAGCAGCAGGAAGAAATAGGCACACAAGGGGTGGAGGTCTTCAATTCGAGATTGAGTAATAAACACATTGAGTAATAAGACTCATTTCCCCCACCCCACCGGATTCCATAACACACATTTCTATTTTAAATCTTGTGCAATAAGGCAGGAAGAATTTGGTAATCATTAGGAAGGAAATTTGAATTAAGCTCTTATTCTATTTTCTTTTGCTCTTAAGACCAAAATTCTGCCCAATTTGTTAATTCCAAAGAAAAAGACAACTAATCCTTCTAACAGAAATCATCAGGGTTTCTTAAGCATAAAAATGAATAAGAGAGATGGAAAGAAGCGTTTCTGCATGAAAGTTAATTTTATGATATTGTAGCATAAATTGTGACCTGGCAGTTCCTTCTGCAGTTTAATAGAACTGGCAGCAGGCACCACGACTTAAGCAGACTCTCTATAATGAGAAGCAAAGACAAATCAGTGTGAAGGACAGGGAGAAGGGCATTACTGCCTCCCTCCTGGAAGATTAAAAATAGTAAAATATTGCAACCAGAATATATCTAACGGGAGATACTATCTCAGAAAGAGAGGGAAAAAAAAAGATTTTAAGAGACTGCCATAGCCCAGTGTCTGACGAACAGAGTCAGAGAGCCTGGTGCTGGCATTTGAAAGAAGTCTGTGAGGGCTGACCATTCTCCTTCCAAAGACCTGGTGGCAGGTAATTTTTGACATTATAATTTTGAAATGGGACAATTTTCTAAAGCATTATTAGAGTAAAATGAGCATGTTACTTCTTCTGCACTGTTAAATGCAGGCAAGAGACTTGGGCGTACTAAATAAATGAGAGAATTTATTATCAGAGGACAAGAGTCAGCCTGTGCTGCCAAACAGGCAGGTGACTTCCTCAAAGAGTGCTGTCCTGAGGAGCCCAAGCACGTGTGATGGGTCTGCTCTGAGCTCTGTATCCACAGGAGCTAGATTAGAGCAATTTCCAAAATTACACAGGGCAGGCAGCTTCTAAATCTCCTAGCAGAACAGCCATATTATCCTGAGGACTTGCAATAACAGGAATTATATGCAATTTTCTGATAATGACTCCATTAATGTGAGTCACTGCTGACAATACAATTTGTTTAACATCACTGGATTCCTAAATCTTATATTCTATCACTCTGAAATCCATCTCTACCACCACTGCCATCATCATAATGGTTGTCATCATCATCTTCATCAACATCATCATTGTCATCGTTATCAGCAGCGGCAGCAGCAGCAGAATAGCTATGGACATGTTTAGGTTCACCAATATTATCTTTTCTTAATTTCACTAACATTTAAAAAGGAAAGAAAAAAAGCATGTCTTTACCTATTCAAGTGTCAGTTTTGTATTCAATGTGTTTGATTTCTTCTTTGAGAAAATAGGACCCCAAATTAATTAAATTTGGGCCAGGTATAGCTTAACTTTAAACTGTCTTTTGTATCAAGGGAAACTGCCTTGGCAATTAGGGTGCTTCACATGAACGCTTGTAAATATCCATTATTGTACATTCTAATATACCTGGACATAGAATAGAACCTATAGCTCATGGTCTATCTGATTTACTAATTGGGAGCAGCAACTGCACCTAGTGTTTTGAACCTGAATTAATTAACCAAAACAGATTAAATTGTCTTTGAGCTATTCAAGGGAGTGACACCAAAGGCAGAAGTGAAGTGAGGAGAGGACAATTTAACGTCTGTTAGTCACAAAGGTCAGCTTTTTTATGTAGCAGATCATTAGAAACTCTTCAAAGGTGGAAAGAAACTAACAAAACAGTCTTAGCTTCCCACACAAATATGTAATATGCTTTTCCTTCAACCAGCTTTTCTTCTGGTGATAGGGGCTTTTCCCAGGACACAAAGAGTTGTATTTTTATCTATAAAATTTGCTCAATCAACAGAGTTTTTAAGTCTGTACATGAAACTGTCTCTTGAGTTTTATTCCCTCATTATTCCTGAAGCCACCACCAACTCCTGGTCCTTGTGACATTCCTGGATTACTGCATTTATCTCCTAAGTGGCCACATTCTCTATTTTCTTCTTCTTCTACCTCAAGGTCAAAAGTAGACCAAACTACCACACCGCAAGCATTTCACCTCCTTATCCCCTTGCTCAGGAAAATATCATAGCTCCCTCATTGCCTAGCGAACGTGATTATAACCTCCTGCCCTGGCTTCCGGGACTCTTTGGAAGCTGGTTCAGAGTCACACAGTTCTAGCAGATCTCTATTCCCTTCCATGGTCATGTTGGCTTTTATTGCATACACACTTTGGGTCCTTTTCTTCATCCCCCCACTATTAATATACCCTAATCTGCCTTATACCACATCTCCACTGAAATGGTTCTTGTACAATCATTAGTAATTTCCACATTAGAAGAGTTCTTCCCTGTCTCTACCATACTCAGCTTTTCATTGTTTGATCCTCTCTTGAAATATTCACCTATCTTAGCTCTTTTGACAAAAATCTCTTCTGGTTTTTCTACTACCTCACTGGATACTCCTTCTGGGCCTCTTTTGCTGGCTCCTCCTCCTCCTCTGTCTCTAAAATTTGGGTTTCTTGGAGTTTAGTCCTGGACCCTCATATCTTCACTCTCTGAACTTCCTGCTTAAATCATTGCTGTGTCTTTTCATGTGTTTCCATTTGAATCATTGTTTTAATAGTAATGGTATTCAATAACAACTTCAATTCCCAGCTGTCCTTGAAGACTTCCTGATTCATCCTATCTTATTTGCATCCTTCTTGTTTTGAATTCCTACCTCAGATTAAATTATTTCATACAGTCTCACTGAACAAATAATCCCCAGCTAGTGATCACCTATGTGCACACAGCCCTGTGCTAGCAATTTGATTATATTAACTTACATAGTTTTCTCAAAGATCCTGAGATTCAGTATATTTCCCATTTTACAGGTGCAAAAATTGAGATTTTGTGCAACTAGAATGTTCATCCACAGCTAGTGGGAATATAAAAATGATACAAGCACTTTAGAAAACTGTTTATCAATTTTCTAAAAAAGTTATATATGCATCTACCATACGATCCAGGCTTTCCACTTCTAGATATTTATGGAAAAGTATGAGAATATATATCTACACACAAATTTGTATATGAACATTCATACAATTTTTATTCATAATAACCCAAAATTGGAAATAACACAAATGTCTGTCAGTAAGTTAGTGGATAAACAAATGTGTTATGTCTATACAATGAAATGCTGGTTAACAATTAAAAGGAAAGAAATATGGATGCACACAATAACACTGATGAGCCTCAAAAATCAATATGCTAACTAAAAGAAGCCTGATGTAAAATATATATATATATAAAATGTAAGATTTTATCTATTAAAAATTCTAGAAAATGCAAGCTAATCTACAGTTGTTGAAAGTAGATCTGTAGTTGCTTAGAGCCAGGTGTTGAAGAGCCAGGGGTGGAAGAAAGGATGGATTGAAAGAAAGCACAGAAAATTTAGGAGGCAGAAAGTAATGTTCTGTATCTTGTTTGTGACATTGGTTTCACTGACTATAAATTTCATTGGTTTCATGGGTATATATATCTATCAAAACTCATCAAAGTTTATGCTTGTAATGGGTTCAGTCTACTCTATATAAATAATATGTCAGTAAAGTTGTTCAAAAGAAACCCTGAAGCTTTGTGAGTCTGAATGAGTTGATTAAAGTTTCATAGCTTCATAACAGATTTAGAACCACAAAGCTCATGCTCTTAGTTACTGTAGATTACTGCCTTGAAATTATTTATCATTATGTTATAATTATATTTTTTCCTTGAAAATTTCCTTGACTGTTTGACGTAAGAAAATACAAACTAAACTGTAACTTTATTCAAGGCAGTCTGAACATAAATCTCATACATATCTTACGGCAACTTACATTATGCTAAGTGTGTGGTAGATGAGTGTGTGTGTGTGTGTGTGTGTGTGTGTGGTGTGTGATATGAATAAGCTAATTTTCTACTAACCACATACTTGACTAATTTATTGATGAATTATTGAGTTATTTTTTCCAAATATGGCCATAATGATATTTCTTACTCTACATGTGACCTCTATTAATAATTGATCTTATTTCCCTCCCTGGAATCTGGGTGGATTTGCGATAGTTTCATCCAAAAAAGCACAGTAGAAGTGTAGCTATGTGACTTCCAAGACTTCGTCATAAGAGATGTCACAACTTCTACCTTGTCTCCTGGAATATTCACACTTGGAGATTCAAGCTGCCATGTAAGAGGTCCAGCAGTACTAAAGTTGCTGGGCTATGAAGAAGGCAAGCCACATAGAGAGGCCATGTGTAGGCACACTGACTGGCATCCCAGTTATTCAAGCCATCCCAGCCAAGGCACCAGCCATGTGAGTAAACAAGCCTTCAGATGATTCTAGTCCCCAGCTAATGTCACTCCTGATTTTATAGCTTCCCATCAGAGACCGTAGACATGACAGAGCAGAGATCAACAAATCTCACTGAGCTCTGTCTTCACTCCTGTCTTACAAAGTCTTTGACCATAAAAAAGTAATTATTTGGGGACTTCCCCGGTTAAGACTCCAGGCTTTCACTGCTGAGGGCCCAGGCTCAATCCCTGGTCAGGGAACCAAGACGCCACATGCCATGTGGCCAAAAAAAAAAAAAGGAAAAAATAATTATTTTAAGCTGCTAAGTTAATTATTATAAACTTAAAATACAAATTTAGTACCATAAGTGGGGTTGTGCTATTGCAAAACTTAGAACATGTAGTACTGGTTTTGGAACTGGGCACCTGGCATAGGCTGAAAGCTCCTTTAATTATAGTTATGCAAGTTAGTAAGTTAGTTAAAGCAAGGAGGAACTTGAGAAGACCTTTCATCACATCTGAAAGGGTCTCAGAAAGATTGGAAGTCAAGGCTGTTAGGATAGGGAGTAAATTGTTATTGGAGGGTGGAAAATAAAAGGACCCTTGTGAAGTAGTGACAGAAATTTTCTCAAAACCATCATCTGTGCTGATGTGAAAAATATAATATTTACATATATTAATCAATGGCTTTGGTTCAGTAAATTTTCAGGCAGTTATTGAGAGTGCCCACTGAGTTCTTTTAGCTGGGTATAAGACATAGAGGGGAGAGAGAAGAAAAAAGAAGAAACTCTTTACATTTTCAAGCAAAGTTTAGAGCAAGGATAATGGAGCTAAGACTTGCTAGCCTCAGAAACAAAACTATTTTTCACCCCCTCTCTCAGCAAGTTTTTCTAATAGACTTTATTTTTTTTTTTTTTTTTGCTGTACGCGGGCCTCTCACTGCTGTGGCCTCTCCCGTTGCGGAGCACAGGCTCCGGACACACAGGCTCCGCGGCCATGGCTCGCGGGCCCAGCCGCTCCGCGGCATGTGGGATCTTCCGGGATCGGGGCACGAACCCGTGTCCCCTGCATCGGCAGGCGGACTCTCAACCACTGCGCCACCAGGGAAGCCCCTAGACTTTATTTTTAAAGCAGTTTTATCATCAGAGCAAAATGGAGTGGAAGGTACAGATACTTTCCACATACCTCATGCATAGCTTCCCCCATTATCAGCATCCACCATCACAGTGGTACATCTGTTACAACTGATGAGCCTTCATTCACACATCATAATCACCCAGAATTCATAGTTTACATTAGGATTCACTCTTGCTGTTGCACATTTTATGGATTTGGACAAATATATAATGACTTGCATCCAACATTATAGTACCAGATACAGTCATTTTTCAATTTGCTAAGCTTTTTACTTATTTTTAGGATGGAGTGGTGACTTCCCTGCTTCTTACATGCCAGACTGGAATCAGGAGGTCCCTAGGGTCCAAATTTTTTTTCTTCAAAGTAAGAAAGGACTTTAGGAAAAAATAAAACCCAGGGTGATGTCAGAAATATATCTTGGGATAAAGATAAAGCAAAGGTATAACTGTAAAACCCTTTGTTAGAACCTCAGAAAGATTTGATAAAAAGATTTCATAAACCCTTTCAATTAAATAAATGGCCTTCTAAGGATCTCTAGCCTCTCTTAACAGTAGACTTTCAAAGAACCTTAAAGGCATTACACCACAATTGCCTCGTAAGAAGCCCAAGGTAAGAGAAGGACCTATCGTTAAGAGAATTGTGGATATGAGTTTTGTTTGATAGAGTGGATTATAAATGGATACACAAAATATCCACAACGTTTTTAAAGGTATTTTTAGACTCATTTTGGACTAAAAGAGACAAAGACAGTACAAGATGAAAAAAAAAAAGAAGACTTGGGATACCACCCTTCTCAGCTTTTTACATGCAGGATGCAGGCAGAGAAGTCTACCTGGTATAGTAAACATAGGCTCTTTCTTATGGGAAAAAAAAAAAAAGTTGGCCCAGGGGATGAAACCAAGAATCCAAGATGTGGGACTAAGGATCAGAGCAAATAACTTCCTGGGAGGAGGACTGTTCCAAAGAACAGACCTGTGTCCAGCTGAATTTCAGAATTGCTTTGAACAAGTGACTGTCGCGTGCATCCCACAGAGTGTGTACAGCAGTTATCTCGGTCTGCCCCGACATTGTGTTTTGGGTGTGAATGCATAAAATGATTTGTTCTTTTTGGTTTTACAGTTCTTCAAATTGAGAGCTACGGTACTAAATGCCTCATTGTATCTAGACCTGATGTAAATGACAAGATCCTGGAATTTTTTATAGGATGAGACTTTGGGATCTTGAAGGAGGGATGTCAGAGATAAACAAAGCTGCACATTAATTAAAGTGGTGAAAACAGATTTTATTCAGTCACTGCTGACATTAAGGAAAAGATCTGAGCTCCATTCCCATGTGTGCAGATGTGATGGGGTGTTTTAAAGGGATAGTGAGGCAGTAGGGAAGGGAGAGAGCAGGGGCTCAAGTGAAAACTCATAGGCCAGCTGTGCCTGCTAACCTTGCAATTTCTGCAGTTAGGATTCTGCCCTCCCACAGAGACTGGGAGACAGAAACCCTATCCTTCCTGATGTTCACCTTTCAAAGCAGCGGCTTCTTTCAGGTCCTTGCGAAAGACACTCCTGAGATGTAAGAGATGCATATCCATCTCAAAGGAAGACAGGAAGGATTCACTACTGTGAGCCCTTTCTAGTAAATGCCATCAGAAACTGAGGGTGGGGCCTATCTTCAAGTGTTGGCTAGGACAAGCAGTAAATGCTCTTGGCAGCCTGGAGCTTTCTCAGGCAGGCACTTTAATGGAGGGCTGGGGCCATCCCAGGGACACAGCTTTGTGCTGCTTTCTCAGGCAGGCATTTTACTGGAAGCCTGCGGTCATCTTAGGACACAGCCTTATGCTCGGTCCTCTCTTAATGCAGAGGTTTGAATGGAGTCATGCTGTGCCAGGAGTTCCACAGTCCTCAGGGGGTGAGAGTATTTTGTGTGTGAGAGGTATATAAATAAGTGATGGCCAGAGGCCAGACTGGAAGTTTTAAAACAGCCTGTAAATTCTCTGATACTCTTACTATCAAGAAAAGGCTATAATTGGCCTTCTCTTGAATCTGGGTGAGCTAGTGACTGATCAATAGGGTATGTGGCAGAAGCGGTGCCATGGACTTCCAAGGCTAGGTCATAAAGTCTTTATCCACTGGGAGAAGTCAACCTTGGTGATCTAATCTTCCATGTTAGAAGAATATGGACAATAATTTCCAGAAGA
Organism: Mesoplodon mirus; assembly: GCF_964341445.2. Classification (NCBI taxonomy): domain Eukaryota; kingdom Metazoa; phylum Chordata; class Mammalia; order Artiodactyla; family Ziphiidae; genus Mesoplodon; species Mesoplodon mirus. The sequence continues at coordinate 41,668,251 of NC_138990.1, read as the reverse complement.
ATGGAAGGTTGAACAGATTAGAGACTGTAGGATGATTACTAGGTATCAACCAGTAAGGGACCGGTGGAGGTAGAGGTCACTGAAGCAATATTGGTAGAATGAATAAAACCTGATTGAATAAGTGGACTAATGAATGGGTCTCTTCATAAAGGGTAATACTGTATCTGAATTGGAACAAAATTAGAATTAAAATAAATTTAAATAATTAATGATAAATTCCTGACTGGTACATTAAAACATGACAAGAGAATGTATCTTGTTATGTAATGGTCATGTTAGAAACCCTAAAACTATTTAGAATTTTTCTACTGAAAAGGAAAAATGTCAGAGTACCATGAACAGAATTATTTTAATTCATGATCATTATTATCATTCTATAAATATTTGTTGTATGAATGGACAACTCACTTTTATTTAATATGCACTGTGTCCCAAGCCTTGTGAGGAGAGTTTTTTCATGTGTCATACACCTAAATGGTAGATCTTATTTGAAATCCCATTATTCAGATGAGAAAAATGCATGAATTTTCCCAAGGAAAGAGGTTTAAGACAGATTTTAGTATGCCTTTACTGTGACTTAAAAAGTGATTTCTTCCAAAATACACATTCTGTTTTTTAAGTATAACAGTTATTTTATTTTAAAAATTGATAAAATTGACTTTGGAAATTGACATCCTGGAAAGACAGTTAATTAAATTTCCTCAGATAGTTGCACTTTACTCCCTCAACATGTTCATGTCTTTACCCAAATATCACCTTCCCAATAGGATCTTCCCTAAAAACTCCATATTTTAATTGTATCCCTGTTCTTGGCAAGTCTCTCTCTCTCTTAACCTGATCTAATTTTTTTCCATAGCAGTGAGCACCTTTTAACATACTATGTAATTGAGGATGTTTGTTGTAGGTTTCCCAGCTCTAGAATGTATAGTTCACAAGGTCAAGTGTTTCTATCTATTCCATTCACTGATGTGTACCTAGAACTTCTCGAACAGTCCCTGAGACATAGCAGGTGTTCAGTATTGCTGAAAGAATGAATGTGTGCACGCTGTATCGTGTCTTTGTCCAAAATGACACAGAAGGATACAACCCCTGCTTGTAGGGAATTTACCCTGTAACATGAGAAAAATATCTACAGGAGATTTTGCCCCATGTTTCAGTAGGTTAATTCAGTTCAGCCAAGTCTTCCTCCCTTCTTTAGGGACTGGTCGTTCTTACTGTTTTCTACATCCCCTCTTTGTCTATATTTTCTCAAGTGTTCCTATTTACTTGGTCCAATTTTTCACTCTTATCTCCTCCGTAATATCTTTAAGAAATAGTAAGTAATTAAATTTGAAAGGAAAATCTCTCTTTCAATGAAGAGAAAGGGTAGAACAGGGGTAACTTCCAGTGCTTTTCTCTCTGTACTTTTGCAAACCCTTCATTTCTCTTGTCCCATGTAGTATAGCTTAAGTCTACATTTACCAAAGACATTCCTTTCCTCTTGGCCCTCACTCACCCACCTTCAAATTTCATCAGACCTTACTGGACCTGTGTTTACTCATGGCATGTTTGTTTGTCCCCCACCCTATCCTGTTTCTACTGTTACTCTTATGTTTAGTGAGTGGCACTATTTCCCACTCTTAGGTATCACCCTCAAACAGGAGCAAACAATGTAAATAATCCAGAAGACTTGATGCGTCTGGTTTACTCCAGATAGATAAATGCTTGTTTCCTTTTGGATCAAACTGCTAATATGAACACTTCAGAGGATGCAAAGTTAGTACAAGAGACTATCCATTGGGAAGATAAAATTGGAGATGGAGATCAGTTAGACTGAGGGCATTTAAAGAACAAGTAAAGTATAAATTATAACCTCAATTTCTGCAAGACCTTCAGAAATAGAAAAGCTGATAGGAGTAAGAAGTTTTGTTAGGCAGCCTGGATGCCAGACACATGGGTGGGAGCTCTCTCCCTCTCTCTCTCAAACACACACACACACCATCAGAAAGGAAAACACAGCACACATGAACATACAAAAACAAGCTTAGAGAAGACACTTTTTATTGCTTAGAATTAAAAAAAATAAACCCCTTTAACTAGTAAGGATGGTGCAGAACTGTCAGAGAAAGAAATAGGTAACTCAGATCCTGGAGAATTCTTTGGGTTGGTAGCAGTTTCACAACAAAGTATTATTCTTATTTAATTGTAGCAGATCTTATTAATATATTTCTAACTATTTTAGTTATCATTTATCATACATCATCCAATTTGTATTCTAATTTCTCTCACTGTCATGTTATTTTTGTGCTTGTTATGTACTTCTATTTATTTTTTATGATATATTTTAGTATTTATTATACTCTTACAGTATAAGCTTGAAGGTTTCTTTACCTTCCTTCATGTTTACATTCTCATCTGATTATCTTTTCCAAATAAAAATAAAATTTGCTTTATCTATTCATGAAAAACAGACAAAAACAAGCAAGTAAAAGTACCTATAGGATTTTAATGGGACTGTGCTCAATTTCTAAATACTTCAAATACAAAATAGTAAATTAGAGATATCTCTAATCTACTGATATGCTAATAATTAATAAGCTTATAGAAGAAAAATACACATTCCAATACAAAATAATTTGGTAAAATTTAACTGCTATTAGCAACAAAAATTCATCTGGCAGATATAGATTACTTATATAAGGTGATAAAGTTGATGTATGTTAAATCATGAATCTTTTTTTTAACTTGCAGAGTAAAATCCTAAGCGTTCCTTTGGAAAATAGACACATAAAAATCACTTCTAGTCTCATTATTCTTATTGAATTCTTTAAAAATTTTTAATTGTTAGATTAAAACATGGAAAGACTAATGATAAATATCAAAAGGATGATTTAAATAGTACAATATGTCAAATTAATATCAAAGAATAAGCTAAAATGTATTGGGTTTTGCAAGGGGTTTAATATATCAAGAAGTTCGTATGATAACATATTCCAAAGCAACAATCTGCTGGAAAAAAAAGGAAACTGATATTTCACTCACATTAGCAACAAAAATGTAAAATACATGAAAATACTCTTAATAAGAGATGCAGGAGAACAGTATAAATACAGCTGTAAAAATGGAATTGCAAGTTACCAAAGACACATAACTGGAGCAGTCATGTTGTTTAATGTAAAAGCCTAGTATATAATACCTTTGTATTTTGCCTTAAATCCTTTATGAAAATGATGCAGAGAACACTTAAATAATTAATTATGATTCTGTAGTTTTTTTCTATCTCTTTTTAAAACAATTTGTATTATTCATGAGTTAGACACCCACATTTTTTTCTCCATGACTTAAAGTTTGGCATTTTCCTTTTTTCTTTCTATTGTTTTTCTGTACTTCTTATTATACTTTTTGATGCTTCCAGTGATTATGCTAATTGTTCTATTGCATATTTTTTATTTGTAAAAATGCATTGCCTTCTCTTGTTGAATAGTGCCAATGAGTTCTTTTGTTTCTTTAAGATAGATTTCAGAGTATCTCTAAGGTCTTTTGTATATAGTATGGAAAATCTTTCCAAGGTGAAAGTTAGCTCTGGTCCATCCATTCTTGTTATTCTTTTGTGCTACAAAATGTTTTTCATTTTCAAGTTGATATTTGCTGTAAATTTTAATTTGCACACATGTCCTCGGGAATACTCTGTTATTTGTTAATGTTATCATTCCTTTATATCTGAGGATGCTGAGGCTAGTATAGTTCAATGATGGTAGCCTGCTGATATTTCAGAAATCCTTGGGTAATCTTTTCCATATTTTCTCAAGCCTTCTTCTAACCAAGGTAGCAGCCCTTTGGCAGGGAATTCAAGGCCACTGCTGAGAATATCACTCAGGTTTGAGCCATAGTACCTATAAATGATACATTCACTATAGGTTCATCAAGGAATAGCTGGACAGTCTGTGAAAATGATGCTCCAGCTAAAAAGTAGTCCATAAATAATTCATTAACCAGATATACTTTAAAAATTTATGAAAGTTAAAATTCAAGAATATTTGAATGATAATACCAGCAGAGAAAATTCAATGACAATCATTTTGTTAAAAAAAATAAAGAAATCACATAAAGAGGTAAAATAAGAGGGATTAAAAAATTAAGATTAAAAACATAAGTTTTAGAGGTGCCTAACAAAATGGAGCAGAATGTACAAAATAATAGCAAAACACAAAATCAGTTATCTGATCTGATATATATAAAAATAGAAATCTCAGATATGAAAAACAAATATGGCGTTGAATGCAGGAATTGTGCCAGGAGAATACTAGCATGCCAATTAAGAAACAATATGTTTCTGGAATGAGACCAAAATTAGATACCCAAACCCAAATGGTTTTAAGAAGAGGTAAGAGCTGGTGATGCTGTCTGTACATCATCATAGCATTCTGCAGATACAATTTCTGGGTAATATATTTTAAAGAAAATAAGCAATAATTAATGGGTAGTATATAAAATTATACTGACGAAGAATCCTAATTAGGACATGCTATTTCATTTCATCAAAATCATTATCATTTTTGTCCTCATGAATTACTGTACTCAGTCCAGATGGTTCCCTCAGAATTAGAAGGAAACAGATAAAGGGGAATAAAATAAACCCACTTTTATATGTCAATTCATTAACTATATAAATAAGTGAAATTGAACACATACATAAATTAATAGATATCAAAGAGCTCTAAACTGCCTTTCAGGTGCAATTGTAGGATAGATTATAATTAGATTATGTTACCTTCAATTTATTTTAGAAAATCTATTTCATATATTTCTTCTCATACCATCATTATCTAAACATTCATAGCACTGCCATCACTATCCTTTTTGGTTCTCTCTAGGATTTTTAATATTTTTTTTAATAATCATTTATTCTGATCTCTATGAGGACCTCTGGGAGTATTGGAGACAAGAGAAAGATTTCCTAAAAATGGTGATTATGCCCAGTTGTCCTTGGCCTGTGGAAGTATTTTGTCACAATCTGTTTTACTCACTAATAAACTGCATCGTAAAGTTTCTGCCTGACGAGCAAGATAGAAGACAAACACCCTTTGGTTGAGCAGCAGTATGCATCCTGGTAGGCACTGTATGGAATTAAAGGTTTTGTGAAATTTGTAGAACATAGTTATAGTTATGAATATTTTTCTCTATGTCCAGTACATACTCAATTAAGGAAGTCTTACTCAAATCATTTAATAAATTGGTTGCTACAAACAGCACCAATACAAATTCCTGGGCATCGTTTGAAATAACACCAAACAAGTTCTGGCACTGATGCAGTGGGCTATACGTAATGGAGTTTAGGTGTAACAGATACATGTCCCAGGGTCCCTGGTGTCTGATATATTCTGCATCGTGCACACATTCATCTAATGTTTCTGAACATCTTCTTAAAGTCTAATGGGGAATTAGACTCAGAACCCATTCCTTGTTTTGACTTTACTCCTTTCATTTGCATATTGTCCCTTTATACTATATTTTCATCCCTATTTGTTTAAGCTACTCCATCACATGTAGGTGGACGAACGCCTTATTTTTATATGTGCTTTTTTTTTCCTTACAAAATTGACCCACTAGATAGAAACCTTGATTTTAATAAATTATTTAATAAGCAAGGACACAGGCAGTGGTTATAATGCGGTGCTGCTCACAGCCTCACAGTGGGGAGAAGACCAATGTAAACATGATTTCTGGGACACACAGGCCCATTGCTCTCCAAACATCTCTTCAGTCCTCTCGCTCATGCTTTAAATTCCCAAACTTCTGCAATTCTTTAACTAATCTTGTCTGAACATGGCCTGGAATTTTAATTTCTTTCACAGACTACCCCTTGGCTTCCTACACCATTCCTCTGGCATCCAATTCAGAACCCATTCCTTGTTTTGACTTTACTCCTTTCATTTGCATATTGTCCCTTTATAATATATTTTCATCCCTATTTATTTAAGCTACTCCATCACATGTAGGTGGATAAACACCTTATTTTTATATGTGCTTTTTTTTCTTACAAAATTGGCCCACTAGATAGAAACCTTGATTTTAATAAATTATTTAATACTTTTAAATTCTTATAATTCTCAAAAAACAATATACAGCCACATACTCATTCCCCCTAAGAGATTAGGTTTAATCATCTTAGGTAATAGTTTCAACATTTTATTGGGTTCTATAATTGTAATTGAACTGTCTGATTTTTATTCAATTGATATATGTGTCATGTTTCACTTTAAATAGGACATGAGATTTGCAATGCTTTTAGGAAAGAATAAGCAAAAAAATAAGTTTGAAGTTTTCAGCACTTAATTTCAAAATAGCATTGACTCTGTTAGTCCCTCAGTTTGGATTTTAGAACTATTATTAGGCTGTTCCATTAAAGAGTTTTCAAGTTGGTGTATCATGAACTTCGTAGTGTGATTGGATTCAATCAAATTTTTTTTTTCTGAGAAGGGACAAGGAAGGAGAAATCTGAGGGCACTAATTCCTGACAGGATGAGAGAGAAGCTACTCATATCATGGACTTCCCATTTCTGTGGAGGGAGGGCCAGGAAACACTCAGATGGGAGCACCTCAAGCTCTTCCTTCTCTTAAAAATTCTTCTCCTTTCCTTCTTCTTGATTCAGTACTCCTCATTCTTAAAGACCTGGTTTAAATGTAGCATCCTATTTCAAATCCTCCTTTACTCCCCTTTTTCCTCCAGGTAGACTCAATCCTTCAACTGAATACATTGAAAACAATTGAATACAGTACAATAGTGTCAGTTCTTACTGCCATAGGGATAATGCTGTGCTTTATAGTTGTGTTTGTTTTTACTTCTCCAACTTAAAGAAAGAAGGGAAGGAACAAACATTCATTGAACATTCATTAGCTATCAGGTCCCATAACAGTTACATATTATAATACGTATTGTCCTTACAAAAGCCTTGTGAGTTAAGGACTCCCGTTATATTTTATAGCACCCTACATTTCCTTTATAATAATTTGCAAAAATATATTTATTGGCACATTATTTTAAGTATTTATCTTCTCTGCTAAGCTCCAAGAGAGCATGCACTGTGTTTTCTTTATGTCTTTAGTATCAACACAGGGGTAGTACCTAATAACCAGTCAATAAATATCTGGTGAATGAATGGATAGATCAATAAATACATATTTTATTTATGCCTATTTTATAAGTGAGGAAACCCAGTCTCAATAAAAGTAAACAACTCAAGGTCACTTAGCAAGTAGGGACAGAATTGTGACAAGACTAACAACTGTTGATGCCAATGCCAGTGAAATCTCAGCCAGACCTCATGGCATTTAACAATCATAGGGTGAGGGATGGTCATGGAGTTCTCGAAACAGAACAGGGTCAAGTCAAATATTTGTTACTTGCAAGACGTTACTTTATCATTCATTTCTTCATTCAGAAATTATCTCTCATGCATGTAACTGCCTACTTCTCTTACTTTGACCTGGGTTCCATCTGCTGCTGTTGCCCTGATCATTCAACATGACTTCCTAATGACGACAGACATCTCTTTAAGTCTCCTGTATCTGAAACTGTCAGTTGCCTCTCAGTATCTCTTCTTTTGATTTTCCATGAAATGTACTGTTGGTTTTTCCTGGCTGCCTATGTGTTTACGCAAAAGTGTATTTCCAAACCTCCCTTGAATGTAGGTGTGGTCCTGAGACCAATTTTTGTAAATAAGATATAAGGAGAAATGTTACATGGGACTTCTGGGACCCCCTCTTAGAAGGTAGAGAGAGATGGCATGCTTTTCTTTCTCTCTGCATCTGTCCTGCTGTGGCTGTGGTTCTGAGCTCTTGTATCCATCTTGGAGCAGGAGTATAAATGCCACAGCCTAGTGCAACTCTAGAAGTAGCCTGAGTCCATGCTGGCAACTCTACTAACCCTGGATATCACTGAGCTTATTTTACTAAAGAGAAAAATGATTGCTCTCTTATTTAAGCCGTTGTTTCCTCAAGCGTCTTTTTTTCCCTTACTTGCTGCCAAATGTAATCCTAACTGATACCCGTCCTAAAAGAAATAAAGATGTTTAAACATTAGCAAGTTTTCTGGCTTTAGAAGACATCAAAATAGAAACCACATATGCCAATAAAATGTCTTCCAATCGAGTAAGTGATTTTTAAGGCAAACTCTTCTATAAATAAGGTATAATTTATAAAATAGAGTGCTCAAAATAAAAGTATTCACCAAAATAAATTTGATATATGGGAGACTTTCATTTCCATTTAAGACCATTTATTCCATCTTTTAGTGTAGTATGAATTATGTATTATGAAAATGATCTCATAACTAAATATGCAAAGAATAAAGAAAAAAATCAAATTTAAAACAAAAAAATTGAAAGTATAGACAATCCCATTAGATGATTCTAAGGCATTATGTTATGAAACATTTTTGAAATATGAAAGAGAATGTGTCATCTGAGTTTGAAGAATAATGTCATGTGATTATAAATGTTCTCCTGCACAAAGTCAGCATGTTTTCTTGAAGAGCTCAAGGGGGGAGTTCACTGTTAGATCATGTTTATATTTTTCTTTCAAACCGCTTCCGAATCAAAAGGCCTCATACCTGAGCCTGCAACAGAAGAAATGACCCCACCATCACAACTGCCTATAAGGCAGGCCTCAACTCCTGGCTCCTTTGGACAGGCTGAGGCATGCAAGGCTAATTGTGCCAGTTCCGACTTTTGAGGGCAACTTACATCAAAGCTGAGCCTTAAATGGACATATTCAACAGGCATTGATTCTCCTGAGTTTGGTTGCTTGCACTCTTGAGGTTTCAAAACTATCTGCCTGCTCACTTTTAGCTGCCCACAGGTCTCCTATTCCTGTAGTCTATTACCCTGACCTCACCTCCTGCAATGTTGTCCTTATGAGGAACTGAGTGTGCTTCTCCCTCACGGTCATCTAACTGTCATTTGTACTTCATTTCCACTTGCAGAGTTCAGACTATATGTGACATCTAATGTTGATGGTCTCCTCTGCCAAATTACTTTCTTAGAGTACTTGTTCTTAAAATACTAGCTAAGTGGATTCAGAAAGTGTATATCAAGGGCCTAGTGCATGCTGGGGGCTATTCTAGGCCCTGGTTGGGGTCTATTGGGTCTGTGCAGTCTGAATAACCCAGATAAGGGATTCAAGTCCATGTTAAAAACCAGTCAACCCAATGTTTAACACCCTTCTAATTTTTTTAGAAATTATACTTAAATAATGTGAACCTCTGTTGCCCCATTTTATAGATGAGAAAGTATTTGTCTCAGTGCATGACCTTTTTTTTAAGGAATATTCTCATAGAAAAGAAAGAAAGAAATTTCTCTTATTACAACAAATGGTGAACTGGGAGAAAAAGAACAACAGGTATCAATATCGGGAGTGAATGCCTGAGATCACCCCACCTGTTGAGGGGACCTCAGCTACTAGATGTGGAAGCAGAGAATAGAACTAACACCAGGCCTGGTCACTAGTTACCTTGGTCTGGGTCTGATGGTTCTCAGTGAAGTAAGGGATTCTCTCATCTCCTGAGACCAAAAACCTTTGTTTCTATTTCACTATAAGTTTTAAATATTAAAGGAAAAATAAAAGGATTAAATTTAAAATCTTCCCAATTGGGAAAAAAAGGTATTTTTTCCATTTTTGTGAGAGTATAATGCTACTTATTTTCAAAACGTTAATTTGCTTTTTCATAATATACTTAATAATTAGTGAACAAAACCCTAATGTACTGTGGGTGTGATTTGTAAAGGCTTAAATGACAGACTTTAACTAGGATAATTTCAGTCCTGATGTGTTGTGAAATAACAATATATTCTAAATGAGTAAACTTGAAATAAGTAAGCCATTGGGGACTTTTGGCCACCTGATAATTAAACTTGATCTAACATGGACATCAAAAATAATTATGTGTACTAAACATAAAGAGACAGTCAGCTCCTCAGAGAGATGAAGTGAACTTGTACAGATGGACAGAATGCAAATCATGACGGGTTTCTTAATGAAAGAGAAATGAAATGCAATTTAAAGCCCTATGCAAAATTTGGATAGCTACTCCTAGTGTACAAATTACTGAACAAAAATTACATTGAAGCAAGATAGATTACTGTATTTCCAACAACCAGGAAAACCATTCCTCTAGAGTATTTAGATTTTCAAGTTTCCTGGGCAATGAGGTTAAGAACAAAATTACTTTTATAGTATATTTGTATTCCTCTCCTAGGGCTGCCATAACAAAAGTACCGAAGACTGGGGCACTTAGCAGAAATGTATTTCTTCACAATTGTGGAGACTAGAAGTCCAAAACCAAGGTTTTGGCAAGGTTGGTTTCTTATGAGGCCTGTATCCTTGGCTTGTAAATGGCTGTCCTTCAGACATCCTCACAGGGCCTTCTTTCTGTGTGTCTCTGATGTCCCTTCCTCTTCTCATGAGGACACCAGCTGTATTGGATTTGGGCCCCACCCAAATGACCCCATTTCACCTTAATTACCTCTTTAAAGACCCAAATTTTAAAGACTCAAATTTCCAAATTCAGTCACATCTGAGGTACTGGGGATTAGGACTTCAACATACAAATTTTGGAGGAACGCAGTTCAGTCCATAACAATGTTCAATGCACAAATTATACACAATTTAGAGAACAACAATATCAATACAGAAATGAATAGAGGGGAGATGCATTGAATACCTTACATGAGAGAGGTCCTGATCAGCTGGTAGGGTGACCAACCTTCCTGGTGTGCCTGGTTTTAGCACCGAAAGTCCTATACCCTGGAAAAGTTCTCAGATCAGAATGGTTGGTCACCCAGCGTCATGTGCTGGATACCCGACAACCACTGCTAAGGGTAACATTTGTGACCTAATGTAGTATGGCAGTATAGTAAATAACATCATTCTTGAGTTCTTAAAATTTTACCAGAAGTGTGAATTATGCTCAAGCAAGCAGTCCTCCTTATGATCATGGAATAGAATCCAGAATTCCCGACATCATTGGGAAGTTAAACAGATCTCCAGTTTGCTGTAAGGATGGCACATTCTTAGTTTATAGACTGTGTCACCCAAATATAACCTACCTCCTCTCTTCTTAGATTTGATTCAGAGAGAATAATATTCTTTTTCCAAACTCCAGGACTTATATTTGGATTGACCATAAGTCCTGTTTTTCCTCGGACAGTCTCATTTTACCTGTTGTTTCAGCATAATTATTGGTAAGCCCTCCTTCATTCTCAGAAGGCCCCTGTTTGTAGCATAAAATATATGGTCACACAATTTATACTGCTCAGTTCTTCTGGTCCCAATACGTCTCTGCTTTCCTTTTCCTGTAACACACCAGTCTCTGAGCTTGCCATTCACAGACATATAGGTTCCTTGATTCTCTGTGTGACTCTTCTCTTTACTGTCTGACTAGAACAGTGGAGATGGGGCTCACAAATTTTGTTTTGGACCCTCCTACTTAACCAGGTCTTATAATATGATCATAAAATAGGAAGCATAATTTTTCCATCATCTAAGAATCAGGGTATAGGAGCTTACAAAGGAAGTAGGAAAAAAATTAAAACCAATACAAATAAATTATGTGTGTGCACAAAACATTTTTTTAACTTTTTATTTTATAACGGAATATAGCCTATTCACAAAATATTTTTAATAATCACGGGCTTTCAAAGGATTTCAGGGATTATCTAGCTGAATCCTCTCCTTTTGCAAAGGAATAAACTGAGGCTTAGAAACAGGAAGTGATTTGCCAGAGGGCATAACCTAACTTGATCCAGTTAAAAAAGAATTCATGATCACCATTGAATTAGATATTTCTATTCCCAAGTCAGGTATTTTTACCATATGAGAGCATAATAACTGTTCCCTTAGAACATCTTTTCTGGTCTTGTTTCTTAAAATAACGTATTTGTGATTCTAAATGTGAAACTAGTTTGTGTACTTTAGAAAACTTATAAAATAGACATAAGCAAAATAAATTTTTTTTAAAAAATTACAAGTCACTTCCCAGAAATAATCACAGAATTATTTCCTTCTATTATGATTCCATTTTGGTACATATGAGGGGTGTTTGTGTGTGTGTGTGTGTGTGTGTGTGTGTGTGTGTGCGTGCATACATTTATACTTCCACCTGTGTATATCATGCAGATTGAGAGCATTTCATTTTATGATATGTATTACCCAAATCTTTAAGCCTAAAATATATATCATGAGAATATTTCCAGGCCCTTAAGTATTTTTTATATAATACCATTTTTAATGGCTGCATATTTTCCCATTACATGATATGCCAACATTTATTCAACCATTGTGACATTACCATTGATGATGTAATAGGCTTCCTTTTTTTTTTTTTTTTTTGCTATATAAGCTATGTTGCTAGAAAAACCCTTGTCATGGTATTTGTAAATTATTACTTATAGCTGTATCACTAATCAACTGAAGTGAAAAATTGCTAACCAGAAAACTATACATTTTTAGTCTTTTAAAAACTGTGTTGCACATGACCGCTCAAGAAGATTATGCCTGCAGCCGCATAGCACAGGGAGATCAGCTCGGTGCTTTGTGACCATCTAGAGGAGTGGGATAGGGAGGGTGGTGGGAGGGAGACGCAAGAGAGAGGAGATATGGGTCTATATGTATATGTATAGCTGATTCACTTTGTTATAAAGCAGAAATTAACACACAATTGTAAAGCAATTATACTCCAATAAAGATGTTAAAATATATATATATATATATAAAAATAATAAAAAATAAATTTTAAAAAAAGAACATTGTGATGACTTATACACCTCAGTACTATGGAAGCATTTCTGTTTTTCTCTAATCCTTGACAACATTGACAGTTATCTTTTCCTTGTCTTTGACAGTTTGACAGAGAAAAATAGTGTATTATGGTCTGAATTTGCACTCATTTTATTACAATTGCACTGGTATAGTTTTTATATGTTTATAGGTCTGTGAAATGCTTATTTCTATTTTTTAAACTCTTTAATCCTTTTGGGTTGTTTACATTTATCTTACCTCTTAGCAATAGATCTTTATAGTAATACAGTAATGTAGTAACATAAAAACTCCTTGGACGGAATATATGTTATAAAATTTTTACATGGAAAATAATATTTTTCCATTTCATTTCAATTATCTGTCTTTTTTAAAAATTTCATGTCATTTTTAATTTCATATAAATGGAGACATACATGAATTATTCTTTTGTGTATGTCTTTTATCACTCAGCACTTTTTTTATGTATCCACTTTGTTGCATGTATAGCTAATTTATTCTTTTATTACTTTTCTTTTTTTTTGAATTTTTGAATTTTATTTTTTTTTATACAGCCGGTTCTTATTAGTCATCAATTTAATACACATCAGTTTATATATGTCAATCCCAATCGACCAGTAAATCACACCACCACCCCCACCCCACTGCCACTTTCCCCCCTTGGTGTCCATATGTTTGTTCTCTACATCTGTGTCTCAATTTCTGCCCTACAAACTAGTTCATCTTTACCATTTTTCTAGGTTCCACATATATGCGTTAATATACGATATTTGTTTTTCTCTGACTTACTTCACTCTGTATGACAGTTTCTAGGTCCATCCACATCTTAACAAATGACCCAATTTCGTTCCTTTTTAAGGCTGAGTAGTATGCTGTTGTATATATGTACCACGTCTTCTTTATCCATTCGTCTGTCGATGGGCATTTAGGTTGCTTCCATGACCTGACTATTGTAAATAGTGCTGCAATGAACATTGGCATTCATGTGTCTTTTTGAATTATGGTTTTCTCTGGGTATGTGCCCAGTAGTGGGATTGCTGGATCATATGGTAATTCTATTTTTAGATTTTAAGGAACCTCCATACTGTTCTCCATGGTGGCTGTATCAATTTACATTCCCACCAACAGTGCAAGAGGGTTCCCTTTTCTCCACACCCCCTCCAGCATTTGTTGTTTGTAGATTTTCTGATGATACCCATTCTAACTGGTGTGAGGGGATACCTCATTGTAGTTTTGATTTGCATTTCTCTAATAATTAGTGATATTGAGCAGCTTCTCATGTGCTTCTTGGCCATCTGTCTGTCTTCTTTGGAGAAATGTCTACTTAGGTTTTCTGCCCGTTTTTGGATTGGGTTGTTTGTTTTTCTAAAATTGAACTTCATGAGCTGTTTATATATTTTGGAGATTAATCCTTTGTCTGTTGATTTGTTTGCAAATATTTTCTCCCATTCTGAGGGTTGTCTTTTCGTCTTGTTTATGGTTTCGTTTGCTGTGCAAAAGTTTTGAAGTTTCATTAGGTCCCATTTGTTTATTTTTGTTTTTATTTCCATTACTCTAGGACGTGGATCAAAAAACATCATGCTGTGATTTATGTCAAAGAGTGTTCTTTCTAGGTTTTCCTCTAAGAGTTTTATACTATCCGGTCTTACATTTAGGTCTCTAATCCATTTTGAGTTTATTTTTGTGTATGGTGTTAGGGAGTGTTCTAATTTCATTCTTTTACATGTAGCTGTGCAGTTTTCCCAGCACCACTTATTGATGACACTGTCTTTTCTTCATTGTATATCCTTGCCTCCTTTGTCATAGATTAGCTGACCATAGGTGCATGGGTTTATCTTTGGGCTTTCTATCTTGTTCCATTGATCTATATTTCTGTTTTTGTGCCAGTACCATATTGTCTTGATTACTGTAGCTTTGTAGTATAGTCTGAAGTCAGGGAGTTTGATTCCTCCAGCTCTGCTTTTTGCCCTCAAAACTGCTTTGGCTATTTGGGTTCTTCTGTGTCTCCATACAAATTTTAACATTTTTGGTCCTAGTTCTGTAAAAAATGCCATTGGTAATTTGATAGGGATTGCATTGAGTCTGTAGATTGCTTTGGGTAGTATAGTCATTTTCACAATATTGATTCTTCCAATCCAGGAGCATGGTGTATCTCTCCATTTGTTGGTATCATCTTTAATTTCTTTCATCACTGTCTTATCGTTTTCTGCATACAGGTCTTTTGTCTCCCTAGGTAGGTTTATTCCTAGCTGTTTTATTCTTTTTGTTGCCATGGTAAATGGGAGTGTTTCCTTAATTTCTCTTTCAGATTTTTCATCATTAGTGTATAGGAATGCAAGAGATTTCTGGGCATTAATTTTTTGTTGTTGTTGTTGTTTGCGATACGCGGACCTCTCACTGTAGTGGCCTCTCCCGTTGCAGAGCACAGGCTCCGGACACGCAGGCTCAGAGGCCGTGGCTCACGGGCCCATCCGCTCCGTGGCATGTGGGATCCTCCCGGACCGGGGCATGAACCTGTGTCCCCTGCATTGGCAGGCGGACTCTCAACCACTGCGCCACCAGGGAAGTCCGGCATTAAATTTGTATCCTGCAACTTTACCAAATTCATTGGTTAGCTCTAGTAGTTTTCTGGTGGCATCTTTAGGATTCTCTATGTATAGTATCATGTCATCTGCAAACTGTGACAGTTTTACTTCTTCTTTTCCAATTTGTATTCCTTTTATTTCTTTCTCTTCTCTGATTGCCATGGCTAGGACTTCCAAAACAATGTTGAATAACAGTGGTTAGAGTGGACATCCTTGTCTTGTTCCTGATCTTAGAGGAAATGCTTTCAGTTTTTCACCATTGAGAATGATGATTGCTGTGGGATTGTCATATATGGCCTTTATTATGTTGAGGTGGGTTCCCTCTATGCCCAGTTTCTGGAGAGTTTTTATCATAAATGGGTGTTGAATTTTGTCAAAAGCTTTTTCTTCATCTACTGAGGTGATCATATGGTTTTTCCTCTTCAGTTTGTTAATATGGTGTATCACATTGATTGATTTGCGTATATTGAAGAATCCTTGCATCCCTGGCATAAATCCCACTTGATCATGGTGTATGATCCTTTGAATGTGTTGTTGGATTCTGTTTAGTAGTATTTTGTTGAGGATTTTTGCATCTATATTCATCAGTGATATTGGTTTGTAAATTTCTTTTTTGTAGTATCTTTGTCTGGTTTTGGTATCAGGGTGATGGTGGCCAAATAGAATGAGTTTGGGAGTGTTCCTTCCTCTGCAATTTTTTGGAAGAGTTTGAGAAGGATGGGTGTTAACTCTTCTCTAAATGTTTGATAAAGTTCACCTGTGAAGCCATCTGGTCCTGTACTTTTGTTTGTTGGAAGATTTTTAATCACAGTTTCAATTTCATTACTCGTGATTGGTCTTTTCATATTTTCTATTTCTTCCTGGTTCAGTCTTGGAAGGTTATACCTTTCTAAGAATTTGTCCATTTCTTCCAGGTTGTCCATTTTATTGGCATAGTGTTGCTTGTAGTAGTCTCTTAGGATGCTTTGTATTTCTGCTGTGTCTGTTGTAACTTCTCCTTTTTCATTTCTAATTTTATTGATTTGAGTCCTCTCCCTCGTTTTCCTGATGAGTCTGGCTAATGGTTTATCAATTTTGTGTATCTTCTCAAAGAACCAGCTTTTAGTTTTCTTGATCTTTGCTGTTGTTTTCTTTGTTTCTGTTTCATTTCTTTCTGCTCTGATCTTTTTCATTTCTTTCCTCCTGCTAACTTTGGATTTTGTTTGTTCTTCTTTCTCTAGTTCCTTTAGGTGTAAGATTAGATTGTTTATTTGAGATTTTTATTGTTTCTTGAGGTAGGCTTGTATAGCTATAACCTTCCCCCTTAGAACTGCTTTTGCTGCATCCCATAGGTTTTGGATCGTCGTGCTTTCATTATAATTTATCTCTAGGTATTTTGTTAATTTCCTCTTTGATTTCTTCAGTGATATCTTGGTTTTTAGTAACATATTGTTTAGCCTCCATGTGTTTGTGGTTTTTTTCCCTGTAATTCATTTCTAATCTCATAGCATTGTGGTCAGAAAAGACACTTGATAAGATTTCAGTTTTCTTAAATTTACTGAGGCTTGATTTGTGACCCAAGATGTGATCTATCCTGGAGAATGTTCCATGCACAGTTGAGAAGAAAGTGTAATCTGTTTTTGGATGGAATGTCTGATAAATATCAATTAAATCTATCTGGTCTGTTGTGTCATTTAAAGCTTCTGTTTCCTTATTTATTTTCATTTTGGATGATCTGTCCATTTGTGTAAGTGAGCTGTTAAAGTCCCCCACTATTATTGTGTTACTGTCGATTTCCTCCTTTATAGCTGTTAGCATTTGCCTTATGTATTGAGGTGCTCCTGTGTTGGGTGCATATATATTTATAATTGTTATCTTCTTGGATTGATCCCTTGATCATTACGTAGTGTCCTTCCTTGTCTCTTAAAACATTCTTTATTTTAAAGGCTGTTTTTTCTGATATGAGTATTGCTACTGCAGTTTTCTTTGATTTCCATTTGCATGGAATATCTTTTTCCATCCCCTCACTTTCAGTCTGTATGTGTCCCTAGGTCTGAAGTGGGTCTTTTGTAGACAGCGTATATACAGGTCTTGTTTTTGTATCCATTCAACAAGCCTGTGTCTTTTGGTTGGAGCATTTAATCCATTCACGTTGAAGGTAATTATCAATATGTATGTTCATATGACCATTTTCTTAATTGTTTTGGGCTTGTTTTTGTAGCTTCTTTTCTTTTCTTGTGTTTCCCACTTTAGCATTTGTTGTAGAGCTGGTTTGGTAGTGCCGATTTCTCTTAGGTTTTGCTTGTCTGTGAAGCTTTTGATTTCTCCATCCAGTGTGAATGAGATCCTTGCCAGGTAGAGTAATCTTGGTTGTAGGTTCTTCCCTTTCATCACTTTAAGTATATCATGCCACTCCCTTCTGCCTTGTAGAGTTTCTGCTGGGAAATCAGCAGTTAACCTTATGGGAGTTCCCTTGTATGTTATTTGTAGTTTTTCCCTTGCTGCTTTCAATAATTTTTCTTTGTCTTTATTTTTTGCAAAGTTGATTATTATGTATCTAGGCGTGTTTCTCCTTGGGTTTATCCTGTATGGGACTCTCTGTGCTTCCTGTACTTGGGTGGCTATTTCCTTTCCCATGTTAGGGAATTTTTCAACTATAATCTCTTCAAATATTTTCTCAGGTCTTTCTCTCTCTCTCTTCTTCTGGGACCCCTATAATGTGAATGTTGTTGTGTTTAATGTTGTATCAGAGGTCTCTTAGGCTGTCTTCATTTCTTTTCATCCTTTTTTCTTTATTCTGTTCCACAGCAGTGATTTCTACCATTCTGTCTTCCAGGTCACTTATCCGTTCTTCTGCCTCAGTTATTCTGCTATTGATTCCTTGTAGTGTAGTTTTCATTTCAGTTATTGTATTGTTCATCTCTATTTGTTTGTTCTTTAATTCTTCTAGGTCTTTGTTAAACATTTCTTACATCTTCTGGATCTTTGCCTTCATTCTTTTTCCGAGGTCCTGGATCATCTTCACTATCATTATTCTGAATTCTTTTTCTGAAAGGTTGCCTACGTCCACTTCATTTAGTTGTTTTACTGGGGTTTTATCTTGTTTCTTCATCTGGTACATAGCCCTCTGCCTTTTCATCTTGGCTAAATCTCTGTGAATGTGGGTCTTTTTTCACAGGCTGCAGGTTTGTAGTTCTTGCTTCTGCTCTCTGCCCTCTGGTGGATGAGGCTATCTAAGAGGCTTGCGTAAGTTTACTGATGGGAGGGACTGGTGCTGTGTAGAGCTGGCTGTCGCTCTGTTCGGCAGAGCTACGTAAAACTTTAATCATGGGCTTCCCTGGTGGCGCAGTGGTTGAGAGTCTGCCTGCTGATGCAGGGGACATGGGTTTGTGCTCCCGTCCGGGAAGATCGCACATGCAGCGGAGAGGCTGGGCCCGTGAGCCATGGCCGTTGAGCCTGCACGTCCAGAGCCTGTGCTCCACAACGGGAAAGGCCACAACAGTGACAGGCCTGTGTATGGCAGAAAAGAAAAACAACAACAACAACAACAAAAAAAAAAACTTTAATCTGCTTGTCTGCTGATAGGTGGGGCTGTGTTCCCTCCCTGTTGGTTGTTTGGCCTGAGGTGATCCAACACTGGAGCCTGCACGCTGTTTTTTGAGGCTAATGGCGGACTCTGGGAGGACTCAAACCAAGGAGTACTTCCCAGAACTTCTGCTGCCAGTGTCGTTGTGCTCACATTGAGACACAGTCAACCCCCTGCCTCTGCAGGAGACCCTCCAACATTAGCAGGTAGATCTGGTTCAGTCTCCCCTGGGGTCACTGCTCCTTCCTCTGGGTCCTGATGCACACACTAGTTTGTGTGTGCCCTACAAGAGTGGAGTCTCTGTTGCCCCCAGTCCTGTCAGAGTCCTGCAATCAAATCCTGCTAGCCTTCAAAGACTGATTCTCTAGGAATGCCTCCTCCCATTATCGGACCCCCAGGTTCAGTAGCCTGACGTGGGGCTCAGAACCTTCACTCCAGTGGGTGGACTTCTGTGGTACAAGTGTTCTCCAGTTTGTGAGTCACTCACCCAGCAGTTATGGGATTTGATTTTATTGTGATTGCGCCCCTCCTACCATCTCATTGTGGCTTCTCCTTTGTCTTTGGATGTGGGGTATCTTTTTTGATGAGTTCCAGTGTCTTCCTGTCGATGATTGTTCAGCAGTTAGTTGTGATTCTGGTGTTTTTTCAAGGGGGAGAGAGAGCACATCCTTCTACTCCACCATCTTGGTTCAGGCTCCTATCTGTCTTTTTTTAATTTGAAGAAGTTTCTAAAATATTGTTATGTTATTATTTTATCTTTTTCACTCCATCCTGAGTATTATAGAAATACCTACCCTACACTAGTGAATGCATTTTATTGGTTGATTCTTTCATTTTTGCACTTACATATTACTTCATTTAGAAATTTACATGTAAATAATGTGTGAGGTAGGGATGTTATTTTATTTCTTTTTCTAAACATTAGCTATTTATGTCAATAATAATCATTAAAAAATCTACTTTTCTTACTTGAACTGACCCATTCTTTACTTCAATTACTAAAGCCCTACAATACATTGTAATATATTCTTCAGTAAACTTCAATGTCCTACATAGACTTTTTGTTTTAGAAATGATTTTGGATATTTCATGTTTATTTGTGTGTATGTGTGTGTGTTGGGGGGGTACATGTATGTGTATATCTTAGTAAGCTGCTGAATAATTTATTATTGTTTAAGCAACTAGTGTCCAGAAATATTACATAGGAATTCCATTTATTTTTTCAGTTGATTATCTTGTATAGGATACCAATCATATCTATAAATATTGAAATTTGACCTTCAGATTTTTCTTGTGTTATTTATCTTTTTTTCACCTGGAAAATACATAAAGTTACAGAATAGTAATGGTTATAAGAAGCACCCTTATCTAATTTGGGACTTAAATATATGTGAGTGCCTCTATCGTGATATTCACTGTTAGTACCATGTATATATTTTTTATCATATTAATGGCATCCTGTTCTTTTTTACTAAGATAATTTTTTTTAATTAAGAGATAAATTTTATCTTCTATCATATATCTTTTAATCTTTTTTTCTCTCTCTTTTGATCTTTAAGATGGTATTGTAGTTCTTATTTAATAAGAAGGTAATAAAATATATTAAGATTTTATAATTTTGTACCATCCTTTCTTGCATAGAATAAATTTTACAGTTGTGAATTATAGTCCCTAAAATTTTATTTATAAATTATAGCTATATCACATTTATGAACACCTATATTAATAAATTATATTGTTTCATAAACACATATAAATATATTGTGAGCCTTTGGTAGCTTGTATAATTGATTGGGGTATTTTCTCAAAACCTAGGTATTTTAATTATTATTCAGAATTATCTGTTTCTTGAGAACTTAGCAGAACAGACTTATCTCACTGATCAAATCATTGTCTGACTGGTAGTTCTTGTACATATTTTTCCGTGTCAGTCAGGGTAGGCTAATGTACTCGAAGAGCTTAACACAACAAGCATTTAATCATCCTTCAAGTCACTATCTAATGCCACATATCAGTGTGGGGGAGACTGTGCTCCCCTGTTATTCAGAGTTCTGTGCTCCTTCCACCATGTGATTTTGCCCTCCTATAGATTCTGAGCTGATGTGTTTAGCTAGCTCATGGGGAGACAGAGGACTACTTGTAGGAGGTTATTATGGACCATGAGGTAATGCTCAAATCCATCCCTGTGATCAGAAAGAAGAGGAGAACACAGGTATTTATGAACATTGATATTCTCTGTCAAATGAATTAATTTAATCATTTCTATTTTTCTAGGAAATAATATGATGCTTTAAAATAATTATAGGTATTAGGAGAGAATTGTATGGATAGTTTTTTATTTATTGTTATTTGTCTATGGTTAAATCCTTTTCTTACCTTCCTCAGACCCTGTTCCTTACTTTCTGCCTGGTTTTCATCTTCTCTTCCATGTTTCCTTCTCCTTCCATGTTACCTTGCTTCCTACCCCCTGATCTGTCTGCTTTCTTGTTTCTCCCAACACTAAATACATGAACTTTCTGTGACTTGCGAAAGCAACAAAGACTGTCTTATCACTGATGCCTACATAGTGTCTAGCACTGTGCCCTCCTCAAGTTAGGCATTTACAAAATTGCTGTATTGGACTTAAATTGAATCAACCATTTCCTGGGTTGCTCTAATAGCCTCTCATTTGTTTGCTCTACCTGCAGTTAATATCCCCAATATCCTTCAAGATATCCTTCACTGCCAGATCCACATTCCTGCAACACCATCCTGATCAGCTCTAGCCTCCAAACACAAAGATTCAAAAGCTCTCACCACCTCTCAAATTGCGTAGATGTGGCCATGCTCCTCACCAGTGCAAGGGCTCTCTATTCCGAGGTGATTAGCTCTGTTTCTCTTTACTCAAGATACTAGCTTTGTGTTTTAACCATACCTAGACCATTTTAATACTTCCCTTACAATTGTACTGTTTGTTTCTTTGTTTTAATTTACAATATGCTTTCATCCTCTTTCAGCAAATTGTTCAGGTAGTCTCTTCACCTAAAATGTTATTATAGTGCTAATTCTGCCTCTTATTGTTTTCCTCATTCTTTAAGGACTGTCAGTTTCCTCCCTGAAATCCACAACTCAGTGGACTCTCTCTCCTCTTTCTCTCACAATGGGTGGCATGTTAGAGGAGATTCTAACAAGAGAGAAAATTTATACTAACATCCTCTGTGCCCCTGATCATTCAAAGAAGAAGCATACATTTTGTCAGCTTTCTCTGCTATTAATCTGCCTTTTCTATGTTTAGAATAAGCCCAAAGACCAAATCAAAGCATCTATTTGGGGAATCCTAGTCTCAGATGAAGCTGATGGAGAGGTAATTTTGCCAGATTCAAGAACATAGCTGAGTTCTCGGAGTGGTACTAAAAATAAAAGCATAGGCTCTCATAATTCTATCCGGGACTTCTGACTCTTAATTCCAAATGAAAAAGGGGAGAATTTGATATCAACTTTTGATAAAGAGTATCTCCTTAACACAGAAAAAATTTATTGTGAGAAAGGCAGTGTGACCATAGACCTTCTTACTAAATTAAATAGTAATGTTCATTTCTAATTAAAAAAAGGTTTATATTTTATTTATACTTGATATTTCAGTAGATCTAACATAATTTCCAGTTTAGATATGGAAAACTCAAAATGTGCAGAAATTACAGCTTAATGCCTGGGGTAAGAAGGGAAGGAATTCATCGTTTTTACAATTCAATCAGATGCAGAATAGGAGCAGTTAATAATTGTAGAATATGGATAATCAGATAAGACATTTTCTAGCAAAATCTCATAAATTTTATTTTCAGAATACATTAAAATTCAGTTAAATTTTAAAATCATAGCATATCTTGAGCCACTGTTGAATAGTTGCTGTATCTATAGAAATCTATTTTAGAGATATGCAAGTACAAATTATAGAATGTCAGCATGCAATTTGATTTTATGTGCTTTTCTACTAATATAAATAATGAAGCATGTTGAGAGCATTCAGATACATTCAGCGGAGTATAATTAAAATACTGAGGTGTAACATGTTAAAAAAAAAGAAACAAATTAAGTACTAAAATGAAGTAGGTAGAGATACCAGCAATTCAAAGCGATAACTATGTTGTGATGACAGTATTGTAAATAGACCAAATCTAATATTTTGGTTTAAAGGAAATCAGTGATAGCTGGAAAGTTAATAGAAGCAGTGACTTTATATTTTCTGTGAATAATGGAGAGGCTTCATTTCAGGAGTACACAATTTTTTGCAACCTCTGGAATTAATCTCCATGGTACCCTGAATAAGCATTCTTGCCAAAATGGAACAAACTCTGTGATGAAATTGGCCACTAAGGCCTACAACAAATAATTAAAATGGGATTTGGGAATCAATTGGTTTTTTGTGTCTAACACTCCCCATTGGGTTAGCTGAATGAGGGCAAATCAGCTTCTTCAGACCATGTAAAAAACACAGTTGAACTTCCTGCTGGTCACCACTAATTACACAGTGATTGTGGCTACCCACTCCAGGCTGAAGGCAAACTTTCTTTGTGGTTTTGTTGCTGAGGCCCACCAAAGAACCAACTATTTATTTGGGCTTGCCAGGCCCAGTTTAGAGTAAGAGGTACTGCTATTGTGATAACAAGGGGTATTTGACCAAATTTTGTTCTATCCTGTCACATGGATCAGTTACTTTAGTCTTTCTATGCTACAAAGAGTCCTGGGTTCCTGTGTGATCCATACTGTGATCTCTAATCTCAAGCTTCATCTTGATTTCCTAATAGTGAATCTGGATTTATGAGAACTGATATGTAAGAACATCTACCAACAAAATACCAAATGTTTATAGTTTGGGGAAAAAAAGATTGGAGCAAATGAGTCAGTCATTCCCATAGGAGCAGAATTTTACTAGCGCTAAATTTGGGGCTAAAATTCTAAAGTTGGGGCTAGAATCTTAGTAAGGTAAATACAGGCCTCTACATTGTTTGACCTTGCTGGGCCCACTTATTCCTGGATCCAGAGTCTTCCTCTTTTTTGAGTAATCCTTATCTATCTATCTATCCATCCATCTATCTATCTATCTATCTATCTACCTATCTATCGACTCCTATCCTAAGTAACTTCCTCAGGTGAATGGGAAGCAAAATTACTTAGTCCTTACATATATCCCCTTTTGGACGTAAAAGTGCATTCCCCTCTAAAAACATTGATTGAACTTGTCTATGGACTGATGCTCAACTACCACTTGTATTAAATTTCCGTGACTATATCTATCCTTCTTGGAACTTCCATTCCAAGTTATTTATACACAAAGCAAAGAATTATATAAAACATGATTTATCAAAATGCCACATATAGAAGTGGACAGCATGGATTCTGCTAATTACAAACTGCGACCTTCTATAAAATTTTTAATCTCTCTGAGCTTTAGTTTTCTCATCTGTATATAGAAATAGCTATAGATAATCCAGAAAGTTTTTGTGACAGCTACACAAAAATCATGTGCAATACACAGTACAATGCCTGGCACAGATAACCAGTAAACGACAGTTGATATTTTGTTATTGTGATTTGGGATTGATGAAAAGGGTGTCAAACTTCCCTTAATGTCATAAAATTTTTACTACTCTCTTCCCTTATATAACTTTTTTTTTGGTTATACAAAAGCTATATATGATTTTTTAAAAATTCCTTGAATATCTACTTAAGTTGAAAATTTAAAACAAGCTTTCCCTCATTGAAAATTTGGAAAACACTGAATACCAAGAAGTCTTGAAATAGTCATCTTTAACTTTGTTTACTCATTGCTTTCCAGGCATATTGACAAAGGAATACTTGTGTGTGTGTCTACTATACCTGTTAACAAACTGCATGTGGGATGTTATACCTAATGATACATCACACATATAGAATCACTACGGTCCACATGTAATAGAAGCCTAGTAGTGAATGGATGAATCTGTGCATGAAAGAAACATGCTTTGCTCACCTTCATTCTAGGTTATAGATGTAGGATGTCTCCTACACTTCAGCCATCCACATTCTACCCATTCTCCTTCCCAGACTAAGTGCCATCCATATACTTGCCCTCAGAGAAAGGAATGTCCCTTCCTCTGACTTACAGAATATACTATTGGTGGCCTGCCATTTAGCATTTGGTTATATTCTGTCTTGCTTTGTTTTATTATTGTCTGTATATAATGGCAGCTCCAAGGAATAGAGGAGCATGTTTGTCATTGATTTTATCCCATTCTAACAAAACCTGACACAGAACTGGGAAAAATATGCCATTATGGATTTGTGCCTTTTATCTTGTCCTTCTGTAAGCCCTGTATTTTCCCCTTCCCATCCAAGGACTTATTGCCCAAAATGGTGCTCAAAGACCTCTCACATCAGCAGAAGAACAAAACAGTGAGTGAAATTACCCAATTTCTGCAGAACTCATAAACATCCTGAATGTAGGTCACAGTCATTGCCTGATGTGCTGTGTGTGTCATGTTCCAACAAAGCAGCTGCCACGAGAACCCAAACCCCCGGAAAGCAGCATGGCCCCCAAAAGAGCAGCCATTTGCAAACACGTTTTCATTGACAATTTGGGGAAGTTCGGCATTCACTTAAGAAAAAGCCATAATTCTGTAAGAAATGAGCAATTTATGCACATTATAATCAAATTTATTTTTATATCCAGCTACTCCTACATGTGGCATAATTCAGTCTGGGAAATCATGCTAATTAGTTAGAAATCCATTACATTGTAAGTCTTATAGCAGATGCAAATACTGTTTCAAGTGTTCTCACCTCCATAATGCATGTGCTTTTATTAGAATGCATTCCCAATGTGGACAGTTTGTAGGTGAACCAGGCTCTAAAGTGCATTTGAGGGGAAAACACTCACGAAAACCACTGATAGCATTTCTTTTCATGCCTTTTAAAAAAACGCATTGTGCTTTAAAATATAAGGACAATTCCATTCGCCAGAAGATTGGTCAGAACAGTGAACTTTCCTAGTCAAAATAATAATGATGATAGTAATAGTGCTAAGTTCTAATGACCAATGAAATATGCATCTTTGCTGAACTCAACATCTGGGCATGCCCTCTGCAGCCACTGGGGGAGAGTAATGAGCCCCAGACTGGGAGCAAAAAGGCTGAGCTCCAGAGGCAAGAACACTGATGTGGATCATCCTCGCCAAGTCACTAACCTTTTAGATGCTGGGCTTCATCCACTATAACTCGAAATAGTATAATACAGTACAATAATATAATATAATACACTGTCTTCGTCACAGAGCTTTTGTGAATTTAAATTAAGATTGATATGTAGCTTTTAATTAACAAATAAACACTCCAGTGAGTTTTACTTTTGGATTATTGAAAATATCCTAGCCCCTTTAAAAAGTGAAACTAATCATATAATAGCTTTTAAGGACATCATAAACTGTACATTAATTGTATTTTAAGATAAGTGATAAATAATAAGGTCTAATTGAGTAACTCTACTGATCAAACTACTACCTGATAGAAGGTGGTGTGCTGAGTTAGGGCTTTGGGATCCAGAGGCTAATATGCGAGAAGGGTGAATTTGGTGGAATTCATGTTTTAGATCAATATTTAAAAAAAAAATTCAACAGAACTGAACACGTTCACTCTCCTCCTTTCCCCGCCCGAACACCACCACCAGCACCAAGGTCCTGGGCAGTCCCCCATCTTCCTATATGCCCAGCCCAAGTGACTGGCACCACAACCAGCTAGTAGTAGAAGCCCTAAGCCAGAGACTTAGAGTGATCTTTGCCCTTTCCATCTGCCTTTCTGTCTAGTCTAACAGAGCATCCCCTTAATTCTACATCCTGACATCCTTAAAACTGACCTCCTCTCCTGTGCCCTCCCTCTGCATTATACTTTCTCAGGCAAAAGTCTAACTTCCTCCAGAAGTCCTTTATCACCTCCTCACTGGTCTCCTCACTGCCTCTGGGGCTTCTCCACCCACCACCACTCCCTTCAAAGCCATCACTGGTCTTCTGAAGTGCTATTTTAAGTGTTTACTTTTAAATTTTAAACTATTGAAGTGACTCCAAGGAGCCTCAAGATAAAGTGCCCTTGTGAGTGGTCCCTATTTGTTTCTCCAGCTCCTTCTCTTTTTGCCACAGGCTCTCTGTAAGCTGGTGCAAGTGGCTTTCCTGGAGTTTCTGAAAGTCCCATGCTCTCTCTCACTTTAAGTCTTTTGCATAACAATTCCGACTACAGTGATTTCAATCCTCTCTTATCAGGTTGACTTCTTCTTTTTCCTTCAGTTTTCAGCTAAAAGGTTCATTCATCTGAGTAGCATGTCCTTTTCTCACCAATACTTCACTGACCTGTGCTTTCAGTGAGCCTCAGCATGATGCTTTGCACTCCCATATCACATATCACACTTCCCTGCATCACCTGTATCACACTTCTCAGTCTCCTAGGGAGCTAGGAGGACTGTAGGGAAGATTGTGTCTACCTTACCATTCTTTTCCCAGAATTTGGCATGAGCAGGTATTTATTTTCTTGAATAAAATGTATTTTCTTGACTGAAATGAATGAATAAAGAAAATGATCTCGATTAAATAACAGATTTAAATCCTTTTCAGAATGCTCCTTCAGCCTGCTCCAGAAGCTCAGTGATGTCAATGGGAACTTTCAGGACACTGCAGTAACACAGGTTCTTCTGTAACATTGTGAATTCACTTGTATAGTGAGAAAGACCTCGGAAATCCAGGCTCAGACGTTACATATGTTAACTGGGGTTCTGAGTCCCCATCTATGGAAACAACCTGAAAGAGAAAAAAAGGGATCTCTTAGCACCCCTCCTTGCGCTACAGACACATCTACACCCACCTTCAAAACAAAAAAACCCACTACCACTTACAAGATATATTTTCTACAGGTAATCAGTCAATTCTAGAATTTTAGTAATAAAACAGTAACTAAGATTTAGAAGTGTCCTTCTGAGCCAGTTGAGGAGTGTTTAGTAAGTCATTATTCCTTTCCGTCTTCATCATCTTTGACCTTTGAGAATATAGGCAATCTGCACACATCACAAAGAACTCCTAGTGCAGGAGTTAATTAAGCCGTGTAAAGCCTATTAGAGATAAGTGTTTGCTGGCCTCTTGCCTTGGTTTCACAGGTGAGTCTTGTGAGCTTGTACACTCTTGCTGTCAGGCACTCAGGGTGGGTACTAGCTTGGTTGACAGAAACCAAACAAAGCAAATGAAAACATGGTTGCCAGTGTACATGCACAGTGTCTTGGTTAATTCAGGTCTGGGTGACAATTTTTGTTCCTTTCAATTAATTCAATCAAGAAGAATTACAGGTGACTATAGCTGGTGGCCCTTTATTCTGTGTTTCAGGACTACAGCAAAGGGTCATTCACACCCCCAGAGTATTCCCTTATTTTTGAATAGATCTGGAAGTCTCTCTCTTGGGAGGAGAAAGGAGAGAGGCCCTTCCTTGCATGAAGATCATAGGTGGGAACTTGCTCAAGAGAACTCACCAACTCCACTCATTGCATTAATGAAACTTCTTCCCAAGTGACTTTTGGTAGGGTAAAGGGGCCGGGAGCATGAGGTGACCCCTCTGGGGGTTATCAGAGAGAGGGGAAGGGCTCAGAAGGAGATCCTGGTAACTGACAACCATGCTAAAGACCTCCTGATAGTGTTCCTGCAGGTCTTGAAATATGGAACCTACCTGTCCACCAACATGCACTTACCTTGACTATAGAACAGCCAGTGTGCGCCGCACCCAGTTATGAGCTAGGTTCAGAGAGGGACCTAAAAAAGAATGCATGATGCATGTGCCCTCTGCCCTGTGAGGCTTGCAGATTCTCTGAGGGCACAACACTCTAAGAAACAAGGCAGGGACTTCCCTGGTAGTCCAGTGGTAAAGAATCCACCTTACAACTCAGGGGACATGGGTTCTATCCCTGGTCAGGGAACTAAGATCCCATATGCTGTGGGGCAACTAAGCCCACACCACAACTACTGAGCTCGCGCACCTCAACTAGAGAGGCCGTGTGCCACAAACTACAGAGCCCACGCACCACAACTAGAGAAGAGAAAACCCGCATGCCACAACTGGAGAGGAGCCCGCGCACCGCAACAAAAGATCCCTCATGCCTCAATGAAGATCCTGCGTGCGGCAGCTAAGACCCAATGCAGCCAAAATAAATAAATAAATAAAATAAATAATAAATAAATCTTTAAAAAATAAAAACAACAACAAGGCAGCACAGAAAGACTAAGCAATATGTTATCTATTTCCCTATCCATTTATTTGACAGATATTCATTAAGACTCTTCTGAGAGGGAAGTACCTTATTGGGTCATAATATAGAAAGTGGACACAAATAAAAATAAAACGTGGTTGTTTTAAATGGGTGTTCAGTTTAGAACTGAACTGAGGAGCTAACTAGGAGAATACATACCAAAGGGCAGGGATTCGGATGGCCTGGGGACAGCTGTAGGTTAGGGAAGGAAGCCAGGAATAAGAGAGAGGTTTAAGGTATGTGAAAGATAAGCTTGTAAAGCCTGTTCCCATCCTGAGTCATCACTTGGGTTGGGGGACTTGTGGAATGAGATTGGGAAGGGAGGTCACTATTTTCCAGATAAACCATTATTATCTCTTTTTTTCCTCCACTGACACATGGAAGTTTTATAATTCTGCTTTTGATTCCTTCTTTTGATAATTGCTGAGTAGCAGTCAGTGTTTTGGTGTTTTGTTTTGTTTTACTCATGTATTCGTTCCTTCAAGTATAGACTCATTTTTCTATCATGTTTCCAACATGCAACATGCTTTGCCACTTAGCTATGAAAGGGTGGACAAGTTATTTAAATTCTCAGTGCCTTAGTTAATTACTCTAAAAATGAAAAAAATACATACATACCTATTTTTAGGTTTGTAAGCATTACATGAATGACTGCACTGTTTAAAGCACAATGATGTTCTTGGTGCATAATTTGGGGTCTGAAAATTGTAGGTATATTTTGAATCTTACTATCAACGGCACACAGTCTACCTGGGACAAGATGATTACTTAAAAACACAGGGATTGAAAGACAGGGCTGGAGAGTATCAGAGCTTTTTATTAAGAGTGATGATTATAGATGATTAGTGCAATGTTGTCACAAAGGGATTGGTCATTGTCAAGAAAATGGCAAACGGAAAGGCAGGGAAATCTCTATGGCTCTGTGCCCTTCCCCTTCCATACAGGCAGCTTCTAAAGTCTTAGAATGGGATTTGTTTTCATCATGGTTTGTGTGTGTGTGTGTATGTGTGCTTGATTTGGATTTTAGGTAATTTCAGGTTAGTTCAGACGAAGTTGATAAGCATTTCTGTGTATGCCACCTCTTGGCCCAGCTCAGACATCCTGAGCTACTGAAAATGTGTATCAGGCTTTTCCGAACAAACATACACCTACGCAAAGATGTCATGTGAAGGAAAAAAAATGAGCGCCAACAGATTCTAGACAGATCTGAGAACGGTACCTGTGGCCGCTTTAAAGCTCAACGCATAAGTAGAATGTCTTAAATCATTTCCATCTCTTTCTTCTTTGTCCTCCTCCTCTCTGTCTCTCTCTCTTTTTCTTCTCTCCCTTCATTTCTCCCTCTTCTTTAACAAAAGTGTATTTTTCTTAGAGTCTATGTAAATTCTGAAACCTGAAACATTTGTATCATATTGACGTTCCATACTGTTTATGCACACTTTAAACAAAGCCTAATATATAAGCCTATTAACTCATGAAACAAGTCCATTAATAGGGATTGTTTGCATATCAGCAACATCCTTATACTTGCAAAGGAGAGTCTATCAGATTGCCTTTTAATAGGGAGTTTCCCCAGCACATATAAAATGTGAGTTCCTTTTCAGTAATTTCTATGTATCTTTTTAGGAAGACATCTGTTGTGTGAAACAAGACACACCTGCATATCTAACTTCAAATGTCAATTTAGTAAGCACTTATGAATTACTGATGAAAAAGAAAATGTATTCTCAGCCATATATTCCATCTTTCATTCTTGATATCAGAGGGATTTTTAATAAAATGCCTTACATTCAGTATCACTTCACAGTCACTTTGCTATTGTTTTAGCAGGCAGGATACTTCCCTAGTTTTCACCTCAGGAGTGAATGATTCAATGTGACTTGTACTCACCACAGTTGTACATTATCATAATACTATTATTCAAATGCCCTGACCAAAGTTCCTCGTCTTCAAC
This sequence comes from Mesoplodon mirus, assembly GCF_964341445.2. NCBI lineage: Eukaryota > Metazoa > Chordata > Mammalia > Artiodactyla > Ziphiidae > Mesoplodon > Mesoplodon mirus. The sequence continues at coordinate 41,637,071 of NC_138990.1, read as the reverse complement.
AAAAGGCACACACTTCACTGCCAGTTTTGACATCTTAAGAAATTAATCAAGATTTTGTAGGTGTCTAAAGATGCCTAGGTAGGATGGTTCTTTCAAGTTTCTTTTTTAGTCAGCGAAGTAAATTGCTGACTCCTCACTTTTAACTTCCAAGAAAATTTGCAAACTGTATTGTAAGTGCATGCCTTAAAGTCTAAAGACTTATCTTGGAATATGAAAATGGGGTCACAAAAGAAGAAAGTAATTACTTCATGCAGATAACTCCATTGGATAATCCTAGGTGGTTGATCTGGAGTTATGCTAAGATAGAAGAATTGGGCTCTGTTAGGGAAATTATAAAATGAATTTAAGAAGGAATAAGAAGAAAAGCTATTTTGGAGTTAAAAAATAATGAGTTTGATCCGAACATAAAGTTTTATGTTAGAACTTGAATCCTTGAGGCATGGATCATGTCAATTAAAATTTGCCTGGGATGGAGTAATCTTGGGTAAAGGTGAAAGAATCAGATTTCTCTCTTGGAACAGGCAGCACAGCATCTATGAAACCCCATGACAACTATTTCATTTTCTTTGACCTCTGGGTCTTCACAAGTGGGATTCTTGGGTACCTAGAACACTCTTCCCTCTCCTCTTCACATGCCCAGCTCTGACTCTCCTTTCAGTGTCTGTGGAAGTGGCCAGGACTACATTTCTGGCTCCTTCTACCTCCAGCCATGATTAAAGGCCACATAATGGGCCCCAGAAATCCCGTATGTCTCTTTCTCAGCACTTTGTTCACTTGAATCATCTAAGAACTTATTTGTAGTTAGTGCCACTGTTTTAAATATCTATTTTCACTGCTGACAAGGACTGTGCTTGTCATATACGTCGGCATAAACTCAGCACCTAGCACGGTGCTGGGTGCCTCACAGAGACATGAAATTTTGCTCTTTGGCCATTTGGAAGAAGTTCAAAATTAATTAAATATTAAGCACACACACACTTATTTGAAGAGGGTATATTTCAAGGCCAGTGATCTCTTGGCTTCTGATCACTCTTATGGGAAAGTGTTGGCAATAGCAGTCATTTAGCCATCATAGAGAACACGTATTCGAACAATAAGGCTGTAGCTATGGAGTCCAGGCTTTGTGGTGAAAAAAGTAAAATCTGGTGGACTCACATAAAAACTTCATTCTATCCACCACTGAGTTGATCAATTTAGGAGGAGCTTTTCCCAGGCCTGCTGATGTGATGTAGAAAGCCATTCCATTTAAGTATCTCTCCCTTAGGAGGACCACATGCAATAGACACAGTGCCTGGAGAGAACACTTGAGTACTTGCTCTGGTGTGAAATTGCCCTTTCTTGGCCTTTGGCTTGTCTTTTGCTATGCATGAGGCTGCATTTTAAAGTTATACCAAGAGAGAATGTTCCCTGCTTAGCAGTATAATCTAGGGATCACATTTTCCTAATGGTATTGCCTAACTTTACTCTTTAAAAATAGAATCAGCAGCCTATATAATAGAATTTCCTTGGTTGTTAGAATGTTACTTCCTTGGCTATACATTAGTAAATCTTCAGTAACTCTAAAGAACCATAGTTCTTTTTGGATCCATCCCTGCTTTGAAAAAGTGATTCTTAAGAGTAAACTTTTATTTCCTTTTTAATCAATTTTAGCTTTCCTTTCCTTAGGCTCCCCTGAGCTAAGTTGCCAGTCTCAGGCTCTGTGAATGATGCTGTTTTAGAAAGTACAAATAAATGCATGGGTTCATTTCATAAATGAGTCCAGAAGAATGCTATCCTTTCCTTTAATTTCAAGTGCCACTTTTGCAGCTTTGCACAGAGATCTCTTTAATGCTGTCTCTTTTTCTGAAGATGATGAAATTATTAGCCAAAAATCTAGTGATCTCTTTTTAAAACATGGTGGAGGGACATTGCCTAGAAAAGTGCATTTGGCTAAAGTCTTCTCATCTGGGTTTCTTGCCATTCAGAATCAGTCTTATCTGCCAATCCACAGTGCTCAACGCTTGCTCCCATTCTCCAGTCAAAGGAAATAAGTGTTACAACTTGAAAAGAAGATGACTGAAATTTGTTGATGAATTTTTATCCCTTTAGGGATGGGTTTAGGGTAATTTGGGGAGGTAGTTCAAGAATAACAAAAGTTTCCCTAATTTCTCTGTGTAAGGATTTGTGTTCTGCCATTTTATGAGCCATGTTCAAGATGTATAGAAAATACAGTCAGTGACCTTTCACCTGTATAATTTCAGGGCTGGGAAAAGTTTGAAAAATCATTTCCCCATTTTTATTCCCTTAGACATGCTTAATCCAGGTGATATAATCAATTATGATTTGAACAAGTCATACAAAAGACAATGTGACCACCTCTGATTGAATTTGGACATTCTGTCCTTCTGTAAACTTATGTGATGAATTTTAGTTCATGTTTTCTATAGCAGATCCTAATAGGACTAAAATAGATTGTAAACTTTTATACTATAATATTCAGTGTAGTACTGAAGCCCCTGGCAAATGCTAGGACAAGGGCAAGAAATAATAAAGATTGAAAGAGAAAGAAAACCTTCATGGAAGGAACAATTTAACTTAATTAAAGAGGATAAAAGAAAACCTGAATGAATAATGAGATATATTTGTTTATGGGTGGAAAATTTAACCTTATAAAGATGTCACTATCCTGAATTTATTCTATAGAAGTTCCATGCAACTTTAATCAAAGTTCTGCCAAGATTTGAGGAGGACGTTACAAGAAGATTCGAAGAAGTACATAGACTAATAGAGCTTATAAAATAGCTAGTTTGGGGGGAAAATGTAAACTCTCATAGTTTTTTGGACTTATTATATAGGCATAGTGGTAAAAAGAGTGTAGTATTGACACAGGATTAAGTAGCTCAGCTGAACACATTAGAAGCCCAGAGAGAGATTTACATATATGTGGGAACAGGTGGTACAGAATGGCATCACAAAGAAGTGAGGAAATAATGAATTATTTAGACGATGGTATTGAAAAGTTGCTTAGTATATATTGTAGTTAAGATTTACAATATTGTGAAACTATACTGGAACTTGAAAAGGAAAATCTCTGGTTTTTCTGTCTACTCACAGAACACTCTACTTCTCTTTCAACACTTCCCAGAACACCACTGATTCTTCTGGTCGTCAAATGTGCCAAGGTTTTCTCCCACTAAGCAATTTGTAGACACCAGCTGGATGTCCTACAGTTTAACTGAATTCTGACTCCATCTACCTGGACATGAAAGACTGCCATTCCACTGCCCTCAGATGTCAGTTACAAGTCCAGGTTGTTACCTGTGCTTCTGACCAACTGGCTATAAATTGAAAGTTCCCACAAACCCCTCCTCTAACCATCTGCTAGAGAGGCTCACAAACCTCAGGAAAAGAGTTTACTTACTAGATTACTGGTTTATTATAAAAGGAGTCAGATGGAAGAGATGCATAGGGCAAAGTATGAGGGAAGGGGCACGGAGCTTCTATGCCCTCTCCAGGTACACCACCTTTCCAGAACGGCATGTGTTCATCAACCCAGAAGCTCCCCAACCCTATCCTTCTAAATTTCTGTGGCAGCTTCATTACATAGGCATGATTGACTAAATCTTTGGCCATTAGTGATTACCTCATTCTCCAGCACTCCCTCTTCAACCTAAAGATAGGGGAATCTGGCTGAAAGTTCCAACACTCTAATCACATGGTTGCTTCCCCTGGCAACCAGCCCCCATCCTTAGGGACCTTCCAGAAATTGTCCCATTAACATAAACTCAGGTATGATTAAAAGGAGCTTGTAATTAATAGCAGAAGGAATCTTTATCACTCTTACCACTCAGGAAATTCCAAGAGTTTAGGAGCTCTGGCCAGGAACAAGGATGAAAACTATATATATATTTTACAAATCACAACATCACAGGATCCTATATAACAACATATCAAATAAAATGAAACTAAATGTGAAAGAGAAAAATTATAAAGCTAAGAAAACAAAAGTGTAGGAGAATATTTCTTCATCTTTGGATGGGAAAAAATAAAGATCTTTAAAAACGCTTAAAAAAAGTCATATATATATCATAAAAGAAATCAACAAATACTACCAGGGAAAAGTTAACAGAAGGATGACAACTGAGTGATGATATTTTCAAAGTGTAAAATTGGCAATTTTTTTATTATATAGAAAAGGAAAGAAAACAATAAATAAGCAAGAAAAGGGCAAATTGAGTAAAGAATATACAAAGACAATTCTATATGAATAGAGAGAAAAATCCAAATAACTTATGAGATAATGTTCATCCCCTTAGTAACCAGAGAAATGTAGATTAAAACAAGGAGACATTACTTTATTTACTTCCAAATGGTAAAAATCAAAGCTTCATAATATTATGGGCATAAGATCATGTGGCAACTTCCATGCAATGCTGCTAAGAGTATAAACTGGTATAGCCATCCTAGCAGGGTTTGTTAAAATTCAGTATGTGTGTACCTGGGGGCTCAGCAAGATTACAGAGAAAATCATAAATCCATAGCAAGATATTTTGTAGAAAATGGTTGGAAGCTTGGCTATTGATAAATAAAATATGCAATATGCATGCTCCAGAATATAACGTACCAGTCCCAAGGAACATATTTTTGTAAACCAACATGGGAAACTCCCCAAATCATAGAAATTAATTTTTTAAAGGGTAGGAAAAAAGTATAAGAATTATAGCATAATACCATTTATGTACATTAAAAAGCCACTGTCTTTCTGTCTATCATCTATCTATCTATCTATCTACTTTTAAAATAATACAAATATACAGGAAATTATAGAGAGCAATACAATATCAATTTATCTATGCATCTCCAGCATAAAATTAGTATTTTATAATAATTCCCTCAGATTAGTTTTAAAGATAAGAAATAACAGATTCATATTTTCAAGGAAATATCTATATCTAAATAAACATGGAAGACAGACATGAAGGACATAATCAGTATATGAGAGGGAGTTTTTTTTTTTTTTTTTTTTTTTTTTTTAGTTTCTGCTTTATAACAAAGTGAATCAGTCATACATATACATCTGTTCCCACATCCCTTCCCTCATGCATCTCCCTCCCTCCCACCTTCCCCATCCCACCCGTCCAGGCGGTCACGAAGCACCGAGCTGATCTCCCTGTGCTCTGCGGCTGCTTCCCACTATCTATCTACCTTACGTTTGGTAGTGTATATATGTCCATGCCTCTCTTTCGCTTTGTCACAGCTTACCCTTCCCCCTCCCCATATCCTCAAGTCTATTCTCAAGTAGGTCTGTGTCTTTATTCCCATTTTACCCCTAGGTTCTTCATGACATTTTTTTAAATTCCATATATGTGTGTTAGCATACGGTATTTGTCTTTCTCTTTTTGACTTACTTCACTCTGTATGACAGACTCTAGGTCTATCCACCTCATTACAAATAGCTCAGTTTCGTTTCTTTTTATGGCTGAGTAATATTCCATTGTATGTATGTGCCACATCTTCTTTATCCATTCATCTGATGATGGACACTTAGGTTGTTTCCATCTCTGGGCTATTGTGAATAGAGCTGCAATGAACATTTTGGTACATGTCTCTTTTTGAATTATGGTTTTCTCAGGGTATATGCCTAGTAGTGAGATTGCTGGGTCATATGGTAGTTCTATTTGTAGTTTTTTAAGGAACCTCCATACTGTGCTCCATAGCGGCTGTACCAATTCACATTCCCACCAGCAGTGCAAGAGTGTTCCCTTTTCTCCACACCCTCTCCAGCATTTATTGTTTCTAGATTTCTTGATGATGGCCATTCTGACTGGTGTGAGATGATATCGCATTGTAGTTTTGATTTGCATTTCTCTAATGATTAATGATGTTGAGCATTCTTTCATGTGTTTGTTGGCAGTCTGTATATCTTCTTTGAAGAAATGCCTATTTAAGTCTTCTGCCCATTTTTGGATTGGGTTGTTTGTTTTTTTGCTATTGAGCTGCATGAGCTGTTTATAAATTTTGGAGATTAATCCTTTGTCAGTTGCTTCATTTGAAAATATTTTCTCCCATTCTGAGGGTTGTCTTTTGGTCTTGTTTATGGTTTTCTTTGCTGTGCAAAAGCTTTTAAGTTTCATTAGGTCCCATTTGTTTATCTTTGTTTTTATTTCCATTTCTCTAGGAGGTGGGTCCAAAAGGATCTTGCTGTGATTTATGTCATAGAGTGTTCTGCCTATGTTTTCCTCTAAGAGTTTGATAGTTTCTGGACTTACATTTAGGTCTTTAATCCATTTTGAGCTTATTTTTGTGTATGGTGTTAGGGAATGATCTAATCTCATACTTTTACATGTCCCTGTCCAGTTTTCCCAGCACCACTTATTGAAGAGGCTGTCCTTTCTCCACTGTACATTCCTGCCTCCTTTATCAAAGATAAGTTGACCATATGTGCGTGGGTTTATCTCTGGGCTTTCTATCCTGTTCCATTGATCTATCTTTCTGTTCCTGTGCCAGTACCACACTGTCTTGATTACTGTAGCTTTGTAGTATAGTCTGAAGTCAGGGAGCCTGATTCCTCCAGCTCCATTTTTCGTTCTCAAGATTGCTTTGGCTATTCGGGGTCTTTCCAAACAAATTGTGAAATTCTTTGTTCTAGTTCTGTGAAAAATGCCAGTGGTAGCTTGATAGGGATTGCATTGAATCTGTAGATTGCTTTGGGTAGTAGAGTCATTTTCACAATATTGATTCTTCCAATCCAGGAGCATGGTGTATCTCTCCATCTATTTGTATCATCTTTAATTTCTTTCATCAGTGTCTTATAATTTTCTGCATACAGGTCTTTTGTCTCCTTAGGTAGGTTTATTCCTAGATATTTTATTCTTTTTGTTGCAATGGTAAATGGGAGTGTTTTCTTGATTTCATTTTCAGATTTTTCATCATTAGTGTACAGGAATGCCAGAGATTTCTGTGCATTAATTTTGTATCCTGCTACTTTAACAAATTCATTGATTAGCTCTAGTAGTTTTCTGGTAGCATCTTTAGGATTCTCTATGTATAGTATCATGTCATCTGCAAACAGTGACAGCTTTACTTCTTCTTTTCCAATTTGGATTCCTTTTATTTCCTTTTCTTCTCTGATTGCTGTGGCTAAAACTTCCAAAACTAAGTTGAATAAGAGTGGTGAGAGTGGGCAGCCTTGTCTTGTTCCTGATCTTAGTGGAAATGGTTTCAGTTTTTCACCATTGAGGACAATGTTGGCTGTGGGTTTGTCATATATGGCCTTTATTATGTTGAGGAAAGTTCCCTCTATGCCTACTTTCTGCAGGGTTTTTATCATAAATGGGTGTTGAATTTTGTCGAAAGCTTTCTCTGCATCTATTGAGATGATCATATGGTTTTTCTCCTTCAACTTGTTAATATGGTGTATCACATTGATTGATTTACATATATTGAAGAATCCTTGCATTCCTGGAATAAACCCCACTTGATCATGGTGTATGATCCTTTTAATGTGCTCTTGGATTCTGTTTGCTAGTATTTTGTTGAGGATTTTTGCATCTATGTTCATCAGTGATATTGGCCTGTAGTTTTCTTTCTTTGTGACATCCTTGTCTGGTTTTGGTATCAAGGTGATGGTGGCCTCGTAGAATGAGTTTGGGAGTGTTCCTTCCTCTGAAATTGTTTGGAAGAGTTTGAGAAGGATGGGTGTTAGCTCTTCTCTAAATGTTTGATAGAATTCGCCTGTGAAGCCATCTGGTCCTGGGTTTTTGTTTGTTGGAAGATTTTTAATCACAGTTTCAATTTCAGTGCTTGTGATTGGTCTATTCATATTTTCTATTTCTTCCTGATTCAGTCTTGGCAGGTTGTGCATTTCTAAGAATTTGTCCATTTCTTCCAGGTTGTCCATTTTATTGGCATAGAGTTGCTTGTAGTAATCTCTCATGATCTTTTGTATTTCTGCAGTGTCAGTTGTTACTTCTTTTTCATTTCTAATTCTATTGATTTGAGTCTTCTCCCTTTTTTTCTTGATGAGTCTGGCTAATGGTTTGTCTATTTTGTTTATCTTCTCAAAGAACCAGCTTTTAGTTTTATTGATCTTTGCTATTGTTTCCTTCATTTCTTTTTCATTTATTTCTGATCTGATCTTTATGATTTCTTTCCTTCTGCTAGCTTTGGGGTTTTTTTGTTCTTCTTTCTCTAATTGCTTTAGGTGCAGGGTCAGGTTGTTTGCTCGAGATGTTTCCTGTTTCTTAAGGTGGGATTGTATTGCTATAAACTTCCCCCTTAGAACTGCTTTTGCTGTGTCCCATAGGTTTTGGGTCGTCGTGTCTCCATTGTCATTTGTTTCTAGGTATTTTTTAATTTCCTCTTTGATTTCTTCAGTGATCACTTCGTTATTGAGTAGTGTATTGTTTAGCCTCCATGTGTTTGTATTTTTTACAGATCTTTTCCTGTAATTGATGTCTAGTCTCATAGCTTGTGGTCGGAAAAGATACTTGATACAATTTCAATTTTCTTAAATTTACCAAGGCTTGATTTGTGACCCAAGATATGATCTATCCTGGAGAATGTTCCATGAGCACTTGAGAAAAATGTGTATTCTGTTATTTTTGGATGGAATGTCCTCTAAATATCAATTAAGTCCATCTTGTTTAATGTATCATTTAAAACTTGTGTTTCCTTATTTATTTTCATTTTGGATGATCTGTCCATTGGTGAAAGTGGGGTGTTGAAGTCCCCTACTGTGAGTGTGTTACTGTCGATTTCCCCTTTTATGGCTGTTAGTATTTGCCTTATGTATTGAGGTGCTCCTATGTTGGGTGCATAAATATTTACAATTGTTATATCTTCTTCTTGAATTGATCCCTTTATCATTATGTAGTGTCCTTCTTTGTCTCTTCTAATAGTCTTTATTTTAAAGTCTATTTTGTCTGATACAAGAATTGCTACTCCAGCTTTCTTTTGATTTCCATTTGCATGGAATATCTTTTACCATCCCCTTACTTTCAATCTGTATGTGTCTCTAGGTCTGAAGTGGGTCTCTTGTAGACAGCACATATATGGGTCTTGTTTTTGTATCCCTTCAGCCAATCTGTGTCTTTTGGTGGGAGCATTTAGTCCATTTACATTTAAGGTAATTATTGATATGTATGTTCCTATTCCCATTTCCTTAATTGCTTTGGGTTCGTTATTGTAGGTATATTCCTTCTGTTGTGTTTCTTGCCTAGAGAAGTTCCTTTAGCATTTGTTTAAAGCTGGTTTGGTGGTGCTGAACTCTCCGCTTTTGCTTGTCTGTGAAGGTTTTAATTTCTCCATCAAATCTGAATGAGATCCTTGCTGGGTAGAGTAATCTTGGTTGTAGGTTTCTCTCCTTCATCACTTTAATTATGTCCTGCCACTCCCTTCTGGCTTGTAGAGTTTCTGCTGAGAGATCAGCTGTTAACCTGATGGGGATTCCCTTGTGTGTTATTTGTTGTTTTTCCCTTGCTGCTTTTAATATGATTTCTTTGTATTTAATTTTTGACAGTTTGATTAATATGTGTCTTGGCGTATTTCTCCTTGGATTTATTCTGTATGGGACTCTCTGTGCCTCCTGGACTTGATTAACTATTTCCTTTCCCATATTAGGGAAGTTTTCAACTATAATCTCTTCAAATATTTTCTCAGTCCCTTTCTTTTTCTCTTCTTCTTCTGGAACCCCTATAATTCGAATGTTGGTGCATTTAATGTTGTCCCAGAGGTCTCTGAGACTGTCCTCTGTTCTTTTCATTCTTTTTTCTTTATTTTGCTCTGCAGCAGTTATTTCCACTATTTTATCTTCCACCTCACTTATCCGTTCTTCTGCCTCAGTTATTCTGCTATTGATCCCATCTAGAGTATTTTTTATTTCATTTATTGTGTTTTTAATCAATGCTTGATTCATCTTTAGTTCTTCTAGGTCCTTGTTAACTGTTTCTTGCATTTTGTCTCTTCTATTGCCAAGATTTTGGATCTGGGAAATAGAATCTTGGATCATCTTTACCATCATTATTCTGAATTCTTTTTCAGGTAGACTGCCTATTACCTCTTCATTTGTTAGGTCTGGTAGGTTTTTATCTTGCTCCTTCACCTGCTGTGTGTTTTTCTGTCTTCTCATTTTGCTTATGTTACTGTGTTTGGGGTCTCCTTTTTGCAGGCTGCAGATTTGTAGTTCCCGTTGTTTTTGGTGTCTGTCCCCAGTGGCTAAGGTTGTTTCAGTAGGTTGTGTAGGCTTCCTGGTGGGTGGGACTAGTGCCTGTGTTCTGGTGGTTGAGGCTCGATCTTGTCTTTCTGGTGGACCAGTCCACGTCTGGTGGTGTGTTTTGGGGTGCCTGTGGCCTTATTATGTTTTTAGGCAGCCTCTCTGCTAATGGGTGGGGTTGTGTTCCTGCCTTGCTAGTTGCTTGGCATAGGGTGACCAGCACTGTAGCTTGCTGGTCGTTGACTGAAGCTGGGTGCTGGTGTTGAGATGGAGATCTCTGGGAGATTTTCACCGCTTGATATTATGTGGAGCTGGGAGGTCTCTTGTGGACCCGTGTCCTGAAGTTGGCTCTCCCACTTCAGAGGCACATCACTGACTCCTGGCTGCAGCACCAAGAGTCTTTCATCTACCCGGCTCAGAATAAAAGGGAGAAAAAGCAGAAAGAAAGATTTAGTAGAAGAAAGAAAGAGAGAGAGAAAGAAAGGAAGAAGGAAAGAAAGGAAGGAAGGAAGAAAGAAAGAAAGGAGGGAGGGAGGAAGGACGGAAAGAAAGAAAGAAAGGAGGGAGGGAGGGAGGAAAGAAAAAGAAAGAGTTAATGGAAGAAGGGAGGGAGGGAGGAAGGACGGAAAGAAAGAAAGAAAGGAGGGAGGGAGGGAGGAAAGAAAAAGAAAGAGTTAATGGAAGAAGGGAGGGAGGGAGGAAGGAAGGAAAGATAAAGAAAGAAAGAAAAAAAAAGAAAGACAGGAGGGAGGGAGGGAGGAAGGAAAGAAAAAGAGTGAAAGGAAGGGAGGGAGGGAGGAAGGAAAGAAAGAGAAGGAAAGGAGGGGCGGAGGGAGGGAGGGGAGGAAGGGAAGGTGTGAAAAAAAGAAAGAGCAGGTAAAGTAAAATAGAATAAAGTATGAAATATAGTAGCGTTATTAAAATTAAACAGTAATTATTGAAAAAAAAAAACGGACAGATAGAACCCTGGGACATATGGTGGAAGCAAAGTTGTAGAGAGATAATCTCACACAGAAGCATACACATACACATTCACAAAAAGAGAGCAGGGGGAAAAATCGAAAATCTTGCTCTCAAAGTCCACCTCCTCAATTTGGGATAATTCGTTGTAAAAAGAGGAAAAGGGGGAAAAGTCTTAAATCTTGTCCTCAAAGTCCACTTCCTCAATTTGGGATGATTCGCTGTCCATTCATGCACTCCACAGACGCAGGGCACATCAAGTGGACCGTGGAGCTTTAATCCACTGCCTCCGAGGCTGCACAGAGAGATTTCCCTGTCTCTTCTCTGCTCTCACAGCTCCCGGGTCTCAGCCTTGGACCTGGCCCCGCCTCTGCGCGTAGGTCGCCAGAGGGCGTCCGTTCTTCGCTCAGACAGGACGGGTTTACAGGAGCCGCTGATTCGGGGGCTCTGGCTCACTCAGGCAGAGGGGAGGGAGGGGCGCGCAGTGTGGGGCGGGCCTGCGGCGGCAGTGGCCGGCGTGACCTTGCACCAGCCCGAGGCGCTCCGTGCGCTTTCCCGGGAACGCCGTTCCTGGGTCCCGGGACCCCGGCAGTGGCGGGGTGCACAGGCTCCCCGGAAGGCGGGGTGGACAGTGACCTGCGCTCGCACACAGGCCTTGTGGCGGCGGCAGCAGCAGCCCCAGCGTCCCACGCCCGTCTCCGGGGTCCGCGCCTTTAGCCGCGGCTCGCACCCGTCTCTGGTGCTTCTTTAAGCAGCTCTCTTAATGCCCTCTTCTCGTGCACCAGGAAACAAAAGGGAAGAAAAAGTCTCTTGCCTCTTCGGCAGCTCCAGACTTTTTCCCCGGACTCCCTCCGGGCTAGCCGTGGTGCACTAACCCCTTCAGGCTCTCTTCCTGCCGCCAGCCCCAGTCCTCTCCCTGTGCTCCAACTGAAACCCGATACCCGAGCCTCAGCTCCCAGCCCCGCCCGCCCAGGCGGCCAAGCAGACAAGCCTCTCGGGCTGGTGTGTGCCTGAGGGCACCGATCCTCTGTGCCGGAATCTCTCCGCTTTGCCCTCCACACCCCTGTTGCTGTGCTCTCCTCCGCTACTCCGAAGCTTTCCCCCTCCGCCACCTGCAGTCTCCGCCCGCGAAGGGGCTTCTAGTGTGTGGAAACCTTTCCTCCTTCACGGCTCCCTCCCACTGGTGCAGGTCCCGTCCCTATCCTTTTGTCTCTGTTTATTCTTTTTTCTTTTGTCCTACCCAGGTATGTGGGGAGTTTCTTGCCTTTTGGGGGGTCTGAGGTCTTCTGTCAGCGTTCAGTAGGTGTTCTGTAGGAGTTGTTCCACGTGTAGATGAATTTCTGATGTATCTGTGGGGAGGAAGGTGATCTCCGCGTCTTACTCTTCCGCCATCTTCCTCCGGGGGCCGAGAGGGAGTTTTAAGGGGCTGCAGAGTGGAATGGATTTGGTGATAGGACATGAAAGGCTAAAAAAAATAACACGATGAAAGCAGTGGTCCTACTTGGACTGCTAATTAGAGTGTGCTAGTGACTCATAAGTGTAAATAGCTCAATTCTGTGTATCTTAGGTCCAGAAAGGTGAAAAACCAAAGAAACAAAGAACTGTGAGTACATTTGTGTGTATATGTGTGTACAAGCATGCCTGTGTTTATTTTGCTTCAGGTCATTTCCATGCCTATGTAAATTTTTCTGACGTTTGTCTAAGTTTTCTCTTCCAACCTGTGAAGCTTGGAATCAGACCCTTCACTTGGTGTCACTGAAAGCATGGCCTGGTACTTAACTCCTGCTCACCAAGTCATCCTGATTAAAATCTTGCCTGCCTTTCTAAGCTTGGCCCTGAAATATTATTTCACCACTCGAGTTGGAAGCAACATTTTTGACCTGGATCTTTTTCATTCCTGATTTCATCTTCTTGGCCTTTCTCATTTATCTGCAGCACCAACACAGACACCTTTACCTTTCTTATCATCTCCTTTTTCCTCTTTTCTATGTAAGCTTTGACTTTGCTTTTCTGTAATTCAGAATTATATTGCTCATAAGACCTAAGGACCTCTCACTATTTCAAAGAGCATCTCATTTACTCTTGAGAGAAATGTGAGTTCCTTGCTGTGTCCTGTCTCCCTTTTCCCTGTGCCCGCCACACACACACAGAGATGTGTCTTCTAAATAATCAGAGGCCTCCCCTCCTGCAAGGCCAGATCATCATGAACAAGGTGGAGGAAGACATTTCCTGTGCTAGGACAGTAAGCTTCAGAAGAGGAATGAAGCTTGGGCTGGCTGTGGAAAAAGACACACTTGTTTGCCAAGATATCCCCACACAGAAAAGGGGAGAGAATTCTCCTTCAATTTCCAGAAATGGAATTAGTGAGTTAAAGGAAATGAATACTTTCAAGGCTTTTTGAAAATAGATATTGACAGATGTCTTTTCAATAAGGTCATTAAGTAATTTGCATTCACACTTCTGTTGCTATAATGTGCCTCTTTCACCTTCTACCAACTGGCATTTCTATGTGTGTATTAACTTTAAATGATTGCTAATTTGTTGGAATTAATAAATATATATTGTTATTTTATTTATTTATTTGGTTCCACATGAGGGTAAACACTTTTCTTTCAACAGGTTTGTTAAAATGCTCTACTTCCATTTCGGCAAATTATCCTTTTATATCCATTGCTCCTTTAATTAGTGGATTCTTTATATATTTATTATATTCTTTTTAGAATTTAGCTCCCTGTTGCATCTGTAACGTGTTTGGAGGTATAGTCTAAGAGTAGGATCTATTTTTTTTAATAAATTTTTTATTACCCCAGCTCTATTTATTCTTACCCTTCTATATTAATTGTGAATGTCTCATTTATTGCATAATAACTTACATTATATATCTTCAGATAGGCTTATTACCTGCATATAACATTATTCTTTGGTTGACAGGCAGAACGCTCCTTTTTTGATGGTATCTATTTAAAGCTAATAATGGAAAATATAATCATATCTGAAAATATTTTTAAATTGGTCTTTAATTTTCAAAACTGTGTTCTATTTCTGTCTTCTTGCTTTTTTTTCATGCACAGTAAGTAAATGAAGAAATATTCTGCTTATTGATTTAAAAACTTGGCAGAAAACGTTAGTATATTTCAGGGAAAAGTGAAGCAAACTAAATGTTATCACCTTCTTGTAATGTGTTAAAGCAAAGAGTATATTAACTGAATTCAAATATAAGTGTTTGAATTTTTAGTGTTGATTAACAGAATTGGATTTTCTGGTTGAGGATACTTCATACATTTGTTGATTCATTCATTCATTCACTAATTTAACGGATGTGACTCCTCAGGGTTTGTAGTGATTATAAAATATGGAGTGGTTAGTATATTATCTTTCCTTGTATTTTCCTTTTGTTGTTGTTGTTTTTTATTTGTTTGTAGACTGGTGTTCTGTTAAGGAGATACCTAAAAGGAAATAGAGAATGACTCAATATAAATATGCATAGATGGAATGAAGTACCTTGGGAAGCAGGGTGACCATTGCAAAATGTATGAAGAGATTGCCAGTGAGTCCTGGCCTGAGAGTTGCAAATGGTGATCTTTGATGAGCAGTGCAGAATGGGAGAGTAGACACAGGACTGGAAATGAATATTCATATTCAGTAAAAGGAAGAAGATAGAATAGTAAGTTGACAAGCATGACCTTTATGCCAACTTATGGCATTATTATAAAGCCATAAAACAATGGCCTCTGAGCCCCTAAAAGAAAAACAAATAGGAAAATAATATCTCCAGGAATCAAAACGAACTCTCTAAGAAGAAGTCATGTCCAAACGAGAGTCTTTTTTCCTTTTTTAACTTAACAATACTAAGGCTGGCAGTGCAAGAAGATGCAACTTGACATAACTCAAGTGTTTTAATATCCTTATAGATAAGAGATACATAGGATGGAAAATGAGAAAATAAAGAGAAGTATTAGGTGGTAGAAGGTCTGTTTGAAAAGAGTTTGTAAAAGTATAAATCCAGAGAGATTGGTGAAAGCCACCAGGATGCAGTCCAGCATATTTTCCATTTTAGCCTATCAGTAACTTGAAAGGCAATAGTAATTTGGAAGTTAATAGATTTTTTAAAAATTCTGTAAGATGGTGTCTATGTCAGATATGTTGATTATCTAAACACTTACTGAAAAAGATCTAAACAGACTGGAGAAAACCAGATGTAAAGCTATGAAATTATTAAGAGTCAACGTACAGATGCAGATTTAGTTCTGAAAAACAACTGTATGAGTATAGGATGGTGGAGACATGATGTGTTAGTTGTCTGTTACTGTATAACAAATTAGCCTAAAATTAGCAGCTAAAACACAAAAATTCATTTTTTCACATAGTTGTTGAGAGTAGAAATCCAGCAGAGGCATAGTTGGGTGGTTCTTGCTCAGGGTTTCTTCTCATGAAGTTGAACTCAAGGCTTACTTGAGGCTGGAGGTTTTGCTTCTAAGATGACTCATTCACATGGCTGTCGTCAGAGGGACCTTAACCACTGGAGTCTCTCCATGAGGATGGTATGTCCTCATGACATAGTACCTCACTTTCTCCAGAGCAAGTGAGTTAAGATAGAGCAAGGCAGCCATCAAAAATGTCTTTTATAACATAGTCTCAGAGATGACATACCATCACGTGTGCCATATTGTACTGGTCACATAGACCAGCCTTGATACGATATGGCAGGGGACTGCAATAGGGCTTTAAATACTAGGAGGCCAGGATCACTAGTGGCCATCTTAGAGGTCCGTCATCATACATGACTTGCTGCAGGTCTTTAAAAATGGCTTGGAGATTTTTTAGCTCATAAACAGCTTGAGTCTTTGGTGTGATGTAGCTGCCAACAAAGTTTATGTGATATTAAGTGGCATCGAATACACATATGAGCTCACACACACACACATTCTGTATCAATGAAAACACACTTGTGATTTTTGTTATCAACTTAAAGCTCCATACTTGGTAAGAAATAAATACAAATTGGAATATATTTAGAAGAAAAACTAGATATATTTGAAAGTACAAAGTATGAAATAGAAGAAACATCTGATGTTCTTAGCCTGCATAAAAGAATCTGTACAGAGGATTTGAAGGCAATAAAGAACTGTGATGGGGAAAAGAACGTCAACTGGCTTTGTTTATAAGGAGTGAGAATATTCATTAATAAGAATATTTCAGAAAGATAAACATCAACTGCATAAGGGAAATCTTAGGTAACAATTGGTATAAAGTAGAGAACCACTGTTTTTTTTTTGTTTTGTTTTGTTTTTTATCTGTTCTACTCCAGGAACAATAAGAGTAACACTTGGTTAAGACACCAGTAAGTGTATTTGAGAGAGTTTAAGCATTAAATGAATTATTAATTCCCTTAGTCATTGTTTCAGAGGAGAGTGAATGGAATATCCACTTATGGAATATCCATAAGCTTAGAGTTGATTTTAAGGCCTAGATTTAGAGATTGGTGAATGAGCAGGCCAGATTCTGTTCTTAGCAGGCTTCTGCCAGATTGCAGGAAGTATACAATAAACAAGAAAAAAAACCCAAAAGCATAAGTTTTTTTCACTAAGATAAAACAAGTATGGTGATAGAATGTGATAAAATATTTGTGAATAGGCATGTAAGCTAGAGTAGGTGGGGAAGCCCTCTCCAGGGAAGAGACTTTTTAGCCAAGGATCTGAATGGCAGAAGGATCCAGTCCTATGGGGACTGGGGGAAGAGAGTTTCTGGCAGAGGGAACCAGAAATGAAAGGACCGTTGGTTTAAGTGTAGCGTGTTCTATCTGCAGGAAGGAGGCCCCTCTGACTAGACCATCACCAGTGATGGGAAGGTGGGAGGAGACCAAGCAAAAGAGGTAATAATCTCAGCTTCAAAGTATATGGCTTCTAGATAGTAGTACTGAGTTTAGATTTTATGTCTGTATGTTCAAGGAAATATAGGTTTTAAGCAGGGACTGGGGGCATAGTCTGGTTTACTTTTATAAAGTCCCTTTCTTTCTTTCTTTCTTTTTTTCTTTTCTTTTCTTTTCTTTGTGGATAATATGATTGAACTAAAGGCAGCCATTAGGTGGAAGTAGGGGAACTAATAGAAGGCTATTGCTTTAGTTTGAGTGAGAAGAGAAGATGTCAAATTATTTATTGACACATCTTCTGGGCCAGACATTGGCTGGTTTCTAGAAATGCAAGGCAAAATATAAAATGAGTACCTTTAAAGAGCATGCTGCCTGTTGAGAGGGTTAGGCATGCACAGTTGTCATATAACTTTGGCCGTTGATGGTGGGATAGCGATAATGTTGTCAGATCAGGAGCAAAGACTGAGTGAATGAGAGGGCACCATATAAGATGCACTGGTACCATATAAGATGCAGTGGTACCATATAAGGTGCACTGGTACCATATAAGATGCAGTGGTACCATATAAGGTGTGTTGGTACCATATAAGATGCAGTGGTACCATATAAGATGCACTGGTACCATAAAAGATGCGTTGGTACCATATAAGATGCAGTGGTACCATATAAGATGCACTGGTACCATAAAAGATGCATTGGTACCATATAAGGTGCAGTGGTACCATAAAAGATGCACTGGTACCATATAAGATGCGTTGGTACCATATAAGATGCAGTGGTACCATATAAGATGCACTGGTACCATAAAAGATGCACTGCTACCATAAAAGATGCATTGGTACCATAAAAGATGCACTCCTACCATATAAGATGCGTTGGTACCATATAAGATGCATTGGTACCATATAAGATGCTTTGGCCTGAAAGCTACACAGATAACCTATGAGATTGTTTTCAAATATAGGATTCTATGATTTTATTCACGTTTCCAAAAACCTTTGTTTCAGCTGGTTCTGACTGTGACAGATTAGGATTGTGGAATCTTTGTTCTGAAGAGCCATGAAGAAACAGGAATCTGATATAGTTTTAGATACTTAAGAAGCAATGACTCCTCTTCTCCTCACTCATGTGCCCCGATGGTCCATTCATAAAGTGGAAAGGAGCTACTACCGTAAGACCACTTACAGGTACGTGCATGCATGAGATAATGTCTCTTTTTCAGGAGCCAAATCTGAGGCCAGTACTCCTGACTCTTTGCTGACCTAATCCCCATAACTCCTTTGAGTTTATTTTTTCTTCTCTGAAAAACAAATACAAATCTCTAAGAATCTAATGCTGGTTCTGCCCAAATCACAAAGCTGTTGGGGTGATCAAGTTGTCATAATTGCAGAAAGACTTTGAAACCTATTTTAAATCCATGGAAAAGCAAATAGCTATCTAAGAGACTAGAAATGTGAATGGCTATCTGAGAGACCTTGTTTTTACTTAATGCTCAGTTTGAATAGGACAGAGTTCTAGTTGGACCTCACGTTTGGTTGGACACACACAAAGAGAGAATGACCTCTCAGTAAGATGGGTTTTTTCAGTGCCCTTAGACAAGCACAAGTCTCCCTGAGGGAAGGGAAAGGATAAATGGAGCATAAAGACAGAGTTAGTCTTGTTAGCACAGATCACTAGTATTTCAAATTTGCAAAGAACTTGAAGTCATTTATGTTAATGTCATTCCCATGCCTGTCATGGGTGTGCACTACTAGCCTAATTTTATAGACTGGTAAGCCAAAGATAGTAATACCAAGTAGCTTACACTTGGTGTCACAGTGAATAATCACAAAGCTGGGGAAAGAACACCTGGGTCAGACTGTGGTTACACCACCTGGGACCCACAGGCATCTGATAAGGTGGACCTGGTATTCTCTCTTAATCACTTGTGAGTGGTTTTGACAGTGTTAGTCATTCTAGCCCTTGAACAGATTCTAACAGAAACAAATTTATTTCTTTTTCCTTCTTGGGATTGCTTTTCACCCATCCTTTTATTCAGATTGTCCAAATACTGAGCCTGATTTTTTTATGCAACTGTACTCATGACATCAGGTCACTAATTATTTCATTCATAAAACAACTACATGTTGAGAAATAACTGAATTCTGAGGCAAGATGAACATAAGTCAGCTGATAGATTGACATTTCATAGAGACCAAGGACAGCAGCATAGTGCTTCTAAGAATGCATGGATAACATTGTTTCCCAATGCATGTTTCATGGAACCCAGATCTGGGGAACATTAATTTGTGTTAATAAAACAATGAAAGTACAGAACTTAAACAAAAAGATGGTGCATTTCTAGTCAAGAAGATTTAACCTTTATTGCAGGTCTTCTGGGAGCATTTAAAATAATTCCTGAGATAGCTGTGAGTAGGGGATATGGTATAGAATATTTCCCAAGCTTATCTGGACATGGAAATTTTTCTTTTCTTTTCTGAAGAGCTTGAAACAGGACTATGTTTCATAGATCAGTTGGGAAATATTAGGAAGTAAATCCTCCTGTTTTGGTTTCTTATCTGTTTTTGTAGTTTTGATCTCAGATTTTGCCCACAAAGTTGGGTTTCTGTGCTTGCCCTAGAAAAGCCATCTGCTTCTGTGCTAATCTATACTCCACTCTTCCTCGCCCCAACCCTTAAGTCCGAATTTTCAAAAGACTGTGTGGTGTCTGCTCATGCTTTCCTGTTTATTCCTATTTTAACTTTTTAACTATTTTAACTTTTCTTTTTCTCTTGCTGACGGCTTCTCTGAGTTACTTGGTAGGTGACAGATGGAAGGCCGTTATCTCAGCCAGGCAGGTTGATACACTTGCGAGGAGCCTGTGTCCTGCAGGAGTGCACATTTACTTGGGAATAGAATGCATATCCCTAAATGGTGATCCTCTAAGGTGACCAGTCTTAAGCATCCTAGCTGAAGCACAGAGAAGAGAGGCAGGGCGCTCAAAGGAGCAAGGGAACTTGCAGGCAGGAACTTGGGGAAGGTTTCTTGAAAGAAGCTCTACCACAATCAGTTAGTTTAGAAAAGAAGAAAATGGAGCTTAGGCAGATGAATGGAAATGAGAAGGGAGAGCGTGGCCAAAGTTGTTTCCATTCATCTTTGAGAGAAGAGAGTGGAAGTTGCACTAATGCACTAGAGCCTTGGCACTAACTGCATTATCCTCTGATTCCTGGGGTCCAAAAGTGTGGGTGGAAAAATTAGGGTGCCCCGTCCAAGTGGCTTAATAAAGTCGGCTGTGCCCTGCCATTGGTCACCATTGGGAAAACTCAAACCATATAAAACAGGGAGTCTGGTAGGGGAGTTCCAAATTTTTGGAACTCCTCTGAGCCCCCTGGAATTATCCTTTTGCTAGTTTGAACTGAGAGTTTCAGTAAATTTTCCCAAAGTATATTTAAACATTTTCTCAAAAGGTTTCAAATTATACCTGAAACACTGGAAGAGCCAAAATTATGTGGAGCAGCTCCTGTTATAAACACTGACTCTTTTATAATTCCTTCATCCTGCTTTCCTTAAAGCATTTGTATAAAGAACAGGAAACATATTTTCCAAATGTGAATAAGAAAGGATATGGAAGTAATGTCTCCTTGAAGCTCTGCACACGCTACGGAAGGAAATCAGCCACGGGCCCATGGGGCTGTGCAGACATGAGTTCATGCAGCAGGCTGGAGACTGCCCAACCTTGCAAAGGCCTGCTTACAGGTGTGGTCCCTGCTCGTATCTGGGAACTTGGCTGGTAAACAGATCCCTACACTGATAAAAAAATATCCTTCCCTAAATTGTAGGAGTGACTTGTTGTGCTGAAACTGTTTTATAAAGAAGTTGGTTTGCTTCTGGGGGTCTGGAGCTTTGGTGTGTGCTAGGTAGAAGGTGCCTATGTGATCAGGCTTCAATAAACACCTAGGACATTGAGTCCCCAACATGTGTCCCTGATAGATAACACTTCTCACGTGTTGCCACAGCTCATCGCGGGGGGAATTAAGTCCTGTGTGACTCTACTGGGAGAAGAATCTTGGAAGCTAGGGCCTGGGTTCATCCAGACTTCACCCCTTGTGTCATTCCCCTCCCCCCTTTTTGCATTTGCTTTGTGTCCTCTCACTTGTAATAAATCTTAGCCATAAGTACAACTATAAAAGAATCCTATAAGTACTTCTAGCAGATCACTGGATCTGGAGGGCAATCTGGGAGATTTCCAACACAGGACCCCTCTCCCAATATGTAAGGACAAAACCACTCCTTTTCTTTTCCTAAATTCACTTTGCTTTTCCCCATGCACATTTTAGTTTAACTAATTTAGAAGAAACACTAGACCTGCAAAAAATTAGTGTCCCATTTAGACCTTTTTTTTTCAAATTTCTAGACTCTTCTCTGTTTGTCTCCTTCAGTTTCTCCACCCCAACTGCAGCGTATGTTTATCTTTCATGATGATCTGCAATAGAAGTGACAAAAGTCACAAAATCCCATGAAAATGCATACAGACACACAGGGAGAGAGGAAAAATAGAAAGTGATTCTCATATTCTTATAGTATTTTCAGCTCACTTGGGAGCAAAACATTGTAAAGTCTCACAAGGATGCTTGCTATCCTGAGATATGAGGCCAGATTGGTTGATTAGAGAGGTTTGAATCTCAGGGTGCTGGAAATAAGCTTCTAAACCTTTACCTTTTTCACTGGGTTTGCACGTGAATTATAGAGGTTTGAAACTGACTCAGGGGTCAGGAAAGTCTGCACAAAATGAGACGCTTTTGGCATTTTCAAATATACACAAAGGATATGCACATTTGTAAAGTTCTGCCAAGCCCTGGAAAATATCATGAGTTCCAGCTGTGCAGAACAGGGGCCATGATGTAGGAAGCCCTTAGACCAAAGTTTATTTGTCCTCCTTCCCCTCTAAATTCTCAGCTCCCCATTGCCATTTGTGATATTAACTTTGTGCTGGGGAAAATGAAGTGGAGAAAACAAAGTGAAGCAAAATGTCATTCTTTGTGTGGGCAGAGGAAAGGGATGCCCATGTGTACCATGAGGTTTTGGAGGTAAGATGTTGAGAGCAGACACCTTCCTGAAAACAGTGACTTGGTGGGGGAGGGGTTATACTGCCTCTTTGTCCTCTTACAGAAACGTATAGAGCCTTCGTACTCCATCTCAGAGCGGTTGTCCTCGTTGAGTGTCAGTGAGTCCAGTACAGGGCCATGATACTTGGGGTAAACTCTGTCCCCAAATAACAAACTGTACTTGCAACTATTTGCTATCACGGAGTTGAAGCTTGCTATCCTATGCAATTCTATCCAGTTACAAAAAAATAAAATCACTTTGGCTTTTTTAAAGAAATGAGAATATTTGAGCAAAAAGTGATCCTCTGTGATCTGTTTAAAAATCTTATCAACAGTTCTGACAGTTCTACAAAATGATATTTCTGCGTGCACGACTGAACCACCAATAGGAATAATTATTTTTTTCTTCTTTTAGCTCTTGTAATGAGCAGCTTTCTCCAGAAACCAAAGGAGTATATTAAACTCCACACTGCCCTGGAATTTTAAAAAGCTGAATATGACTTCATTTATAGTAAAAGTCTTTAATTTTCACTGGTGGTAAAAACAGAACCAAAGGATTTCAGTACCAAAAAAAAAAAGGAAAAAGTTTTCTTTCCAGCCATTATAATCCCTACTCAGGGTTTAATGGCTTTGAACTCTACTAGGTAATCAAAAATATTAAATTTGCTTTGTGTAGTTTAAGATTTAAATTTCTATTTGTTTAAAAATATTTCTTGTCTGATTATTTGCATAAAATATAGAGTATGACTAGATATGTTATGTAGCAATATATTTTTCTAACATTTCAGTAGTTTACTTAGCTTATCTTTAATGCCTCATTATAAATCTCATCAAGACTAATTTATTGGGTGTGTTGATGGCTTTATTTTTGTAAGCATGATGGATTGCAAGACAAAATTTGTATATTTCAGTTATTTACAATTTTATTTAATATGTTACACTTTATATCCTTGTGGTAACCTAGATATCTAGGAATCTTCCCTCCTATGTAGATATTGATATGGAAATTAATGAACACTGGTGAGAGGACCATGGTACATCTTTGTCATATTTCTCACCTCTTTTTCTCTTCCCCCTGGCTTGACCGCACGTTGTATGGTTGAGAGTATTTTTATGGGTATCATGTGTTTGACCATGTTAGTTAAAGGAGTAAGTGTGCTGAACAAAATAACTTCCTGGAAACTGCAATCTTTTTTGACAAATGCTTCTTGAGAAAGCTAAAGAAATCTAAGTCCTGAATAAATCCAATTGGCACTGACTATGGGAGTGCTAGTTCTAGAGAGAGATGGCATTTATGCTATCTTTACTAAACATTATGAAAACCTTTAAGCTTCAGATCCAAACTATGACCTTTGAGCAATGTCCTACTTCCTTAATAATATGTTAAATGTCAGATAAATCATTCTGATGGTGAATCTTTGGAAAACTCTATCATAATAATCAAATAGTCAAGTAATCTTAATAGGGGGAAAAAAAAGGATGGAAAAGAGCAAGAAGGAGGGTAAAGGGAGGTAGAAGGCAGAGAAGTGAACAGACTAAGGAATGAGGGTAGAAGTTAACTACTACGAATTCTACATATTTCCATGTCTAAGCCTTTGTATAGAAGGGCAAGAGCATCTTGATGAAATTAGAGTGTGACCAATTGAAGTAAGTGCATTGAAATAATCACTCAGTCAGAATAACACCTTGTAAAAGGCATATAACCATCAGCTTCAGTGCCATCAAATACCTCTATCTTTGTGGAGCTTATGAAATCACTTTAAATGAACAAATCCTAAAGGTGAAGATCATGTCTAAATAGTCATCACACTTTTGAAAATCATGTAGTTCTCCAAGTGTTGTAAGAGGTGTCATGGAAACAAAGATAGATATATTTAAATCCCTTCCTTGAAAAGTTCAGAGGTTAGTAATGAAACTGACAATTAACTAGGAGTTGTAATCCAGCCTGAAATAGTATGAAATGGGTATATAAGTAGGAAGAGAGTTGACTAAACTAGCTGAGAGAGGTTTTAGGTAGGTCTTTGGTCTCCTTGGAGATGTGGATAACTGATTATTAGGAGACTTATAATCCATGTTACAGATTTAGACTGTCATCCAAAGAGCAATGGGTAGTGTTTAAAAAAAATTGTTTGTGACACTTGTTAGAGATGGTAAGGAAGACTTTATTCAAGAAGGACGACTACAGTTGGGTTTTTGCAGTGGGGGAGAAAGATTGGGCTCAAATCTGAATACAATAAGAGCAAGTGGAGATTTATAGCCAAAAATTGAAGATTTTTGTCCAATGAAGAGCAGATAGAAACCCAGGTCCCATAAAGAACAGAGGGTATAGGAAGCAAATAAATGATTATAGAAACATTAAGGAGGTTAAATGAATGTATTCCCAGCAATTCACACAGTGCCTGGCACATAAGAGGTAGGTGCTCCAAAAATATTTATTAGATGAAGGAACAAATATGGCATGTAATATATATATGTTAGTGTTAATATCGTGGTTATCATTACTACCTGGCCATCCCCAACTCAGTGAGGGTCCAGTCCTGATATGTATTATTATATGTCAGACGGCATCATAATTACCAACTTTCCCATCTCTGATTGTAACATGTTAATCATCTCATTCCCAGTCATGACTGGTATCTGAGAATATTTTTATTTTATATCCCAAGCCTTTGATCACAACAAATACTTAGTATTTAATTCCTGGGGTCAAAGAAAGTATTTTTCATTTAAAACAATGTGACAGATCATTAGCAGGAAATGTGTTTGCACTGACAATCATTCAAAACTTTCAGTCTAATCTCTGAGTCAAGAGTCTAGTTAACATGAGCCATTAAAAAAAATTCTGGCTGTCATTTATTAGACGTAGCTAAAATCTGTGTGATTGTGAAAATCTCTCTGTGCTTCAATTCCATCACCTATAAAACAGACATAATTATACTTATTTTTCAGGGTTTTGGGGAAAATCAAATGAGTTTTTATTTATAAAGTGCTTATTTAGCAAGTGCCTAAAGAAGGAGTAGGTGTTCAAGAAATTTAAATGTTATTTCATTTAAAGTCACCAACTAGCAATAATGACAAGTGATTAGTGGGACTGTCTTCCTTTTAGTTATCAAGTAAATTTCCCTATTGAAACCAAGTAAACTGTTAAACTCCCCCACATAATAGGAACAGGAAAACATTCTTTGGGGGAACCGAGAGCTTCAGAAGTCTCAGTAATTATGACTCCCTTCACTCCTGACACTTCCTTAGGAAAACAGAGACCTTTCAGAACCAGTAAAACATTATGGTCCAGAACTCTAAATTTCCATTCATGCAGAATGAGTCCAATAAACACCACATTCTTTATCCTTGCATTCAGTCATTAAGTGATCATTTAATGAGCATCTCTCAGTCATCATGCACTGTCCTAGGTACCCATTTGCATAGGTTACTGAGACACATACCCTGCCCTCAGGTAATTTGCAATCTAATAAGAGGCACTGGAACAGAAACAGATGGTTATGTTACAGAGGAATTAGAAGTTTGTACAAGAAATTGTAAAAGCACAAAGGACTCTCTGATCTATTCTGACAATGGAGTCATGAAAATTCCAAGCCATGGGTTATCCTTGAGGATCTAGCTCTCAGAGGAGGGATAGGAAGCGTGAGTGGCTGATCACAGCTAAGAGCAGCTGTTGATGTCCTTTTAAATTTTTTTAAACATTTGTCATTTCCTGCATGCCCCCCTCTCCCACACTTCCAGGTTACGGCACCCTATAGTTTGTCACTTCCAAACTACCGCTGCCCTTAGGTGGAAGAGGCATGAAGGACCCAGGTCCCTTCTCTAGCCTCTTGCATCTGTACCATACACCTGCTGTCTTATATCTGGAGTATCCTTTCTGTACACGTGCCCTGATAGTCCAGGCTCTCCAGGCTCCTTTGATCTAACCCTTAAAGAGAAATTCATGGCTCATTCCTAAGTCAAATTTCTGTATGTCTCTGTAGAGTAGATGAGCAAAGACTCTCGTCGACGGCAGACATCAGATGGAAAGTGGAAATAATTTTTGTCCTACATTATACAATGAGAGGAAGAAGAGGAGGTGCTTTTAGCACTCACAGGGTGAGGTGAACACTCAAAAGAATATGAAGCAAAGATGTAATACTTGGGTTTGGGCCCAGCAGGTAGATCCCAGACATTGAATAAAGGGTAAGGAAAGCTATGCCATGATGTCAAAGCTGTTATTTCATGTTTCTTGCAAGCTAGTTTTCTCAGTATCGTACCATGGACAGGGTTGAGGTGGGCATTGATGCTGAGGGAAGTTCTGTAATAAACTCATGAAACAACTGTGTTCAGAACTTGCCATACACAAAGGGGAAATGAAAGGAGGAGAGGAGTTGGAAGCTATGAACATGGTCCATTTTTGACCTGCCACCTATATTGCTTTTTAGTATGAGCTTCCTTAGGTTGTGACTTACTTCTTTTCAGCCACATTTTCCAGGGAAATGCTAAGACTCTTAGACCAGGAGGCAAGTTAGTTCATTTTCGTAGCTAATTGCTCTCGCCCACCCACCCCTACAGGTGTTATCACTATGCAGTAGGATTTATTATTTATCCTTTGTGAAGGCAGGAAAAATTGGATGCGAAGAGGCTAGTATCAGAGCATGTGATCCCTAGACAAGTGGGACATGGAGGGCGAGGGCTTTGGACAGGTGAAATGGGTGATCAGGAGAAGATCAAAGGAGAAAGTAACAGGAAACAGGAAGAGAAAGGAGGGTGGTAAGAGCTGGAGACAGTGGCTCAGGCAGACTGGAGCCCAGGAGTCTATTGGAGGTGGTAGCTGGTCAACTAGATGGTGCACAGCATGATGGGGAGTGGGATCCAGTCGTGGGTTGGCAGTCCAGGGGGGAAGAATGTGGTACTTACTGGAGAGATCTGACCACAGATCCAGAAGGCCTGGTAAGAGCAAAGCCAGTTTCTATAGTTAGAAAAGTGGGCGTGAAAAGTCTCAAGCTGGAGAGAAAACTGAGGCATTACTAAAAGTGGAACTAAAAGAGATGAGGAGACCTTGGCCCACAGAAATAGTGAAAGGTCTTCCTGGGACTAGGGTCCAAGTCAAGAACCAAAACTGATGCCAGGCTGGGTTGGTGTTAGTCTGTCAAGCTCCTATATAGGGAACTCATCAATTCTCTCTACCGTAGGACAGGATTGTCCTCAGGCCTAAGATAGTGTTGAGCAGGCATGTGGGAGCCAAGGGTGCCAATATGTGATGGAAAAACTGTGGGAAAGACACTAGGGAGTTCCCTCTAATAAGATTCTGATACACATCTGGTGAGAATGATGGTAATAACCTCGATTCTCTGACAACAACATCTGACTCAGCCTACTCAGAGGGGGCCCACTCAGGGGAGCTAATCATGGGGCAGTTTTGCTCTTTAGCCATAATGAAGATCATTGCAGAATGGGTTCCAGACACAACCAGAGACAGAAACGCTAGGTGCACCAAGGTATTTTTGCCACTGAAGACTCATTCTGATCTTAGGCAATTGGTCTGTGTGTGAAATGAAAGTCAATTCCACTTTGCCAGCTTTCTATAACCTTCAACATCCTATTTAATTTTCAACCATTCAACTTAAATTTTCTCCCTTTCTCCTTCCATGATTTCCATTTTAAAAGTAAAATTAGTTTCCTGATTAAAGTTAGTCTTGGGGGCTTCCCTGGTGGCACAGTGGTTAAGAATCCACCTGCCGTTGCAGGGGACACGGGTTGGAGCAGTGGTCCGGGAAGATCCCCCATGCCTCAGAGCAACTTAGCCTGTGTTCCATGGCTACTGAGCCTGCGCTCTAGAGCCTGCGAGCCACAACTGCTGAGCCCACAGGCCACAACCAGAAGCCCACATGCCTGGAGGCTGTGCTTTGCAACAAGAGAGGCCACCACAATGAGAGGCCCACACACCACAACTAAGAGTGGTCCCTGCTCACCACAACTGGAGAGAGCCCACGCGCAGCAAAGAAAACCCAAAACACAGGCAAAAAAAAAAAAAAAAAAAAAATTAAGTTAGTCTTGGACTAAATCTGAGAATTTCCAGCCCTTCATACTCAAAGGTATATTGGCTCTAGCACAGCTGTTTTTCTGAGTACCTGATTTTGTTGATAAGGATATTTGGAGAAGTTTCCCAGGCTGCTTGAGAAAAGTATAATTGGCTAATATATTTCAGAACTCTATTAATGGATATTGCATTGGGGACTGTATTTTCTGCTGATTCCTTTAATTTGTGAAATTAAAGCACTCATAACCAAGGGACTTTCCTCTCCCTTTGTCTCTCTGCTACTTTCTACTCTTTTCTTACATGAGATCCAGCAAAGAACAGGACTGGGGGGACCTATGCCCTCCTTTCAGCTCCACACAGAAGGGAAGAGTGCTCTAGTCCTCAACACTCCCAATGCCCCCCACCCCAAACCAGCCTCCCAGATGCTTTACCCTGGGAGTATAGACCTGAGCTCTAGTCCTGACTCTGCTTTCAATAAAATATGGAATATTAAGCAATATTTTCTCAAGTAAAGGGGAAGACCTGGTCCCTGAGAGCCTTTTCAATTCTACATATACAAGATAGGAGGAATGGGAGGAGTAGGATTGATCTAATTAAAATGCTTCTAGTTAAAAAAAAAAAAGATCTTCAGTAGATTCACATGTATGTTTAAGTACATGCATGATAATATCAGCATTTCAGACCAGTAGGGAAATGATGGCCTTATCAATAAATTAGTGCATATGCAAGCCATGAACACACTTATATGTCATACACCTTGTATCAAAGTAAATTCAAGACAAATCTGATCTTTATGTAACAAATGGAACCTTAAAAATACTTAAATATTTGCTGGTCTGGAAAAAAAATTAATTAAAAAAATAAAGGCTTTGAAAACTACTGAAACAAGTATTTTACAGCAAGAATTATGATCCAAGTTCATTTATACTGATAAATAGTTTTGTGCTTTTGGAATAAAAATAAATAAATACGATGCTTCTACTAGATGATAGAGGTATCTATAAAACAAATGATAGTTCAGATTTTATTTTAATTTCTATTTATTGAGTGTTTATGGCAACTTCTGTGCTACATTTTATATATATATGTCTTCTCATTTAATTTTACACCATCCCTATGAAGTTGATATTTGTATCCTCAGGTATGACTTGAGGAAATAGAAAGAATGAGTGATGGTCCAAGTTCATTATACCATAATGAAACCAGATATCTAAGCTAGGTCTACCTCTAATGTTGTGCCTCTCTTGATGACTATGACATACCTCCGACTGGCTGAAGTGTTAAACTGCTTTTTGCTTCCTACTGTGCTTAAAGCTAGAAAAAGAGACACTATGTCATTACAAAAGCAATATCTAGAAGTTGTCATGATGGACGAGGACAAAGGAAAGCAGTAACGAAAGATAAGGAGAATGAAAAAATAAATCAATCTGGTTGGAAGCTATGATTCCTGAGGAGAAATCCCAGAAACCCATTGTTAGCAAGTCTAGTCTTATGGTGGTAGGATCTATTACTTACAGCACTAAGATGGTGGGGGGAGGCAGAGCTGTTGGAACGCAGCTACAGAAGGCATCTGGGGTCTGGCCATTAGTCTGCTATGACAGGACCTCCATCAGTAGCTAAGGGTACAGAGAGCACCCTTCTCATGAGAATAGGATGATGAGAAGGTCAACATTTGGCTAAATAATGCTGACATTTGCCAAGATTGTAGACACGGAGAGAACCTCAGTTACTAGACATGAAAGCAAGCTGACCAACAAGGGTGATGATGAGTGAAACTGTATGACCAGAGCTCCCTAAACTCACTGTTAACAGGCATTGCACTACCTCCAACCCTTACTCTCGTCAGCTAGTGGGCTGAGGCTGATGTTGTACTACTTGTCTTATCTAGTCTGGTTTAGGAGGGCAGAGCCTGCGTGAGATTTGGCAGTTTGTGTCTTTCAAGGAACTGGCTAGTTTCATCTGAGTTATCAAATGTATGGACATAGAATTGTTCATAGTATTTATTTTCTTTTTAATGTTCATGGGATCAGTATTGACCCTTATTTTATTTCTGATACTGATAACTTGTGTCTTTATCAGTAGTCTACTTTGAGAAGCAGACAGAGGCCAGGGTTGATGTGCTGCTATAGCTATGTGATGGGCTACGGTCAGCATATGTTAAAATCATGTACCAGCTGATGGTACAGAGTAAACATAATTGGCAAGATGAATAAAGAGAAGTGGAATCCAACCAGAGGTAAGTGATGGTGAAAAACAAGGAAGCGTGAGGTTTAGAAATCAGAGGTGTGCAGCACAAGTGTTCGAATAGGAATTGTCATCCACAGACCAATAACCCATGCATCACACTAGATTAGAGATAGTACTGAGTGACCCTAAATGCCTCTTAGGGATCCCTAGCTTTGCTTCCTCAAGGTGATAGAATAAGTCATTATTTTCTATGTAGAGCTCTATCTTCAGTTATATTACCAACCACTTTGGGGAAGCACTTGGAGACAGGCATCATGTACTTATAATACACATGTTGAAAAAAATCCAGCAAATGTTTACCTTAAACTGAATACCATAGAAGAAGAAGAATTTATTGTAAGACTTTATTTGATCTTCAGAAATGTATATGAGTTTGTGACATATTTGATAATTGAATTGTAGAATTGGAAGGGACCTTTACTACAAGATCCTTTCAATTTAAAAATCAATTGACTGAGGTCCAGAAGGGTTAAGTGAAACACCTGGTAAGAGGATAAGCCAGGCTTAAACTTAAGTCTCCAAACCCCAGATCCAGTGTTCTTTCTACAGAGAACATAGTTCCTCCTCAAATTTGCATTCTTTTTATGTATGTATGTATGTATGTATGTATTATAATTAATTAATATTTATTTATTGCAATTCTATTTTTTTAACATCTTTATTGGAGTATAATTGCTTTACAATGGTGTGTTAGTTTCTGCTTTATAACAAAGTGAATCAGCTATACATATACATACATCCCCATATCTCCTCCCTCTTGTGTCTCCCACCCACCCCTCTAGGTGGACACAAATAACCAAGCCGATCTCCCTGTGCTATGTGGCTTCTTCCAACTAGCTATCTGTTTTACATCTGGTGGTGTGTATATCTCCGTGCCACTCTCGCACTTTGTCCCAGCTTACCCTTCCCCCTCCCTGTGTCCTCAAGTCCATTCTCTATGTCTGGGTCTTTATTCCTGTCCTGTACCTAGGTTCTTCAGAACCTTTTTTTTTTCTTTTTAGATTCCATATATATGTGTTAGCATATGGTATTTGTTTTTCTCTTTCTGACTTACTTCACTCTGTATAACAGTCTCTAAGCCCATACACCTCACTACAAATACTCAATTTCGTTTCCTTTTATGGCTTAGTAATATTCCACTGTATATATGTGCCACATCTTCTTTATCCGTTCATCTGTTGATGGACATTTAGGTTGCTTCCATGTCCTGGCTATTGTAAATTGAGCTGCAATGAACATTGTGCTACATGACTCTTTGAATTATGATTTTTTCAGTGTATATGCCCATTAGTGGGATTGCTGGGTCATATGGTAGTGCTGTTTTTAGTTTTTTAAGGAACCTCCATATTGCTCTCCATAGTAGCTGTATCAATTAACATTCCCACCAACAGTGCAAGAGGGTTCCCTTTTCTCCACACCCTTTCCAGCATTTATTGTTTGTAGATTTTTTGATGGAGGCCATTCTGACGGGTGTGACGTGGTACCTCATTGTACTTTTGATTTGCATTTCTCTAATGATTAGTGATGTTGGGCATCCTTTCATGTGTCTGTTGGCAATCTGTATATCTTCTTTGGAGAAAAGTCTCTTTAGGTCTTCTGCCCATTTTTGAGTTGGGTTGTTTGCTTTTTTGATATTGAGCTGCATGAGTTGCTTGTAAATTTTGGAGATTAATCCTTTGTCAGTTGCTTCATTTGCAAATATTATCTCCCATTCTGAGGGTTGTCTTTTCATCTTGTTTATGGTTTCCTTTGCTGTGCAAAAGCTTTTAAGTTTCATTAGGCCCATTTGTTTACTTTTGTTTTTATTTCCATTTCTCTGGGAGGTGGGTCCAAAAGGATCTTGCTGTGATTTATGTCACAGAGTGTTCTGCCTATGTTTTCCTCTAAGAGTTTTATAGTGTCTGGCCTTACATTTAGGTCTTTAATCCATTTTGAGTTTATTTTTGTGTATAGTGTTAGGAAGTGTTCTAATTACATACATGTAGTGGTCCATTTTTCCCAGCACTGCTTATTAAAGAGGCTGTCTTTTCTCCATTGTATATTCTTGCTGCCTTTATCAAAGATAAGGTGACCATATGTGTGTGGGTTTATATCTGGGCTTTCTATCCTGTTCCAGTGATCTATATTTTTATTTTTGTGCCAGTACCATACTGTATTGATTACTATAACTTTGTAGTATAGTCTGAAATCAGGGAGCCTGATTCCTCCCACTCTGTTTTTCTTTCTCAAGATCGCTTTGGCAATTCAGGGTCTTTTGTGTTTCCATACAAATTGTGAAATATTTTGTTATAGTTCTATGAAAAATGCCATTGTTAGTTTGATAAGGACTGCATTGAATCTGTAGATTGCTTTGGGTACTATAGTCATTTTTACAATGTTGATTCTTCTAATCCAAGAACTTGGTATATCTCTCCATCTGCTTGTATCATCTTTATTTTCTTTCATCAGTGTCTTATAATTTTCTGCATACAGGTGTTTTGTCTCCGTAGGTAGGTTTATTCCTAGGTATTTTATTCTTTTTGTTGCCATGGTATACAGGACTATTTCCTTAATTTCTATTGCAGATGTTTCATCATTAGTGTATAGGAATGCAAGAGATTTCTGTGCATTAATTTTGTATCCTGCTACTTTACCAAATTCACTGATTAGCTCTAGTAGTTTTTCGGTAGCATCTTTAGGATTCTCTATGTATAGTATCATGTCATCTGCAAACAGTGACAGCTTTACTTCTTCTTTTCCAACTTGGATTCCTTTTATTTCTTTTTCTTCTCTGATTGCTGTGTCTGAAACTTCCAAAACTGTTGAATATTAGGGGTGAGAGTGGGCAACCTTGTCTTGTTCCTGAACTTAGTGGAAATGGTTTCTGTTTTTCACGATTGGTAATGATGTTGGCTGTGTGTTTGTCATATAGCCCTTTATTATGTTGAGGTAAGTTCCCTCCATTCCTACTTTCTGAAGGGTTTTTATCATAAATGGGTGTTGAATTTTCTTGAAAGCTTTTTCTGCATCTGTTGAGATGATCATATGGTTTTTCTCCTTCAATTTGTTAATATGGATGGTTTATCACAGTGATTGATTTGCGTATATTGAAGAATTCTTGAATTACTGGGATAAATCCCACTTGATCATGGTGTATGATCCTTTTAATGTGCTGTTGGATTCAGTTTGCTAGTATTTTGTTGAGGATTTTTGCATCTATGTTCATCAGTGATATTGGCCATTAGTTTTCTTTTTTTTGTGGCATCTTTGTCTGGTTTTGGTATCAGGGTGATGGCCTTGTAGAATGAGTTTGGGAGTGTTCCTCCCTCTGCTATATTTTGGAAAATTTTGAAAAGGATAGTTGTTAGCTCTTCTCTAAATGTTTGATAGAATTCACCTGTGAAGCCCTCTGGTCCTGGGCTTTTGTTTTTTGGAAGACTTTTAATCTCAGTTTCAATTTCAGTGCTTGTGATTGGTCTGTTTGTATTTTCTGTTTCTCCCTGGTTCAGCCTTGGAAGTTTGTGCTTTTCTAAGAATTTGTCCATTTCTTCCAGTTTGTCCGTTTTATTGGCATATAGTTGCTTGTAGTAATCTCTCATGATCTTTTGTATTTCTGCAGTGACAGTTATTACTTCTCCGTTTTCATTTCTTATTCTATTGTTTTGAGTCTTCTTCCTTTTTTTCTTGATGAGTCTGGCTAATGGTTTATCAATTTTATCTTCTCAAAGAACCAGCTTTTAGTTTTACTGATCTTTGCTATTGTTTCCTTCATTTCTTTTTCATTTATTTCTGATCTGATCTTTATGACTTCTTTCCTTCTTCTAACTTTGGGGTTTTTTAGTTCTTCTTTCTGTAATTGCTTTAAGTGTAAGGTTAGGTTCTTTATTTGAGATTTTTCCTGCTTCTTGAGGTAGGATTGTATTGCTATGAACTTCCCTCTTAGAACTGCTTTTGCTGCATCCCATAGGTTTTGGGTCGTCGTGTTTTCATTGTCATTTGTTTCTAGGTATTTTTTGACTTCCTCTTTGATTTCTTCAGTGATCTCTTGGTTACTAAGTAGTGTATTGTTTAGACTCCATGTGTTTGTATTTTTTACAGATTTTTTTCATGTAATTGATATCTAGTCTCGTAGCATTGTGGTCAGAAAAGATACTTGATATGATCTCAATTTTCTTAAATTTACCAAGGCTTGATTTGTGACCCAAGATATGATCTATCCTGGAGAATGTTCCATGAGCAGTTGAGAAGAAAATGTAATCTGCTGTTTTTGGATGGAATGTCCTATAAATATCAATTAAGTCCATCTTGTTTAATGTATCATTTAAAGCTTGTGTCTCCTTATTTACTTCCATTTTGGTTGATCTGCCCATTGGTGAAAGTGGGGTTTTGAAGTCCCCTACTATGATTGTGTTACTTTTGATTTCCCCTTTTATGGCTGTTAGCATTTGCCTTACATATTGAGGTGCTCCTATTTTGGGTGCATAAATGTTTACTATTGTTATATCTTCTTCTTGGATTGATCCCTTAATCATCATATAATGTCCTTCTTTGTCTCTTATAATAGTCTTTATTTTAAAGTCTATTTTTTCTGATATGAGAATTGCTACTCCAGCTTTCTTTTGATTTGCATTTGCATGGAATATCTTTTTTCATCCCCTCACTTTCAGTTTGTTTGTGTCTAGGTCTGAAGTGGGTCTCTTGTAGACAGCATATATATGGGTCTTGTTTTGTATCCATTCAGACAGTCTGTGTCTTTTGTTTGGGGCATTTAATCAATTTACATTTAAGGTAGTTATAGGTATGTATGTTCCTATTACCATTTTCTTAATTGTGTTGGGTTTATTATGGTAAGTCTTTTCCTTCTCTTGTGTTTCCTGCCTAGAGAAGTTCCTTTAGCATTTGTTTTAGAGCTGGTTTGGTGGTGCTGAATTCTGTTAGCTTTTGCTTATCTGTAAAGGTTTTCATTTCTCCATTGAATCTGAATGAGATCCTTGTCAGTTAGAGTAATCTTGGTTTTAGGTTTTTCCCTTTCATCACTTTAAATATGTCCTTCCACTCCCTTATGGCTTGCAGAGTTTCTGCTGAAAGATCAGCTGTTAACCTTATGGGGATTCCCTTGTATGTTAATTGTTGCTTTTCCCTTCCTGCTTTTATTTTTTCTTTGTATTTAATTTTTGATACCTTGATTAATATGTGTCTTGGCATGATTCTTTTTGGATTTATCCTATATGGGACTCTCTGCACTTCCTGGACTTGACTGACTGTTTCCTTCCCCATATTAGGGAAGTTTTCAACTATAATCTCTTCAAATATTTTCTCAGTCCCTTTTTTTCTTTCTCTTCTTCTGGGACCCCTATAATTCGAATGTTGTTGCGTTTAGTATTGTACCAGAGGTCTGTGAGATTGTCTTCAATTCTTTTCATTCTTTTTTCTTTATTCTGCTCTGCAGTAGTTATTTCCACTATTTTATCTTCCAGGTCACTTATCCGTTCTTCTGCCTCAGTTATTCTGCTATTGATTCCTTCTGGAGAAGTTTTAATTTCACTTATTGTGTTGTGCATAATTGTTTGTTTGCTCTTTAGTTATTCTAGGTCCTTGTTAAATGTTTCTTGTATTTTCTCCATTCTATTTCCAACATTTTGGATCATCTTTACTATCATTACTCTGAATTCTTTTTCAGGTAGACTGCCTATTTCCTCATCATTTGTTTCATCTGGTGGGTTTTTACCTTGCTCCTTCATCTGCAGTGTGTTTCTCTATCTCCTCATTTTGCTTAACTTACTGTGTTTGGGTCTCCATTTCACAGGCTGCAGGTTTGTAGTTCCCAGTCTTTTTGGTGTCTGCTCCCAGTGGGTAAGTTTGGTTCAGTGGGTTGTGTAGGCTTCCTGGTGAAGGGGACTGGTGCCTGTTTTCTGGTGGATGGGGCTGGATCTTGTCTTTCTAGCGGGCAGGACCCTGTCCAGTGGTGATTTTTTGGGTGTCTGTGAACTTATTATGATTTTAGGCAGCCTCTCTGCTAATGGGTGGGATTGTATTCCTCTCTTGCTAGTTGTTTGGCATAGGGTGTCCAGCACTGTAGCTTGCTGGTTGTTGAGTAGAGCTTTTTCTTAGTGTTGAGATGGAGATCTCTGAGTGATCTTTCACTGTTTGATATTACGTGGGGCTAGGAGGTCTCTGGTGGAGCAATGTCCTGAACTTGGCTCCTCCACCTCAGAGGCTCAGGCCTGACACCTGGCCAGATCACCAAGACCTTGTCAGCCACAAGGCTCAGCAGAAAAGTGAGGAAAAAGAAAGAAAGAAAGAAAGAAAAATAAAATAAAGTTATTAAAATAAAAAAAATATTAAAAATAAAAACATAAAGAAGTAATTAAAAAAAAGAAAGAGAGCAACCAAATCAAAAAACTAATCCACCACTGATAACAAGTGCTAAAAGCTACACTTAAAAAAAAAAAAAAAAAAGACCGTCAGAACCCTAGGACAAATGGTAAAAGCAAAGCTATACAGACAAAATCACACAAAGAATCATACACATACAGACTCACAAAAAGAGAAAAGGGAAAAAATAATATATATATATATAAAATGAAAACGGAAAGAGCAACCAAATCAATAAACAAATCTACCAATGATAATAAGCTGTAAATACTAAACTATGATAAACATAAAACCAGAAACAAATGAGATGCAGAAGATAAACCCCAAGTCTACAGTTGCTTCCAAAGTCCACCACCTCAATTTTGGGATGATTTCTTGTCTGTTGAGTTATTCCACAGATGCAGGGTACATCAAATTGATTATGGAGATTTAATCCACTGCTCCTGAGGTACTGGGAGAAACTTCCCTTTCTCTTCTTTGTTCGCACAGCTCCTGGGGTTCAGCTTTGGATTTGGCCCCGCCTTTGCGTGTAGGTCACCTGAGGGCGTCTTTTGGGAAGTCTGAGGTCTTTTGCCAGTGTTCCGTAGGTGTTCTGTAGGAGTTGTTCCACATGTAAATGTAGTTTTGATGTACTTGTGGGGAGGGAGTTGATCTCCACGTCTTTCTCCTCTGCCATCTTGAAGGTGCTCCGCAATGCTAATTTTTTAATGTCCCTCTATTTTCACAGTTTTCAGGCAATGAAAGCATTTTAGGAAATTTAAAAGACTGGCAAGCCACCTGAGACTTACAACCAAGATATTTTGAACCAGTTGGTCTTGTAAGTTTCAAAACCATATCAGTTAAAATTAGGTTTCACAGAAAATGGCAGAAACATCAAGGTAATAATATCAAATTTGCATTCTTGAACACATGTTTTTGCTTCCATCAAGTACACATACATGAATTCTTGCTGAACCATCCAATTATCTAATCTACTCCCTTACTCAGGATAAAGGCCAGCTGGCAGAGGCTATGAAGGACTGTTCAGTGTTCATGTCAGTCATACTATAGTAACTCCAGGTGCCTCAGGCCTCCAAGTGACAATCTCTAATACAGCACCTTTCAGAGCCACCAGAGAAATGATGCATTAAGGATGCAAACCTGAATGACAACCTGAAATTAAGGTTCACATTCAGTGACTATATATATTACAGTAATTCAGGACTTTCAAAGTATGTGTTTGTCTGCTCTGTCGGTCATGTGAATAACCAATTTTGTCCGAAGGACTCCCATTTATGTTTCTTACCAAACACTCAATGCAATGAATTCCTTAATTTTTGTGATACATTTTAAATCTTATTTTCATGTTTAATATGTATTAAAATTACAATGTTCTATGACTGATTAGGTGGTTTAAGAAATGGATTTGAATCCAAATTATATATGTGTATATATGTATATACACACATACATACACACATTTGCATGCATGTAATACCTATATATGTGTGTGTGTGTATAAATGCATAATTATATATGTTTATTATTTTTTAATTTGGGAAATTTTTATTGAGCATTTTCTATGTGCCAGGCATTATTGCAGGCCCTGGAGAGATAGTTGTAAATAAGACCAACAAGTTTTCCTGTTTCAGGAAGTTATATTCTACAGAGAAGGAGATAGAAAATGACCAAAAAGAAAAAAGAAAAAAAATACCCAAAAGAGAATTTGACATGATGATACATGATCTGGAGAAAATTTAAAGCTTATCTGGAAGTATGGAAGTTTAGATGTACAGCAAGTATCTTCTAGTAAGTCACACCTAAATATACATTTTTCAGTTCATTGTTGATCTGGTAGAAAAGTAAAGAAATGAAATTTGAGAAAGCCCAAATCAAAGGGAGAAAACAAGAACTGATATTGCTCTGAGGGGGATTGTGTTCATTCTTGACAACCTAACACATGAAAAATTGGAACAACTATATGAATCTAGGTGCATTAAATGTCAACACTCTCAGTGGCAAATTAGAAAGCATAAGTGTACCCTACAGTGGGAGACATGTGGACTTGTACCCCTTTTGGCACACTGTCTAAATGGTAATATTTTAAAAAAACAACCAAAAAACCTAATGAGAATTTTAAACCACAAATCTTCTCTTTAGAGTTTTGAGGCTTAGTATTCATACTTTCTGTGCCTCCTAACCCACTTCCCAAAAGAAATGTGGTTTAAAGTGGCTCTAAATCATAGTCCTCCAGGCATTAGTCAGAAGCAAATGATTATTCTCTCTGGATTAACATACTTTAAACCTAGATCTCATCTCAACAAACCCTAACAGATAGAGTTCTAAGGGACATGTGTTCACAATAAGGAGTTATTCAGCAAATCATGACACTAACTACCAAGAGCAAGAGATAACAGAAATAACTAATTACACAGTCAGGACATCA
The DNA here is from genome assembly GCF_964341445.2 of Mesoplodon mirus. Classification (NCBI taxonomy): domain Eukaryota; kingdom Metazoa; phylum Chordata; class Mammalia; order Artiodactyla; family Ziphiidae; genus Mesoplodon; species Mesoplodon mirus. Next base: position 41,597,915 of record NC_138990.1, on the reverse strand, counting down.
AAGACTACCAATTTGTAGATTATCAGTAGATCTGATATTTTTAAAGAGCTAAAGAGTCCATTAAAAATATCATAAATGGGTAGATGATATTTAAATCAACAGGGATATATTTGCAAAAGAACTGATTACAATTGGAAAGCACAACGATTGAAATTATAATTCAGTGGACAGAATACACATTCAATGAGACACAGCTAAAGACGGAATTAGCAAACTGGATTATAGATCTGACAATATAGAATGACAATAGAATGAAGCACAGAGTGATGAGGAGATAGAAAATTTGAAAGAGAAGTTAAAAGACATAGAAGTTTAAGCAAGCAATTTCTAATTATATTGCAATGGTTAGGGTACAAGCCAAGCTGCTATGATCAAGAGACTGTAAAAGACAGTGGCTTAAATAAAATAGAGTTTATATTTCCCTCCCATAAAGTTCTGGATAGAAGTGGTTTAGAAGTGGAAGGAAGCCTCTGCTATTCCCAATATGTTTTCCAAGGTTATTTAAATATTCACTATATCTTACCAATAGGAATATGTGGGAATGAGAAATTCCAGGGAAAGCATCTTGCCTCTCATACTAATGGCCAGAACTCAGAACTCAGGTACATTCACATTTAGCTGCATTTATAATCCCAGCAACAGCACATCAAATTGCCCTCATGCTTCCACTCTGTCTCTTCTGCTACAAGCTGTAGAAAGTCTCTGCCTTTAAAAGGCTATGGGAGGGCTTCCCTGGTGGCACAGTGGTTGAGAGTCCGCCTGCCAATGCAGGGAATTCGGGTTCGTGTCCCGGTCTGGGAAGATCCCACATGCCGCGGAGTTGCTGGGCCCGTGAGCCATGGCCGCTGAGCCTGCGCGTCCCGAGCCTGTGCTCCGCAACGGGAGAGGCCACAACAGTGAGAGGCCCGCATACCGCAAAAAAAAAAAAAAAGGCTTATGGGATTATATTATACACATTCAGATAATCTCCTTATCTTAAGTTCAGCTGTGCCATATAGCATAATATAATTATGGGAGTGCCATCTCATCATATTTACCAGTTCAGGGGACTAGGGCATGGAACCATTTTTAGACTTTTCCCCACCACATAAAATAAGCAAAAATTTAAGAAGAAAATATTTTTTTAAACAAATAATGGTAGTAGGGTCTTCCCTGGTGGTCCATTGGTTAAGACTTCACACTCCCAATACAGGGCCTGGGTTTGATCCCTGGTCAGGAAACTAGATCCCGCATGCTGCAACTAAAAGATCCCGCATGCCTGCAACTAAAAACAAAAAAGATCCCGCATACCACAACGAAGATCCCACATGCTGCAACTAAGACCCAGCGCAGCCAAATAAATAAATAAATGTTTACAAAAATAATGGCAGTAGAGTAAATTAATGAAATAGTAAAACAAAGATATAATGGAGAAAGGATCAATAAAAATAAAGTGTGTTCTTTGAGTAGACAGATAAATTGGACAATTAAATTTTCCAGATAAAGTAGAGAGAAAAACCTAAATAAACAATATTAGGTGTGAAAAATGGGCCATAACCACAGATGTGGCACAGATTAAAGTAATAATATGCTAATAAATTCAAAGAGTATCTGTAGGGAAAGAATTCCTAGAAAAATATAAGTAGCAAAAATAAATTTAAGAAGAAATAGAAAATATCAATAGTCTTAAACTTATTAAAGACGTTATTTTAAATCTTCTAAAGAAAACTTCAATAGTTTCATAGGCTAATTCTACCAAATATTCATGAAACACAGAATTCCAATATCACACTTTTTTTTCAGAAAATAAAAATTGAAATAATTGTTCCCAATTCTTATAACAGTTTAACGTAACTTTGAGATGAAAACCCAACATAAAGCAGCATCAGATAGAAACCAACCAAATAATCTTTGTTGTCCAAATTCCAGTTTAATAGTAGACAATCTACTTTATGTATACTACACACACACACACACACACACACACACACACATAAAACTTACACATACTATATTATATATAAAAAAGATCGAGAGGATAAAAAGAGAAGCCACAGACTGGTAGAAAATATTTGCAAAAGGCGCATCTGATAAAGGAGCATTATCCAAAATATATAAAGAATTCTTAGAACTCAACAATAAGAATACAAACAACCTGATAAATGGGCTAAAGACCTTAAAAGATACTTCACCAATGATGATATACAGATGGCAAATAAGCATATGAAAAAGTGCCCCACATTATATGTCATTAGGGAAAGGCAAATTAAAACAAGATACGGGCTTCCCTGGTGGCACAGTGGTTGAGAGTCCGCCTGCCGTTGCAGGAGACATGGGTTCGTGCCCCGGTCTGGGAAGATCCCACATGCCACGGAGCGGCTGGGCCCGTGAGCCATGGCCGCTGAGCCTGTGCGTCCGGAGCCTGTGCTCCGCAGCGGGAGAGGCCACAACAGTGAGAGGCCCGCATACCACAAAAAAAAAAAAAAAAAAAAAAAAAACAAGATACCATTACAGACCTATCAGAATGACAAAATTCAGAGCACTGACTAGGATATGGAGCAACAGGAACACTCATTCATTGCTGGTGAGACTACTAAATGGTACAATAACTTTGGAAGACAGTTTGGGGTTTCTTACAAAACCACACATGCTTTTACCATAGGATCCAGAAATTGACCTCCCTGGTATTGCCCAAAGGAGTTGAAAACTTATATACAGGGAAAGACCTGCACATGGATGTTTATAGCAGCTTTATTCATAATTGTCAAAACTTGAAAGAAACCAAGATGCTCTTAAGTAGGTGAATGGATAATGGAGCCAATTATCCATGGAGCCAATGGAATATTATTCAGCACTAAGAAGAAATGAGCTATTAAGCCATGAAAAGGCATAGAGGAAATTTAACTGCATAGTACTAAGAAAAAAGCCAATCTGAAAAGCCTACATACTGTGTGACAACTATATGACGTTCTGGAAAAGGCAAAACTATGGAGACAATAGAAAGATCTGGGTTTGGTGGGGGCTGAATAGGCAGAACACAGAGGATTTTTAGAACAGTGAAAATATTGTGTATGATATTGTAATGGTGAAGACATGTCATAATACATTTGCCCAAACCCATAGAATGTACAACACCAAGAGTAAACCCTAATGTGAACTATGGAATCTGGGTGATACTAATGTCAATGTAGGTTCATCAGTTGCAACAAATGTACCACTTTGGTGGGGAATGTTGATAATGGAGAGGCTATGCATGTGTGGGGACATGGACTAAATGGGAAATCTCTATACCTTGTGCTCAATTTTGTTGTGAACTTAAAATTGCTCTAAACATATTCTATTTTTTTAAAAAGAATTCAGTTACTAAAAACATAAAATAACATTTAAATATTTAGAAACTACATTTTTTAAAACAATTACTAATATTTTATCAAACAATAACAGTAACTCTAAGAGCTTATTAGTAGTGGCTGACACATAGTAGGTATTGAATAAACATTTATTGACTAAATGTGTGTGTATATGTATGAGTGTCTGCTCGCTCCTGCATACACACCACTCAATAACTGAAAACAATTTTAGTCTGTAACCTGAGGAACACTCGAATTTAATCCAAGATGGCCCTTTCAGACATAGTTCTACTCTACTAGATGAAGCAATTTCACCGCAAGAGGCTTTCCTAGAAGTTTTTTTTTTAATGATCATCTCTGTGTTTTGTTTTGTTTTTAAGCTAGCCAGTAGTTTTGTAATGAGACTTTGTTTTATAGATTTTGCTTTTAAAAATCCACTGAGTATTTCTGTATCCCTTGAAAGTTGACAGCAGAACTGGCAAAATGTCAAGAATGATTCACAAAAATGCCAATACAGGATATTCTTCAACAGAAGGAATACATCTTTGGAAGATTCTCTGTCTGGGTTAATTAGTGTTCTTTCTGAAACTCTCACAGAAATATCTTAGAATTGCTTTTATTAGTGGGTTTATCCATAGCATAGAAGTCCTGACTGGGCTTTTAGTCTGGCCTTAATATAGTGATATCAGTTCTGACAATCCCTGTCTTTTGATTGGAAAAGGGATTTCAAGAAGACTCATTATTAGCTATTGTTATGAGAAATTGGCTCCACAGCATGGAGTTTAATCTTTGAAGTGATTTTTTTCTAGTCCTAGAGTACAGATGGCATTGAAAGAAATGCCCTGTATTATATGGAGTCAGATGGAACATCAGCCCAGAATTATACACCGTGGAAGTCCTGGTTATTGGTCTTTCCCTCTCTGCACTGCTCCCCAAAACCTCCCTACATGAACGTATCCTTTTAATCAGGGTGAGCTCTCTTCCCTGTTAAAATACATCAGATGGCATGCTGAAGGTTGAGCAAGGCTGACAGCTTCTGAAATATCACTCCCCAATAAATGCCCTTTTGTAGCTGCTGATCGCTTTTTCCCTTTGCCTGTTTCCATTCTGGATTTTTTGATGTGAGTGGTAGGTGAGATAAGATAGGGAGCATTTTATATCTTGAGGAGCTGTACGTTTTCTGCAATTGTATACTGTTTAAAGCCATTTCATCGAGGTGGGGCAGACAAAAATAGCCTCTCCATATTTTTCCTTCTGCTCTCCTCTCATTGCCCTGAGAAGTACAAGTCATACTTACTTTCTAAATAATAGTTCTTAGATTTATTGCATTTCTGTTTTAATAATCACAGATCATGTTTGTGTAACACTTTTTTAAAAAGCATATTCTCAAACATCAGTTCATTTGATGTAGCAGGGTAAGGAAGGAAAAGAAGAGAGCTTTTAAAAAATTATTTCCACTTTTTCTGGAAAAACTGAGGACTAGAGAGGTGAAGTGGCTTCCAAAACTACAATGGCAGAAAAGTCAGAACCATTATCCACTGATGTTAAATTTCCCTGTGCACACCACCTGTGATGGAAACTCACAGAAAGGCTTCTGCCTTGTTAGCAGATAACAGTTCATTTATACCTAAGTTATTAGGCCCAAATTTCATCCCATCTCAAAGGAAGCATTCAAAGAACTGAAGAACATAAAGGGAGAGCGAGACAGGATCAAGCTGCTGAGTCAGAGAATGGCTGGAGATGAAGAAATGCAGGAATTGCCCTACAAGATTTAAGTTTTTATCATCATGAAATGTTTGGACAGAGAAGAACCAAATCATTAATGTGACTAATTAATAATTTGAACACTTATTGAGCACATACTACTGTATGACTCTTCCAGGAACAATATTACATGCTTAGGATACAAGAATGATACATAGTCCCTTTGGAAGAAACACACTTAAAACAAATATGGAAAAACCACACGTATAAGTCTTCTGGTTCAAGATGAAAATTTGAGCCCTATGCATTTAAGTTAATTCCATTCTCTGCCAAATTCACATTTATATGAATATATATATAAAATATATCTAGTGAGTGTATGTTTATAATATATGCATATATACATATATGCATATATGCAACTATGAATGAATATAAATGTGTATATATGTGTATTTATGTATGTGTACATGTCTATGTATATATACACACACAAACACACATTAGAGAAATTTGTTTCAGCATGGATAAGAAAGAATTGTGTACAAAATGTCATGTTGACAGTATCAAATTGAAGGCTGGACTGAAAAACCCAAGATCCAATAATTGTGAAGCCATATTACAAAGGATTATAACTGGGACAAAGGGAAATTTTTGGAACAATGAATAAGTTTATCATACATGGCCAACCACAACTTGTATAGACATCTGTTATTTTCCTAAAATAATTCATAAGGTTAGAACTATATCCCAACCACCTCAATCATTACCTACCCCTTCCTGTCTCCTTTATTCTTATTCATTTGGGGTCCCATCCACCTCAGGCTTGGTGGGCTTAACCGTAGGGCTTGTGGCCAATGGAATGTATGCAGTGGTGACAGTGTACCTGTTTCAAGCTTGGGCCTGAAGAAGTATTGGTATCTTCTGCTTTGGCTCACCATCCTGTGGTCCTGTGATTCACCCTGGGAAGCACATACCTCAGATATCTGCTGTCCCAGAAAGGGGTGTTTAGGACAATCTGAGTCTGACTTGCAGCCAAGCCCATCCTATCCCAGAAAAGCCATAGCTTAGTCACAAAAGTAAGACAAATAAGTGCTTGCTATGGTAACGCATTAAGATCTTGAGGCTGCTTGTCACACAAAATTATTGTGGCAATAATTTACTGATACACCACGGGTTCTCCCTTACTATACTCAGCATGGGACACACATGCCGTTTAAAGCAGGGCATTAAAGAGGATTTGTTAATGTTCAAAGTCATGTCCATTAACGAGAGGGAGGAGTAGCCCCACTAACTTCATTTTGTCACAACCAACTTGAGGGGGAAAAACATCCAACTTTTTGCAAGTAGCAGCAAGGTTTTTTGTTTTTGTTTTTGTTTTTAACCATAGATTGCTCTCTCCAGTTGTTGGAATGCAATCAGGCAGAGGCACTCATCAGGGCAGGCAGCAGGGGCTGGAGGAGAAGGGTTGGAGAGACTGGGGCAAATTTTAATTTTTGGAAATGGAATTGGTGTATACCATGGACAGAGATGCACAGAGCCTGCTCTGGATGTACACCTGGTAAGAAGGAGGCCTTGAGACCATCTCACAACTTGGACATTTGCACCACCTAGTAAACAAGGACCAGGTCTCTACTGAGCTGCTACAACAAGCATAAATGACAAACAGACACAGAGAAACAAGCTCACGTCAGAAGAGTAAAACTTTCTCGCTGAACAAATGCCTGTAGTAATAGTTTTCTTCCCACTCCTCACTTACAACTCGTACTTTTATCTGGCAAAATAAAAGTGCAGAAAAGAGCACGAAGCAGCCAAGTCATTGTCAATGTGTTGCTTAGGAAATTTCCCTATTTTAATTGGTGTTTTTTGAGTGGCTGCCAAAGCACTCTGGAGGGAGAGTCCAAGCCTGGAACCCTCAGTCCTTTCTGTGCCGTCCATCCTGAAGTCATTCACATTGTGAGATTCAGGCTCACTTGATGATTGCCTAGGTCCTCCCCATCCCTTCAATCCTTGCCTCTGTGTTTCAAAGAACTGGGGAGTTTGCCTTCCATGTATTGAATCTAAGAATAGTAAGTACTTTTTCTATCTAGTAATTCAAGCCTATATTATATCTTGGAGAAACGTTCTCACACTATTGGGAATGTGAATCGCATCCTTCCCTGTTTGGTCACACTTGATACAGTTTTCTAAAACATACATATTTTTATATAACAGTGTAAATATAAATGAAAATTTAGCAATGGTGTAGTCAAATATACGGGCTCTGTTTACCATCTCTAATGGAAACTTGGAAGCATTTCCAGAATCTAATGAACAGAATTGACAATGGATTATATATGGGAGAGATTTGGAGGTTTGCTTTTGTGTGGGAGGCTGAGCAATGGGATTGTATAAGGAAAGCACATGTAGAGGTAATTGAATCCTATTCTATGTAGCCCTAACATTTGAGAACCAAATAATGGAAAAAACTAAAGAAAATTTAGAAGGAATTTTCAAGGTGGTAAGGAGAAAAATCAAGATATTGCACAGTCCTAGAAGCAGATAAAAGAGATGGTTCAGAAAACTAGTGGGCAACACAGAATGAAAAATGCTGTTGGAAAGTGTGTATGATAAGGATTAAAGTGGCCATCAGATTGGAATGTTGAGTAGTCCTGGTGATCTTGGGGAGATTAATATCAGGAAAGGGCCTGGGCCAGATTGCAGGGGGTGAAGGCTGCAAAAGTCAACCACCCTTGAAGGAATTAACCAGCCATCTCTCTTTACTGTATTCTGATTATTTGTCTACTTTGTTGTCTTCCCCAAAGGACAATAAAATCTTGAGGGCAGGCATTATGTCTTTAATTTTTGTGTCACCTGCATCCCACACAGAGCCTGGCACATTATAAACATGCACTAACTGTTCCTAAATGAATGAATTTCCAGCTTGGGTGGCTGGTAAGCACCATGTTGACAGATACTCATATCACCTTTAGCAAAGGAGCAGAGAAAGCATGATCCCCCTGGAGAGAGTTCTCTAAATGCCTCAGCAAACTTTTCTGTACAACCTGGAATAGATGCATTGCTGAAGCTATAGTCTGCAGAAACTGCAAGGGTAATTTTAGGTCATCACGATGTCATTTCCCTAAATGGAATAACTAGTCTCTTGCTGGTTGGAAATCAAGTGTATTTTTGTCAGAGAGCTTTCGGTGCAGATACTGGTGATGGCCTTGCTGGTTTGAATTGAAGCTTTTAGCCCTCATTCTATAAGCACTGGGTTTGGATCCACATTTAAAATGGAAAAGGCTATTTAAAAATATCTGATAGCCCATTAAAGTTCATCGTTCTGTCATCTTACCGTCTCCTCTCAAGAGCAAGTGCTGGGCTGGGCTCCTCTCCGCTGGAAGCAGCTTTTACACTGACACAGCACACAAAAGCTGATTGTCTCTTCTCGAAGGCATAAGATCTTTCCATCTCTGAATAGGTCACTTTTTAGAAAGCATTGTTCTAATCCAGCTAAGTTCAGTTTGATCATTTTCTCCCGTTCAATCCTCAAAAAAAGCATCCATTTTGCAACTTTGAATTCCACTCTGATTTTTTTTCATACTTCATCTCTCATCAAGTTGTTTTTTTCCTCTTCCCCTTTTCCAGTAGATACTAGTGTAGTCACATCTTATTTGTGTATATATATGTATATAACAAGAATTTTCATATATGTGTATATTTTTGCATTAAGGAGATTAAAGCAAATGGATGGACTTATTTGTCTATAAATAGTGGGAATTCTGGCCAAGTGTCTGTGGAGCCCTAAAGATAAATAGGTTCTGCTTTACCTCCTCATCTTTTTTCCTGTTTGGAATGAACAGAGCAGATGATACTGTCTCAAATTAAGGCTTCTCCTAGGTCTAGCTAATTTGCTAAAATCCCTTTTCTTTCAGTCTGTCATGAGGGTCCAGGCTGATATTGTAGATAATCACCTCAGTGACAAAAGAATACTTAAAATGGCAAAGTCCTGGATTAAAACAAAAATTTCTTTCTTTCTTCTCCTTCTTCCTCACTCTCAAACCTTCCAACTTCCACTCCATCCAAGACGTTTAAGTGTCTGTGCCATAACATAGACTCAGAATTGCCACTGAGAAGTCTCTTATTGTCCAGTTCGCCATCTCTTCCTCCATAACGTTTCCCTGACCTGTATATCCACAGGGGTCTCTCCTTTCCCTGAAGCCACTCAGCTCTTATTCAGCCATGCGTCCGTATTCTTCATGTGTTACCTTGACATTTTACATTTTTTTTTTTTTTTTTTTTTTTTTCGTACGCGGGCCTCTCACTGTTGTGGCCTCTCCCGTTGCGGAGCACAGGCTCCGGATGCGCAGGCTCAGCGGCCATGGCTCACGGGCCCAGCCGCTCCGCGGCATATGGGATCCTCCCAGACCGGGGCACGAACCCGTATCCCCTGCATCGGCAGGCGGACTCTCAACCACTGCGCCACCAGGGAGGCCCAACATTTTACATATTTTTTAAGTGTATGGCTGCATTGTAATCTTTTCAGGGTGAGGAGTACTAATTATTTTCAGTTCTGATTCTCTTTCAATCTTAGAGAACACCTACATATAGTAGGTGTTCAATCAGCATGTTTTTTGGTTTGCTGACTAGATCACCTTTTAAAACTCTAATTTTATATTTCTGATTGCAGTTTTCAATTTGGCGTAACCTTTAGTTAAATGCCTCTTCTCCTAGGCAACCAGTTTGGGTTGATCCCTTAGGACCTTACTCATGAACAAATTTGTTTTATTTCAAAATGGCAGACGATATTTGGTTGTAACTTTGATACCCATTAAGATAACATATAACTGCTTATCTGAGGATCTCAAAATAATCACAAACATTTGTGATTAATGACATCACAAAACATTTCACTCATTTTATTTTGTTTTGCAAAGTAATCATTTATAGTAAGTATACCAAGTATTACTGCATATTAGAGAAAGGTGGCATGTCTAAATTTGCTGAATGTCACAAAGCCAGCAAATAGCAGCCTGGAACTGGAAACAGATTTTTCTGATTCCAAGACTAGTGTGGCATTGTTTCTTTATCATTTGTTTGCTTCTCTTCTACCAGAGTGTTCTCCTGGATATTTAAAATTTTGTGTGTTCGTTCACTTGTTTCCCTGGAAATTCAGGGAATTTATATTGTTTTTATTTAGTTTTGTACTCTAATGTGGTAACTCTGTCTTCTGTGGCTACATAAAATGTTTTTCCAGAGTGAATGGTTTTTTAGCAAATTTGTAGCATGATATTTTAAACAGAGTCCTTCAAATGAAATTCAAAAAGGTTGGCATGTTAAGGCTGACCTTTACACAGAGTGAATCCAACTTGGCATTTTCCATGTTTTAAGATGAGGCTTCTTCATGATTGCTTCCTCTCCCCACCCTCCCTGCCTTAATTATTCCTGATCTCTTATACTACAGCTTTGCTTAAGTGAACTCCATTGTATCTATCAGTGGCCTCCCAGAAGAGCAGGTCAAAAGCAATTACCATTACAAAGTGATTGGCTTTTTCTTAGTAGAACCAAGATGTGTAGGAAGAGTAATTTTACTGCTTTTCTGTGGCTGAGTCAGTGCAGAAAGGGTCCCCTGCAGAATTCAGCATATCACCTCATACAAAGCAAGCTCCATAAGTATAATGTCATAATTATCAGCTGAGTCCTGCAGTTCTCCTGGTGAAAGGAAGACACTAAGCATCAAAAACAGGATGAGGGTACATCTCTGCCCTGGGTTGAATAGTGTTCCCCCACATTTATTTCTAACCAGAACCTCAGAATGCAGCCTTATTTGGATCTAGGGTCTTTGCAGATGTAATTGGTTAAGATGGAGGTCCTACGGTATTAGGGTGGGCCCTAAATCCAACATGGCTGGTGTTCTTATAAGAAAAAGAGAGGACACACAAGCATACTAATACAGAGGGAAGATGGCCATGCAAGGATGGAGGCAGACATTAGAGTGCTACAGCTACAAGACGAGGAATGCCAAAGAATGCTAGCAATAGCAGAGGCTAAGAGACAGGAATGGAGCAGAGCCTCCCTTTGAGCCTTTAGAGAGAGTATGACTCTGCCGACACCTTAATCTTGGACTTCTAGCCTCCAGAGCTGTGAGAGAATATATTTCTGCTGTCTTAAACTACCTGATTTGTGATCATTTTTTACAGTACCCCTAGGAAACTACCGTAAGCTTTCACCCTTGAAAGACTTGTGCTTTCTGGGAGGGGATAGCATACCTACAAAACCTAGTACTAGGCACAGGCTGCCTTGGTAGTTTAGGTGTGGCTCTGCCAGTTCGGGGAAGGGAATCCAGTGAACTGTGTGGTCAGTGTAGTCACCAGGGGAAGGTATGACTTGGGATGGACTTTGAAAGCTGAATGTGTTGCAGGAAGGCAGACCTCTTCCAGGGCCTGAAAGTGGGATCCTGTCTAACACTCGGAAATTAATTGTCAGAGGAGACACATGTGCTGACAAAGCAAGAAAATTTACTGGCAAGGGGCACCCAGGTGGAGAGCAGCAGGGTAAGGGAACCCAGGAGAACTGCTCTGCCACGTGGCTCGCAGTCTCAGGTTTTATTGTGATGGGGTTATTTGCCGGGTTGTCTCTGCCCAATCATTCTGACTCAGGGTCCTTCGTGGTGGCGCTTGCGTCACTCAGCCAAGATGGATTCCAATGAGAAGGATTCTGGGGGGTGGGTAGGACATAGCGACTGGCGTCCCCTCTCTTCTTTTTACCTCTCCCGAATTCTTCCCCTTGGTGGTAGCTTGTTAGTTCTGCGTTCCTTACCAGGACCTCCTGTTGTAAAATAACTCATGCAGGTGGCTACTATCTTGCCTGGCAAGACGGGCAGTTTCAGTCAGTGGTTCCCCTAACAAACGGAACATAGAAAATTATAAAGAATGGAAGGGGACACATTCTAGGGAGATGACTCATGTGCTTCATACTGAATTTGGGGGAGTAGGTGGAGACTGTGGAGAGCCCATAGACTAAGAATAGCTGCAGGTGTTTGGATTGTTCCATTTTGATGGCATGGGGGTATTAAAGGTTTCTAAATCCTGAGGGAATGCATTCATCATCCTTTCACTGATTATTGGTAAGGTCACTTTTCCTTCCACTTCTAATATATTACAGGCTGTAGGGAAGTCTATATCGCTTAGAGGAAAGAAAAAGAAGCCCCAACTTTGATTTTTTCCCAACACCTTGTTTTGAATGAATCACTGACATTTCTCGTTAGCCTGCTTTAATTTGACTTGACCAATGAGAGACTAGTGTCCTATGAAACTGTTTCTCTGAGCCTGGTATGCCATGGGATGGCTATTGAGAGACTGATTATTTTGGCCATTTTCACTGGAAGGACTGGTTGCCTGGGAGGCTGCTCCTGGAGGGCTTCCTACAACAACAGGCTGGGCCTCCATGTGAGTTCTACTGCTGAGCCCTATTTTGGTGAGTCAGGATGTGTCCTGTGCACTTGAACTCTGTGTACTTATATCCCTTCTTCCAGAAAGGGAGCCAACTTAGACAAGCCTTTCTCTTATCCTTAAGGGCACTATGGCAAGTGTTTTTCTCCAACCATGGTATAACATTATTGCCTTGGCTAACAATAGAGCAAATTCCAATTCCAGTGAAATCTGAATGGGAGAGGCTTTACTTGTGAACTGTGACCACTCTGATAGTATTCACTATACCTGAGTATAACACAGTAGATTTCGTCTGAAAAAGAATGGAAAACGGGATTCCACGATAGTATCTGTTTTCATACTTTAATTTTGGTCAAAGTGAGTTGACGTATTTGCCATTGATAACGAGATATTTTAAATGTTCAGGGGCTTCTTTCTCTTATAAATATTTATTTTATTTTCAATAAGTACATCATGCTATTGAAAGGTCCAGAAGTGAGTAGATTAAATCAGTTAAGTACTATTCACAATATCTGCCATGTAGTAAGGATTCAATAACTATATAATGAATGAATAAATAAATTAACAAAGTAACACATATCTAATTTTCACACATATTACTGACCATAAATATTTTCTAAATGTATTTTAAAGTATGTGTTTTCATAAGGTGTTTTACTAGATGAGATAGGAGTGTGTTCATCTTTGACATGAGGTTAAATTGAGTTAAATGAAAATGAATAAGACCCAACTCCTTCTCTTAATTAGTTCAAAATATGGTGGGTAGGCCAGGTCAAATTAACTAAAAGTTACTGTATAAAGTGATTTGTAATAGACTATCCTATCTGAGAAACAGTCTGGGGACCAAGGGTAGAGAAGAGCAAGCAGCATTTCTTCACATATAGAATTTACTAGAGAAGGATTTAAAAAAAGGTCAGTGACAATAAGCTGCATTATACTCCATGATAAAAGAAGGATAGAAGGGCAAATAGGCCAGAGAAGGGAGCCCTTGCCTCTGTCTGGATCACACACAAAGACTCTGGTGGTAGCTGCTGGACAAGGGTCCAGTTATCCAACTAGTGTTCAACATGGAACAAAGCAACAGCCCAGTCACTAGCATGGGGCCCAAAATCAAAACTCAGTAGTGATGCTGGGTTTTAGAGTGTTGGTCTGGGGATCTTCATTTACTGGCAGAAGTGACATTAACCCCATATGACTTCTCTGATAACAGTTATGTGAAGAGAAGGCCAGTAGAGGCTCAGATGTGCATGATGCTTGGATATGTTGAAGGCCTTGGGGTAATCTTGAATCTGCCTCCAACACTAGTTGTACTTTGCAAACGTTTTACTGCTCCCTAGATTGCACCTGTTACCACCCCCAGCCTCAGTTTCCAAGAAGAGTCTCACATCCCCTTTGCTGGTGAAAATTAGTAAGCAAGATGGCAATGCTTCCATTTTGATTGAAAGGGAAATATGAATTGATTCTCTGGAAAGGTGAAACTCTATAGAGGAGAGACCTAAGAAAAGGGATGGTTTTGACTGTCAACATCTCAGAAAGAAAGTTGTCATAGTGTGATTGCTTAGATGGTGCAGCCTTAAGGGTAGAAAGACAGTGGTTAGTTGACTGCAAGCTTGCTGTGCTGAAGAAGCATCTAAGCTAAGCAAACCCTCAAGGACTTCTGGAGTTCTGATTTTCACTGCCTAATTTAGGAAACTGATTTTCACTGCCTGATTTTCACTGCCTAATTTAGGAAACTTTTCTTTAATTCTTGGAAAATGTTTCTGGATCATCATCATAATCCCTATTTTCCATGCCAGGCCCCCATTCCCATATTTTAAATGAGGTGATGTTAGGTCCCCTTAAAGACAATATGCTGTGCACTTCATTGTGGAACCAGAAGGGACTATAATTCCACACTGAGAGGCATGATGTTTGCTTAAAAACTAAAAAGCGTTGTTAGATCAAAATAAATTATCAGTAAGTATGTGACAAGGAGTTAAGTTACAGCAACTTGCTCACCACATGATTTGGTAGAAAAAGACAAAGTTAAGAGTTTTGTAATGTGATGCTTTTGTCTGGAGTGGATAGTTGTGCTCTGTGTGTCTATGCACATAAAGGGGATGCAGTTGTGAGTTTGTCTGGGCCCCCTAGAGGTTTGGGAATGAGAGCACTGTGCATTCAAAACAGCACAAAGCAAATAGACAAGCAATACCTAAGCAAATGCTGTGCTTCAGTCTCCCAAATTTCCACTCAAGTCCTTTCCATTTATCACTGAGACATTTCCAAGGTAACTTCAATCTCAGCCCCACAGTCCTTTGTAAATGCAGAGTCAGTTTCTGGAATTTCTAGGGAGAGCTGAATGGAGTCAGCGTTCTGCTCTGGTGCTGTCTGCATAGAGCTGAGCCTGAAGCCAGGACTGCCCTGAGAGAGAGCACTGTACGTTGTACTCTGTGGGCTGGGGATACAGGAGATCAACAAGGGCCTGGCAGGGAGGACAGATCCTCCCTCTGGCTTCAGTCAGGGCGGCACTCCTTCATCATGGGGTTCCCCATCAGTCTATGGGACCATATAGAAAGGAATTACTTCTAGACTCCCACAGAAAGCATCTCCCTAGACATCAAACAGAACACGACTCCTAAGATGACCCTGTCTGGCTTTTTTCCAGCCTGAATCATTGAGCTTCAGGCCTCTAATCACACTTCTAAGTTGACATTCAGGATCAGTGTATCTAGTACGTGTCTAAGTCTGTTAGGGCTGCTATAACAAAACATCACAGGCTGGATAGCTTATAAACAAAAGAAATTTATTTCTCACAGTTCTGAAGATTGGGCGGTCAAAGATGCAGGTGCTGACAGCTTGATCAAGTCCAAGATCAGGTCTGGCAAGGGCTTGCTTTCTGGTTCACAGATGGTGACTGTTCACTGTGACCTCACATGGTGGAAGGGACGAGGGAGCCCTCTGACCTCTTCTGTAAAGGAGCCAATGACCTAATCACCTCCTAAAGATGCGACACCTTAATACCATCACCTTGGGGATTAGGATTTCAACATAGGAATTTTAGGGGCCACAAACATTCAGGCCATAGCAGTACTATCTGAATCACTTTATCTTTCCCCAAATGGATCCCATGAGCACAGTGGGTTTTCTTTTCCTTTCTCATTTCAAAACGCCCCCCTGCTTCAGTGTTATAGCTCTCTTGAGGTGTTGTATATTTTGAATGTTTCCTAATATCTATATTAATCTATCTATCCATCATCTGTCTCCTTTATATTGTACTTTTTGAAGTATTGCAACAGGTTACCCTCAAAAGGCTTCCAGTTTTTTAGGCTTTCCCTTGGCATTTTAAAGAGATGTTATTAAAAAAAGAGAAAGAAAGAAAGAAACTCTTTTTTCCATCATCTGAGAATACAACCAGCAGAGAAAGAGAAGATTTTGTAAGCATCAGAAAGAAGTCAATGCAGAGAAATTTCTCTGTTGTTCTGTGCTTCAGAATAACCTGACATTACCTTACCCTGAGCATAGAAGAGAGTAATCTCTGGGAATTTTTGTTGCTCCAGGCTTCAGGACCATGGCTGTAATGTTTATGGAAGTCTTAATATGATTTCTGAGGCAACTTTCAAAAACACTCCATGGTCCCCATCATTTGTAGAGCTGCAAAATATCAACAGGACTTTGCCTTGTCTTTGAATATGTTTTTCTCTCTCTTTATCACTGAGCTAGGCTCTAAGCTCCACAAAAGAGATTGACCATATTTTCCTAGCCTACCCCTATCTTTATATTTCAATTCCAACAGTGTTCAGGTTTATTTTTAAACAAGTATGTTTTGGGTGATTGTGCTGGAGATAAGTGCTAACTATAGAAAAGGCAAATATGGGGGGACAGGATAGTAAAACCAGATAGGGTTAGAGGAAGTGTCAGTCTTAGAAAAACAGACATTGTGATCAAGAGTCGAAAGTTCACTGTATTTTCTTCCTAGGAAGTTTCCTAGATGTTACAATTATTTTAAACGCCTGTAATAGAAGGCATATCTCCTGGAGTAATACATATATTTTGTGTGTTTGTGTGTGTGCACACGTGCCAAACTTTGCTGAGTTGAAACTTCCTTCAAAGAACCTAAAGAAGGAAATTATTACACTTTCGTCCTCTTTTTATATATTTTTGCTGTGGGGTATTTTTTTTTTTACCTGGTGATTATGACATCTCTCTATTTGTCATCAAGCAAAGTAATTATCTTCCTGTTTAACATGTGATCTGATCATTAATAAGAGTGTTATTGAAACTCAGATCATTATGGAGCTTTGGTGCTCAATCTGAAGTTGTTCATCATCCCTGAAGCTCAGCATGGAGAGTCCAGGTACCTCTAGATGTAGTCAATTCACATCTACAGTGAGTCATCAAATCGCTTTTTCTTAATGGTAAAGCTAAGAATTTTATTTGGTAGGCTGTGAGTGTAAACACACTACCCATCATTAACTTCAGGATTTGGCCACACCTGAAACCTTTTTAAATGTGATGTTTATTTTATTTTTTTAAATTTTAGCCATCATAGAGAAGGGGTGGATAAGCAAATATGATTACCTGAATTATCTCATTTTTTTCCAATAGCAGCCACATGAGAAAGAGGTAGAGATTACATGAGATAGAGCTTACTAGAGTCTGTCATACAGAGTGAAGTAAGACAGAAAGAGAAAAACAAATACTGTATGCTAATACATATATATGGAGTATAAAGAAAATGGTAATGATGAACCTAGTGGCAGGGCAGAAATAAAGACGCAGACATAGAGAATGGATTTGAGGACACGGTGGGCAGAGGGGGAAGCTGGGGGTAAGTGAGAGAAGCATCGACATATAACACTACTGAATATAAAATAGATACTAGTGGGAAGCAACAGCATAGCACAGGGAGATCAGCTCAGTGCTTTGCGACAACCTAGAGAGGTGGGATAGGGAAGGTGGGAGGGAGACGCAAGAGGGAGGGGATATGGGAACATATGTATGCATATGGCTGATTCACTTTGTTGGACAACAGAAACTAACAGCATTGTGAAGCAATTATACTCCAGTAAAGATATATAAAAATAATAAAAAATAAAGAGATGAAAACTGAAGCGATTAAAACAACATGGCCAAGATCACAGTGTGAACCGATAACAGTGCTCTTTGTCTTTCATTTTCATGTTTTCTTTTCCTGTTTGCACTTCCTCTCTCTTTCTACCTCACCTCTCTTTGTTTTTACTCACTTCCTTTATCTTCCTCTGATTCACTCTGCCTCTCAACCCTCTTCATCTCTCTCTTCTCAGCCTCTCCTTCTGTGCTTTCTCACCCCATTTTCCTCCTTGTTCCTCTCACTCTTTTTCCTCTATTTCTTCTTTCTTTTCCTTATTTTCTTATAATGGAATATCTGTGATGGGAACCAAAACCAGAAGGGACCTCTCTTCTCTCTGCCTCATTCAATGGTGAGAGAAAATAGTAAGTCCAAATGGACTTTGGACTCTTCCTAAAAACTTCTGCTCTACCCTCATAGAGGAGAAGAGACCTCGGGTTTAGGAACATTGTCATATTTTAATGTGAATCATTTGCCGTGAATACTCATAACCATCACCTTCTTATTGGCATTATATTTCCCAAGCAGCTACCCTTCAGGCCATGGAGAGGTGGGGTTTGGTATGAACAGTGACCCAAGTGCAGAAATCTCAAGAGATTTGGATGTAATTTAGTGTCCAGTGTTTTCAGAGGACAAACTGCTAGAGTCAGAAGACTTGACCTTGAGAACTGTTTCACTTGGTCTCCTCTCTGAGTGTATGTTCATCTTCTTTGATGTGGGCATCATGATATCTCTTCTGCCCACTTCACAGGTAGATTCTGAGGATCAAGTTAAAGGATATAAAAGAATTTACAAGCGTCCTGTCTTAGAATTAGGCAATGGTTCCTTAAATGGAGCATAAAAAGCACCAACCATAAGAGAAAAAATGATAATTGGATTGTATTATGATTATTTCATAATATATCAACATAAGAAGCCATTAAGAGAGAGAAAAGGCAACCGTCAATTGGGAAAAGTTATTCATAGTACACTTATCTGATAAGGACTCCTATCCAGAATACATACAGAACTCCTACAAATCAATAAGAAAAAAGGCAGGCAGTGCAGTAGAGAAATATGCAAAAACTTAAACAGTAAATCCTCAAATGAGGATATCCAAATGGCCAATAAACAAATGCAAAGGTACTTAACTTCATTAATCATTAGGCAATTCACAAAATCAGATATCCAAATGATGAATAAATGTATGAAAATGTGATGAGTCAGGGAAATGTGAATGAATCAAAATGTGATACCATTATACTCCCATCAAAACTGCAGTAATAATAATAATAGGATAGAACCATAAACACCTGCATGTTGGTGAGTACATAGAGCCACTGGGACACTCCTGCAGTGATGAGATGGTGTAAATTTCTACAGCCACTTTACAATAACATTTGGTAGAATCTACTACATTGAACATATCAGACTCTAGGACTCAGCCATTCCACTTCTGGAATTTCCCAATAGAAATTCATATACATATTCACCAAAGACATGCACAAAAAATTCACATTGTAACCATTCATAATACCATAGAATAATTACCCGAATGTTCACCAACAGGGGAATAATAAATTGTGGTTTATTCACAAAATGGGATGTTACACAGTAATGAGAATTAACAAACTACAACTACATGCAACAGGGTAGTTGACTTTCCTATGTAATGTTGACTGAAAGAAGGAAGACACAGAAGAATAAATATCACATGATTTCATTTATGTAAAATTCCAGAACAGGAAAATTAATTGGGGGTTACAGAAGATAAGATAATTTTCTATTACCTCCTGGGCTGGAAGGTAGTGACTATGATGGACCATGGGGAGACTTCTGTTATATTACTAATATTCTTCTTGTGCTAGGTGGCTGGTTACAAAGATGTATTTCAGTTCTGAAAATTCAACTAGCTGAACCCTTATGATGCATGCACTATTTTGTATGTATATTACACCTCCATACAAAAGTTAAAAAATACTATCCCATAAGTTGTCTTGGGATTTAGAAATGATGGAAATTCCTTTTAGTGAATAGAAATACTTTCTATTTACCAAAAATTCTATGCATGGGAAAGATAAATTGTGACCTGTTCCAAGTCAAGGAACAAGTTCACGCTAAGAAAAATTGATGCATCAATAGATTTGAACTCAGTGAAAAAGAATCAGGAAATTAAAGGAAGTAGAATATTTATGGGTATGTTCCTGGATTTAGATATAAACAAGGCTGATTAGAAATTGGAGGAAAATGTAGCTGACATGAGGTTCTGGTGGAACTCCAATTTAAGGAGTCTGTACTGAATGTTGTAGGTGATATAGATATAGATATGGATATGGATATTGATATGGATACGGATAAGACATAGATATAGATAGATATTCATATAGATATAGATAGATATACACACACACATACAGAGAGAAATTGAAGAAATTTGATCAGATCCTACGTTGGAGAACAAAGGATAAGTGGCCAAAGGACTGAATGTGGGGTCTGAAGTCCAACATGGCATGAAGGGGAGAGAGAAGATGAGGTAATGACAGTTGGTGCAAAGAATATAGACCTTGGACATGAAGTTACTGAAGCCTGTAAATTCTTTTTTATTGAACCAAACTATCATATGTTATGACAGAAATTAAACTCAACATCTGTTCTGAGTTCTTGCAGAACTGGAACTTCATTACAAGTTTATATATTGGTCCACACACACCATCTATATGTACAGTGAGGAATCTCAACTATTCTCACATTAATATGTGGCAAAACTGTAATTTTCATTTTCTAAAGCACCGTTTAAAAACCTCGCGGTTTTCTCTTCCTTCCCAGCCAAAATGGAGTAGTAGATTGCACTCCATTTATGAACCAGCAGTACATTAACTTGCAGCATGGGCAGGATTACTATAAATTAAGGCAAAACTACAATGCTAAGCAAAAGAACAGAATGTGTTTGGCAATGGGCTATCCTTGACCTTGTAATCATTTGCTTTAGTTCTAATCTTCACACTCCAGTAATCTGCCAGCCAAAGAGGCTTGTGAATTAGCAAGGTTTAGCTGTTTATAAAGCACATGCATAAATATATGTGGGGATCGTGTTTGCATACAAGGCGTGCATTTATGTACGCAGATGTATCTGTGTGGGGATGGGCATAGCTGTGGAGGTCTTGGGAGGAATGTGGCTGTGTGGGTCTATGCAGTGTGTGTTGAGTGGGTATGTATATCAGTGTGTGAGGAGGAGTTGGGGGTTGTCACGTGCACAGTTATTCTGGCAAGCATTTGCTAACAAAGGTTTGACACAGCCAGAGATTTGTGCAGTTGCTGCCTAGTCTACTTAATTACCATAAATGCAATCATCCCAGGGATTTTAGGGGTGTTTTGGAGAAGAGGTCATAGCAAGAAGAGGTGACTTACTCAGAGTCACATGGAAAATGGAGACACAATACAAACTACTTCTGAAAATGTAGAATGAATACATTTTTAAGTCCACTGAGTGATGCTGGTTCTGAGAGTTGTGATTAGAATCAGAAGTCTAAAACTGGAAGGTAAGCAATTCCCATCTGGGGTACTCTCAGCATCACTTTCTCTATCTGCTTTGATGTGGTACAGTGGTGCCCATTGTCCTACTTTCCAGAGCCTCTGGAGACTAAAGACGGAAACACGGGGAGAACGGAATGAGACATTTTCACATGCTTATTGAATAGATCCTGGTATTTATGGGGTATGCACACACCATGTACCCATACATGTGTATTCCTGACTTTAGGTAGTGGACTATAGACTATGAGGTCAATATGTGGCCCTCCCTTTCATGCTTACTGATGTGTTACATTTTTCTAGTAGGAAGCAACTTTTCATATGACAGGGGTTAACAATTGAGCATCCTAGGAAGCTTGGAGTCTTCTGGAGGGATAAGAAACTGTTTTTAAAACTTTTCCCAAGAGCAGGGCTGAAGACTGGAACGCCAAGAGAGTGCGAAGGTACTAGGAATAAGGAAAACATAAGAAAGAGAAGTAGGGTTCATGAGCTGGGTTTCAGGAGTGCAGTTTGCTAAGCATTGTCTCTGTGTGAGTGTGTGCATGTGTGTGTGTGTGTTGGGCATATACACACATGAACATGTATTGAATATATGAATTATCAGCACTTTTTTTTGTGTTGTGAAGTATTTAGGTGCCAAGATATAGGTGGTTCTTGGAAGTATTTGCAGAACATATGCTGTGCTATTTCACCATCTGTAGCCTAGGACTTTGGACTAGATTCTGTTGCTTTGCTTTGGAGCAAGGAAGAAGGAAACAAGCAGATTCCGCTCTCATTTGTGACTCCTCTGCCCTCGCCAGCTCAGTCCTGTGACTCTGACATTCAATGGATCTAGTTCATCCCTCTCCCTGGGGTACTTGACCTTTCACAGTTAAGAAATGGCTCTGATCTCACCTGTAAGGAGAACATTTTACCCCTTCAGACAACACTGTAGAAGCAACTCTTCTCAATAATGTCTTTGTGGGCTTCCCTGGTGGCGCAGTGGTTGAGAGTCCGCCTGCCGATGCAGGGGACACGGGTTCGTGCCCTGGTCCGGGAGGATCCCACATGCCGCGGAGCGGCTGGGCCCATGAGCCATGGCCGCTGGGCCTGCGCGTCCGGAGCCTGTGCTCTGCAACGGGAGAGGCCACAACAGTGAGAGGCCCGCGTACCGCAAAAAAAAAAAAATAATAATAATGTCTTTGTCCAAATCTTCAAAACCATCATGTTTTTTCCTCTTTCTTCGGGACATCATGAATACCAGTCCTAGGTTTAATTGCCTTCCTCGCCTTGGTGGCATGGTTTAGCTAAGACTAATCTGATCACTGTCTACTGATACTTTTAAAACAAAATCTAAACTCTTTATTTAGCTCAATAAAGCTTAATAATCAGACTCTGCCTATCTTTGCTGTCAAATATTTCACTACTGTTACATATGTTTCTGCCATTTAGATGTATGTGAAGATACACCAATTTGCCACTCTCTAGGATGCCAAATATGTTATTTCCTCTGCCTGGAAGGATGAGGGGCAGTAGGCATCCTTCTCCCAACCCCCTGCTTCAGCAGGCCCTCCATCCCTGATGCCATGATAACAGGCATCTTATAACACTGTGAACCTTCAAGCTTTACTGGGTGAGTCATGGAAAGAGGGACCTTCCATTTGTCCTCTAAAGATAAGGAGGCTCTTTTTTTATGAGAAAAATGAGGGGAAAAATAGAAAGCAGAAGAAAAAAGAAAAAAAAAGCGTATGACAAAACATAGAACTTATTAAATTATACAAAATGGGTTCCTTATTAAAATAACTTGCCCTCAAAGGACTTAGCTATCCCAGTTTTTTCACTCCAATCCTGCCTTGGCTGAACCAGGGAATAAATAAATTTTCAGAGACCTTGGCCAGTATTCTGCCACTGTCTCAGGAGGCTTTTTTCCTATGCTCCAGGGGACACTGCTGATTCATATTGCTTCGTTCTGGGAATTTGAAAAGGGCAATCAGATGTTACAGCGCATGATTTTTCATCACCATGCTCGCACAGAGGGCTGCAATGTGGGCACTGAGGGACATGACCTCCAGGATTCTCCCTCCCTGGATCTCTCTCCCTAGTATCCTCCCTTGCATCCCAATCTGAAATTTTAGACCTTGCAACTGCAACTTGCTTTTTACTCATCCTCAGGGTGATTCTGGCATGACCAAACTTGGAGTCGAGGAGACACACTTTGTAATTAATTACTGTCTGGGGCCTCTTAATGACGCAGTTTGTCAGATGGAAAGAGAGATGAGACGGGAGACTTGAAGCACCACTTGTGGGGTGATAAGATCCATTCGCCTCCTGGCTGTCTCTTGGTTGCCATGACAATATCCTTGCTATAGGGCTCTGTGACTATGTGAGGAATGAATTTGTGGCAGCCTTTGGGAGTCAGTCCTGAGGCTGAAGGACCTCTCTCCCAAGCCCCCAGGGACAGTGCTTTCTCTGCTCTCACTGGTAAAGGGGGAGAATATGACATTGCATTTTGAAGCCGTTGGTTTGTGTGGTTCAAAGGTGTACTTTAATGCTGGGTTATAAGGAGTTGGAAACTGGAAGAGCAGAACAGGGGTTCACTATGGCTGAGGACTGGCATTAGTGACGGTGAGCCCTGAGCTTGGGCTCAGACAGTAAACATCTTGGGAAGCCTTGGTGTACTGAGGCATCTTCATTCTCTGGAATGCTGGGTGATGGTGCAGAGCTGGCTTTTTAACTCATCACTTGCCCTGTGCTGGGGGTTCTCAGAATGGGTCCTGTCTCTTCCTAGCTTTCATATCTCTATATGAACTCAGTTTTTTTTTTCCAGTCCATAGGAATCCCCACTGCATTCCAGTTCAAGCAGGATCAAGGTTTCTGAGCTGTTTTTTTTTTCCCTAGATTTATCAAGGTTTAATTGACAAAAATTGCATATATTTAAGGTGTATGACTTGAGGTTTTGATGTATGTATACATTGTGAGAGGAAGTCTGTGGAGAGGACGGTAAGGCATGTTGAGGGTGAGCACTTTGCCCACTTATGGGATCTTCTTGGCATCTTGCTCCCAGTGGCTGTACCCCCTCTTCGGATGGAGGATGTCTGCACTTTAAAATATTTAAATGGAGGACAGTTTATTCACCTTGGTTACTCTTAGGGAGAGCACTATGAGAATTTAGAGAAATATCTTAAGTATTTTGAAATGGGAGGTGATATTTAACAAGGGGACACAAGTAGTGAAAGATAGCCGTGAAACAGTTTTCTAAGGAGAGTGGCAGCTGCCATTTGGACAGCGTTAGTTTCACGCGGTACTGGGAGATAAGGAGGGGCTGCTGGTCAGAATTTGGACAGAGCTGAAGTGCTCCACATACAGAAAAGAGGGGAGTTAGAAATCCAGGGAAATTCAGGAATGGAGGCAAGAAGATCTAGATAGCAGTGTAGATGCTAGAACAGGGATGCATGAGAGAGAAGGTTGTAATCTCACCTAATGCTCCCTTAAGATTAGTACTAGGTTCTCTTATGAATTAATCTTCATTGTGTTACTCAATGTACTTTTCATAAACCAAGATAGCAGTAAAGGTAACACCTTCTAAATCTGTATAAATCAAAGTACTTCCCTAGCAATATCTTAATGATACTAAGCAGGTCAGGATGATTTTGCCTGTTTTCTAGATGAGAACATGTTGAGCCTGTTTTTTGAATAGAAACATCCAATTTTACCAATTATTATTCCTGATATAATAATCTGCTTTTATAGAAAGTCTCAGATATAAAATTAAATTCAATTTGTATATAATTTATTTATTCAGCAACATGTATTTCTTTTTCTTAAAGAATAAAAAGGGAAATTCAAGTTATAGGGTTGCCTTGTCTACAGAAGTCAAGGGTCACCTTCCACACAAAGCTTAACTTCAAGGCTAGTAGAGAATTAGGTGATTTGTCTCTGGTTCCCCCTTTCTGCACGCAGGCTCTGTGAATTCTACCCTCATGTTCACTGTCATCCCTCCCCTGAAATTCTTATTCTGGTCTCCTCAATTCTCAATCAGTATTTTCCTGTCCTATATTAAGAAAAAGTGATATGTAGGTTCATACTGTGGGAAATAAGATCCCTGATCTCATAGATTAATTTATTACCCTTTTCAGAATATATATTTTCTTTTTAGAAAGGAATTTTAGGGAAAATCACACTGGAGTCAGTTTGCTGCTGAGAGGATAGAAGTCAGATTTTAGAAGACTGCCCAGCTTTTGGTGACTGGGTGGTACAGCATCCAAGGAGCTTGCCCTAACCAGTCCCTGTGTTTTATTATCATTTTAGAACAACTTTGCTTGTTGGAAGTTTTGTATTTCAGACAGTACTTTTACCTTTGGGTCCCCCAATTAGGTTACAGATAAGGGATCTCAAAATGTCTCTCAAAGGCCACAAAAACTCAGATGACTTTAGGGTCCCTTCAAGTATCTTATGAAGAGGGCAAAGTATAGTGAGGACCATGAGGACTGTGGCAAACAAGAGTGTGTATAATCCACATATAAGTGTTGATGTTTATATACAAATACATATCTTTTTTTAAATAAAAAATGTACCTTCCAAACTAATCTATAGCCATAAGGAGTCCAAAAGCCTTCAGTTTAAAAACCTCTGAATATTACTTGGATTAGAAAATTAATTACAAAATTGAAAGAGAAAATATCAGAAAGGGCCACCAATGAGTAACTTAGCTTTGATTCTTTAGTCATCAATGAATCGTACAGATTGATGCTCAGTACATTCTGTTGACGGCTCTTCAGCCCGCTAAGGCCCTGATGGGAACCTTGAATCATATATTATTCAGAGCCAGAGATCAGAAATAGACATCACAGGAAGACATATTTCTGTCTCTGAGCCTCTGGCCACCAGGAAGGAGAGGTGGCCTTGGACAATGATAGCAATGACTCAGAGTAGAATCAATTCCTTACCCAGCTATTCAGTATACCAATAGTTCAGACTTGAGATCAGATTCTTGAAAAAATGACTTGGGGTGAAATATGTTTTGTGTCTGATCATTGTCTTACTAAGCTAAGTTTTGTGTTAAAAGTACTGATGATATGTTATTTTGAACTACAGGATTTCCCTTTTTCACATTAGATTCATACCTTCAATATGGCACATTACAGCTTCAACCCAACCACTATCCAATTCCACACTGGGAATTTGGTTGAGATAAGAAGTTATCAAGTAAACAATTAGAATCACGAGGGAGTAGAGAAGGTGTTTTTCTAGTGGTGTCGCTTCAGGGGATGTGTTTGTTAGCACTTGGCTTTGTTGAAATGTGCACATTACATTTGGGAGATCTTGAGAGGTTTTTTAAAGTTTAATTGCTGCAAATCTCTTGTTATCATGCTTTCCTATGAGATTTACACAGCCCTAAATGCTCTCCAGTATGAAAATTATTCTTTCCTATATTGTTTTGCCTGAAAAAGTAAAGTGTGCTGAGATGTAGGAAAGGATAGCATTCCTTCTCTGGAGTCAATAAAAGTGTATTAGTCAACTAGGGCTGCCATAACAAAATAACAGAGACTGGGGGTCTTAAACAAGAGATGTTTATTTTCTCACAGTTCTGGAGGCTAGAAGTCCACGTTCAAGGTACTGTCAGCTCTGCTTTCTTCTGAGGTCTCTCTCCTTGGCTTTTAGATGTCCATCTTCTCCCTGTGTCTCACATGGTCTTTCCTCTGTGTGCGCATCCCTGGCATCTCTTTGTGTGTCCAAGTTGCCCTTTCTTATAATGGCACTAGACAGATTAGATTAGGGTCCAGCCTAGTTTCATTTTAACTTGATCACCTTGTATAAAGGTCTGATCTCCAAATAGTCACATTCTGAGGCCCTGTGATTTAGGAAGCCCTATGAATTTTGAGGGAATTCATGCAATTCAGCCCATAACAAAGTGTAAGTGTTTGCGGGGTTAGACTGAATGATGGGTGAGGCCCCTTTTAGATCTATAAGTGTAGTATTCTCTGATTCTAGGACTTGTTTCACCTATGACTTCTGAAAATCAGACTTTCTTAGAAAGCTTGTTTTCTCTCTTGCATGCACTGTGTAGGCCAGCAAGCACCATCTTCCCCTATGAAACTTGAGACATGACCTCCTGCGTTATGGCCCAGCTGTCTCCTACTCTCATCATCATCCCTATTCACAACCTGCTCTAATTCTTCTCTTAATCAGAAAGAATATCAAATAGGGAAGATACAAATGTTTTCTTTAAGAGAAATGATGAGAAATAAGGAATGATGGGAGCAGAACAAAAGCAGAGTAGAAATGTAAAAGACATTTCTAAGGTAAAATTCTAATGACTTGACTTATGAAATATGGTACGTGAAAAAGAGGCATCTTGAATGCCTCTGTGAGGTCTGGCTTGTTTGAGTCTATGGATGGTGAAGCCATTAACAAAGATTACTAGTAAAGAAGAGAAGTTATTTTAAACATTATTTAAAGGCATATATATACATCTAAGTATACACATATGAAATACACATGTACAATGCATATATAGCATTATAGGCACACACACAGTATATATTTTACATATATATCCACACTGATCAATTTTAAACTGTGCCAGTTAAGCAGAGTGTCTGCATTCTTTCAAAGAGGCCCAGTCACAGAGCTTGACTTCTTAAACGGTTAGCAGATGTATAGCCCCAGGCTAAGGTGCCCAAGAGAGCATTAGTTTTAAATGGAAAATGGATAAATGCAATAATTGGACCGTATTTAAACATATGGCATTTATGTCTTAGACAGAATTACCTGTGTTGAGAAAAAGAATCATGTAGCTAAGGTTCCAGATACATAGAATTAAACAGTATATGCATTAAACTGAAAGATTGCCAATCATGCAATTCTTTAGTTCTTTTGTACAATTCCTTTTTATCAAAAGATAACACTCACAACTCCTCACTAACTAATTAATAATAAATAATGATTGGAAAAAGTTGCGGAATAAAACATTTCTAATAAACATTTCATTATGTGATTAAGGGTCATCAGAGGCATCAACTGCCTTACTAATGAGTGCATTGTTAATTACTTGTTAGCACCTTGCCCAGGCACCTTACTTAGAACACTGCTGACTCTTGTGAGAACATACATTGCAGTAAAAAGTAGAAATACCAGGCTTCTTGTAGAAAAACAGCAAACCTATGAAGTCCCCCTAATCTAAGATGATGTCAACATTCCTTGCTGAATTATTATGCAAAAGCCATCAAGGTAAGTTGACTCTTGATACCCAAATGGCATAGAAGCAGGTTTCTTGATCTTCTTTTGCCAAAAAGATGAATCACTGCTTGTGAGTTAAGCTTCACTTTTCTCCCTGACTTTAACTGTATTCTTCCTTCTGAAAGATGGAGTTCAGAGACTGATGCTGCTAGGTTTCACTATCACCAAATCCACAGGTGGACCACTTAGAGATAGTATCAACCTAAGTGTAGAATTACTCATCTCTTCCAACCGCTATACAGCATTTCCATTTGGTTCAAGAGTCTGGGAACTTTTTCATTGTTGAAACATAGTGAAGTTGATCATTACAGAAGATGCCTAACCAACCTTCACGTAACCACCTCATCAGAATAATTTAGCCATGCACTCTGTTTGTAAACACGCTGAGCAGTGTCCAGGCATGCTTATCTCATGGCCTACAGGCTCCTCATCCCTGTTCCTGTGCCAGTCTGTTCCCACCACTGCTGGGGAGCTTATCACGAGTCAGTAAATATGTTTATGCCAGTTGCCTTTGCCGTTGTAATTGCACAACTCTATTAAATATTATGCAAATCAGTGAGCCATAAGTGCAAGAAAAAATGTTTCAGATTGTTTTTTCTAGGAGGGTAAGTTGCTAAACAATTTTATAGAACTAGGTGTAGTTAGACAATTATAAAAGATGAGGGAAAATGTAAAATTCTAAAATTCTTGGCTCAGATTGACGCTCCAGAGATTTTGCATTCTCACTCGCAAAGATATCAAAAAAGAGAATTGTAGAGCATGCAACATAAACATCGCTTTTGTAAGAAAATTTTGTGGAACTGTCATAGAGGACTTGAACACAAAGAAAAGACTTTGGCCCTACAACATAAGCATAGCTAATAAATGCACATTTATATATCTTAGGTGAAAATAATATGTTTAAGCAATGTGTGTGTTTTTGTAAGGATTATCTGCTTTACAGAACTTTTTGATTAATTGGCCAGTTACTAACTCTGAAGGCACTAGATGGAAGAGCTTTTATTATATATGAGTGAAAAAAATCAGTGTACAAAATATTTACAGCCTAATCCATCTTTTAAAAAATACTCTGTACATGCAAGCATGTATGTATATCTGTAGAAAAAATTAGATGAGACTATTAATATTTAATGTTGGGTGGTATGCTTATGCCAGGTTTTTATTTCTTTTGTTAAATTTTTCTGTATTAAAATTTCCTATAATTCATTCTTATTACTTTTATAATGAGATGATAAACCACCAAATGTTATTTAATGCCCTGTGTTTCAGCTCCTCTGTCTGTGACTCTATGCTCTTATAAGAGTTATCTCCATTCCCTTGGGCAGACTGCTCACAAGCCCCCCAAAAGGGTGTTTACAGTAGGGCTGGTCTGGGCTTCTTCCTGGATGATGTCCATGGGCTTCATTGTTGAAGAACCCCTTTTAATGTGTCTTAATTCCCATGTTTCGTCTTGATCCCAGGGACAACCCAGAGGTAACCTCTGGATGTTTCAGAGGCAAAAGTACCCCCTTTCCTGTGGTTTAGTGAGCTGTGGTCACCATGATTTGGCTGAGTAATTGAGGCTGTAGGAAAATCTAGGCATTTTGACTCTCAGCAACATTTACAAACATTGCAAATTAATAATAGTTTGCACACTTAGTTTTTCCCCCTTGCAGCCACGTTCTGAAATGAACCTGTACTTTGGAAATCACATGTATGGTTTATTTTTTTGGTCATGGTTGAATAAATAGGGGGAGAAGTGATTTATTTGTTTACTTTGGGATGACTAAACTGATATGAGGTAAACAGCTACAGCTAATGCTGAAAACTCAGAGGGAAGAAGGCAAACTTTTGCTATAACTCTAAGAGGGTCTTAAAAGGAGGTAACACAGAAGCTTTGTTACCTTGGACCTGTGATTTGTGTACCATAAAGCACTCTGGGGAACCAGAGGCACGAAGACTGCAAACAAGGTGTCCAAAACATTGCCAAATACATTCTAAGTATTTTCCAGTCGTTGGTAAATGACAGATGGATTTGTGGTTATTTTTAGAATGGCTCAGCTGATTATGTTTACATCTGAATTTATTGTTTTCAGTTAGATAAAATTGAGCTTAATATTAATTGTTCTATGATGTGCTTGCATTTTTCTTTTGTAGGACAGTAGTAAGATTTTTTTTTCTATGTTCCAATATCACTATGTCTTTGTGTCCAATTGTCTTGCAGTCATTGGACAGATCAGAGAAAACAAGAAGAGCAAGATCGGTGGTCTGAGTCTGCCTCACAGTCCTTCAGACTGTGTTTGTTGGGTTTGCTCACACTGCCCACGGGACTCTTGGCCATCTGAGTCTGGGCTGCTCTCTGCCCCATCAGTAGGTTGAGTATGAGGATAAAAGTAATACTTAAGTGTGTTGAGTTACATAAGTAATTTACATATCTTCTCTTAGTATAATCCTTTAATAACCCTAAGAACCAATATCCTTTTCATTTCACAATTGAGAGAATAGAGGCTCCTTGAGTTTAAAATCAATTGTCTTATGATCACACAGCTAAGCAGGTCATAGCCAGGGTTCGAATCTAGTCCAGTTTAGAACGTTCTGAGATGCTAGTTGCACACGTGAGGGGGTATTGCACCAGCCTGGACTTGTCCCCTCCATACGTAGCTGGTTTGCTCACACATGGTGTAGAGAGCACAGAAAGGTCAACCACACATACAACCCTCCACTTGGTGATTCACTATCCATCTCTTCTACTCTTACCCCCCTTTCTTGGTTCTTCGACTCTAAATATTTACTCTTCTTGTTTACAGTGACCTATGAAATATCTGGTAGTATTTTTTTGGTTTGCTTTTCTGTTTAAAAAATAACTTTTGAGATATCATTTACATACAATAAAATATACATATTTTAGGTGTAGTTAATCCCACACTCCTCATTCCAAACCATCACTCATCTTATGTCTGTCACCATAGAATGGTTTTGCCTAGTCTAGAACTTCACTTAAACTAGAATCCTAGAGTATATAGTTTTTTTTTTTTCTTTTATTTTTTTTTTTCGGTACGCGGGCCTCTCACTGTTGTGGCCTCTCCCGTTGCGGAGCACAGGATCCGGACGCGCAGGCTCAGCGGCCATGGCTCACGGGCCTAGCCACTCCGCGGCATGTGGGATCTTCCCGGACCGGGGACATGAGCCCGTGTCCCCTGCATCGGCAGGCGGACTCCCAACCACTGCGCCACCAGGGAAGCCCGTATATAGTTTTTATATCTGGTTTATTTGATGCAATAAAATGTCTGTGAGATTCAAGCATGATATTTTATGTCTCATTTTTATTGCTGAGTAGTTTCCCACGGTACAAGCACAACTCAAATTGTTTATCCATTTTCCTATCAATGGACATTTGAATTTTCTAGTTTGGGGCTATTATGAATAAAGCTGCTAAGAACATTCACGTAGAAGACTTTTTATGGAAATGTGATTTCATTTCTTTTGGGTAAATATCCAGGGATGAAATTGTTAAGTCCTATAGTATGTATATTATAAAATTGAGAAGAAATTGCTTGAAGTTTTCCAAAATAATTGTAGCATTTTACATTCCCACAAGAAATTCATGACAATTCTAGTGCCATATTCTACATCCTTGCCAACACGTAGTATTAGAAATCTTTTTCAAATTGAGACATCCTATTTGGGTGTGAAGCAGTATCTCATCACAGTGTTAATTAGCATTTGCCTGATATCTTATGACATTGAGATACTTTTCATATCTTTATTGGCCATTCATATATTTTGTTGTTGTTGTTAAAGTGTCTCTTCAAATCTTATCCTAATTTAAATGAAAAGTAAAAAGTTGCCTTATTATTGAGTTGTCAGAGCTCTTTATATATTTGGGATTCAAGTCCTTTGTTATACTGTCCCACTTATATTGTGAATATTTTCACCCAGTTTGTGTTGACTTCTTAAGTATCCTCTTGTCTCTGTAACTGTACTCTTCCCTCTCCCCCACCATGCTGCCCACCCACCATGAACACTCAGGTCCCATGGCCTCCTTCCTCCCTGAGTAATGCACTGTAACACTCACAGTACAATCACTGGTTCCAGGAAACATCCTGTAGCCACCAAGTCATGAGCCCTCTTCTGGCACCTCCCAGTACCACTCCCCACCAGGGGTCTGACATGCTCTTATATTTAAATGTGGTTTTAAATATCTGAGGTCCTCCCTTCCTCCTGCCTTTACCTTAGGGTTTACTTCCAGATACCAATGTTCAGATGGTTGCTATTTTGTTTGTTTTTGTTTGTTTGTTTGTTTGTTTTTTGCCATGCTGCATGGCTTGTGGGATCTCAGTTCCCCTACCAGGGATTGAACCCAGGCCACGGCAGTGAAAGCCCAGAATCCTAACCAGTAGGCCACCAAGGAACTCCTAGATGGTTGCTATTTTGAAGATGTTATGATAATCTTTGATTTCATAATAACTGCTTCTGCCAAGCTGGTGACTTATGCCATGACCAGAACACACAGCACATTTCACTTAGTTTATGCCTTATACCTGTAATAAGGGAGATGGAGCTATAGAATTAGGAAACAACAACTTCAAATATAGGAAGCAATAGGTCTGGTGACTAATTATCAGATTTGGCTATCTTTTCAGAGGTTGTATGAATGGTGCTATAATTAGACATTGCATTTTTAGCAGGAGGTTGAGGATATTTTTTATTTTTATTTTTTGATGCTTGAAGAAAGGGAAATTGTCAGTTTGAAGTAATATAAACAGTTTGACATTGAATGACCTATGTAGCTTTCACCAATAGCAAATATCTTCTGGAAGAGGACATACTGCAGTGTAAAATGTAGAATATATTGTCATTTTCATTACAATACATAAGCAGTGGCAACACACTCTGGTATGCCCAAGCTCTTTCAATCTGTCCCAGTGACTGACAGATTTTTGCTCATCTCAGCTCGGTTAAATCCACAGCAGAGCAGGATCAATTCTCACATGGGCATCAGGACTTACAGGATAGTCTTAGTGATGGGGCAAGCATTCAGAGCCCACAGAATCCCCATGTGGGCCCAGGTTGTGGCCCCAGTTTGGGATGTCAAAATGAAAGGCTTGGATTAGTATCCTCTCAAGTTCTAGGCTATCCGTGTAGCCTACACTGGGGCTCAGTGGGTGAGAAAGTATGGAGATTTCAGCAGCCGTCTCTATGGGGGAATCAGGCTACACTGGAAAAAATAGAGAATTCCCCAAATTTCTTATAGGGAACTCTCAATTCACTGGATGTGTCT
Organism: Mesoplodon mirus; assembly: GCF_964341445.2. Taxonomy (NCBI): domain Eukaryota; kingdom Metazoa; phylum Chordata; class Mammalia; order Artiodactyla; family Ziphiidae; genus Mesoplodon; species Mesoplodon mirus. The sequence goes on along the minus strand of NC_138990.1, from coordinate 41,564,378 downwards.
GAGATGAGGATGGGTCTCTAATCCATAAAAATATTGCCCTGGTTTTAAACTTCTTGAGGCAAGAGTATCCCACCCTCTCTATGCCTGACTTAAAGAATCTATAGTACACTATGAGACAAAGAAAATACAAGGATCCCTTACTAAAAGATGCAAAGTTTAACTTATATTCTGCTTGTTTAAGATTGGACTATATCTCAAGCTAAAAACTGAAAAGCATTCTGAAGCTGTGAACATCAAAGTTGTTAGTTCTAATGGTTATACTTCATATACAAGAGGGCTGGCGAATCATGCAGCAAGCAGGGATGGATTATGGCAACATTAGAAGTGCGAAATTCCAGTTCTCACCTGAATCCAAATGGTTCACTTGCTTACGTTCTGAATGGACTTGCATCTGCATGAAGAATAGCCTCATTTCAGAGATCCTGACATCAACAGCTGCAGTTGGGCTGCATCTATTATATATCCCACATTTCTTTCTTGACTGATGCCTTCAGTCCTTTTGTCCCTGAGACCAAGGAATGCCACGTTAATCTTCTGTTTCATTATGATAACTGTGTGTTTTTTTTTTTTTTTTTTTTTGGAATTCAGTGCAGTTACATAAAACCAGTAGTCTATCCATAGGTTTCTTGGGAGGTCATTAGTAGCTTTGGCTGCCATAATTATTGAATGATCCATCACCTTGAAACCCTTATCCTCATGGTTCTTCCTTTATGTAAATACTCAGCTGCAAGATGTGTGTTGTTTTTTTTAAATTATAATAAACAGTCTTGTGGCAGTAGGTGCCCTGTCACCTCTGTGGAGAATGGACATTCTAAATGTAGTGCTTTGTATCGGGAATGAGAGCCAAAGAGTGGTGTCTGGGCTTCTGTGCCCAAAAAAAATATTTTAAAAAGTAGATAAACTACCACGACTCCCCAAGGTACACAGGAAGCTTAGTAAATAGCCGTGGGTCAGTGGCATTCTGTCCTTGATGTTCAGAACCTTACTAATAACCTGATAACTTCACCCATCTCCCAGATACAAGTGTCATGGAAAACCCGTGGAGGATTTGTTTTCTGGGCTCTTGTAGCCAGAAGTATGTCAGCTTTAAAGAATCCATAGTTTCTCAAGGATAGGCCTGACAACCATTGGAACCAAAAATTCATGTATGGGAGGGGGAGGTTAAAATATTTTAACAGAAGGTAAAACGCATTGCCCGAATTGATAATGTGGAATCTCAGAACTTCGGAAATTTAAAAATAAGCGTGCTTGAATTTTCGACTTAGCGTGCCTTCTCAGAGAAGCTAATTATGTCCTTGAGAATAAAGATTTATCTCATCAGAAACACTGTAACACTCTTCACAACTTTTAGTTGTTTTGTCAGTTATAATGGGAAATAAATGTTATTGTAAGCTTCTAGTTAAAGCACATCTTTTAAATAATTAAGCTTTCTGGAGTTTTATTATCATTATTTTTTTATTTTAGCTAACCCAGAATGCCCAAAGTACTGAATCAGAACTAGGGGTGCCAATCTGGAAAAGTTTCTTTATTAAAACCCGCTTGCCCAGATTGGGGGGTGGGAAAGGCAAATCCACAGGTGGGCCTGGAGAGGGAGCCTGAAGCTGGTGCTGCTCTGTACACAGAGAGGGACCTCTGTCTAAAAGGGGTGAAAGCTGGGGAAGGTGGGCAGGGAAAGCCCAGAGGAAGAAAACTGGCTCTGGAGCTGGCCTGGAACTAACCGGATCACACCAGCTTCCCTGTGTCCTGAAGTACAGGCTAATCGTGATTTCCAGCTTCCCTTCAGTTCAGCAAATGTGGTCAGAATCTACACTAGGTGCTTGGGATACGAATATCAATTAAACATGATTGTTTTCCTCCTGCTTTTCCTCCTCTCCTCCTCAAATTCTCAGATCATTTGAGGAGTACACACCTTATTAGCTAAGTTTTTTTTTCACTTTTATTTTTCCTGGGCTATTATTTAATTTTGAAATATGTTATCCTTCATTTGGGTCGGTAGTAGAAGCTTATTGGAGAAAATTTTGTAACAATCAGAAAAATTATTCTTTTTGTTCACATCTTGATTGCAAGGTTGCTGCACCTTTTATTGGCTGTACTTCTTGATTTGTTATGGTTGTTGTCTTCTCTTTATTCTTCCTTTAATGAGGAAAGATCATTACAATCTTGCTGTTCTAGGTCTAGGGAGAAATAAGCCTCTGGAGTGAGATTTTCTCCTTCAGAGATTGAGATGGAGGCCAGCTCAAGTGCAAATTGTCAATACCTGCCCATGAATTACCTGGTAGACACAGCTGAATCAAACAACAATTGTGAGTGTTGAAAGGATATGTATTATGCAAGATGTGGTCAGAAGGATAGAATTCACTCTGGATATTCTAAGTGGGAAGGATTTAATATAGGAAATTAGCTACTTATAAAACTTTGGGAAAGCTGGGGAAGCCAAGAGTGAGGGTCAGTTAAAGCAGCTGACTTTGTGCAAATCAAGAAATGTAGGAATTCCAGGAATTTGTGCACATGCTTTCAAAGACCCAAAGCTCTAGGGTGGGTGATTCATAGGAGCAGACCCAGAAAGTTGTGAATCCCACTTTTGCTTCCGCCCTTTTGTCTACCTGCCACTGGAGGATGAGAATAATGGCTTTCTTTCTCTTCTCTCTTCCTAATTTTGTGTGGGTGACTTTCATTGATGGAATCTAAGTCAGAACCCATGAATCTGAGAAAGGTGCTTTCCAGGCTTCCAGACTTTGTGAGGTTTAGATGTGTGAGTGTGGGTGTGAATGTATATATGTGTATAACTTTCTTTTTTTTTTTTTTTTTTTTTTGCTGGGGGGAGGAGGCCTGAATACCGATAGACAATCTCCAGCACATAGTAATAATATAAATAATAAAACGAATATTACTGAACTTCACCTTGTTCTACTCACCATACTAGCAACGTTACATATATTTCCATAGGGACTATATAAAGGAATCACTAACACTATCCTTGTTTATTACATACTTCAAAGTTGATAAAAGACTAGACCTTAAATATTCTTACCACAAAAAAAGAAATGACAATTATGTGACATGATAGAGGTGTTAGTTAATGTCGTGGTGGTAATCATATCACAGTATATAAATGTATCAAATCAACATGTTGTCCATCTTAAACTTACACAATGTTATATGTCAATTACATATCAATAAAAAAACTGAATTTTAGAACTATTGAGTAAGGTTATCAAAGCCCTGCTGCTACTAGGTAGCAAGTTGGCCTGCAAATCTAGGTCTATTTTATTCCCATTCCTGGGCTTTACTTAAAATTATATCTTCTTTCACTATTTGATCAACTGATGCTACAGAGGAGTTCCTATTTCTGAACAATTAGATGTAATCTACAATCATTCTCTTGCCATAATGCAGATATTACAATTCAGAAAATTCATCAATTTCCCATGTCTCCACATCTGCCCTTGCTAGTCATTTTTTTATTCCATCAAAGCTTCTTCTGTGGTTAGTAGAAATTCCTCCAGGGTTTTGTCAGAGCATTGAGAAATTTAGAATTTCTAGTACTGTTTCAACTTGGTAATGTTTGTGTGTGTGTTTTCATAAATGCTGTATCAGGGCCACAGCTGAAAGGTCTTCATGGATCTTTTCAATAAAATATAACATCCATTAATAGAGACATGCAATGGATGCTGTAGAGAGGGAAGGAATAGGCAATACATATATCTTCCTATTGTGCTGACATGTCTTTAAAAAAATCCCATATCCTGCTTTTTAATTAAATAATATGGTCACTATAAGCATAGGTAGTAGAAAGAAGGTGTTTGGACATGGAGGAGCCAGCTATTAGTACTGGATTTGATATCACCTACCTAACTACACTTTCTGGGCTTGGTTCTTCAAAGTCAAGACTGAAACCATCTTTTCATACTTGAAATTGTAGTTAAAGGATAAATAGGATAAAATAATCATAAGAGAAGAATTATACACATTTGTGAAAGCTTTAAGAATTACAGAGTTTTTCACATACATCATCTCATTTCATCCTTATAACCCAACTAAAAAGTAGGTAGAGCACATATTATATCCTTCACAAATGAAGAACCTCCAGTTCAGAAGGTTTAAGAGCGACATATTGTGTTCATTTAACGCTTATCTAAATTTATCTCCCATGAAGTTCCTGTTATGTTAGGACTCAGCCTTTTGCAACCCCTGCTTTCAAGTTTTCAACTCGAGGACACATAACTGATACATGTAATCTGTAAAGTAACAATTAAATAAGGAATACAGTGCGGCCAGCTAGATATGCATAGTGTCTAAATGAATTATGTAGACACTGCTGAAAGAGCTTTGGGAAAGGAGAAAGGCACACGGGGAAGGGGAAGCTTTGTCAAGAAAATTCCCTTGGGGCTTTGGACCATGAATAGGAAGGGAGTAAATGAGATATTGGCCAGAAAATTGTCACGGGTGGTCCCCAAAGCAGTGACAAAAGGTGCAAAAGCACTTTAGCTAAACCTCTCCTATACTCCAGGAATCACGTGAGTCATCAGGCATGTTTTGTCTTTTGTTTTTTGTTTTTTGTTTTTTTCCATTTAATCCCCACCAGAGCCCTGTGAGTTAGGTAAAATGGTCCCTTAAAAACAAAAATGACAACAGCAACCAGGAAATCAAGGACATAAAACTGAAGTTACTATTCTGAAAACATACAGTTTTTAGGTGCTGAGGGCAAGATTTGAATGAAATCTGTCTGACTTTAAAGTCCAAACTTGGGACTTTCCACTGCACCAAAACTAGCCAAGTCCTGACTCTGCTCCATCATTGAGGTCACCCATCCATGCATTGAGCAAATGTTTTTGAAGCACTTCTTATGTTCAAAAGGAGAATATTGCCTTTTAGAATCTTAAATGAATGAGAAGAAACTAAAACTTATGGTAGGGTGGCAGTTCAACGTTTTTCTCATCACATCCAGGGTACATCAGCATATGCTGGAATTCCATTCGGGAATCTTCTAATTTAGCACAGTACTCATAGGGTTTACATGGGGAATTTTCACCAAGAACGTGACCCTTTATTTCTTAGAGGCCCATAACATGATACACCAAAATCACTAGTACCTTCTGTTCCCCTACAAAACTGAAGCATTTTTTTCACACTTTATAATGTGCTTTTCCCCCTCTCAGGTCTAGAGTCCCAAATCACAGGGCAGTGGCAGTTGAAACGATTTGGATATGAGTTTAAGGTACAAAGTACCATCTGTTTCAAGCAGTTAGGATAAAGATAATGGGAGAGACAGTTTCTAAGATAGATGGTTACTGAAAAACAACATTTGGTTAAGGAATTACTAAGACAGCACACTTGGGTCATTTCCAATCTACCCAGTGTTCTTTGACAGAAGGAGAAAAAAAATAGAGTAAAAACTGGGAAGTGGTGTCATTCCCTGCCCTGTGGCTGTAGCTCAGGAAGGGAGGTCCGTTGCATCACATCTAGAGAAGACACTGCAAGGCATCCATAGGCATCATTTGTGAGCTGTCATTAAATAAGATTAAGAGTTGGTCAGAAATGCAACAGGCTGCCTTCCAAGGACTTGAGTGCCTTCCCTCTATAGGCATCGTCATGAAATGAGCTTCCACAGGGTTGGTGGTGGACTTCAGTCATGGAACACCCACATTTTAGGAGACAGTTTCCCAGTTATCTTTGGCAGAAGATCAAATAACGGAGGAGACCCAGGGCCTTAATTGGTACTGGTAGGAGCCCTGTTAACCTTCGTATTTGCACATTCTCAGTTCAGCTATTTTTACAGTTGCCTTTTTCAGAATTGTAGAGATGTAAGAGGATCTTATTTTCTTATTTGTTTGTTCCTCTTGAGTTCATCCACTCTGGTATTAAATCATATGTGTGATTCTGTCTCTCTGAATTCCCCAGCATTAGTAGAGGCCTGTTTAAAATACAGAGACCCAAAGTGAAAATGCCATTGCAGGTCCAAAACTCAGGCACGCAGAAGACTTTTTTTTTTTTTTTTTTTTTGCCTGGGTTCGATGAAGGCTTTTTTGTTCACAGCCCAAGTGATTCCTGCACGTCTGCTCCCACCTCCTCCTGGCAATGTCTTTATGATGAAGTGTCCACTTTCTCCAAGCCCTTGTGGTCCCTGCTGCTCTTCTTCCCATTAACTGTGTGTGTTTCCACTTGTTTGTCTCCAGATGTATTCGTTAGCATTTTTCCAGTTGAATCTCATCCTGCTATTTCTTGCTCATATTGCTAACCTCTCCAGGGGCCCATAAGCGTCCACAGCTCTTGTGCCAAAATCACAGAGCACCTTAATACAAACCTTCCTTCAACATCTTCACACCAGCCAAAACCACAGGCTCAGTGGACTGCCAGCCTGACTTACAACCAGCTCTGCTCCGGTGTAATCTGAGGAGCACCAAGTTTGAGGCTGAATCATAACCATATGCCATTTCCTAGCGCTGTGAACTTAAGCAAGGTGACCCAAACCTTCCTCACCTCCATTCTAAGAATGGTAACCACCTTGCACAGTTGAGTATGAGGTGATGGTTGTCAAGCCCCTTCCACGTTCCCCGGTACGTTGGAGGCACCCCTCTCTCTCCTGGGAGAGCAGAGAAGAGCTAAGGTTGCTGGTGAGCACCCAACGGAAAAGGGACAGTGTCACAGCCAGACAAGGCTGGAAAACTAGTGAAATGACTGTCTTAAAAAAATAATGAACTGTTAGAACAAAGGGGTGCAAAATTGATGACCACAGAAAACTGGCATTTGAGGCAATGTCCCCCTTCTAATTCATGAAGTTTTCTTTTCTAAAAAAATTTTTAAAACGTTATTTTGTTGAAGTATAGTTGATGTACACTGCTGTGTTAATTTCTGCTATGCGGCAAAGTGATTCAGTTATATATATTAACTGAATTTATATTTTTTTCATATTTTCTTTTTCATATTCTTTTCCATCGTGGTTTATTACAGAATATTGAATGTAGTTCTCTTTGCTCTACAGTAGGACCTTGTTGTTTACCCATTCTATATATAATAGTGTGCATCTGCTCATCCCAACCTCCCACTCCATCCTTCCCTCACCTATTAAGTTTTCTTACTGCTTCTTGACAGGCTTCTAGGTCCCTGAATACACTATGCATGTCATACCTGCATGCCTAAACAACACCCTCTTTCTGTAGAACACCAATCCTCTCCCACATTTTTGCTCACCTAACACACTTCTATACAGCCTTTGAGAGTCAGGCCAAGCATCACCTCCTCAGGAATCTGCTATAACCTCTCCTGGCTGAATTAAGTACTTATGCTTCTGTGTTTCCACACCAACCTCTGCAAATCTCTCAGGGCACACGTCACATTACTGTGACTTGGGCTTACCTGTCTATCCCTCGACTAGTGTGTACACCTCTGAAAGGGAAGTATTCTTTGTATTCCCAGTGCCCAGAATTGTGTTTGAGAAACTGAGCAAATGCCTGATGAAGGCATGTGCGAATGAATGAGTAAGTGAATGAATGAATGCAGTAATGAAAAAACATCCCATCGTTTACATTCAGTTTTGGCTAATAGCAAGTCCAGAATGATGATTTTCAGACTTGTTCATAGGAGCAGAGAAAGAACAAGCTCCATCGAAATGTCCTGCACGATGGCTGTCCACCTTGAACTGTCATCAGAAATGCCCTCTTCTCGCTACCAGACACAGAGGAAATCAGGCTGTTCTTCATCTGAAGCTATTTTTCTAAATGTTTTACAAGAATAGAGCAGAAATTGAGGAAGCCAAGCAGCAAGGCAAGACCTATTTGCTACAGCCATGTGCAAAAGTAATCCAGGCAGTTCTTATGGGGAGAAGCTCAGAGTAGGCCCAGGGCTCTAGGAGGGTACAGACTGTGTCTTTCCATGTCTGGACACGACATTACCCATTTATCTTTGGAAATCTTCCTAATTTCTGACCCCTGGCTTGGAATAATCTTTCTCAAATCGTCTCAATGTTAAGAGAGGACGTCTTTGACTATCCTTTATAAAGTAATTCCCCATTTCCCTACTCACTTTCTATCACAGCATCAAAATTCACTTTCTTTCTGTCATTCAGAACTTTATAAACTTGTCTTGTTTACTTATTTGTTTAGCTGCCTATGTCTTTTCCCACTATTCTAACTCCCTCATCCCAAGACTCTAGATTCCATGAAGGCAGAGATCTTTTTGGACATAAGTACTTAAGAAGCACTTGAGGACTGAATGATTCATTTCTCACACTGTAACATTTCCCTTCTTCTTTGTTTTTAAATTAATCAATTTATTTATTTATCTTTGGCTGCACTGGGTCTTCGTTGCTGCGCGCGGGTTTTTCTCTAGTTGCAGCGAGTGGGGGCTACCCTTCATTGTGGTGCACAGGCTTCTCATTGCGGTGGCTTCTCTTGTTGCGGAGCATGGGCTCTAGGCGTGCGGGCTCCAGTAGTTGTGTCACGAGGGCTCTAGAGCTCAGGCTTAGTAGTTGTGATGCACGGGTTTAGTTGCTCCACGGCATGTGGGTTCTTCCTGGACCAGGACTCGAACCCGTGTCCCCTGCATTGGCAGGCAGATTCTTAACCACTGTGCCACCGGGGAAGCCCCTTCCCTTCTTCTTTTGATTATTAATTTAATAATTATTAAGCACCGACTGTGTGCCAGGTACTGATATAGTAGTGGGGGTGGGTGCGTGGTTAATTTGAGAGAAATTAACTTGGAGGAGTTACAAGGGGGAAGGGTCATACTTGAAAAACAGCTGTCTCTGAGATTGCAAGGGAGGGCAGTAGCTTAAAGTCAGGTATCAGAAGTATATATTTTCTAGAAGTCCTTACTATCCTAGAGATGGGGTTACAAGAAAGTAAGGACAAAGTTGACTATACGCAGATATTTCTACCCAGCACAATCCCTGGCTTGCAGATGAGAGGCTGCCTGCAGAATCCCAGTGTTCCCATTTTCCCAGGCTACTGTCTAATCCTTGGGCACATATTTAATCTGAAGTGAAGCTGAGCTCATGGGGAAGATCAGAATCTCAAGCTATGGATTCATATCACCCTTAAACCTGTAGGTCTGGGATTATTGGGTAATGAGGAGTGAATAGTCGTTTACCACAACCGACATTTTTTTTGATCTTTTACATTATATAAATCCAGCATGTAGCCATGGATAAAATGGGAACTCAGTCACTAATTATTATTCTCATATATGCTTTCCAAAAAGGCTCTTTCCCCTCTGGAGTCTGGGAAATATATGAAGGATATTCTGAAGTTAGTGGCTTGAGTTAAGACATAGTATTCTGTCTTGGAATGGAATCTTAAGGCAGAAGCCATAAATATGAAGGAAGAGTATAAGAATCAGAATGAATGCACTTGAACATGGGTAACTTTCCCTTGTCAGAAGCCACTAGAACATCTGAAAGGTGGAATGTAGAGGACTGACAATGGGCACTATCCAGATCAGGTCAGAGCTGTGAATCTGAGGTTCCTGTTGTGGAAGAGACACCGTCAGTGATGAGCATCATGAACTACATACAAAATTTAGGACCTACATTTTAAGAATTTCATTTTATTTTTCCATATATCTATAATTGCCAACACACACACACACACACACACACACACACACACACACACTTTAAAATTTTCTAAAGAGAAACCAATCATGCCTTAAAGAGACTCTTTTTAATAGACAGTGCAGCCAAAATTATTGACAACCTTTATGGAGTTCTGAGACCAGGACCAAATAAAGGCCAGTCAACTTGGAGAGGAAATTTTAATGCCAATTGGTTTTATCTGTCTTTGTCTCTCAAAGTCTTGCTTTTCTTTTCATTCCCTAAAGACAAGTATGTCACCATGTACAACCATGATGAGATCAGGACTGGGAGAGACATATGCAGAAGCAGAGGAATGCTGCCACTCAGAGAGTCTGCTCTCATAGCTACCAGACAGGACATGATCCCCAGATGTGAGCTACTGTGTGTCCACATGAGGGACCAGGGAGACTCACCCCCTTATGGAGTGGAGAGTGATGGGCAATGGTAAGAGCTGATCCACTGCCAGGTTCTACCTATGTTCTCCTGGCTGGTGGTTACCTCCTCCTTACTGTGCTTCGTCCTCCATGTTCTCCAGCTCCCTCGGTCTTGCCTCCAGTATTTAATTCTTAATCCAAAATGTTAAGAGGACAGAGAACGAGGGATGGAGAAAAGAATCCTTTGGAGAGCATAAGAGAAAAGACAAATGACTGCACTTTACTAGATACTTGATATAAACCCCAACTCCAGGTGTACTGAAACAGAACCTTCCAGGTGGGGCCCAGAATTCCGTATTAAAAACAAAACCCCTTGCAGGTGATTCTGATGACCTAGTCCACAGAGCTTCTTTGGGAAATACTGCTATAACAGATGGGTGCGTGATGGACAGGAGATACACCAAGGAGAGGTGCTTTCTCTGCTTCCTGCTTCCTCACAGGTCCACCTTTAAAACCTTGCCCTGACTTTATAGGCTTCACACCCTCTATGCTTAGGGCAGTTGTTTTACTTTTATTTGTTATTTCCATCAGCTGTCACTAACAAAAGGACGGTTCCTTTTGTCTGTGTAATATTAGAAAAAAAGATTACACTGTGTATTACACATCTGTAGAAAAGTCTAACTTTATTACTACGGATTTCAGCTCATGTTTTGAGCTTAATAGCAGTGTGCTTTAACACCTGGTCTGTGATATAATTTGGAATGCATTCAGGAGCCTGCCACCTCCTATGCATAATTTAAAAATATAGGCACCATGTGTCATTTAATGGAGGAGAAAACACCAACTGCAAACCGACCTTGCTTGCTCTTTGATTCAACTGCTCTGCCAAGTTAATTGTCACTAAGAACAAAATGACATTTTATGAGAGACCATTCTCCGGGATTAACCCCTAAATCCTGGTCTCACCCCCTGCTAACTGACTCGGCCAAGACCTTTATGATGAATATATTGTGTGAAACGGGCAAGGATTTTTCTCTCTGAAGCCCTGTTTGACTCCAAGATTGAAAGTTTCAGCAGAAAGAAATCAATTGTGTTACTCTGTTGTTGTTTTTGTTTTCCTACCAAGAAGCATTCTAAGTAGACAGAGACTTTGGAAGTCTGAATACTTGGCTTGCACTTCTTTGCACTTCATTTGGAGAGAAACCATAATTTACATGGAACCCTATTTTTCCATCTGTAAAGTAGGCACAGATACATTCATACACTTTGAAGAAATTTTGAGAGAACTCATGGGAAAAGGGAAAATGACATCAATCTGCGGATTCCAACACCCTTATTACCATCACCTCCAATATAATTGCCCCAAACTAATAGTTTAGGATGTGTGAGTCTGGCCATCAATCCATTCCTCCTAAGACACTATGCCTATAATTCAAGTTACTGTAAGTCTTTTGAAGGGGCAAAATTTATGTCCTACTTCTTGTTTTTCCCCTGCATAGTACAGAGCCACTCTCTGCTTAGTAAGTATGTGTAGCATTCACTTCATAAATATTGCTGCTATGGTTTACTTGGCTATGGTTTTGTGGTTCAAAGACCTTAACTTTAAAAGCTGCCACTCCATAGTTTACAAACTCTACCCTTACACAACACCTCACCACCCCAGGAGCTCTCCTATGGAAGAGCTGTGCCAATAATAATAATAGTTTATACTATCTATTGACTATTTACCAGGCCTTATACCCAAGGGGCAGGTACTAATAGCCTCTACTTTTACATATGAGGAGATTTTGTTGTGATAGTAGCAGTGACTCACTCAAGGTAAGATTACAAGCTCAGGAAATCAAATTCCAGAGTCCCCACTCCTAATCACTACCCTCTCTCTGAATTGTAGGTACTCTGTTGTCCACTCGCCTCTCTAATACTCTGCAAGCCCCAATTAAATAGTACACTTCTGAGTTCATTAGTTTTATATACTGAGTTTTCTCAGAATAGTTCAAATGAACAAAATGCTTAGTGAATAAACCACTGTTGTGTACATAAAAGAGACAAATAATCTCTAATGTGTTCAGAAAATGTCTTTTCTGGAGCCTTTCTTGGCTTCATGTAACAACATATCATCAAAACTAACATTTTCATTCAAAATGATAAAATTTAGAGTAAAATGCAAAGAATGCCAACACTTGAGCCTATAATAAGTTTTGTTCATCATTTAGTATAAATTAAGCTGTATCTGAGCCACTGGGCTTGGACTGTAATCCCTTTGCTTAACCCTCTTTGTTGCTGAATACATTGATGCTATAAGTTAACCAAGTGACATATGATGATACTATCATGTTTATTGAATATAAGATACCCTAGATAGCAGGTACACCATGGTTTTATGTACCTTTAAGACAGAAAAAAATACTGCAGCTAACTACATAAAGATACTCAGCAAATGCAAGATGAATTTAATTTCAGACATATTAAAATATGCATCTTAGCCTTAATTGAATATAATTATCTTCAATTCTCCTGTGCAATTACTAGTCTTAAACTTTTATCTTACTAAAAGGAGAAATAATTCAACCTCTGTATATACAGTCTTGGTTAAGAAAATGAACTCTAGATTTGGACTTAATAGGTTAGAATCCTGACTTCATCTCACACAAGCTGTATTATATTAGACAGCTTACTTTCTGTTATTTAGTTTCATCATTTATAAATAGCAATGAATAATATTATCTGCCTCATGGCATTGTGAAGATGACAAAGGGTAATTCACACAAAATTGTTTAGCACATAATAAGAAGGTTGCTTGGTACAAAACAGATGTTAGGTATTTATATTTTATAATCAGACAGGGAAATATTAAGGAAGGCTATGAGTATTTTGTTCACATGTAGAAAATCACCACAAATTCTTTGAAGTTCCTCCCATCAAAAGGAATTCTTTATTTCTCCACCTCTTGAATATGAGCTTAGCCATAAGACTTTCTTGGGTCAATGGGAAACTAGCAGACATAATGCGAGCAGAAGCTTGAAAAGTATTCTTTTCCACCATCATGTGAATGAATTACTAGAGGATGAAAGACATGTAGGCATCACCCCAGCTGACCTCAAGCCATCAGACACATGAGAGAAAAACTACCCCCATATTAACAGCTTGCCAAATACCAGGAATGAGTGTGAGGCCATCCAAGACTAACTAGCCTTCAGCTGATCCACCATCTGACTGCGACTGGATAAATGAGCTCAGGAAAGTGTAGCAGTATTGCCTAGCTGAGCCCAGCCCAAGATGCTGATCCACGTAATTGTCAACTATTAAAAAAAAATGTTGTTTTAAGCCACTAAGTATTAGGGTAGATTGTTATGCAGCAAATCTAACTGATGCAATCATGGAGATACAACATTTCCCTGTGGCTGTTTTTTACTGTTTCTTTTTATGTCTTTAATGGTCTTACTTTTATTTTTAAGTGAAGTTCAACATGTGTAAAATCCTACTTTAATTAAGTCTATTAAACACTTCAGCAGGATTTGAGAACCTTTCAAGCTTTCTACCTATATTTTTGTGATAGAAACAAATTTTAATTCCTTCTGAGTTTTAATTTTAAATTTTGATGCATTTTAAATATCAATAATAAAGAGGTATTTAATTAGAGGTATACAGTGGTTTCTCTGCATCTCTGTTTTGGAGTTTTACAAAAATAAATAATATCATGGGGATGGTAGGGAAGTATAATGTTGACACCTCACAACTTAAACAGGTCTTTGAAAGCCTGCTTGATTGGATTTTCTTTAAAGTAATAACAGGCTTTTAAAGCCTGGCCACAATTAAAAATAAACCCACAGGAGAACCTTGACATGCAGAAACAATGCAAAGTCCCCAAGTGTCAAAAAAGCAGCAGAATGAACGTGCCGTAAATACAGACCCTAGACATGTGTTTAAAATGCTAACAGTGAGCTCTCAGAAGATGCTGCCCTTCTGGCACCAAGTTAAACAGCTCAATCCTCCATTACCCTTGAGAAATCAAATCAGTCTTTTCTTGAAGGTCCCAGAAGTCTGTGGAGGGCTGAAGAACTGTACACTCCACTTTTAGGCAGGTCAGCCTCAGCGAGGTTGCAAGATTATGCTCACTAAAAACAATATTTCAAAACCCCTTAGACAAGGCTGAACAACAACAGATGCAGCAAAAATGTCTGATTTGCTGTGTGTTTGCATTGAAACAAAAAACCCCATGAGATTCATTTTAGAAAATACATGTCAGCATTTGTAGCATTTCATTAATGTAGAAATCTATTCCCTGAAATTAGGGACAGCTTCAAAAGTGTCTGCCTTGATATAAATTTTATTTCCTACAGAATTTACTGCAATGTTCATTTCATTTTGAAATGTGAAGCACATTTATATGGAATTATTCCATATAATTGTATTATTGTACAATACAGTTGTATTATTGTACAATACAATTGTATTGTATAATTGTAGAACTGTCATCATCAAATTATTATTATTAATAGTAGTAGTAGTATCAGCAGCCTAGGGAACTAGTGTTTATACAGAGTTGTTTTCTCCACCAGACACTTACTTCATGGAGGGTCAAAGCTGTGCCTAATACACTTTGGATACACTCTCCCCACCCCTGGGGTCTTTCAGTACCATCTTTGGCCTTTCACAGGTACAGAATACAGCACTTTCTGTCAAATAAGTTTGCTAATATGTTTGCATATGTTTCCTCTAGCATATGTATCTTGCTTCTTTTCTATCTTCATGACCAGCAGAGCGCTGAACATAAAGAAGGTGCTTAATATAATGGACTAGCTTTGAGGCCAACACATTCTCTGAGGATGATAATGTTTTCTACTCTGTACATTCTAAATTTTCATATATGTACTGAATCAAGAAGAAACCTCCTTCTGGCACCAGACAACTTGATTGGAAATTATTAATACTCTTTTAATGAAAAACCAATTTGGAGGACTCTGGAAAAACTGGAGAGACAAAAATTAGAAATTCTCTCACAATTCTTTTTCCTTCTCACATTGCCAAGTGGCAATTAGCAAGGAATTTTCAGACTCATGCTTCATGATTATTTAATGATTAAGGAAAGGACAGATCTGAAAATCTGTGGGATTCTGCCAAGACACCTCTCTGTTGGCCTATGGACCGTCTCACTACTTGTTTATTTGTTTTGTTTTTTGTTTTTCTTAATTTATTACCACTGCAAAGGGAGATGTATCTTAATGTTTTGCACCAAAAATAGATTACTGATAAGACAGTTTTCTTCACACTTATACATGTTTTTGTAATGTGTCATTCAATATTTATATACCCATCTCTTCTACCCATAACTGAGTTATTCTCAGGTGTATACTTCTACCTTTTGTTCTTAGTGACTGGCATAGCATCACTTGTATAATGTTTCATTTATCTATTGCTGGATAACAATATACCCCAAATCTTAGTAACTTAATATAACAGCAGTTTCTTTTTATTTCCAGTTCTGTGAGTTTATGAGCAGTCCTCTGCATTCAGTTGGCAGCTGAGCTGAGGCTGGAAAGTCCAAGATGGCCTCATTCACATGTTTGTCGGGCATGTTGGCTGTGGGCTGGGCAGCTCAGTTCTCTTCCACATGGTCTCTCTTCTTCTATTAGTCTAGACCAGC
Source organism: Mesoplodon mirus (assembly GCF_964341445.2). Lineage (NCBI taxonomy): Eukaryota > Metazoa > Chordata > Mammalia > Artiodactyla > Ziphiidae > Mesoplodon > Mesoplodon mirus. The sequence goes on along the minus strand of NC_138990.1, from coordinate 41,548,789 downwards.
TTCCCTAGTGTATGGCGATTGGATTCCAAGAGAAGGAAGCTCAAGCTGCCGGGCTTCTTAAAGTCTGGGCCCAGGACTGGCACAATGTCACATCTGCTGAGTTCCATTAGTCAAAGAAAGTCACAAAGCCAGCCCAGATTCAAGTGGAAGTGAAATAGCAAACTTAGTTACTTGGTTAGTTTTCAGTAAATATTCATTGAATAACGAGTAAATGAACAATGAGAAAACCCAGTGCAGATGACAGCCAGACCTGAGAAGAATCAAATACTGCCAAGAGAATATAAGCATTTCCTTTCCTTCCTCTTTCCCTTGTTCCCTTCCATCTCTCTTTTTTTCTTTCATTCAGAAATTTTGAGTAATGTCAGCATTTTCTGAAAGAGAATGAAGTGACTGGCATTCCAGATAGAAGAAACACCCTATGCGAAGAACTAAAGCAATGACATTACATGATGGGTTTGAGGAATAGCAAGTAATTAAATGTGGTTTGGCTGATAGTATGGGATGTCTGTAGAGGCGTAATGAAGAATGAAGCTAAAAATGCGTAAGGAGGAGCTTGTATGTCATAAAAGGAGATTAGCGTTTGTTCTTTAAGCAGTGTAGAGGTGAAAGATTTGAAGTAGGGTAACATCACGAACATCATGATGAGCTTTTTCTGTATAGGTCTAAAACAGACCATATGGACTCTACAGAAGTCATGGTGGTTTTCTTCTTCACTAGGTCTTGTAGGTGCCTAAGGTACCTACCATGTGCTCAATTAATTTTAGAAGGTTGAATACTTGATTGATGAGTGAGTGAATCCTAACAGCCTTTGGAATCTAGTTTGAGAGCAGACTTTGGATTTTTTTTTTTTTTTTTTTTTTGCGGTATGCGGGCCTCTCACTGTTGTGGCCTCCCCCGTTGCGGAGCACAGGCTCCGGATGCGCAGGCCCAGCGGCCATGGCTCACGGGCCCAGCCGCTCCGCGGCATATGGGATCCTCCCAGACCGGGGCACGAACCCGTATCCCCTGCATCGGCAGGCGGACTCTCAACCACTGCGCCACCAGGGAGGCCCGGGACTTTGGATTTTTAAAAGGCATTGCATATGTATTTGGAGCCCATTATTCTATAGACTGCTGGGTATTAGAGAAAATGTAAATTTGGCTCAAATTTCTTTATAGATTGTCACTTACCTAGATCAACAGAATCATTATACTTAGGGACAAGGTAGTGAGGAAGATAAAATGATGATTTTTAAAAAAAATCTCTCTTCTCAAAAAAGAGTTCTTTGTAAAGGAGAAATGAGGAAATAAATTTCTGCGTTTTATCAAGGATGTGGGGAAAGCTCAAGTGGACCTTCCTATTATCATTCTTGCCATAGTTCCTTCTCCTCCTCCTCCATGCCCTCCCTTACTGTTTGCTTAAACATCTCACATAGCCTTAGTTATCTTCTTTTATTTTGATCAAATGGATGTGCCCAGGATGCTTTTTAATTCAATGTATTCAGACACAGATTCATTCTGGAGATACTGCTGGGTAGCACTGGAATCCATTAATCCTGGTATTAACCTGCCTCCCCTCTACCTTTCTAGTATCCAGAATTTTGTTGCAAATAAATTCATGATCACATTTCTAAAGTTGTTACTTGGTGGGCTGATCCTGTTACTTGTAGCTGTTAAGAGTCCAAGCTGGGATATTCAATGTGATGGTTTTTTTTTTTTTTTTTTTTTTTTTTTTTTTTTTTTTGCGGTACATGGGCCTCTCACTGTTGTGGCCTCTCCCGTTGCGGAGCACAGGCTCCGGACGCGCAGGCTCAGCGGCCATGGCTCACGGGCCCAGCCGCTCCGCGGCACGTGGGATCCTCCCGGACCGGGGCACGAACCCGTGTCCCCTGCATCGGCAGGCGGACTCCCAACCACTGCGCCACCAGGGAAGCCCAATGTGATGGTTTTAATGTCATAGTACTGACCAACTGGATGCAGATGATGTAGATTCATATGCCATCCTGCCCCCCCCCCACATATATACACTCCTTTACAAGCTGGGAGGTACTCATCCTGATTCCTCATTCACAGGTGATGCTATGCAGTATCAGTATCGATTGCTTATTTCCACTCCTTTGGTTTCCCCCAGGAAAGATTTTTCCTAGATTCTTGCCCTATTTCCTAACTCACTCCTTTCCAGGAAAAAAGGAGTACATTCTGATTAATACTTCTTGGAGCAGGAACTAAAGCCTAGAAACACAGATGCTCCCCTTTTCTCATTGGGATATGCTTGCATGCCCAGAGCTTAAGCTTTGGTCTGCCTTTGGCCATGTGGTAAGCTGACTTTTCAGGTGAGGCCTGTGGTTTCCTAGCAGTGCTTGTAGTGAGGTGGGTAATTAAAAGTCAACGATGTAGTATTAACAAGTCTACCTAGTTAACAGGCTTAAATCCATATTCTCCAACCTAGCTTTTGAGAGCAATAGATGTGATACGCTCATCTTTATCTTCCTGATTAATTTCTTTCAATGAGATGAGAACTGGGATAAAGAGGCAACAACAATTGCTTAGTCCTCTTCAACTCCAACAACTAGGACTGAAGTTTTCCTCTATAATTTGTTGTTAGACTCCTCTGAACGCCCTCTTACGAGATGAGAATGATCTCACTATATCCTCTTCTGCTTCAGTTAATAAGCTCAGTATTAATTCCCTCCAAAGAACTAGAAAGAAAAGCATTTTGGCTAACACATGCATGATGGTAAATAACATAACTGCTGACAAACATGAACAAGACCGTGGAAGTCCAGAGGCATGTGATTTATTTGGAATTTCCCTGCTAGAGAATACATTTTTTGTTGTTGTTGAAGGGGAGGTAGCAGAATAAAAGGTGATAGTTTTCCATTTTTTTCTTTTGTTAAGAGAATCCCTTTGTTTGAAAACTCATTTTAAGTCTAATACATAGAACAGATAAAAACGATAGTGCCATAGACAAAATGGGATAAAAAGTCCACAGCTGGGTACTCTCTCTTTTCCACTATGACAGCTCTGTGATACCCTTAGAATATATGGCTCAGATTCATTTTCAAGACCACGGGAAAAAGATGACTGCACTGGAAACCAGACACATGGGAATTTATGTCCAGAAACACCTCAACGAACAAAGAACATCTTAACTGGTAAATGCATTTTCTCAGCTCCTGTTGGAGACAACCAGTTTTTTAAATGCCTTCTGGCTTTTGTAGAATCAAAAGTAACATCTAAAAAGTAGAAGACAACCCAATTTCTAAATTCCAGTGGACATTACCTTTCAACATTCCATTCGTTAATTGTCTACAGTGTTTAGAATAGTACACCTGGCACAGAGCTGATAGTCAATGAATGTTTGATAACTGAATAAGTGAATGAATGAATAAATAGAAAAAGTTGATAGCCGTCCTTAAGAGCAGCAGAGTGCAAGAACCAGGCATGCAGTATGTACTGAAGAATCTCATTCAGAAAGTTTCTCTATTGATCTTTCAAAGATCAGATATCTATAGACCTAAAATTACCTTCTCCATCTTTAAAGGTAAATTTTCACAAAGAGAAACCCCTGTCTGTTGAAATATGCCTCTCACCTGCTGAAAAATTTGGCTTCTTTATCCTACCGAGGCATTGTACAGAGACTACCCACAGGCTTTCCAGAGTAAAAATTACAAGGAAATAATGTTTTATTTAGGTAGCAGGACTGCTCATTGATAAGAAAAGCTCTTTTTCAGGTGTATCTAAGTTTCTGATTTCAGCCACCTTTTAAATTTTTTTCTCTGGAAAATAAATACTAGGACTTTTTTTTTTTTTTTTTCGGTACGCGGGCCTCTCACTGTTGTGGCCTCTCCCGTGGCGGAGCACAGGCTCCGGACGCACAGGCTCAGCGGCCATGGCTCACGGGTCCAGCCGCTCCGCGGCACGTGGGATCTTCCCGGACCGGAGCACGAACCTGTGTCCCTTGCATCGGCAGGTGGACTCTCAACCACTGCGCCACCAGGGAAGCCCCAATACTAGGACTTTTTAAAAAATAAATATTGTCTTCCCACCCCACCTCCATCACATTTCCACCTCCAAACCATTATTGTTGACTCTTGTAGGAAGACCATCTACGAACAAGGGATTTGTTTAGTATCATTCTTTTGTATCTGTGGCTCCCATAATGTGTGCTAAAGTGCTCCAGGGTGCTGCAGCAACTTTGCATGGGCCTTGTACGATGGTTTCAATGTCTGAGTGAAACAACAGTGTTTGTTGGACATGGTCCAAACTACTACCCAAGGTAGTTTGCAGTTTCAATACTAGATTGAGCTACTTTCCTCCAGATGATGTCATATCCTTACATGACTGGGCTGCAGGAGGTTGCTATGACAACCAGAAAATATGGTGTCAATATCATCACAAAACAGGAAACAAGAGTGAGGATGTCCAGTCTGATAACAAGGTTTGTGAAGTTATACAGAATCCTCAGTGTACACGACCCATTAGTGACCAATTGTAGTTATTGAAAAATGAAATGGACATTTTATTTGTCCTTTCAATGTATGTATATTTTAAAATGACTACTAAGTTGTTGATAAATAAGTATGCTTATTTGGATCTAACTACTTAATTAATTTGGTTTAGAGGAACTGCTGTAATGATGGTAGATAGACAGGGTTCCATTTCTAAAGAAGACCCTCAGGACCCAGAATGATAGTGCTTACAAATCTATGATTTATTAGAGGAAAATGACACAATTTAGAAACAGCATTAAAGTAAGGATATGCCTTGCAGTCAAAGGCTGCCGCACAGCAAAGGTTCTGGGAGACCTGGCATGAGTTTCAAAAGTCCTCCTTCCTCCAGGCCATACTGGATATACTTCCTCTCTTGAAAGCACCTCAGAACCAGGGACCCCAAGACGGATCTTGGCAAGGGCTCTGAAACCATTAAGCTCAGTTATCAATAAACAGTGCCATCAAGTTGATACAAACACCCACTGGCCCACTGTTACAAAGTCATGCTATTAATCAGTACATTTTATACCTTGAGCAAGGGTAAGTGCCCTGAAGGACCATCTCTTACGTCAGTAAAACAACTTGGGCCAATGCCAAGCCTGCTGAAATTTAGCCCCCATGGCAGTGGCATTGTAAAACAAAAAAAGTACCAGGCACTAGGGTACCATGATCCAGTTGTTCACCAGAAAGCCAGTCTTGTGGGCAATGTTTTTGGCTTCATTTCTGAACAGAACATTCATCTTCAGAACAAGTAAGAGCACAGCACTTACCAGGCCTCTTGGTGAAAAGGAAAAAAAAAAAAGGAAAAAAAAGGAAAAATGAAATTTAAAAAAATTAGAAAAAGTATCAAAAAAATTAAAGCCTTTAGGTCTAAGAATGAATCATATGAGTAAGAAAGCACAGGACAGATTATTTTAAGGATCATATACTAGTCTAGCAAATATGCGTTAGAAATTAGTTTTTGTTCCAAGTGTTCCTCTTTGGTCCTCATCTCTTCTTACTCAAGCTTTTTTTTTTTTTTTTTTTTTTTCTTGCGGTACGCGGGCCTCTCACCGCTGCGGCCTCTCCCGCTGCTTAGGCCCAGCGGCCACGGCTCACGGGCCCAGCCGCTCTGCGGCACGTGGGATCCTCCCGCACCGGGGCACGAACCCGCGTCCCCTGCATCGACAGGTGGACTCTCAACCACTGTGCCACCAGGGAAGCCCCTTACTCAAGCTTTGAATAGCTTTTCAATCTCACCCACTGGTCTGATTTAAACTACCATCTACAGGCTGATGACTCAAATCTACATCTTCAACTCAACTGTCTCCTGGGGTCAAGCTTAAGACATGCAAATTCAGGTCCTCCCTTTACAATGTAGCACAGGCTTTATAAACTCAGCATATCTGCAACAGGCTTATTATTCTCCCCACTCCCCAATTTTACCCTCAAACCTGCTTTTCTAGCTCAATTTCCTGTTTTGGCTAATGGAACCAACATGTTCAATGTTAGACAACCTCAAAATCTGGCAATTTTGTCTGTCCTGTAATTGCCTATATCCTCTTAGGATTTTTTACAGCTACTGCAGAGCCAGTGCTGCATTTTAGAATTTCCTCCATCATAAATGATCACAGTTGTCTCCCTCTCTTTAGTAGTTTTATCCTCCATTTCTTCCTCCACATTTCTGTAGATCACAGTAATCACTGTGTACAGTTAAAACTATGTTATTTCCTTCAGGGAAAATGGGCTAATAGGTCCCTAATGCCAACCCAAGTAAGTTACTGTTTCCCATCGGAGTGCTCAAGGCTCTCTGTGATCTGGTCCTACTCTCTCTCCAGCCACACTGCTCTTCTCACTGGACTAAACTACACTGACCCGACTCCCACTCTGTGCTGTGCCCAGGTGGTTCCCTCTACCTGGGATGGCTTTTCCACATTTCCTGTCTAGTAACTTCAAATTCAGGCTTCATCTCTTCTAGGTGTTATAGCAGGGATTAAGCCTAAATGGCTCTTTTTCATGAACTGGTGAGCTAATATTCCCCATGTAACATCTAGTTACTGTCATTCACAATCACGGGATAGGAGGGTTGCAGAGAAGACTCAATAGGGAAGACATTTGACATTCAGATGTCTAGAGATTAGAGAGTGTGTGTCACAGCCAGTGTCTACTATTGAATCCATTAGAGGGAGAGGCTGCAGGTAGAATATAAAGGGAAAAAATGATGCAGGACATTGTGTGAACTGTGCACAAGCAATAGGGCTTCAGAAGCAGCTAATAAAATGCAACATGGAGACTGGAAAAGGACACAGAACACAGTGTGTCTCCCACAGGGTGGGGCCTGAAAGGATCACACTGCTGTTGGTCAAGTCAGTGGTGTCAGGTGTGGCATGCCGGGAGGAAGGCAGAAGATTCTGTGGAGGGCACCTCTCTCCAGGTCGGTGAAGAGGAAGTCCCTCAACTGGTTTGTAAACAGCAAACATCAACAGGAAAGCAAGATCAGAACAGATAAAAGAGAAACATATTAGGAGGACATAAGACACATCACCTGGGGTCTCCAGGAAACACCTGAGGAGACTTCATGGGGAACTATGACATCAACAGGTTAGGGTCATTAATATAGTAATATGACCACATTATATTTACAAACTTCCGGGTATGGAAGTTTATCTTTTTACACATTCCCATTCCCTACAGAACTTATTTCTTCCTCTATTGTGCCTCATCTTTCCCTCTCCTCTGTACAGGGTATAGAAGCAACACTTCAGTAACACTGCTTCATTTATGTGTCTGTGTGTCTGTCTGCCTGATTATACAGTTGGTCCTCCCTATCTGTAGGTTTTGCATCTGGGGATTCAACCAACCACAGACTGAAAATATTCCTTCCAAATTTCAGAAAGTTTTTAAAAGCAAAACTTGAATTTGCCACATGCAGACAACTATTTACATGGGATTTACAATGTATTTACAACTATTTACACAGAATTTACGTTGTATTAAAGATTATAAGTAATCTAGAAATGATTTAAAGTATATGGCACATGTGCATTGGTTGTATGCAAGTACTACACCATTTTATATAAAGGACTGGAGCATCTGAGAATCTTAGTATCTGTCTGGCTCCTGGAGCCAATCCCCTGCAGATGCCGAGGAACAACTGTGCTGTAAGCTCTTTGAGGTCAGGCACCATGCTCGTGCCTGTTTTTATCCTCACTGGATACAGTGCCAGGAAGAGAGTAAACATTCATTACTAGAACTGAGTTGCCTCAGAGACCATAGAGAGGCCTGGATGACTGAAGTATTATTTTCTAATTTGCAAATGAGAGGCAATGAGCAAGCTTCCTCCTAGACAAAGAAGTGATAACTATCAAAGCACTATTAATCAAAATGTGTTCTATTTCCTACCAGGCTTTACTCATTAGGAAAATGAGGGAGGGGATTTACGCGCAGGCATAAATCAAGGTTCTTAACGCTGAAGAGTGTTGTGTACAGCTAGAATGAGACAAATGACCCTCAGTTTAAAAGAAACATTTAAACCACTCTGTGCATAGAATCCTTTCCAAGAACACTCAAGCTTTCTGTAACTATGGAAATGTTGGAACAAGATTTAATATTGAAGAAGGGAGATGTACTTACGTATTGAAGCACTGTTTATGTTTTTTTGTATCTAATTCTGGAATTATTTGGGTTTTCTTCTTCGCCATGTTATTGAAGTGTCCCTGCAGTTTATATACATCAATAATAGGTCTAGGAATTGTGTTGGAAGTAAATAAAAATTCCTTTATTTCTATTGCTCATTATGAATGATAAATATCCTTTTTGTTGACTAAAATGTCACCATATTGCAGAGAGAAGCTAGGGTGTCTAGCATGGAGAGCCAGGCAAAATCTGCCCATGCCTGAGGATGTTGGTGTGAGTTTCAGTTATCACTAGATACCATGAGTGTATTGTCTAGAACTGTGAACATAGTGCTGCCTTTGATTTGCGACTGTAGCTTAAAATGTTACTGCTTGGAACATCCCTTACTTGAGATGGAGATGAGAATAATCCATAGAAATGAAGGGAGAGGGCTTCCCTGGTGGTGCAGTGGTTAAGAATCCTCCTGCCAATGCAGGGGACACAGGTTCGAGCCTCGGTCCGGGAAGATCCCACATGCCATGGAACAGCTAAGCCCGTGCGCCTCAACTACTGAAGCCCGCACACCTAGAGCCCATGCTCCACAACAATGAGAAGCCCACGCACCGCAACGAAGAGTAGCCCCCACTTGCTGCAACTAGAGAAAGCCCATGTGCAGCAGTGAAGACCCAACACAGCCCCCCCCCCAAAAAAAAAGAAAGAAAAAAGAAATGAAGGGAGAAACCCTGATATGGAATATATAATCTCCAACTGGGTCTTAATTTTTAGATTCTCCCCTGTGGAAGAGAAGTGAAAAGAGAGTTTTGCAGATGTCTTAGGTAGTATAGATTATTCTCAAAGACTTATTTATTGATAGCCTCAAAATCCACTAAAATTTATTATCTTTTTATGAGTTCTTCGGGGTTCTCATGACTTCCATAGCAGTTCCATTCATGTATGCTCATGAGTTCCAGTCTAGTAAGAGTATATTTTTACTATACCACTTACAGTTTGCTCTTTATATACTTAACTCAGTTAATTCTCACAAAAGTCCTATTAAATAAGTATTGTTATTATCACCATTTTCCCTTAAGGAACCTGAGCCTTAAGGAGCTTAAAGAATTTCTCCACAGACATTCATGTGGATAAGTGGCATAGCTGGATCTTGAACTCCACATCCACTAATTAACCACTAATTATGCTGCAATAGCCTTCATAAAAACAGAATATGGCTTGCAAAATCTCCACTAATTTAAATCATCAATGAGGGATGATAAAGTCCTTTCCAGATGGATTTGCAAGTTTCTAGACTAATATCTATAATTCAAATTTTCTACATAAGTTTCTGTCTCTGGGCTAGAGAAAGATGTATTCTCTTCTTTCAAGAATCTCCAGACTCACAGAATTAGAGAATGAACTTATGGTTACCAGGGGGAAGGATGGGGGGAGGGGAGTTTGGGATTGACATGTAAAGACTGCTATATTTAAAATAGATAATCAACAAGGACCTACTGTAGAGCACAGGGAACTCTGCTCAATATTCTGTAATAACATAAATGGGAAAAGAACTTGAAAAAGAATAGATACATGCATATGTATAACTGAGTCACTTTACTGTATACCCGAAACTAACACATTGTTAATCAACTATACTCCAATATAAAATTAAAAAAAATTTTTTAATAAAAATAAAAAATCTCTAGGTCTAGGGGGAAGAAACATTTGTTAAGTTTTCAACTATGTAAAACCATGAAAAGTGCTATAATAGAAATACGTATACCATGACATGGGAGGCCCAAAAATGAGATATTAACTCTGACTGAGAATATCTACTAACTTTACTTGACCTTGACACAGAGCTTAGATGGAAGAACAGATTTTGACAGGTAGAGATGGAAATGCTGAATCGTACAGGCAAAAGGGTAGCATAAACCAAGGTGTAAAAGCTGTGAAGACCATGTTTCAGCATAGGACATGTTAGGTAAAGACTTGGGAATAGGGAAAACAGAAAAGGAGATGAATGATAAGGCTAGGATCTTAATAGACACAAAAGAATTTGTTTGCTACAATTTCTGCATTCCATTCAACATATCCTGAATTTATTAACATAAGATTTAACTGCCGTTATTGAGACCGACATTGCTCAGAAGAAAGTACATCTATATTTAAAAAGAACAACTTTTTTAATATGTATAAAAGACTGTGTCTAGCATATTAAAGACAATAAATAAATATTTCTTAAATGACAGAATAATCAAATAATTAATGGTTATCTCAAATTTGTGATAAATTTTTCAAATTGCTGTTTTTTTTTTTGTTTTTTGTTTTTGTTTTTTTTCTTTTTGCGGTATGCGGGCCTCTCACTGCTGTGGCCTCTCCCGTTGCGGAGCACAGGCTCCGGATGCGCAGGCCCAGCGGCCATGGCTCACGGGCCCAGCCGCTCCGCGGCATATGGGATCCTCCCAGACCGGGGCACGAACCCGTATCCCCTGCATCGGCAGGCGGACTCCCAACCACTGCGCCACCAGGGAGGCCCTCAAATTGCTGTTTTTTTAATTGTATAGACAATATGCATTAAATTTTAGTGGGCTTGAATTTAAAGTGGTCCAAAGTGTGAGTGTTTTTTCCATAGTAAAGTATGTTCTAATTATTACCATAGTAGTTCGTATTTGGTAATGGCTAGCATTGCTGTTGTGTAGTCCATTAAATCATGAAGTGATTGATTTTCTTTTCTTTTTCTACTTTCAAGGGGATTATTTCTACCAAATATAATTGCCCTTTCGTGAACAGTGTTAGTTTGATGTACTGTGAACTTCCTTGGGGATGATCAGCCTCTGTGAATAGTAACATTAATCTAGTTCAGAAACATTAGTGGCTTGTAAGGATTAATTCTATTTTAAGAACCTTTTAGGAACTTTGAGTGTACACATGCTCCATAATAACTTTTTTCCAATTTCTCAACTGTCACATCTTTAATTTGGTTATTCACATTGTTTCTTCACAGTTGTTGACTCAAAAATCTGCCATACATTCTTTACATAATATTTTTAACCATCCCTGTCTGAGAGTGAAAAATGGATGACAGAAATGCCATTGGTGTTTAAAGCACATGCATCAGAGTTAGACCTGGTTTTTAGAGCTTGCTTCCTACTGCAGTAAATAAAGAGCACAGGTTTTCTCTGATTAAGTTCTGTTTCTTCAATGTTGTCAGCAGAAATTTAGTTTTAAGTTTTAAATTCAGGTTTTTAGAACAATGATCACCTCACCTGGGCATTCCAACAAGCTGATCAGTGGTTGAACTGAGATCATCGTCAACTCATTAAGCAATTGCACAGAGAGTATCTGCTAATTCAGTTCAAGTCAATTAATCCCTAGTGGAAAGAAGCCACAGCAGATGGAGGTGGAGGGCGTTACTCCTATCCAACTCAGTGGTCCTAACTCATCAAGAAACGAGTGAGCTTTCTTCCTGGAACGTAGAGTTGACCACACTAAGGCCATATTTTCCTATTTAGCATGATGGATTATAAGATTCTCAGAGAAAAATTTGCATTGTGTAATGATCACAGGCAGGAAATGTTTTTCTTTATAGAGGGCTGTTCATCAGCAAACTCGGTATGCCTGTCTGTTTCTGGCCGGAGAATTAAAAATAAATAAATAAAAGGGAAGCATGATCTAATATTCTGCTTTGGATTAACTCTAATTGATCCTGGAGAATTTAGAATCTAACTCTGGAAAGGTTAACATATGAAGTAAAGCTCCTTAAAAATAAATGACTTTTATATTGATGCTTTGATGGCTATGACATCTCTGGGCTTAATAGCCTTTTCATCCAGAAAGATCCCCAAATTGAATGTGAGGATAGAGCAGAGCTTTAGCTCATTATCGTATGTCGCATCTCAGATCTTGGGGGGTGATAGTCTTGTTTACTGGCACACCAGACGGCTCTAAGCACTTAATAGAACATAGATGTCATTTGGACCTAGGAAAGCTTACTTTATAACCACCTACTGGTAAGGTTTTTGGCTGAAGACCAACATAGGCTAATATTAACTTGGTAAATTAATGAACCATTTGCTCTTCTTTTATAATTATTTGTATACTCAAGTAAATCTTGTATCTGGAAGCCTACAGCTTTTGAGGTAGGAGGCATCCACAGTTTGAGAAGTTAAGGAGAATTGGCATGCCAATGTATCATGTGGCTGAATTCATCATTCACTTTTCACATATACAGCTACTCAATAATTTTGATTAAACATATTTCATGTGGACAATGCTGTGAGACACAGAAGTTTCAATGATAGAATTCCTTTATGCAAGAAAGTTTTAACTGTGAAGATTAATGTTAGATGGGGTAAAAAAAAAAAAAAATCAAGAATTTACGCTCCATCAAAATAAGTATGATGTCATCGCTCACCCAGCTCCCTGGCTAGCATAGGGCCAGAAAGATGTCAGATGCTCACCCAAGAGTTCAAGGCTAATGACGATGCCAAAGTTCTGGGTCTGGGCTTTGCTGTTCAGTGGGCCTATGCTTCTCATAGTGACGTAGGAGGACTGTAGATTGCTTGAGGATAATTATGCCCTTGCTTCAGTTGATAAATGCTATTTGGTTGAACACTTAGTAGTTAAAGTGAGGTGTAAATCTTTGGAGCAAGCCAGAAGAATGGTGTAAGTCTTTGTACATTGCTAATTTCTGGTGTAAGTCTTTGTACATTGCTAATTTCTAAGTCTTTTCACTGCTCTTGAAGGACATTTTGAAAGTTAACAGATATCATGCAGAATCCTCTAAGTGATTCAGTTTTTTAAAAAGGCAAATCTGTTTAAAAAAACCAACACCCATCTAATTAATATTCTGCTTTGTAACTTACATAATCCATATTCAATCGCTTAATGAGCTTTTGATTGTCACAATGTTCTTTGTATGTACTTGAAGGTGAATTGAAAACAAAAGTAGTAGAAAACTACAATGAATATCCAAATGCTATAGAAAGGTCATTCAATAAATAATCAATATTCTTTATATTATATATATATATACTGTATTTGCTAGATATATATTTCTGTATATTAGTTATTGAAAGAATATCTAGCTTGAAGGCAGATCCAAGGAAAAGTACATAATGTGGGCATTAACAATTGTATATTTATATAAGTCCCAGAACCAGACTGAGAAGAAATAGTGCATTGATTTTACATATACAGAATGTACATATAAAGTAATATAGCAGAGATTTTCCTCCGAATCCCTAATACATTAACATGTTCTCAAATAATATAACTCAGTTTTTAGATAATTGCAAGCATAATCATCTGTCATGACAAAGAAAATCAAGAATCCTCCAATGGATAATTCATAACCTCACTGTACGTACCATTGTCTAAGCATTTAGCACAGTGTCTTATGATTACATATTTTCATGTTTTTCTCCTTTATTAGACCTTTGGGTCTTATCCGTTCTATTTTTGTAGATCCAACACCTTACATAGGGGCTATAAATAGCAACACATTTATTTGATAGATTAATTTATTGGATATTAATAGCATACTTTGCAGTACTTACCTTAAACTTTTGGGTATTACTATAAAAAAATCGAACAGAATATTTCATTATTTTTAATAATGGTTAAACCAAAATGACAAAATTTATTTTTGTCTACCATTCCCCAGCATGAAAATGAGCAAACCGTGAATTCCACCAAATATCTACTAGGTATTTATTTTACAGTGTCTCATTCTGGGAAAAAAAAAAAAGATGCAGTCAAAATTCATATTTTCTACAAAAGCCACTCTGAGAAAACAGTTAATTTGCTTAAAAAAATATGTCCAGATTTTGTTGTCCATCTCTACCCTATGAATAACTAAGAATTACATACTTGGAGAAGAACAACTTTGGGGAAAAAATTATCTTTCCATGGGTACAACATGCTGATAGGATGCCTCCTTACTAGCAAGGAAGAGAAGTCTGACCCTTTTATTTGCATAAATGACTGTTAGCTTTGCCATCTGGTCCTCTTATTGGTCAAAGACACACAGATATCTGCAGTTCAGCATAGGATATTGAATTGACCTTGACCTGATATTTATTGACTTTCCAAATATTTTCTAGAATAATTATTTTTAGTTATTCTATTTTAAATGTGATTTTATTATAGATTACCTCAAATCATCTTGAAAATATCCATAGTATACATTATGTCCATACAGTCCTCTCATCTGTTTACGTGACAAGATGTATGCATTTATAATGATGTCTGGTCATACAGTTTTTTTAATGTCTAGTCATAAAATTTTGAGACTTTGGGAGACTTTCTTGTAATAGAAGAGATACACAGTGGACCTTGAAACAGTAGGATTTAGATAAACACATATTTACTCATCATGTTAGGTGAGACTTAATACACTGGATCCTCTCTTACTTATGGCAGAGTAGCATGGTCTGGATGATTTTAGTGAAGATGTAATAGAGAAAGTAGAAATGTAATAGAGAAAATTTTAACATTTCTAGACTGGAATAAATAACCTTCAAAACTAGCTGTTCTATGACATCTTCTTGTGAGGCCTTTCTCAGCCTGGGATAATTGATATAGATGCTTAAGATATGGTCAAAAAGGGAACTCATCATTACAGGTAAAGTAAATACAACTTAGAATTTCATTCTTCTTTTATATTACTTTTTTTTTGTTTTTTTGTTTGGCTGCGTTGGGTCTTTGTTGCTGCGCCCGGGCTTTCTCTAGTCGCGGCGAGTGGGGGCTACTCTTCGTTGCGGTGCACGGGCTTCTCATTGCGGTGGCTTCCCTTGTTGCGGAGCACAGGATCTAGGCACGTGGGCTTCAGTAGTTGTGGCTCACGGGCTCTAGAGTGCAGGCTCAGTAGTTGTGGCACACGGACTTAGCCGCTCCGCAGCATTTGGGATCTCCCCAGACGGTTCGAACCCATGTTCCCTGCATTGAAAGGTGGATTCTTAACCACTGAGCCACCAGGGAAGCCCTTTTATATTACTTTTAATAGTTCCTTTTATATTTGCTATCTAAGACTTTGTCATATTAATAAAGGTCATTTTTGACCCTGATGGACAAATCAATTGTCTACCATACATTTCTGATATAATTCATTGAAGATTATTTATTAAAGAAGGTGATGTTTATAAATATGGTACACACTTAAGTTGGATTTGTAATAATCCATGTGGGGAGGTGCTTTTCCCAATATTGGAAGCTAGAATTTCTCCAGTTTTGCCAGTAAAGAATGAGTAAATCTGTTTAATATAAGAGCAGTGAGAATGCTCTTTTATTGGCAGATCTAATGGTATATTGTACAACTGTTTTTTGGTGGTTTTTTTTTTTTACTGTAAATGCAGATAATATTTTCATCTCCATTTTTCTGTCTTACATGCTGCACAACCAGTACCAATCTGAGGGAGAAAAGAAAGCAACAATGCTTACAAACCCCTTAAAGCTCCAACCTTAGGCTATGAGATAAGAAAAATAAAATTAGACAGGTAGCCATCAATTTTAATCCATACTACAATGCCTATCTCAAGTATGAACATAAACAAATTAGGGGGTACCTACTACATAATAAAAAATTCTGGTCCATTTACAATAGTCGTAGAAAAAAATTGCACTGTAATTAATCCCTATATTAAACTTCCATTGAGACAACTTACCTTTGATTGAAGTTAAGTTTATTTAGGAATTTCCTTCTAATATGGATCAGAGGTATTGCAGGAAGTTGTGGTATGTTGTATTATTCCCAACTGTTTGCTGCCAATCTCTCACATTTTTCATTGCAGGGCCCTTCCCTGCGGAAACAATGTATACTACCCCACATTGGTGTCTAGCTTGGCCCTGTAAGTCTGGCCAGTGGAATGCCAGCAGAATTGAAGTACCCCACATCTGAGAAGTTTAAAGAGCCACACCATGATTCCACCATTGCTTCTCTTCCTGTGCCGTAAGAATGCATGTCCCAGGTGCACGCAAGCTGCTACATCAGCCTGGATCTCAGCCAACAAAGGTAAGAAATAAACCTTTATCCTCATAAGCCACTGAGATTAGAAGTTGTTGGTTAACACAACATAGCCTAGCACATGATGACTAATACAGGTCAACGGTAGTCATTCACATACCTATTTCCTCTCTTTCACCATCCGTGTCCATGTCCTCTATCATAATTTGTTAAAAAAAAAAAATCACCCCTTGTCTTTTCTCCTCCCTATTTTATTCCCCCTCTAAATTTCTGATTTTCTGCTCATTTGTGTTCTCAAAACACTTATATAAAAGACTCTGCCAGAAATCTGTTCTTATTCAGAGTTTAAAAAAAAGAGTCCATTTTCCCAAATTGACTCACCCAGGGTGGGGCTTCTATGCAACCTATTTTATTTTTGAAAATGTTCATGAGAAACTTTTGACATTGAGCAATCTGAAAACTCTTGCTTACAAACATTCTTTGGTCTCTGAGCATTATCACATCACAAAAGAGAAGGAGGATGTGTATAAGATTTATATAGCTGAGAGTACTGTGTGCACTACATTTATATTTTCAGCTTAAATCATTGAGTGATTATTTTCTGAAAGAATTTTGTCTTTCTTGGGGGAGGTTGAAAATCATGTCTACTCGATGATTTATTAAGTGAATAAGTAAGTGAAAATGAACAGACTGGTACTGTTTTTTACCATAGGCAGCAAATTATGAATAATGATTCTTCCATGCTTGAACTCCTTTGCAGTGATTCTGCAAATAATTCTAGTTTTCTCAGGTTGTTTTGGCCAAATGGGTTTGCATAGGCAAGAAAGGCTGAAAGACAGCCCGTTAGGCTTGAAGCACTATGTGTGGGGGGGGGCACATTAGAATTTTATTAGAAATATGGGCTTGCGCGCCATAAGGTGCTTTGCATTCATCACTGTCATGTGCTTGCAGCCCTATGAGTGAAGGGAAGACTAGAAAACATTTAGGATGTGTAGCAAATAAAAAAATACAGGGGGGGCTTCCCTGGTGCAGTGGTTGAGAGTCCGCCTGCCGATGCGGGGGACACAGGTTCGTGCCCCGGCCCGGGAGGATCCTGCGTGCCGCGGAGCGGCTGGGCCCGTGAGCCATGGCCGCTGGGCCTGCGTGTCCGGAGCCTGTGCTCCGCAACGGGAGGGGCCACAACAGTGAGAGGCCCGTGTACCGCAAAAAAAAAAAAAAAAAAAAAAAAAAAAAACAGGGGTTCAAAGGACTTTTAAATTAAACTGAAGAAGGTTAAGAAATCTGTGGACTCTAACAATACCTTTATAAATACTGTTGACTAGCATTCCTTGAGAGCAGGACAGTAGGTGCCTTTTTTCCAAGGCAGCATTTTTAATATATTAGACTTAAGCACATGCCATTTCCTTTTTATTAGGTCAAAATCGGGTGAAATTTGGCAGTTTCATATTGTTCAAGCAGTAACGTAAAATTTGCCATCCAACTACAGTCCGTGACAAAATGCCCATTTCTGAATGTGTACCTCTAAGTCAACAAGCAGAATGTGCATATATAGATTTATAGTTATAACTATCAGTTTTTGTTATAGCATACATATTTTTACTCCTAAATATCAGAACAAATAATGTTTTATCTGTTGGTATGATGTCATTTATTAAAGTAGCTTAATACTGAACACATAACTTGCTTTCTTAATTTTGTTTTGTGGTGTTGATAGTGGTGGTGAACTGAATTTTGTTTTTGCTTTAATACGTTAGAGTATATGCCTCTCCCCTGACATATACTGGGCATCCATATTTCATATGGTGCATAGTTTCCTTTTACAAATATCTCTATTGTTTCTTTATATTATGTCATTTTGCTTTCCCAATGTATTATTTTAAAATGGTATTGCAATTAGTTTATCAATTATCTTTAATTGTGCTTGAATTAGATAATGATATTATCTTTACCTTCATATGTCAGTGCATGTACAACATTATTTGATTTGCTATCATTTGAATTTACTGCATTACTAGTGAGATCTGACACTTTGGGGTAAATTATCTGTTAATATTTTGGGGTCATTTATTCTCTTGAAGTCTTTCATTTTCTTCTGTGTCTTGATAATTTTGTCATGGATACATGCAGACATGTTTCATAACTGTGAGAAGTGGGTGGTGGCAAAGGGAAGTCAGTGCACAAGGGAAAGCAAATGTGACCTGGAGAGGACACACCTGGGAAGGAGGAGGGAACCTGTAGTCCAGATGCAATGTGAGGCCTCAAAGATGCAGAGAGTGCAGATAAAGCATGGAGATGTGTCTGGTCTCTTCTTGTCTATAAAACTCACATCCTCTGGCCCCACCACTCCCTAATTTTGTATTTTGAAAGAAGAAGGCTATGATAGAAAAGAAAACGAGAGTTTCATTCTGCTCTGTGACTCTCCTCTAGAAGATCCCAAAATGAGAAGAGATGTACAGTTACCTAGCAGAAAAGGGTTATAAGTAGATATCTGAGACTGGCAAAAAGCCCAAGATGGCAGCATTTAGAGGGCAACTGCCCCACCACAAGGTTCTACAGGAGGTGAAAGCGATGGGGTCTCCATGGGTGCACTTCTAGCTTAGTACAGTGGTCCTCAAATTGAAAGAGGCAAGAGGCTGCAGTGTGGTCAGGAATGTGTGACGGCAAGATATGTGGTCTGGAGGCATTTAGCAGGGGTACAGAAAGGGACCTGCCATGAACTGGGCAAAGGCAAAAATAGTGAAGGAGAAAGAGGCAGCAGCTTCCTCTGGCAAGGCTTCTGGTTTTATCTGAGTTTTTCAGAATCCCATTTGGGGAGACCTGCAGAGACACAAAAAGGAAAACATTGAGGGTCTTGTCTTTCTAGAATATTCTTGATATTTTAAGCTTCATAAACACACACACACATTTAATTTGTAGGTATTCAGATTACAAAGAACAATTATTTTCTAGCATTTAGACCTGTATAGAAATCTCAAAATATTCTTCTTTTATGTTTTAGCTTCTCATCTGGGAGATTTAGGGGTTCCTTCATTTTTAAAACAGCTAAAAAATAAAACCTTAGTATTTTTCTCTTTTCTTAATAATGTAAACTTTTCATGATGAAATATATTACACATATAGAAAGTTTATAAAATACATATGTAACATTTTAAGAATAATAAGATGATTACCCAGGTAATCAAATCTCCATTTAATTAAAAGAACATCACCATACTTAGACATGGTTAGAGTGGCCCTCTGACTGCATACCACTCTCTCTCCCTGAGGTAACTACTCTTCTGGATTCAGCATTCATCAGCCTAAAACTTTTATTAAATATAGTCTATTATCTACTCATGTTCACTTCAACAGCATGTGGTAGGGCTGATTTTTTGATTTGCATCTTCGCAGCAAAATTATGCTTCAATTATTCACCCATGTAGTTACAAGTCACTGTGTAGTTGTAGTGTAGTTCACATTTTTACTGCTGTAAGAATGTACAAGAATATATTTGTACATGTTATGATTGATAGACATTTGGGTTTTTCCATTTCTTGCCTTTATTAAAAATACTACTGTGAATATTCTTGTATGAGTTTCACGTTGCACACAGCCAAGAGTTTCTCTGGAGCGTATATCTAGAAGTGGAATGGTTGGGTATGCAAGCTGTCAATGTCACTCAATAATGTTAAATCATTTTCCAAATAGTTGGGCCAATGTATGATTGCACAACAATAAGTGGATGAATTTGTTTTGCTTCAGAATTTCACCAACATCTGGTACTGTTGGACTTTTTAATGTTTGCCAGTCATATGGGTATGGAATGGTACTCATTTATTTATCTTTTTACCATGTACCATGTTTTTAATTTAAATATTTCTCATTGTTCATGAGGTATAGACTTTTTTTGCATGCTTATGGATCATCCCTATTTTTTCTCCCCTTCATGCCTTTTACCTATGTTTCTGCTGTTTTTTTTTTTTTTTGCATTGCTTTGAGGGAGTCTATTTAATATGAGTTTAATACTTTATATATTATATGAAGTGAAAATATCTTTCCCAATATAAGGCTTGCCATTTACTCACTGTATGATAGCAGATTTTCATAGATTTCTAATACTTTCTTTTAATATTCACACATTTTTATGTTGCTTAAGAGATTCTTTTCCATTATGAGGTCATGGTGACATTTGTTTCTGTCATTTCCTGAAAGTTTTCTTTTTTTCATCACTTAAAAAAAATTATTTATTTATTTTTGGCTGCATTGGGTCTTTAGTCTGTTGCTGCGCGTGGGCTTTTTCTACTTGTGGTGGGTGGGGGCTACTCTTCGTTGTGGTGCATGGGCTTTTCATTGTGGTGGCTTCTCTTGTGCAGCACGGGCTCTAGGCGTGTGGGCTTCAGTAGTTGTGGCACGCGGGCTCAGTAGTTGTGGCTTGCGGGCTCTAGAGTGCAGGCTCAGTAGTTGTGGCACACGGACTCTAGAGTACAGGCTCAGTAGTTGTGGTGCATGGGCTTAGTTGCTCCACAGCATGTGGGATCTTCCTGGACCAGGGGCTGAACCCATGTCCCCTGCATTGGCAGGCTGATTCTTAACCACTGCACCACCAGGGAAGTCCATCCTGAAAGTTTTATAATGTTGGTTTTTACATTTAAGTTTTTAATCTACTTAAAATTATTTTTTGTAGGGTGTGAGGGAGGGATAAAAATTAATTATTTTGCATGGATAACCAATTACTTAAGCACAATTACATAATCTATCCTTTCTCCACTGATGTGGAGGGTCAGCTCAATTGTAAATCATGTTTGCATATGTGCATGAATCTTAATAACTATGGTTTATAAAAAGTCTTGCTATCTGTTAGGGAAAATCACCTCATCTTGTTCTCTTTTAGGAGTGCCTTGCTCTTTTTTTATCTTTTGTGTTTTCATATACATTTTAGAATCACTTCATCCTTTCCATGAGCAATTCTGTAGGGATTTGGTTTGGAATTCCATTGAAATTAAACTTAAATTGGATGGACCTAGAGACTATCATACAGAGTGAAGTAAGTCAGAAAGAGAAAAACAAATATTGTATAATATCACTTATATGTGGAATCTAGAAATATGATACAGATGAACTTATTTGCAAAGCAGAAATAGAGACACAGACATAGAGAACAGACGTATGGATACCAGAGGGGGAAGAGGGGATGGGATGAATTGGGAGATTGGGATTGACATATATACACTACTATGTATAAAGTAGATAACTAATGAGAGCCTACTGTATAGCACAGGGAACTCTACTCAAAGCTCTGTGGTGATCTAAATGGGAAGGAAATCCAAAAAGAGGGGGTATATGTATATGTATAGCTGATTCAGTTTGCTCTACGCAGAAACTAACACAACATTGTAAAGCAACTATACTCCAATAAAAATTAATGTAAAAAAAGTAAATATGGGGAAATTTTACATCTTCATAACATTCAGTCTTCTTATCTATAACAAAGTTTATCTCTTACTTTATTTAGTCTTTAATATCTTCAAAAGAGTTTGTAATTTTTCCTGAAACAATTGATATACCTTCTCTTAGTATTATTTCTAAGTATGTTGTATTTTTCTTGCCATTGTGAGTGGCATTCTTCTCCCTTTTAGCCCTCAAATTCTTCCTCTAGAAGTTTTACCTCCATTATCATTTCCATCCAAAAGTACCCATTAGCTTTACTTCCAATGACATATATTATTTTTGACTGTTTTGAACTTTATAATTGTATTCATGATGTACAATATTTTTGTGTCTGGCTTCTTTTGGGCAATAGTGTATTGCTGATGGTGAGATTAATACTAAGTGATGTGTAAAGTTTATATAATATCCCATTCCAGTAATATAGTCATCTATATTGATGGGCACTTGAATAGTTTCCAGTTTCTGTCTATTAGGGAAAATACTCCTATAAATATACCTATACATAATTTCTGGTGCACCCATGTATGCATTCCTGTGGGGTGTATACTTATAAATGAAAGTGTGATATCACAAACTATGCTTATGTTCAGCTTTTGTAGATATTGTTAGTTTTTCAAAGTGGTTAAATGATTTACTCTGCCATGGTAATGTATGAGAGTTGAAGTTGTTCCCCATTCTTACTACCCCTTTGTACAATAGGCTTTTTGCATTTAATTTTTTGTTTCTCTGTTGGGTGTATAGTTGTATTTTACCATAGTTCTAATTTGTATTTCTCTGATATCTAATGAGGTTGAACACATTTTCATATGACTATTGGCTATTTAATTTCTTCTTTTGTGAAATACCTTGTTATGTCTTTGACCTTTTTTAAAAACAATAACTAGATTGCCAGTCATTTATTGACAAGCATGAGACTTTTTTGCATTTACTTGATATAAATCCTCTACCATATGCAATCTAAGTATTATCACCCACTTGTTGGTTTGCCTTTGACATTGTTAACAGATTCTACTGACGAAGAAAAGTTCCTTTACATGTTTCTTCTTCACCACTATCTTCTTCTGGAACATATATTGAACATTTCTTACACTCTCTTACTCTATGCTTAATTTCCATGTTTTAAATTCACCAGGCTGTGTGGACATACTTTCATCAAATGTGCATTCCATTTTACTAATTCTCTCTTCAGCTATATAAACCCATTGTTTTTTGACTTCTCAGAAAAGATTTCCTTTCTACACTTAGCCTCAAAGCCTAAACATAAAATAAGCTTTATTTATTTAGACATAAATTTAGATTTTGTTTACACTTATACTGAGGGTGTACATTATGAACCCAGGTTTATGTGAGGTTTTCCTGATAGACACTCTGTCTTGAATGGCCCTAAGACTTTTCTTCTATCCCAGGAATTTGTGTAGGTGTAAATTTGGAAGCTCAAGATCTCCACAGATTGTCAAAAATCCTCAGGGTAAAAACTAGTTTGGGATACCACTTACCTACCTAACTTACCATCTACCTAGTGAAGTTGTGGCTTTTACTTTTTTTTTTTAATTGGGCTTCTACAGATATATTCAGTTTCTACTGGGTCAGCAATGTGTTCTTATTTATTTATTAGTTAATAATAATGTGTCAATATTGGTTCATTAATTAAAATTAATGTGACATACTTAGGTAAGATTTAGCTGTGGTTGTGGAACATATAGGAACTATCTACACTATCATTGTATTTAAAAAAAAAAAAATTAAAACTGTCCTAAAGGACCTTCAAGATGGCAGAGGAGTAACACGTGGAGATCACTTTCCTCCCCACAAATGCATCAAAAATACATCTACATGTGGAAAAACTCCTACAGAACATCTACTGAACGCTGGCAGAAGACCTCAGACTTCCCAAAAGGCAAGAAACTCCCTACATACCTGGTAGGGCAAAAGAAAAAAGAGAAAACAGCCTGAATGAGCCAGAGCCCCCGAATCAGCCGCTCCTTTAACCCAATCCTGTCTGGGTGAAGAGCAGATTCCAGAGAGTGACTTACATATGGAGGCGGGGCCAAGTCCAAAGCTGAACCCCAGGAGCTGTGCAAACAAAGAATAGAAAGGGAAATTTCTCCATGAAGCCTAAGAAGCAGTGGATTAAATCTCCACAATCAACTTGATGTACCCTGCATCTATGGAACACCTCAATAGACAGTGAATCATCCGAAAATTGAGGCAGTGGACTTTGGGAGCAACTGTTGACTTGGGGTTTGCTGTATGTGACGGACTAGTTTCTCATTTATATGTTTATCATAGTTTAGTTTTTAGCACCTGTTATCATTGGTGGCTTTGTTTATTGGTTTGGTTGCTCATTCTTTCTCTCTTTCTTTTTATTTTATTACTTTTTAATTTTTTTATTTTAATAACTTTTTATTTTATTTTATTTTTCTGTCTTTCTTTATTTTCTCCCTTTTCTTCTGAGCCATGTGGCTGACAGGGTCTCTGTGCTCCGGCCGGGTGTCAGGCCTGAGCCTCTGAGGTGGGAGAGCCGAGTTCAGATCACTGGACCACCGGATACCTCCTGGCCCCATGTAATATCAGTTGGCGAGAGCTCTCCCAGAGATCTCCATCTCAATGCTAAGACCCAGCTCCACTCAAAACCAGGAAGCTCCAGTGCTGGACAGCTCATAACAATTAGCAACAAAGGAGCACAACCCCACCCATTAGCAGAGAGGCTGCCTAAATTCATAATAAGTTCACCGACACCCCAAAACACACCACCAGACATGGTCCTGCCCACCAGAAAGACAAGATCCAGCCTCATCCACTGGAACACAGGCACCAGTCCCCTCCACCAGAAGCCTACACAACCCACTGAACCAACCTTACCCACTGGGGGCAGACACCAAAAACAAAGGGACCTAGGAACTTGCACAGGAGACCCCAAACACAGTAAGTTAAGCAAAATAAGAAGAAAGAGAAATACACAGCAAATGAAGGAGCAAATACGCAGCAGATGAAGGAACAAGGTAAAATCTGAACAGAACAAACAAATGAAGAGGAAATAGGCAGTCTACCTGAAAAAGAATTCAGAGCAATGAAAGTAAAGATGATCCAAAATCTTGGAAATAGAAGAAACATTTAACAAGGACCTAGAAGAACTGAAGAGCAAACAAACAATGAACAACACAATAAATGCAATTAAAAATTCTCTAGAAAGAATCAATAGCAGAATAACTGAGGCAGAAGGACTGATAAGTGACCTGAAATATAAAATAGTGGAAATAACTACTGCAGAGCAGAATAAAGAAAAAAGAATAAAAAGAATTGAGGACAGTCTCAGAAACCTCTGGGACAACATTAAATGCACCAGCATTAGAATTATAGGGGTCCCAGAAGAAGAAGAGAAAAAGAAAAGGACTGAGAAAATATTTGAAGAGATTATATTTGAAAACTTCCCTAACATGAGAAAAGAAATAGTCAATAAAGTCCAGGAAGTGCAGAGCATCCCATACAGGATAAATCCAAGGAGAAACACGCTAAGACACATATTAATCAAACTATCAAAAATTATATACAAAGAAAAAATATTAAAAGTAGCAAGGGAAAAGCAACAAACAAAATAAAAAGGAAGAAACTCAGCAGAAGCTCTGCAAGCCAGAAGGGACTGGCAGGACATATTTAAAGGGATGAAAGGGAAAAACCTACAACCAAGATTACTCTACCCAGCAAGGATCTCATTCAGATTCAGTGGAGAAATTAAAAGCTTCACAGACAAGCAAAAGTTAAGAGAATTCAGCACCACCAAACCAGCTTTACAACAAATGCTAAAGGAACTTCTCTAGGCAGGAAACACAAGAGAAGGAAAAGACCTACAATAACAAACCCAAAATAATTAAGAAAATGGTAAGAGAAACATAAATATTGATAATTACCTTAAATGTAAATGGATTAAATGCATCAACCAAAACACATAGACTGGCTGAATGGATACAAAAACAAGACCCATATATATGCTGTCTACAAGAGACCCACTCCAGACCTAGGGACACATACAGACTGAAAGTGAGGGGATGGAAAAAGATATTCCATGCAAATGGAAATCAAAAGAAAGCTGGAGTAGCAATTCTCATATCAGACAAAATAGACTTTAAAATAAAGACTACTACAAGAGACAAAGAAGGACACTACATAAAGATCAGGGGATCAAACCAAGAAAAAGACATAACAATTGTAAATATTTATGCACCCAACATAGGAGCACCTCAATACATAAGGCAAATGCTAACAGCCATAAAAGGAGAAATCGACAGTAACACAATCATAGTAGGGGACTTTAACACCCCACTTTCACCAATGGACAGATCATCCAAAATGAAAATAAATAAGGAAACACAAGCTTTAAATGATACATTAAACAAGATGGACTTAATTGATATTTATAGGGCATTCCATCCAAAAAGAACAGAATACACTTTTTTCTCAAGTGCTCATGGAACATTCTCCAGGATAGATCATATCTTGGGTCACAAATCAAGCCTTGGTTAATTTAAGAAAATTGAAATTGTATCAGGTATCTTCCAACGACAGTGCTCTGAGACTAGGTATCAATTACAGGGAAAAAAACTGCGAAAAATACAAACACATGGAGGCTAAACATTACACTACTAAATAACCAAGAGATCACTGAAGAAATCAAAGAGGAAATTAAAAAATACCTAGAAACAAATGACAATGAAAACACGACAACCCAAAGCCTATGAGATGCAGCAAAAGCAGTTCTAACAGGGAAGTTAATAGCAATGAAACCCCACTCAAGAAAAAATAAACATCTCAAATAAACAACCTAACTTTACACCTAAAGCAGTTAGAGAAAGAAGAAGAAGAAGAACAACAGCAACAACAACAAAAAACCCCAAGTTAGCAGGAGGAAAGAAATCATAAAGGTCAGATCAGAAATAAATGAAAAAGAAATGAAGGAAACGATAGCAAAGATCAATAAAACTAAAAGCTGGTTCTTTGAGGAAATAAAAAAAATTGATAAACCATTATTCAGACTCATCCAGAAAAAAAGGGAGAAGACTGATATCAACAGAATTAGAAATGGAAAGGAAGAAGTAACAACTGACACTGCAGAAATAAAAAGGATCATGAGAGATTACTACAAGCAACTATATGCCGATAAAATGGACAACCAGGAAGAAATGGACAAATACTTAGAAAGCACAAACTTCTGAGAATGAACCAGGAAGAAATAGAAAATATAAACAGACCAATCACAAGCACTGAAATTGAAACGTTGATTAAAAATCTTCCAACAAACAAAAGCCCAGGACCAGATGGATTCATAGGTGAATTCTGTCAAACATTTAGAGAAAGGCTAACACCTATCCTTCTCAAACTCTTCCTAAATATAGCAGAGAGAGGAACACTCCCAAACCAATTCTACGAGGCCACCATCACCCTGATACCAAAACCAGACAAAGATGTCACAAAAAAAGAAACCTACAGGCCAATATCACTGTTGAACATAGATGCAAAAATGCTCAACAAAATGCTAACAAACAGAATCCAACAGCACATTGAAAGGATCATACACCATGATCAAGTGGGGTTTATCCCAGGAATGCAAGGATTCTTCAATATATGCAAATCAATCAATGTGATACACATATTAACAAACCAAAAGATAAAAAACATTTGATAATCTCAATAGATGGAGGAAAAGCTTTCAACAAAATTCAATATCCATTTATGATAAAAAAAAAAAACTCTCCAGAAAGTAGGCATAGAGGGAACTTACCTCAACGTAAAGGCCATATGTGACAAACCCACAGCCAACATCGTTCTCAGTGGTGAAAAACAAAAAACATTTCCACAAAGGTCAGGAACAAGACAAGGTTGCCCACTCTCACCACTATCATTCAACATAGTTTTGGAAGTTTTAGCCACAGCAATCAGAGAAGGAAAAGAAATAAAAGGAATCCAAATTGGAAATGAAGTAAAATTGTCACTGTTTGTAGATGACATGATACTATACGTAGAGAATCCTAAAGATACTACCAGAAAACTACTAGAGCTAATCAGTGAATTTGGTAACGTAGCAGGATACCAAATTAATTCATTGAAATCTCTTGAATTCCTATACACTAATGATGAAAAATCTGAAAGAGAAATTAAGGAGACACTCCCATTTACCATTGCAACAAAAAGAATAAAATATCTAGGAATAAACCTACCTAAGGAGACAAAACACCTGTATGTAGAAAACTATAAGACACCTATGAAAGAAATTACAGGTGATACAAAAAAATGGAGAGGTATATCATGTTCTTAGATTGGAAGAATCAATTTTGTGAAGATGACTATACTACCCAAAGCAATCTACAGATTCAGTGCAATCCCTATCAAACTACGACTGGCATCTTTCACAGAACTGGAACAAAAAATCTCACAATTTGTATGGGGATAAGGAGACCCCAAATAGCCAAAGCAATCTGGAGAATGAAAAACGGAACCTGAGGAATCAGGCTCCCGGACTTCAGACTATGCTACAAAGCTACAGTAATCAAGACAGTATGGTACTAGCACAAAAAACAGAAATATAGATCAATGGAACAGGATAGAAAGCCCAGAGATAAACCCAGCCACATATGGTCACCTTGTCTTTGATAAAGGAGGCAAGAACATATAATGGAGAAAAGAGAGCCTCTTCAAAAAGTGGTGCTGGGAAAACTGGACAGCTACATGTAAAAGAATGAAATTAGAACACTTCTTAACACCATACACAAAAATAAGCTCAAAATGGATTAAAGACCTAAATGTAAGTCCAGACACTACAAAACTCTTAGATGAAAACATAAGCAGAACACTCTATGACATATCACAGCAAGATCCTTTTTGCCCCACCTCCTAGAGAAATGGAAATAAAAACAAAAATAAACAAATGGGGCCTAATGAAACTTAAAAGCTCTTGCACAGAAAAGGAAACCATAAACAATATGAAAAGAAACCCTCAGAATGGGAGAAATTATTTGCAAATGAAGCAACTGACAAAGGATTAATCTCTAAAATTTACAAGCAACTCATGCAGCTCAATATCAAAAAACAAAGAACCCAATCCAAAAATTGGCAAAAGACCTAAATAGACATTTCTCCAAAGAAGATATACAGATCACCAACAAACACTTGAAAGGATGCTCAGCATCACTAATCATTAGAGAAATGCAAATCAAAACTACAATGAGGTATCACCTCACACCAGTCAGAATAGCCATCATCAAAAAATCTACAAACAATAAATGCTGGAAAGGGTGTGGAGAAAAGAGAACCCTCTTGCACTGTTGGTGGGAATGTAAATTGATACAGCCACTATGGATAACAGTATGGAGGTTCCTTAAAAAACTAAAAATAGAAGTACCATATGACCCAGCAATCCCACTGCTGGGCATATACCTTGAGAAAACCATAATTCAAAAAGAATCATGTACAACAGTGTTCATTGCAGCTCTATTTACACTAGCCGAGACATGGAAGCACCTTAAGTGTCCATTGACAGATGAATGAATAAAGAAGATATGGCACATATATACAATGGAATATTACTCAGCCATAAAAAGAAACAAAAGTGGGTTATTTCTAGTGAAGTGGATGGACCTAGAGTCTGTCATACATAGTGAATAAGTCAGAAAGAGAAAAACAAATACCATATGCTAACACATATACATGGAATAAAAAAAAAAAAGTTTCTGAAGAACCTAGGGGCAGGACAGTAATAAATACACAGACATAGAGAATGGACTTGAAGGACATGGGAAGGGGAAAGGGTAAGCTGGGATGAAGTGAGAGAGTGGCATGGACATATATACACTACCAAATGTACAATAGATAGCTAGTGGGAAGCAGCCACAGAGCACAGGAGATTAGCTCGGTGCTTTGTGACCACCTAGTGGGGTGGGATAGGCAGGGTGGGAGGGAGATGCTAGAGGGTGGGGATATAGGGATATATGTATATATGTATAGCTGATTCATTGTTATACAGCAGCAACTAACACAACAATGTAAAACAATTATACTCCAATAAATATGTTAAAAAAGTGTCCTAAATACAGTCTATTAATAAAAATAACTAAATAGACAAGTAAACTGTGTAGAGTTGATGTGTTTTCAGGAAGGTTGATGTTAATTTAATTCTGAATATCTCTTGCCTGGGATACATTCCCATTCAATGTATTTTACATCCTAAATACAGTGATACTCTTAAATTATCAATTATTGCCTACAAGTTACCCTGGAACCATTGCATCAAAATGGGTGAGCATTGTCCAATTTGTAGTACAAGTGAACATCTTTTTTAAAAAAAGATCTAGGTAATTGAAATAATAATTACCCCTCATCATTTATTATAGCCTGTGATGGGAGCTAGTGCTCCAACTTTGCAGAAACATGAACTTTTATAAATATTGAATGATAATTAATCAAAAAGAAATACTTTGCTCCAAGACATAAACTTTAGTTCTTTAGAAAGTTAATTGAATTTAAAGTAGTATTTTTGTAGTTTTGGGTAGCTATTCATTAATACCAGGGGACATTTACAATTGTACAGCTTTTAGAACATTTAATAGAAATGCAGACTCATATAGCTGGAATAGAGATTGTCTGCTTCAATTCTCTCATTTACTCTATTAAAGAGAAAGAGAGAGAGAGCAAATGACCTAGCCAAAATTGTTATATTGTTTGTCACAGAGCACTTAGAATTCATTTTAGTTTTTCACTGCAGTTTAGAATCTGAAGCCAAGAGATTTGGATTGCGGTCCTGAATGTGCCCCTCACAAGCTGTGTGGAAACAATCTGGTTCTTTCACTATTATTTTTCTAAGTATTACTTTCCTTCTCTATAAAATGAGGGTAAGGATGATGATATAATAATAATTCTCTAAGTATTTCATAATGCTGTTTAAGGTTTCAATGACATTACATACTAGAAAGAAAATTTTAAACTCTAAAACAAGTGTTAATATTGTTCTTTTTTTTAACATCTTTATTGGAGTATAGTTGCTTTACAATGTTGTGTTAGTTTCTGCTGTATAGCAAAGTGAATCAGCTATATGTATACATATATCCCCATATCTCCTCCCTCTTGCGTCTCCCTCCCACCCTCTCTATCCCACCCCTCTAGATGGTCACAAAGCACCAAGCTGATCTCCTGTGCTATGTGGCTGCTTCCCACTAGCTATCAGTTGTACATTTGGTAGTGTATATATGTCCATGCCACTCTCTCACTTTGTCCCAGCTTACCCTTCCCCCTCCCTGTGTTATCAAATCCATTCGCTACATCTGCGTCTTTATTCGTGTCCTACCCCTAGGTTCTTCAAAACCATGTTTTTTTGTTTTTTTGTTTTTTGATTCCATGTATATGTGTTAGCATACGGTATTTGTTTTTCTCTTTCTGACTTTCTTCACTCTGTATGACAGACTCTAGGTCCATCCACTTCACTAGAAATAACCCACTTTTGTTTCTTTTTATGGCTGAGTAATATTCCATTGTATATATGTGCCATATCTTCTTTATCTATTCATCTGTCAATGGACACTTAAGGACCTTTTATTATAGTTACTTTTTCTTTCAATGGTTCCTGCACTAATACTTCTTCCTTGTTTTCTTTCTACTTCTTTGAACAGTCCTTTTCAGTCTTTCCTTCCTCCTGTGCCTTAAAAAATAATGTCACTCTGAGTTCTTTATTTAGCACCATTTTCTTTCTGTCACACATATTCTTCCTGGATAGCTTCATTTAATTTCCATGGTGCCAAGTTTATAGTATACATTAATGAAACTCAAATTTGTATCTCTAGCTCAGGCCATCCTCTTGAGTTTCAGATTTATAAAGCTAACTATCTACAGGTATTTCTCCCAGAATATCTAATAGTCACATTGATTTCAAAATATCCAAAGATAAAGGCATAGCCCCATACTTCCTCTAGTTAATTTCCATAACCTTCTCTCAACTTTCAACTTACATCAATCTATTATACCTGTTAGAAATCTGGAAGTTACCTGAAACATCTTCCTCTCTGAACATTCTTATTTGTAATTGTGAAACACATCTCAATGAGTTTTTTTTTTCCTAAATAACTATTCAGTTCATCCCCTTCTCTGCATCTCCACCTTCTCTGTTTTGACTAAGCTTTCTATTATCTCTCTCCCTAATTACAATAGTCTCCTAGCTCAGGTACTTGTGATTCAGTTAATGCCTCCATAAAATTCACACTTTCCTTGTTTCTAAATTATCAGTACATGTATGCTGTGTGACTTCTTAAAACTGTTCAGCGACTCCCTGTTTAGAACATACAAATTAAAGACCAAATTTCCTAGAAAGCAATCATGGATCTTCATGATCTGGCGTCTGAGAATCTTTTCAACCTCATCTTTCTCCAGTTCCCCACATTCTATGTTTAAATTTACAACTGAAAATGCCTTTTAATAAATGTTCTTTCTATCTAGAATGCCTTATATGTAATCACTCTAATGTGCAAGCTCAAATGTTACTCACTGTAACTGCTTCAGTCCACACCTCTAATAGTTTGTCATAGTAATGAAATTAGTTTATATATATATAAATATATACTTCCATCACTAAGCTATAATATATCATATCATTCTGCAAGGTAGAATAATCATCCACTCTTGGGAATTCACTTGATAATATTAAGTTAAAAGTGTAAAGTGGTAGAAGATTCTCTTTGGTGTATATGGCATGAGTGCATCTAAGCTAATTAATAGATATCTAAATTTGTGTAAATTGGTATTTTTATTAGTGTTAGAGTATAACCAACTGTCATTGTTTATCAAAACAGAATTAAGTGAAAATCAGTCAGTATTTAGTAGGAATCCTTGACCCAAACTCCCTTCCAATAAAAAGGAATTTTAAAAATTTGATAGTAAATCAAAACATTCTTTTTCAAAAACATTTGTTTAAGTGTTGCTTACACATTTTTCCTGTGATGTCTTCTCAGGAAAACTTCTGGTCAGTAGTGTTACCGCAAGAAAGTTGTTGTTAAGGTTGGGTTTGCTAATGAACTCCGTAAACACATTCAGCATCTGGCAGACATTCCAAGGTGAAAGCCAAGCAGATGGCTAATTTAATATAATCTAATTGACTTTGGATCAGATAAAGCAATTGAATTAACAGCACTTTAACTCCACATACATCAGTTCCCAGCCATTCCTACCATTTCATTCCAGTAGGCACTTCTTCAGGATGAAAATCAGTGCTAATTGAAAGCTCATATGGTAATGTTTATGCCTGTAAAATGTGTGGTTAAATAGCATATTAAAAACATGTGGGCATGAATATTAGGAATGGGAAATGGATTTACTATAGAATAAATCACAATGCCCTTAGAGTTGTTTTATGGATCTTAAATCACAAATTGTATTTTATCCATTTTGCCTACTATATTAATCTCAATTTCATTCAGACTCTTGCCATTAGATCCACTGGGATTTATGGTTGATGCATAGTGACTTTCAACTTGCTATCCTGTGGGGTAGGACTGTGTGTGTGTGTGTGTGTGTGTGTGTGTGTGTGTGTGTGGAGAGAGAGAGAGAGAGAAGGAGAGAAAGATGGAGGGAGGGAAGGAAGGAGACTGATCTCATTTTGTTATTCTATAGTTTTTATATTGTTAATATACTACTTGGTAAAGTGTATTTTAACCCTCTTTTGTAAAGAGAGATTCATGAGCAACAAGAAGCTGCAAATAATTTGTCTCAAGTCACTTAGCCAGTAGTTAGCAAAGTAATCCCAGAATCAGTGACTTTTAGCTGTACTAGAAGAACGTGAATATTATAGTTAGAAAGACCAGGGTTCAAAGGTTGGCTTTATAGCTAGACAACTGTATAATATTACATAATTATTTTAATTTTTCTCAGTCTCAGGTTTAGCACTAGTCAAGTGAGGTGGGCAAAAACCAACATTATGACAACTGAGAGGACTATATGATATGATCCTTATAATTCACGAAATGAATTTTGTATGAATTGAATATGGCAGGTACTCAGTGACTAACACCATTGTTACCAATACCTTCTCACCATCATCACCTTTAACAGGATAACACTCGTTTTTTAACTGGTACATTCAATGTATTTACTCTTTGCAAGGAGCTCTGCTAAGCACTAGCAAGAGAACCATAATAGAAAGGAGGAAGGTAATAGAGTGACATGGGCAAGCACATGGACTTAGGAGCCAAACTGCCTGGGTTCAAATCCGAGCACCACCATTTAAATCATTCTCCGCTCTTGAGGACTCCCTTGGCTTTAGTCCTTCCATATTAAGATAGAAGTAGTACCAATACTTACCTCAGAAGGTTGTTACTTTTAGTGTAAACATATATCTAGAGCTGTGAACCGTGTTTGGAATACACCAATCATGATAGAGGTTTTGGGGGAAAAAAGCAGTGAGGAAGGAGAGTTTTTACCATCTTCAGAAAGTTACAAACATTTGTTTAATAAATGAAGACTAAATTCATTTCCATCAAGGAACACACAATCTAGTAAAGAACTTTATGATCATACAGATCACAATCAAAGTATCTTTCTTGTGTATGCTAAATAGGGTTAGGCTTGTAC
The DNA here is from genome assembly GCF_964341445.2 of Mesoplodon mirus. Classification (NCBI taxonomy): domain Eukaryota; kingdom Metazoa; phylum Chordata; class Mammalia; order Artiodactyla; family Ziphiidae; genus Mesoplodon; species Mesoplodon mirus. The sequence goes on along the minus strand of NC_138990.1, from coordinate 41,514,736 downwards.
ACGGCCCCTGCCCTCTTAGAGGGATTCGTGAGAAGCAAGCAAACATTAATGAAATATGTGTGGTGACTTCGTAATTAATTATTGTGTTGGAGGCAGAGACTTTTGTCTTTGGATAACTCAATGAGAAAAGAGACAGGTCTGCCTCATAGCCACTAATGAAACCCAGCGGACGCCATGGTCCCTCCTAGCAACATGGCCCTAGGTGATGCCATCTTGCTCTCACAGTTCAAATGGGTACAAATGATTTCAAAAGCACACCTCCCTTTACATTGAACAATCCCTTCCAGTTCAGCACATCTGCTCCCATCACTGATGTCTCACATCAAAATAAGCAAAAGCACATATTGTAAGGAAATACAGGAAAGGGCCTGCAAATATGACCTCAATTCTCAATTCACGGGTTATTGTGTTACTTTCTTACAGGACCTCGACATCTTGTAATATGTAGTACTCAACTTCTTAGCATTAGACATTTTCCAAGATGAAGAGCTGTTAACCATTAAGCTACTCTTGACATTATTTTGACTATGTACACACACACACACACACACACACACACACAAGAACAGTATTATCTAAGTATCCTTTAAGCACAGGGAAAGATGGCCACCACAGAACTTGACTGTCTCATATATCCCACAAACATGTAAGTTATAAGAAGGAGCGTGTTCCAGTTTTCACAAGAATATTCTGGATCAATAGCTTCTACTTTCAGATGGCAGAGCTTATATTTTCTTTTACTTGTGCCTCTATTGGACTCTCCAAGGGAATACAAGAAACGTCATTTCTTCACATAATCCTAGCTGTGGTCTCTGCTTTGGCAGTCTCTGTCTGCTCCTGCTCTTGTGTTCTGCCATCTGTAAACCTCCCTCACCATAGGTAGAGGTTCACTGTACTCTCCAGTTCCTTCAAGTCCCCATGTGATTGTCCCTCTCCGAAATTCTAAGGTCCTTGATTTATCTGCTTTATTTTCCATCTTTCTGTCTAATGGGGGAATTATCCTTTTTGAAGTATGGATCTCAAGCAGGGTGTGTTGGGCTTCTAGATGATACAGTATTTTGTTTCTTTTCATCCCAGCCTCTCTTTCCCATATTTTGGTACTCATTCTTTTAGATGCTTGTTGCCATGTTTAAATTTCAGTTATGCCAGTTGCTTTAGTATCTTTCTATATCTTTTCAAACTCTAGTTGAAAACAAGTTTCACATTTTTTTCCACCACAGTAACTCCAGGACCATGAAAATCAGAGAATGTGGCAGGACACCTGTGTAAATGTTGCAGGCTATTTTACCATGGTTATTGACTGGGAGACATAAATCATTCCAAGGGCCCACCTGCTAGCTAACTCCATTGGACAGCATACAGAGATACGTTGCTGCAAACACAAATAAAAGATAATGCAGCACATCACTGAATGCTAAATGGACCAATAGGAAAGCACAGTTTTAAAAAGTTAGGAAGGGCTTCCCTGGTGGCGCAGTGGTTGAGAGTCTGCCTGCCGATGCAGGGGACACAGGTTTGTGCCCTGGTCCGGGAAGATTCCCACATGCCGCGGAGCGGCTGGGCCCGTGAGCCATGGCCACTGAGCCTGCGCGTCCGGAGCCTGTGCTCCACAACGGGAGAGGCCACAACAGTGAGAGGCCTGCATACCGCAAAAAAAAAAAAAAAAAAAAAAAAAAAAGGTTAGGAAGAGGAATGCAAGGCAAGGGGTTTCAACCATCCACATCCGGAACTCGCTTTGAAGTTGAACGTCCAAAATAGCTTATCCCAATGCCAGTTGAAAATTTCCTTTTATAAGCATCCCTAACATAAAAGAGGTATTAATGAGTAAGCAAATAGTGTGAGAAAGCAATATCATGGGTGAATTATGCGACTGAATCTCTAGTTTTAGATCTTATTTAAATCAATAACTACAATTGCTTGTCGCTTAACATGTCCTAAAAGCCTCAGCCTTGTCGGTCCCTCCCTACCCCTCCAAACTAATCTTCCACAGCACTCATATCACCTCTCTCAGGTTCAAACACACTGGCCTTCATTATGTTTCTCAAACATGGGATGCTTTTTCACACCCCACAGCCTTAACGCGTGCTCTTCCCTTTCAGATCTCAGCTTGGTCATTGTTTCCTTGGGGAAATGTTCCCAGACCCTCTGGCTACACCACATCCCCTAAACAAATGCTTTCATAGCGTGGCACATCTCAACTGTTGTATTTGCCACTTTTGCCACTTTTTATTATCTTGAGGTAACCTAACCAATATCTCTGTCTACCTGTAGACTGTAAGATTCCTCAGAGCAGGGATTCCACCTGTTTTGCTTACTATTTGTACCTTCAGCCCTGACCCAAGTATCTAGCACATAGTAGGCATTTAGTAGATATTTGTTGAATAAATTACTGGAAGAGTTTTTTTCCTCCTATTTTTCTTTTTTAATATTTTTGAGCTTTAACTCCTTGGCCGAGCACTCTCATGTTCTACCACGTATTTTTCTCATGTAATTCTTTTGTTACCTTTAGATTTATTTTCTGGTTTGTCAGAGCACTGATAGTCTGAGAAGCTATAATTTTGGAAATTCCTTAATTGGAAAATAGAGGGGATCTTGATTAATAAAGAAAAGGATCATGGATTCTGCAAGAAAGTTGAGGGTAGATCTGTGATCACCAGTAATAAGAAATGGCCATACGGTGAGCAAAGGGAGGTCAGAGAAAGAAGGTTTCTATACCACCCAGGGGGCTGTGGCCACTGCTGTGTGTCCTAGGAGGAGTGGATATGAATATTTGGAACTGGATAAGCTTGTTCTTGTCCCCAAACTGAAAAGTACCTGTCACCGCAGCTGGCCATGATGAATTAAGTGGAAGCTGTTCTAAACAGGCCACCCTGCATAGTAAACTTCTCAAATACACTAACAAAGCACTTTTGGAAGAATTCTAACTAGGTCAGCAATACATTTGCCATATATCACACAAATAATTCTAATGTAATTCATAAGTATCTAGGCTTATGAAAATTGATGTTTTCTGTAAATATTGGAGTGTGAACAACTCTCACTGCCAAAGCAGAATTAAATTTGAGGCTAGGACATAGCAAGGGAAATTTAGAGATTCACAGATTATAGGGTGAGAGGGGTCAAGTGCTACGTATTATCTGGCATAAACAGAAACTTCCAGACCTATAGCTTTTTTCTCATGGCGTTATAGATAATCTGCTGTTCCTTTGAACTATGTTCAAAGGCACCTCAGTGAGATTTTCTAGAGTAAATAATTCTTTGCCTGCTTGAGCTTATTTGAAAAGTTTCATCCTAATGTATCTTCTCAGCTTCTCTTTCAAATCACAGTTCATTGCCTTTCCCTAGACCTCTTGACTGCCTTGATTAGGTTTTCCAGGACTTTATCATTATGATCTCTTCAGGGCCCTCAAATAACTTCATAGGGTATCACCCAAAAATTTTCACTGAAATGTTAACAGTGGTTACCTCAGCGCAGTAACATTACACACACACGTACACATATATATTTTCCAAAATGTTTACAATTACCATGTATTGATTTTATAATATGTCACTCAATTACTTATTCAGCCAATATTGATTGAGTGCCTGCTGTATACCCTCCAGTGTTCTAGCTGATAGAGAAACAGAGGAAATGATTGAAATAAATCACCAGAGTGTCATGTGGGAAGGTGCCTCTGAGCGCCATGCTGACTCCTGCCATTTTCCACGCAGTATCTTTCAGAACTAAAAGAGCAGTGTGGCAGGACACTAGTCTGAAACTTGGGAAGGGAAAGATAAAACTGAGAGGAGAGGAAACTCTCCTTTTTGTCAATATAAAGTCCTGAGTTTTTTATTTTTGAGTCAAGTTAAAATTACTTCCTGGAGATGAACTAATTTTCTCTTCTACATTTTTGGAATTTCCCATTGGGTGAAACATGTAGTGACCTAATTCTCTGCAAGATTTTGTAATCTGTAGGGATGAAAATTAAGAGATGTGTGCTCAGGAAAAAAAAAAAGAAGAAGGAAAAAGAAGATATCGAATTGCCACAGACTTGCTTAAGAGAAACAAAAAAATATCTGTTAATGCCTCACTCTATTGATTTTGTGTCCAAATGGTTTTGGGGGAGTTGCTAATGTAGAAGTTGTTTGTTAAAAATATTTAAATTTACTATTCAAAATTTCCTAAATATCTAATAGGGCAAGAATGATGACTTTGAAATATTTTATTTAATTAAATAATTTTTCGGCGTCAACTGTGTACTCACCAATAGACAAAATGCTTACACATAGAAACTATTCAGTTGTTTTTTAAAAATATTTTAAATATGACAGGTAGCTAAGGCATAACATATAGATGTCAGACGCTATTCCTATGGCTTGCTTTAGGCACCTGTCACTTTAAGAAGCATTGAGAGGAGACCTGGATTCTTAGCCCAGGGCTTCAGAAGGAACATATGGCTCCAGGAAGGCTGTCAGAGATGATTCTCTTGCTGACCCCACCTTGATGGAAAGCTCTGTGCATTGAGCTGCCTGAATCAAAAGAAGTTTAGCTGTGGTTTGTGCCATAGGACCCCTTCTGTGACTTATCTTGGGTTATCCTTGCCCCTTGCAGGACCCCTCACACACATACACACACACATATTTAGTTCTGGAATTCCCAGGAAATGTTCTCTTGGCTCTGCCAGGAAGTGGGGCATATTTTGGATACCTGTGTTGGCTTTAGGTCAACCATAGTCAGTCACTGTGGCTCGTATTCAGGCTCTGACCTAACATGGATGGACAACAGAGAGAAACTGAGCAACAGTAGGAAGATTCTTATTAGATGTGCATCTCTACTTTTTTCTAATCCCACATTTTTCTTGATGCACCCAACATGTTAGAATTCACTGTAATGGAAGTCAGACAAGCATGCAAGTATGGGTTCTACCTTGAGTTCTTTTTTTCCTCTGGATCATGTTTCTAGTAGGGCAACTTTCTTGGCTATGGTCCAAACCCATATTAAACAAATTTTACTCACTATGTTAAAAAAAAAATGAGCCATCTGCTAAGGGGTCTTCTGATTCTTCTGATCTACTCACCATACTCAGGGAGAGGGATCTTTTTCAAATTCAATGAGATTATGTATTTCACCATTTTTCTCCTTAACTTTTTCATATTTAAGGTTTTTAAGTGATTTCCCACAGTCCCTGGGATAAAATCATCATTAAGGCCTGGGCATCCTCTAACTTTCTAGCTTCATCTTGTGCTCTCTGCCTCTTGCATTCTTGGCTTTGTCCACATGAGTTTTCTCTCAGAGTCTCTAAAACTGTCACTTCGTTTATAGCTTCTCTGTGCTTTTGCACATGCTATTTGGTCTACCTGGAGAGCACCCTCTCTCCACAATCAGTCTAACACCCTCTAACTCACTTTCATCTGTCAGCTTATGCACCATTTCCTGTGAGAAATCTTTCCTGTCTCTAAGGCCATGCTAGGTCTTCATGGTCTACAGGCCCATATATACTGGCACAGCACCCACAAAGCACTAATTATACTAATCAACCTTGCCCAATCTTCATCTTTTTTGCTGGTTTATGTATTCGGTGAAGATAAGTACTCTTTCCTTATGCTTACATGTTTGACAAGAAATAATTATGGATTGAATGACTCAAAGGCATAGATTTTCTTTCTTGCTCTTGAGTCTTTATCTTTCTGAGAAAGAAAGCAAACACACACATCTTTAGCATATGTCCTACCTGACAGGAAGAAATTCTGATTGTGGACCTAAATCCTGTATCCATATTACAAACTGAACTGTGTGACTTTTAATACCATCTTTGTGGTAATTTTTTCCCTAAATGGGTTCATCCCCAGCTGTATCATGGAAGGCAGAAGGGAGATGTCGTTCAGGAAATGGAATTCGGTTTCACATATTCTTCTCCAGAAAAACCACTGCTCTCTAAAGAACATGGAGTCTCAGGAATTCCTTGGTGGTCCAGGAGTTAGGACCCTGCGCTTCCACCGCAGGCGGCTCAGGTTCGATTTCTGATCGGGGGTGTGCTGTGCGACCCCCCAAAATAATAATAATAAAAATATAAAATAAAGAACATGGAATCTTTAGCTTTCTGGGGAACAATTTTTGAGGGGAAGAATAAAACAAAAGTGAGCCCAGAAACAATCAATTCATGGAGGACAGATGCCCATCAGCCTGAGGTAGTCCAGTATTGCCCCTGCTTTAGTGAAAGGAGGGTCTTTGGGACTCAGAAGCTCTCTTCCTTAATTCAAACAGGCCCATGAAGTTTTGACAAAGGCCACTAGCCATTAATACTGAAGACTAAAAAGATAACTAAAATTCATAGATTCTTGAATGGGATGCAATATCCTGCCCTTTTAATACACAAGGGCAATGAGAAAGCACTTCATCAGCAATTTACAGTTAAGTGTCTTGCTACTTTTCCAAATTTTCTCCATCTGAGCAATCAGGAGTATACTTGAACCCAATGAGGTACTGAAAGTTTTTTCAAAGTAATATGGAACAAGGTTAACTATTAAATTATCCCTTACAAAACTAGAATATCATACCTCTTGCTTCCTAATGCTCAAAACCTTGCCTTGTAAAGATTCTTTTGACTTTTTTGAGCTTTTTATTAGTTTACTACCCCGTCATTATTTTTTTGTCATTCCACCCATTTTTCAGATGGGAAGACTAAAGTAAATAACATTTTCTCCTTTGCATTGTAGCACCGACATAATTTATCACGATGTGAAAAATAACAGTCCAATAACATCATTTTTATATACACCACAGAATAACTGTGATGAATATTTTAACTGTACATATCAAAGTGACATCAGACTGCTGCAGGAGACATAAACTCATATGAAGCAGATATAGTGATTTAAAAACATAGCAGGGGCTTCCTTGGTGGCACAGTGGTTAAGAGTCCGCCTGCCGATGCAGAGGACACGGGTTCGTGCCCCGGTCCGGGAAGATCCCACATGCCGCGGAGCGGCTGGGCCCGTGAGCCATGGCTGCTGAGCCTGCGCGTCCGGAGCCTGTGCTCCGCAAAGGGAGAGGTCACAACAGTGAGAGGCCTGTGTTCCGCAAAAAAAAAAAAAAAACAAAACATAGCAGGCTGGGTTATTTATTATAGGAAAAAATATGTTCTTTATGACTCACTAGTTTCTGGATCATTAGTGAGTGATAGTCCAGGACAGTATTGTGCATTTAGCACAATGACCCAGAGTCAGCTAATCAATTTTTTTTTTTTTTTTTTTTTTTTTGCGGTATGCGGGCCTCTCACTGTTGTGGCCTCTCCCGTTGTGGAGCACAGGCTCCGGATGCGCAGGCCCAGCGGCCATGGCTCACGGGCCCAGCCGCTCCGCGGCATATGGGATCCTCCCAGACCAGGGCACGAACCCGTATCCCCTGCATCGGCAGGTGGACTCTCAACCACTGCGCCACCAGGGAGGCCCTCAGCTAATCAATTTTAAGTTATTTTTATATCCTCAGGTTCAGGAGTCAGAGAATTGTGCCATGTATTTTTTAAAGATTTCAAGCTTAGGAATGAGGTATAAAAGTTTATTATGGATACTTTATGCAGTCAATAAGCAACGTGATTTCAGTGGTAAAATTCAGTCTGGTTTGACCCAGTCTGGCCCTGACTTGAGGAACTGCTCCTCTGGGGGCCCACAGCATCCTGCAAAGACTTGTCATATTCTATTGTAATTGTTTGTACATCTGTCTTCTCAGTTAGGATCTCAGCCCCAAAGAGGAAGAATTTAATTTTCTTCTGTATAACACACAGCACCTGGCACATAGCAGGCTCTCCCTAAGTGTTTCCTGGAGGAAGGATACCCACTTGGAATAGTCCATGTCAGTCTGCATTGGCTGAATAGATAAAGGCTAAGAATCCCTGAACTTCCAGATTCTTCAAATCTAGTCAGGGATGAAATCTTCACTCTTTTTGTCTCAAATGTGGGCATGTTTACAGTTATGCCATTATTTAGGTAAAGAATTGATCATTATTTCAGAAGTTCAAGTTGTTAAGAAAAATTAACCAAGGTATGGAAAGGATTACTGAAAGTCTTTTAAATGTCCTGTCGGACATTATACAAGGTGTTACCCAATTCTCTTGTCTCGTGTATTCCCTGTGTGACTTGTTATTTAGGACATTTTGCAAGTTTGCCAGGACACATGTTAGCCTGCAGAAAATTGATAGCAATGTAGATGATTCTAATCCCATTGCAATGGGAGTTACGTTTGCCTGCAAATTGCAAATGGTTCTTGACCAGAGGTTACGGTTTTAATTGTCCTTTATGGACATTAACTATTTGGACCTGAACTAGCAATTTTATTCAAATGCTTTTTTCTTTAAGCCACTATAAATAATTTCATATCTCCAATACTGTTTGAAAGAGCTTTAGTATCCTGGTGGTTTCATGATAATAAACTAAACAATATTTGACATGTGCTCACTTTGTATTTGCATACAATGTATGGTTTTAGATTTTTAAAAATTAGACTAAGTAAAACTCATATATGTTTAGTTTATTAGTTTATATAATTGCATTTAAAAAGTATTGAAAAACACAGAAATAACAATCCAGATCCCCCCTCCAAATGTATTTTTGTATTATACCTGATTTTTAAAAAAATTAACGTGAGAAACCAAATGCGTGTGGGAGGAGATTAATCCAAAGAGTACAGGTTGAATTGTGAGATTAGGTTTGACATAAATACACTACCATGTGTAAAATAGATAGCTAATGGGAACCTGCTCTATAGCACAGGGAACTCAGCTCAGTGCTCTGTGATGACCTAGATGCGTGGGATGCGGGGAGGGAGGCAGGAAGGAGGGAAATCCAAGAGGGAGGGGATATAGATATACATATAGCTGATTCACCTCATTGTACAGCAAGAACTAACACAACATTGTAGAGAAATTTTACTCCAATAAAAAGAAAATTAAATTTAATTAAAAAAAAAGAGGAAGCAGGAAAAAAAAAAAAAAGGAGAAGAAGCCAGCTGGGATTCTGACAGGGATCACATTGAGTCTGCAGATCAATTTGGGGAGTGTTGACATTTTAATAATATTGAATCTTTTGATCCATGAAAAAAAAAAAAACAACAAAGAGTACAGGTTGGATTTTGCATGCAATTAATTTTTCAGGAAAAACAATATGGGGCACATGAAGGAAATAGATTTTGACAATGTGGATGCCAGTGGGAGAGTGATGCATTTGTCAATATGGAAGACATGAAACAAATATACCAGTAGGCTAGGAAATATGCCAGTAAGGGAGGAGGGGGCATACCTGGGGTATCAGGTGAGATCCTGACATTGTTGAGTCATTCTACTTCTGGTATCACTGAAGAATAAAGAAGATAATAACAATAACAGCATAATTCTATAGGTGATTTTCCTTAAAATATTTGGTTCAAACTCCACCTTAAAATATGTTATTTGGGGAGAAATTCAGGGACTGCATCAAAAATAGCAAAGCCAGATGAAAAACAGCCATTTTTTGATTCAAGGCAGAAAAAAAAAATTGGGTTTTCTATTATATACAACACTTTTATAAAACACGTAGCAGATGTTAAAAACGTAAGTAAGACAGGGACCTTTTCCTCAACAATGTGAAATTTATTGGGAATGCAAGTCATAGCACTATAAAACCCAAAAAGAAAATGAGAAGAGAAATTAGGTAGTGATGTCAATAGTTTTGGGGAAAGCTTAGTATGGGAAATAGTTGTTGCTTAAATAACAAAGATAATTATTTATGGCCATCCCTAAAATCTTCTTGACATTTGTCTTCCATCTTTGGCTTAGGAAAAGTTTTATAAACAAGGAAGACAACTGAATGAGTAGATTAATATTATTTTATTAGGAAATGGGACCCTTTCAAGTGAACAGAGGTCTTGATCTGGACTGTAGTAGTCCCCACTTGTCTGTGGTTTTGCCATCCACCTTTCAGTTACCTGCCATCAAATGTGGTCTGAAAATATAGAATGGAAAATTCCAGAAATAAACAATTCAGAAGTTTTAAATCATGTGCCATTCTGAGTAGCACATGAAATCTCCCACCTTCGTTCCACGGGGTGTGAATCATCCTTTTGCCCAGCATATTCATGCGCTATAAGCTACCTCCCTGTTAGTACAGGAAAAATCATGGCACATACTGTGTTCAGTATTTTCTGGGGTTTCTGGCATCCTGTTGGGACCTTGGAACGTATCCTCTGTGGATAATGGGGGACTACTCTATTGTATCAGGCCCTCAATCACATGTACACACCACCTTGCTCCAATCTACCTGTGGACAGCTCTTACATCTGGATGTCTCAGGTAGGAAGATGAGGAAAAGCCCATTGGCAACTAGGCTCTTGCCTTCTCCCCTCGGCCTTCTGAGGGAATAAGGAGGTAGATCATGCAAGACTGGCTTTCTTGGCTTTCTTTATATTTCTGAATTTGCTGCAGTTGCTTTTATTTTTATTTATTGCACAAATAAACTTTAGAACAAAATCTGGATGGGGGGTTATGAAGAAAAGTAGAATCTCCTCCAGTCTCATTACAGGGAACATTTAAACTGCTCTTTAATTGTTTTTGACTGTGTATCCTCCCAGTATTTATCCATATGCAAGCACGCTTTTAGACAATTTTATCTGTAGTATAGGTATAATTTTTTATTCTTCGTGTTCATTTAATGTAATTTCATAAATATTCTCCGGTAATTATTTGTTCATAATTATTTGATATTGCTGCATAAGATTTAGACTCAGTATACCTCACTTAGATGTTTACCTAGTTTTAGACATTTATTTAAACATCAGTTTTCTATTTTTAATAACTCTGCCTTAAATTTATTTGTGAATGGCTCTATGATTTTATCATGAGTATACCCCTAAATCCTAAAATAAATGTTTTTAACATCTTAACTACTCTAAAATCAGGGTATGTTTTAAAATCTATGTGTATATTTAATATGGTCATTAAACATTTTTAATGAGTTGTATTAATTTCATGGCATGTCCTATAATTATCATTAGTTTGGAATCCAGAAAATTAAGTATTTCCCTAGTATAAATTCCTAAAATTGGTGATAATAATAATATGGGTGGATATAAATGTAATAAAAATTAATTGTTGCAATACCATCCTCTAAAAAATGAAATACCAAAGAAAAACAAAAGAGAAAAGTTTCTTATCAAATGCTTAGTAGTGTACCACATTTAGCAAAAATAAAAATATCAGTGAATTACAAAATGTATAAATATTAGATTTATACAAGTTAAGTGGTAGGCACTTATAATCAAAATGCAAAAATAGATATTAACAATCAAAATAGAAACAAATAAGAGTAGCAGAAAACTATTATAAGTAAATTTTTAACATATTTTAAACATTTTACATTTAGCTAGACAAATAAAGAAGAAAAATAAGGAAGTTACAAATAGTATTCAGAAATACTTAGTGAGGAAAAGACAAATACAGATATAGAAAAATTTATATATATTTACACGTTACACAAATAATTTTGAAGATATAGATCAAATATGGATTTCTAGGAAAAAACACGATAATAAAGAATACATAGAGGGCTTCCCTGGTGGCGCGGTGGTTGGGAGTCCGCCTGCCGATTCAGGGGACGCGGGTTCGTGCCTCGGTCCGGGAGGATCCCACATGCTGCGGAGCGTCTGGGCCCGTGAGCCATGGCCGCTGAGCCTGTGTGTCCGGAGCCTGTGCTCCACAACGGGAGGGGCCACAACAGTGAGAGGCCCACGTAACGCAAAAAAAAAAAAAAAAGAATACATAAAAAACTGAAAAACACAAAGGAAAGCTAAACAGTCTGATAACCATATGAAATTTTAAAAAGGTTGTCAAAGAGCCATTTCTGCTCAAAATTGAAGGGCTCAGATATTTTTCCAGGTAAATTAAATATTTAAATGACAAATAGTTTTTATACTCTCTAAACAATTTATTACATTGAGAATATATATATATATGAATATATACACCTATATAGTCTTTTTTTTTTTTTTTTTTTTTGCTGTACGTGGGCCTCTCGCTGTTGTGGCCTCTCCCGTTGCGGAGCGCAGGCTCCGGACGCGCAGGCCCAGCGGCCATGGCTCACGGGCCCAGCCGCTCCACGGCACATGGGGTCCTCCCGGATCGGGGCACGAACCCATGTCCCCTGCATCGGCAGGCGGACTCTCAACCACTGCGCCACCAGGGAAGCCCCTATATAGTCATTTTTTAAATGTCATTAAAAAAAATGAAGCTGGAATAACTCTGAAAGCAGATAAGCATGTACTAAAAAACTATAGGGCAATCCATTTATAAATATCAGTGCAAATTCCAAATAAATATTAGTAATAAACTTTGAGTAAATTTAAATACGTTGCTTCATGATTCAGTAAATATCGTTTGAGCATCTACTTTGTGTGAGTCACTGTTCTAACTCCTAAAAACTATAGCTGTGAACTAGCTAGATAATAGACAAAGTCTTTGGAGAGCTAAAACTCACTAGGGAGAAACAGACAGTAGCTGAATAAATAAATTTACCAGTCATTTAGAAATGTTTAACATGTGCTCCGTGGTAACTATAAAAAAGATATGATAGAAGTATTTGGTGGTGTCATTTCAGATAGTAGCAATGGATGCCTCTGTAAGTAGATGACATTTGTCCTGAAGAGAGTTTCATTTTAGAGTAAAATTCTTTGTTAAAATTCAACATTTATTCCTCATAAAAAGTATTAGGAAAAGACAAATCAATGGATACTTCCTCGACCCTCTGTCTCCCCCTTTTCCTGGCCCCCTTCTCTTTCTCTGTTTTTATCACCCCATAAAAACAACTTTTTCACTCTATTTAATGAAAAACCAACGTAAGTAATCCCATTAAGCCAAGAAGAAGACAAATGACTCATTGTTAGCAGTATTATATAAATTTGTTCTGGTAATACTAAAAAATGTCATTAGATAAAACAACAATGTATGATATATAAATGCTAAAGAGGCAAAATTGTCATATTTGTATATTACATAGTATATGGTTATTTACAAAGAAACCCCAAGAAAATTAGCTAGAAAAGCCTAGAAACAATAAGGTAATACAGCAAAACAAGGGAAAACAAAAAGTTAAAAGAATCAATAGTTTACCAATGTACACTATATGATAAAACCTAATTACATAATATAACAAAGGGGAAAAAATATCCCTTCAGAGTAAAAATAAAATAGGATAAACCTTCTAGGGATAAATATGTTCTTATATAAAAATAAATATGTTCTTATATAAAATTAATTTTAAAAACTCTTCTGAGGGTATGAAAGAATTAAAAAAGCTAAAAATATTGAAGATCAAGAATAAAAATATTGATTAAAAATATGATAAGTTCAATGTGAGCCATTCAAAGTACCAGCAGTTTATTTCTAATATAATGACATGATATAGAAAGTTCATCTGGAACGATAAATGTATATAACAAAAACTGTTTAAATGTATTGTAAAAATTACCATGACATTGTAACATTGCCCAAACTCGACCTCTGTCCACCAGTGCCAAATAGAAATGTGGAGACAGAGTTTTGGGTGAAGTAGAAAACAGTAGGTTTTATTGCTTTGCCAGGCAAAGGGGGCCACAGTGGGCTCATCCCCTCAAGACTGTGTGACCCAGCCTGGAGGGGATAGTGAGGGGCCTTATAGTGTTCAAGGAGCAAGGCATGATCAGCTCGTGGATATTCTTCTCATTGGTTGGTGGTGAGGTAATCGGTATCAACATCATCAGCCTTCTGGTTCCAGCTGGTGTGGGGTCTACGTGCTTGTGGGCAGCAGACAGTTACCTTCTTCCACGGGGGGTGGGGGTGGGGTCAGTGTCTGCAAAACAGCTCAAAGGACGTGGCTCAGAATATTATCTATGGTCCTTGAGGAGGAAGTAAAGGTCCTTGACTTTGTTTCATGGCTAAAGTATTATTATTTTGTCTTGCTTGACTGTTTTCCTTTCTTTCTGCGTTTTCTCACTTCTCTGATTATATTTATTCTTTGACTAAAGTTTTTCTAGAGACAAAAGGCAGGCAGAAGACATGGGTGAGTGTCTATTCGGGGAAGACCCCATAGGGTCCTGCTCAATTATAGTGACACATTTTAAGGCCTGGCAACATTAGTCTCCTCACCCTTACCTTCCCATTTCACAACTTTTCCAGATTTGTCCTGGCTAGCCTCATGTACTTTTTGTAGATGAACTTCAATATCATGTTGTTGGTGCTAGACCAGGGATACTCAAATCACTGGGACAGAAATGAGTGCCCATACACAGTCTATAGTTATTTAATTTGTATTTCAGGTAAGGGAATAACAATGTTACCTAATTCATGCTAGAGTGATAACTGTGTAAATATTTTTAAAAACCTAAAAAGAAAATAAACACAGATCATCTTAAAATAAATTGAAGATATACAAAATACTTGAATGTAAAGAAAGAAAACTATAAAACGACTAGAAGGAAACGTAAGTGTATTACTTAACATAACGTACAACTCAGAAATTACACAAGAAGGATTAAATTGTTTCATTATATGAAAATATATAGAGTCATCAGAAATTCATAACTGAGGTTAAAAGACCAATAGTAAATTGATCAAAAAACCTTTGTCATTTATGACAGTAAAGGGCTAATTGTCTGCATACAAATTAGCCTAATGCATGCTTTGACAAAGCGCTTCAAAGTACCAGTGACCAACAAGTAGACAAAAACACATACAACTTCAGTTATGATTAAAGAAAAAAAAATGAAAATTAAATATTAACTTTACCTATCAGCCTGCCCCTCCCTCTCCCTACTTTTCAAAGAAGTATGACAAGAGTCTTTGTCTGCCAAGTTATAGGGAAACAGGAGACATCATATACTGCTGTTGTGTTTCTGTACAGAAAGGGTTAACACAGCAAACCTGAAAATGATATTCTCAGAAAGGCCTGCTTGCACAGGAGGCGGCTAGGAACTTGGGTTTCGCAGGGTTTCTGCTTTTTCCTAACTGATGAGAGTGACTCATTGTGCCTAGATTTCTTATGTAACAATGTGGTTTATGCTGAACATTCGCTTTCCTTCTGGAATTTTGGTACATGCCAGATAGAAGGTGCCTATGTGAACAGCTTACAGGAAAACCCTTGGGCACCGTATCTCTAATGGGCCTTACCTGGGGAGAGAGATCACACATATGTTATTGTCTTCCTTGCTGGAGAAAGAGTGTCTTCTGTGTGGCCCCTCATGAGGTGGACAGAGCATACAGCAGCCTGCACATGGGGGCCTCCAGATACTCACTGCCTGTTTTACCCTTGTGCTCTAAACGTGTGCCCTTCCTATGTGGCTGGAATAAATCTCAGCCATGAGTATAACTGTATGCTGAGTCCTGAGAGTCCTTCTAGTGAATCTCGGAACATGGTCTTCAGTTTCCCACACGGGCAATCTTAATGGAAACCGTATGGCAAGTCTTGCCAAATATGCATAATCTTTGTCTCAGCCTTTCCATTCCAACATATACTTTTACAGGTGAAAGCCTTGAGAGGATAGGGTACAGGAAACGAAAAACTTACTGTTTAGCAGTGAGAGTGAGTTGCATTAAATATGATAGTCCTGCCACCGTAACTTGTGCAGGGGACATGGGTTCGTGCCCCGGTCCGGGAGGATCCCACATGCCGCGGAGCGGCTAGGCCCATGAGCCATGGCCGCTGAGCCTGCGTGTCTGGAGCCTGTGCTGCGCAGCGGGAGAGGCCACAGCAGTGAGAGGCCCATGTACCACAAAAAAAAAAAAAAGGTCACCTGCCGTTTATGTATTTTCATGAGTCTTTTTCAATTTGATTTTAGCTACATAAGTGCTTCTAAAAGTATTACATTTATTTTAAATTTTAAAAATAAATACTTCAGTGCTATATCAATATTTTCCTTAATGATTTCAATTATCATTGAAAAATTAAAAATTAGCAATTTGAATTGCATAAAAATTATGACATTTATGTGTTTATATATAAAACTCTCAAAAGTTTAGAGATTATTTCTGTAGTTTGCTGTTCACCTTTAAAATATCTAAATATATTCTAATTTGGTATACTAAATAAAATAGATAACTAATGAGAACCTACAGTATAGCACAGGGAACTCTACTCAGTGCTCTGTGGTGACCTAAATGGGAAGGAAATCTAAAAAAGAGGGGATACATATATATGTGTGTGTGTATATATATATATATATATATATATATATATATATATATATATACATATATGTATGTATGTATAACTGATTCACTTTGCTATACAGCAGAAACTAACACAACATTGTAAAGCAACTATACTCCAATAAAATTTTTTTAAAAAAATATTATTTTCCTATCCATTTGTGTTTTGATACCTTTCTTGTCACAAATTTAAATATCATATATAGTCTATAATCTCTCTGGAAATCTTTCTCGATATATATGTATATGTGTGTATATATATAGATTTAGAGAGATAAATATATAATATACTTAATACATTATACACAACTACATAATATATTATGTATAATATATACATTTTTGCTGTATTCTTAATTACTTTGCTTAATGATTTATTAATTTAAATTTTATTTGTTTATCTAAAGCAATCTGTATATATTATGGGCTAATTAGAAAATAAACACAAGAAAAAGGCATTAAATATCATTCTTAATCTAACAATTGACACTTAATCATTAGTCACACTTTTGTGTATATCTTCTGGAATGTTTCCTATGCTAATATGTACTCATACTACATATACTGATTTTTATCCTGTTGTGCATTGGTTTGTTCTGCTTGATAATCTACCATGACCTAATTTCCATGTTATTATTTTTCTATTACCTAACTTTTGATTGCTAAATAGATTTCCATAAAAAAGATTTGGCCTGATTATTTACCCAGTTCCATATTTTAGGAAATATATGTTATTTTCAATTTTTTGTTATCAACTGTGATCAGATGACTACTCTTGTAAATTAATATTTACAAGATACATGTAAGGGCAATATACATGTTTTTCTACATATTTGCCAATATTAGATATTGAGAATCTATTCTTTTAGAGAAAAACATCTTCTCATTAATTAACATATCTATTATGTGTAAACTTTTCATAGATTTATTGACTATTTGTTTTTTGCTTTTCGAGTTTTGTAGTCAGTTATGACAATTGGTCCAAGGATGTTCTTTTTTATTTTTTAATTTATAGTAGCTCTGAAACTAGTTTAATTTTCTTTTAGATGCCAGTACATGAATTAGTGAGGAATAAAACAGATACCTACCTGGCTGGTCAAATAATAGAATTAAACATCTATTTCTTTATTGCCTGTGTATAATAGAGGTGTGACAAAATTAGGTTTATCTTCTCCCGTTGCGGAGAACAGGCTCCGGACGCGCAGGCTCAGCGGCCATGGCTCACAGGCCCAGCCACTCCGTGGCATGTGGGATCCTCCCGGACTGGGGCACGAACCCACGTCCCCTGCATCGGCAGGCGGACTCCCAACCACTGCGCCACCAGGGAAGCACCTAGGTTTATCTTTAAGTTTGCACTGTTGAAACTGAGGGATTCTTGATTTTAATTCAGCCTCCATTATGTGTGGGTTTTTTTGAGTTGTGTTCTCTGTGTAATTGATCCTGATATTGTTTACGAGATATGCTATTGGCTCAATCAAAAGAAAAAGTTCTTTTTTTTTTAAATTTGGGTTCAGACTTTTAAAATAATCCATTCATTTATTTGTTGCTGATTTTGCTTATTTGATCTTCACTCTAGTTTTCTGATCTCTCAAGGAGCCAATTAAAACATCTTTCTTCAAAGAACTTTTTATCAGTCAGCTTAAGCTTAGTTACCATACAGTGAGAAGTCTCAGTGGCTTTCACATAATAAAAGTTTATTCCTCACGCATGATGATATATACTGTGGATTGGCTGCAGCCCTATTCTGTGTTGCCTTTACTAAGGGTTCAGGCTGTCAGAACAACCTCTAACACATCAGCAGTCTCCTTCCAGATGGAAAAAAGTGCATGACAAGTCATGCATTGGATTTTAAAGCTTCATCCTGGAGGTGAAACACATTATTCAATTCACAGTTCATTGGGCAAAGAAGTTATATGGCCAAGCCTGAGGTTAAAGGAGCCAGAAAATATAATTCTCCTCCCAGGAAGATACAGAAAGTATGTTGAACAAAAATGTCATCACCTTATCTGTTCAAGTAGTTTGCTAATATTTGGCACTAGAATTATAAAGCCATGCCAGTGATAAAGCCCTTTATGCGTTAATTAGCTTAGGAAATTTGACCCCAGTGCAACCCTAAGTGATTTAAAGCAAACTTTTCTGTAAAGAGCCAGATAGTAAATATTTCTATTTGTGTGGGCCATATAGTCTCTGTTGCAACATTTGCAACTTCTCAAGTTTGCTGACGTAGCCAGGAAGTAGCCACAGTTATTACAGAAACAAACAGGTGTATCTGTGTTTCAATAAAAGTTTATTTAAAAAAAAAACAGGCCATGAGCTGGATTTGTCTCATTGGTCATTGCCAATCCCTGATATAGATTAGTTCTTATCTGGTTAGAGTAGAAATTTAGAACATCCTGTTGCAATCAGGAGTTTTATCTGTTCTTATTGAAAGAAACTTTACTATTGGTAGAAACTGTGAAATTTTATTTATGGTAGGTCCTGCTCTAGTATAAGGCAGGCCATATTTATTTTAATAGCTGTCGATTCTGTAAAGAAATATTCTGAGACGCAGAGACGTAATTTGAAACATCATTTTCAATATACTTGCTTTCTTAAAATAAGGTGTAGAAAAGAAAGCTCTATGAAATCTGCTTGGCTGATGGGAACATGTAAAGAACTGAGAAAGCATTGTAAGGGGTGTAGATTCGGAAAAGGTTGAGGAATTCTGATTTAACTGTCATAAGAAAAAGAGAGTAGTTTCTTAGAAATGGTACTCATTCCACCATCCTCTTGGAAAAGGCACATTACTATTTAACATCTAAATAGATATAATACAGATATAATCACAATCTAGAATATATTTTTTCCCATAAAACTTTAGCCACAAAAATAATGGAAGCTTAAATCTAAATAAAAGATGACGTTGTCTATGTGTCTTAAACCTTCAGAGGAGTTATTATAGGTAGCCATAAAAATAGAAATGTCTAATATAGTTGACAAATTAAAACATTATCATTCAGCTGGATTGAGACTTGCTGAAAATATTTAACAAATCATATTGCTCAATTTTGTTTTAAGAATAGAATTGGTACAAAGAATTTCAAATTTCTTTCCCCCAAAATGCAGGCTTAAATACAAAGAAATGTTAATTGATTCATTGAACTTTTGAAGCAACTATTTAACATTTCCAATAAAATGAAGCCTACCTCTAATCCCAGGTGGCAGCTTTACTAAAGGCATACATTATAATTATGCTTCTGTTTTCATTTCCTCCCAGTAATGGAGCCTGGGAAAGCCTGCTTTCTACATCTGGATTTCAAGGCATCATTCAGACAAAGCTTCATTAAACCGCACCAAACACTAAAGGTCACCATGGTTTTATATGTTTTTGTTGTAGGAACCAAATGTTGCAAAAACTCCAGCAGCAGCCCGCAAAATTTAGAGATATCAGTAAATGGCAAGAGGAAGATGGGGTCATAGGTGATAAGTTCATTTGTTCAACAAATAGAAACACAGATGAATAGAATATAGTTGTTTCCTTCAAGGAAATCATTCTGCATAGAAGATGAAAACTAAATTGACAATTAGAATATTTCATGTAAATGCAAAGTTGATTTCCATTAAATAGCTGGACTGAGCTCACCCAGGAAATCTTCCTTCCCATTTCAAATATATAGAAGTGCCATTTAAAATATAACAACTGCAAATATAATTATATAGCTGAGCTCAAGATATAAACAAGGGGAAAAAATCTCCAAATAAAAAGGGAACTCAGTGTTGGGGCAATGAACGGAAAATAAAGCCTGGGGGCTCATGGGCCTTACTGGCTGGAGCCTGGGACTCTACTACCCACTGTAAGAGGAAGAGATTATGCTGGCATTCAAAATTGAGATACTACATAAAGCCTGATTCGTTCATAAAATGGAAGCTATGCAAACTCTTAACAATCCAGGAAAACAGGACAAAATCTTGCAGCCTGATTGAGGGCATGGACAGAAGAGATGACCTGTAATGAATCATAATCTCAGGTCTTTTCCCTTCCCTGAAGTCTGAATTCATACTCCACGATCCACACCTCCAGCTAGTCCAGGCAAAATGTCTGTTAGAAGCAAATATTTCTGAAAAGATATTCTTACAGTCCAGGAAAAATAGAACTCTCATTGAAAATAGCCCCCGATTAGGATGAATTTATATTTATATGAACCACATATGAATTAAAAGATTGGAAGTCAGCAAGCACACTAAACAGAAGAGAACTGGAGATAATAAACTAATTTAAAAGAGAATTTAAAATAAGTAGATTTTAGGGCCTCCCTGGTGGTGCAGTGGTTGGGAGTCTGCCTGCCAGTGCAGGGGACACGGGTTCGTGCCCCGGTCCATGAGGATCCCACATGCCACGGAGCGGCTGGGCCCGTGAGCCATGGCCGCTGAGCCTGCGTGTCCGGAGCCTGTGCTCCGCAATGGGAGATGCCACAGCAGTGAGGCCCGCGTACCACACAAAAAATAAAATAAAATAAGTAGATTTTATAGTGGTCAGATAGACAAAGGAAATAATAAATGCTATAAGAACTGTACAGTATGATATAGGAAAAGACACTGTTGGAAAGCAAACATATAGTCTAAAAAACAAAACACAAATTTATTAAAATAAAATAATAATTGGATCAGTTGATAAGTTGACTGGATATAGTTGAAGAGTGAATATATTAATTGGAAGACAGAGGGTAGAAAATCATGTAGTATATGTATATTATCACATTATCATACAAAGTGACAAAGACATAGAAAAGAGGTTTTAAGAGATATGGAGGACAAAATAAAGTTTAGATGTTCCAAATGAAAGGAGATAAAAAATAAGGGAGGGGTAATGTAGTACTGAGAAATTTCCCATATTGATGAAAGCCTGAATTTTCAAATTGGCTGAATTCACTAAGTCTTAAACAGGGTAAATATAAACATCCACATTTGGTTGAATTATAATGAAATCATATAACATTAAAGACAAAAATAATTATGTTTCCTGAAAGGAGAGTTAAATTATTTTTTACAAAGCAATACCAAATGGACCTGTAACAAATATTACACCAACAATGTCAAACCCAAAACAGAAGAAATATATCCACATAGTACATAGGGAAAATAACTGATCAGTTAGAGTTTCAAAGCATGGTAAACTTTATGTAAGAATGAAGGTTAAATAAGGGAATTTTCTAACAAATACTGAGGAAATTTACTTCTGGCAGATTTTTACTGTAAAAACTAATAAAGATATACTTCAGCAAGAAAGATATTGAAACCAAAAAGATGAGAGAAAAAGAAATGTGAATCAATCTAAATAAGCATTGGCTGTGAACAACAGGACTTAAAAAAATTGGAAAGTATAGAAACTAGTAGAACTGAAATGCTAAACAATAATAGGGAAGCAAATAGTTGAGGAAGATTGTCCTTAAACAATTCTAATGTTCTGTTAAATGAAGGAGGCTAGGGAGGTGGATACACTTTTCACTATTTTGAGTATTTATGTTACATGTTTAAGTGTAGCTACTAAAACAAAAGAAATAGTATGTACATCTTTCCAACAAATAGAGGGAACACAAAACTAAACAACACACTTAGCCAATCCAATAAAGGGCAGAAAATAAGAAAAACAAAATAAACCATTAAAAGCTGACATAAAATAAGATGATATAAATAGCCCTAGTGTACCAGTAATCACAAAAGAATATAGTTATTAAACTCATCCATTTTATTAGGATCTAAGAGATTGGAAAAATAAAATAAATCCAGACGTGCTATTCAAAGGAGATATACATATGGTAAAGCTAAATTTGAATAATTATTATAATGAAAATAAGAACATATACACTTTTAGACAATTTGAAATGTGTTCATTACATTACTGTTTTTATTTCTAAACAAAAAATATTTAAAAACACAAAAATGTATTTCAATGAGGGAATTGATAAATATAGATATTTTTATTTTTTTAATTTATATTTTCCCATTATGTTTTTCTAAGCAATTATTTCTGGTACATAGGGATATAATTATTTTTGGATATTTATTTTGCAATCATTTATTTTCCTATATATCTTGCTAATCATCTAATAATATTTGTACATTAATTTTGTACATTAGTTTCTTCTTTCCAGCTGATGGGAGAAAGTTAATTTTTTTGCGGTACACGGGCCTCTCACTGTTGTGGCCTCTCCCGTTGTGGAGCACAGGCTCTGGACGCGCAGGCCCATTGGCCATGGCTCACGGGCCTAGCCGCTCCGCAGCATGTGGGATCTTCTCAGACCAGGGCACGAACCTGTATCCCCTGCACTGGCAGGCAGACTCTCAACCACTGCGCCACCAGGGAAGCCCGGAAGAAAGTTAATTTTATTATATAGTGATGACTAGACATCCAGAGAAATGCTAAATCACATGGTGAGAACTGCCGTATGGGTTTTGCTCCTGAGCTCAATGGAATTCTGTTAATATTTCACTATTAGATATGGCATGATTTGTTAGTATGATATAAGTAGCTTTTATCATGTTAAGGTAGGTCCTTCAGTTCTTAGTTTGTATAGTATTTCGTCAGAAAGATGTAGAATCTTATTAATATCTATCGTATCTAGTGACATGGTCAGATATTTTTTTCTTCTTTGTCTTACTGAAAAGAATATCATTAAGAGTTTCTTGTCATCAACGATTCTCACATTTTTAGGTGAAGCCCTAATTGGTTGTACTGTGTATTGTTTTGTTATAGTGATTATTTTGGTTGGTATTGTATTTAAAATTATTGGATCTCTGTTTTTAGTGAGATTATTTTACAGTTTTCTTGAAAATTGTAATATATATTGAAAACATCCTCTATCATCTTTAAGTTCAATGAAAAGAGAAGCCATTCTGTTTTGTTTCTCATTTGCTTAACATTTAACATGTAAGCTTAGCTCGGTGTGGACACACAGCGGAAAATCAATAAATATTCGTTGAATGGATATGGCAATCTGACTTTTACCAGCAGCATTTTGCCTAAACTAACTTTTTTTGCTTGTGTGTTTGTTTGTTTTTAATTCTTTATTCTCAGCCTTTCCTCCTCTAGTTCCTTCAGTGGACAGGTGATCAGCAAAAATCTCTTATCCTAAAGAAAATCACACTAAATTCTTTATGACTTGTGGTTAGAAAACCTTTCTAAAGGAAGATTCCCCTTTTATTGATTTAAAAAAAATAGTTGAGGAGAAGTTAATCTGTTAAGTTACTCCTGATTGTGCTTATTTGCTTTTAGAGATGGAAGGAATGATATATCTCATCTTTTAAGGAGTAAAATTTAATTTTGAGATATTCCCTTTTTTCTAGGAAGCACTTACAGTTAGTAACTGTCTTAATTCTCTGAAAATGGCAATAACCACTGAGTTAGTATTATATTGGATCATAGGGAATAAAAAGAAGTAAATTGTTCACCATTTACAGGTAATTTAATTCCATGGCTCCCTGACCTGTTTGACTGGAGTGATGCAGGGGCCGGGAGGGTACTCAGATAGTCTGGTGAACATGCACTTTCAGGTCATACTCTGACTTTATGAGAAAATGTTGGTCTGAACTACCTGTGTGGAGCTCCTGGAAAATGCTTATCAAGACTTTAGCTGGTGATGACTCTTGGATAACAAGAGCAGGGCCTGGATCAGCTCTCCCCTCACATTCTGTGTAGCATTGTCCCTTTTCTCTCCCTACCCCTCCTCATCAGAGTACCACCACTTTCTCTGACCATTGCAGATGTTTTTGCCATTAAGTAAAAATTTTTGAATCAGCAAATAGAAGTTACTGAAACTCTCTGGATCTTAGCTTCTCCAGGTCTAAACTGAAAGTGAAGATACCTAATTCAGAAGGTTGATGCAGGAATCTTCAATCTCCTGAAGAATTCCCTATGGCTTCTTAGCATAGAGCAGTGTCTACAAGGTAAACACTTGCTAGTTTGCTCCAATGTCTCATGGTTGTATTGGGCTTTAAACATTATCTTCCTTTTATTCTTAGTTATTTTGTAATAAGCAATACAAAAAATATATTTTTTCTGTTGGAAAAGGCAGGCTTACATGCAGTCTTTCAGCCCCCAGTTGGCTGCATAAGAACAAGCCTGGGGCCCGAAACACACTCTTACTAAGAGATTAGGAGCCCTCACAGCCTGTGCTGGGCTAATCACCTCGTGTAGCAATATCCTTCCCTGTTTCAGACTCAATGTCCGCTCCTTTGTTCAGCTTAAGTGTGTGTGTCATATAGCACCTGGCCAACCCCACAACTATATCTGTCTCTTGAGAGAAGGGAATGGGATCCTTCAATCTGGGGCACAAGAGGTTGCACAGAGGCTAATGGCCCTGTGTCAGCTGCCAGGAGGGCCCTGCTGGCTATAGGGGACTATCACCCACAACTGAAGCTGATCTTGCTCTGTCCCTTGTCCGTGTAAGTTAAGTGTTATTCCATTCAGTGCTTGGCTGAGTTGTGTTTTCCTTAATGACTCCAAAACCAAGATGCAGTGGACATCTGGTGGAAGCACATTCCAGGCAGAGGAATAGCAAGGAGGCAGGGGAAATTGGAACAGCATGACGAAGAGGCAGAGTGGTAGAGGCAAAAAGTAGTCTAGACAAGTAATCGGGATACTATAATATTTAGGGGCTCATAGAATATAAGTATGACTTCACATTTTATTCTATGTGTGATGAGAAGCCATTAGAGGGTTATGAGCAGGAAATCTAAATGGTCAGATTTGCATTTTAAAAGGATGCTGTGCTACAGTGTGGGGAATAGAGTAGAGAGGTATAAGAGTAGAAGCATAAAGATGAGATTTCATTTTCCTCAAATGATGACCAGTTCTCTTAAAAACATGTTCAATTATTTATCTTTTTCTCACAAAGTTAAGGAAGTAAAATTTTATTAGCTCTGAACTCGATTCTATTGATACACATCTCCATTTCATTTTGCATATAGGGCTATTCTAGTTACCATCCGGTTTGAATTGGGTCCGGTCTTACCTCATTAGCCTTTGCTTTAAACTTCTTTGCTATTGTGCATTTTTCTTCTTTATCAACAGTAGAATCAGCATGAAAAGATATTTTTAAAGCATATTGGTATTTATATATTAATGAATATGGAAGAAATTGTTATCTGCAAATTTGGGTCTTTCTAACAAGGAATATTTATTTAGGTCTTTATAAATGTCTAAATGAATAAAAATATTTATTTAGGTCTTTATAAAATATATTTTGAAAACATATTGGTATTTATTAATGAATATGGAAGATATTGACATCTGCAATTTGGGGTCTTTCTAACAAGGAATATTTATTTATAAATAAATATAAATATAAATGTCTTTATAAATGTCTATATCACTTTGACAGAGATCTAGTACACTTCTTGTTAATGTGTTCCTGGGAAGTAAGTGTCTTTTTGCAGCATTTGTAGATGGGTTTTTTATATTACACTTTAAAAATGACTACCAGTTTAACTGTGCAAATGTTTAATGTTAATTTTGTATTCAGATAATTAATTCAATTGTTATATTAGTTTTAAGTTTATTGGTTGATTCTTTAGAATTTTTATGTAACATTTATATTGTTTTTAATTAGTGACCATTTTAGATATTCTTTTTTTAACATTTTACCTCCCATTTATTTCCTTATTTTTAATATATTCAATATTTGCTAGGACCCTCAATAAAAGGTTTGAAAGAAAATTGACATTGAACATCTCACCTTCATCACTATAACAGTGGAAATCATGTTTTATTATTAAATACATTTTAAGCTATAATTTAGGGAATACTTACTAATTTTCTCATTTAATCTTTATAAAAAACTAATGACACTGTACCCTGAGTATGCCCACTTTTAATATGAGGAACTAAGGGCCAGAGGAAATAAGTAACTTGCCTATAGTGCATAATTAATAGATAGTGGAATCCAGAATTTAGGGAGTGTATGTAACTGGTGGAAACTCTTTTCAGTTAAGAAAGTTTTCTTTTCTTAATATATTGAGGGTTTTATCAAGTATGAATGTTGAGGTATTTTTAGGACTCTACCGAGATAATCGCATTGTTGTTCACCCTTAATCTTTTAATATACTGAATTACATTAATAGTACTTTCCTGATGTTAATCCATTTGTGCATTGCATTCCTTAGATATGCCCTACCTGATAAGGATACACTGATATATATATATATATATATATATATATATATATATATATATTTTTTTTTTTTTACAACTTTATTGGAGTATAAATGCTTCACAATGGTGTATTAGTTTCTGCTTTATAACAAAGTGAATCAGTTATACATATAGATCTGCTCCCATATCCCTTCCCTCTTGCGTCCCTTCCTCCCAACCTCCCTATCCCACTCCTCCAGGCGGTCACAAAGAACCGAACTGATCTCCCTGTGCTATGCGGCTGCTTCCCACTAGCTGTCTACCTTACGTTTGGTACTGTATATATGTCCATGCCTCTCTTTCGCTTTGTCACAGCTTACCCTTCCCCCGCCCCATATCCTCAAATCCATTCTCAAGTAGGTCTGTGTCTTTATTCCTGTTTTACCCCTAGGTTCTTCATGACATTTTATTTTCCCTTAAATTCCATATATATGTATTAGCATACGGTATTTATCTTTCTTTTTCTGACTTACTTCACTCTGTATGACAGACTCTAGGTCTATCCACCTCATTACAAATAGCTCAATTTCGTTTCTTTTTATGGCTGAGTAATATTGCATTGTATATATGTGCCACATCTTCTTTATCCATTCATCTGTCGATGGACACTTAGGTTGTTTCCATGTCCTGGCTATTGTAAATAGAGCTGCAATGAACAGCTCTATTTACATGACTCTTTTTTAATTATGGTTTTCTCAGGGTATATGCCCAGTAGAGGGATTGCTGGGTCATATGGTAGTTCTATTTGTAGCTTTTTAAGGAACTTCCATACTGTTCTCCATAGTGGCTGTACCAATTCACATTCCCACTGACAGTGCGAGAGTGTTGCCTTTTCTCCACACCCTCTCCAGCATTTATTGTTTCTAGATTTTTTGATGATGGCCATTCTGACTGGTGTGAGATGATATCTCATTGTAGTTTTGATTTGCATTTCTCTAATGATTAATGATGTTGAGCATTCTTTCATGTGTTTGTTGGCAATCTGTATATCTTCTGTGGAGAAATGTCTATTTAGGCCTTCTGCCCATTTTTGAATAGGGTTTTTTTTTTTTTTTTTTTTTTTTGCGGTACGGGGGCCTCTCACTGTTGTGGCCTCTCCCGTTGCGGAGCGCAGGCTCCGGACGCGCAGGCTCAGCAGCCATGGCTCACAGGCCCAGCCGCTCTGTGGCATGTGGGATCTTCCCGGACCGGGGCACGAACCCGCGTCCCCTGCATCAGCAGGCTGACTCTCAACCACTGCGCCACCAGGGAAGCCCCTATTTGTTTTTTTTTTGCTACTGAGCTGCATGAGCTGCTTATAAATTTTTGAGATTAATCCTTTGTCAGTTGCTTCATTTGCAAATATTTTCTCCCATTCTGAGGGTTGTCTTTTGGTCTTGTTTATGGTTTCCTTTGCTGTGCAAAAGCTTTCAAGTTTCATTAGGTCCCATTTGTTTATTTTTGTTTTTATTTCCATCTCTCTAGGAGGTGGGGCAAAAAGGATCTTGCTGTGATTTATGTCATAGAGTGTTCTGCCTATGTTTTCCTCTAAGAGTTTGATAGTGTCTGGCCTTACCTTTAGGTCTTCAATCCATTTTCAGCTTATTTTTGTGTATGGCGTTAGGGAGTGATCTAATCTCATACTTTTACATGTAGCTGTCCAGTTTTCCCAGCACCACTTATTGAAGAGGCTGTCCTTTCTCCACTGTACATTCCTGCCTCCTTTATCAAAGATAAGGTGACCATATGTGCGTGGGTTTATCTCTGGTCTTTCTATCCTGTTCCATTGATCTGTCTTCCTGTTTCTGTGCCAGTACCATACTGTCTTGATTACTGTAGCTTTGTAGTATAGTCTGAAGTCAGGGAGCCTGATTCCTCCAGCTCCGTTTTTCGTTCTCAAGATTGCTTTGGCTATTCAGGGTCTTTTGTGTTTCCATACAAATTGTGAAATTTATTGTTCTACTTCTGTGAAAAATGCCAGTGGCAGTTTGATAGGGATTGCATTGAATCTGTAGGTTGCTTTGGGTAGTAGAGTCATTTTCACAATATTGATTCTTCCAATCCAGGAACATGATATATCTCTCCATCTACATATCTCTCTCATCTTTAATTTCTTTCATCATTGTCTTATAATTTTCTGCATACAGGTCTTTTGTCTCCTTAGGTAGGTTTATTCCTAGATATTTTATTCTTTTTGTTGCAATGGTAAATGGGAGTGTTTTCTTGATTTCACTTTCAGATTTTTCATCATTAGTGTATAGGAATGCCAGAGATTTCTGTGCATTAATTTTGTATCCTGCTACTTTACCAAATTCATTGATTAGCTCTAGTAGTTTTCTGGTAGCATCTTTAGGATTCTCTATGTATAGTATCATGTCATCTGCAAACAGTGACAGCTTTACTTCTCCTTTTCCAATTTGGATTCCTTTTATTTCCTTTTCTTCTCTGATTGCTGTGGCTAAAACTTCCAAAATTATGTTGAATAAGAGTGGTGAGAGTGGGCAACCTTGTCTTGTTCCTGATCTTAGTGGAAATGCTTTCAGTTTTTCACCATCAAGGATGATGTTGGCTGTGGGTTTGTCATATATGGCCTTTATTATGTTGAGGAAAGTTCCCTCTATGCCTACTTTCTGCAGGGTTTTTATCATAAATGGGTGTTGAATTTTGTTGAAAGCTTTCTCTGCATCTATTAAGATGATCATATGGTTTTTCTCCTTCAATTTGTTAGTATGGTGTATCACATTGTTTGATTTGTGTCTACTGAAAAATCCTTGCATTCCTGGAATAAACCCAACTTGATCATGGTGTATGATCCTTTTAATGTGCTGTTGGATTCTGTTTGCTAGTATTTTGTTGAGGATTTTTGCATCTATGTTCATCAGTGATATTGGCCTGTAGTTTTCTTTCTTAGTGACATCCTTGTCTGGCTTTGCTATCAAGGTGTTGGTGGCCTCGTAGAATGAGTTTGGGAGTGTTCCTCCCTCTGCTATATTTTGGAAGAGTTTGAGAAGGATAGGTGTTAGCTCTTCTCTAAATGTTTGATAGAATTTGCCTGTGAAGCCGTCTGGTCCTGGGCTTTTGTTTGTTGGAAGATTTTTAATCACAGTTTCTATTTCAGTACTTGTGATTGGTCTGTTCATATTTTCTGTTTCTTCCTGATTCAGTCTTGGCAGGTTGTGCATTTCTAAGAATTTGTCCATATCTTCCAGGTTGTCCATTTTATTGGCATAGAGTTGCTTGTAGTAATCTCTCATGATTTTTTGTATTTCTGCAGTGTCAGTTGTTACTTCTCCTTTTTCATTTATAATTCTATTGATTTGAGTCTTCTCCCTTTTTTTCATGATGAGTCTGGCTAATGGTTTATCAATTTTGTTTATCTTCTCAGAGAACCAGCTTTTAGTTTTATTGATCTTTGCTATCGTTTCCTTCATTTCTTTTTCATTTATTTCTGATCTGATTTTTATGATTTCTTTCCTTCTGCTAACTTTGGGGGATTTTTGTTCTTCTTTCTCTAATTGCTTCAGGTGCAGGGTCAGGTTGTTTACTCGAGATGTTTCCTGTTTCTTAAGGTGGGATTGTATTGCTATAAACTTCCCCCTTAGAACTGCTTTTGCTGCATCCCATAGGTTTTGGGTCGTCGTGTCTCCATTTTCATTTGTTTCTAGGTATTTTTTTATTTTCTCTTTGATTTCTTCAGTGATCACTTCGTTATTGAGTAGTGTATTGTTTATCCTCCATGTGTTTGTATTTTTTACAGATCTTTTCCTGTAATTGATGTGTAGTCTCATAGCATTGTGGTCGGAAAAGATACTTGATACAATTTCAATTTTCTTAAATTTACCAAGGCTTGATTTGTGACCCAAGATATGACCTATCCTGGAGAATGTTCCATGAGCACTTGAGAAAAATGTGTATTCTGTTGTTTTTGGATGAAATGTCCTATAAATATCAATTAAGTCCATCTTGTTTAATGTATCATTTAAAGCTTGTGTTTCCTTATTTATTTTCATTTTGGATGATCTGTCCATTGGTGAAAGTGGGGTGTTAAAGTCCCCTACTATGAATGTGTTACTGTCTGTTTCCCCTTTTATGGCTGTTAGTATTTGCCTTATGTATTGAGGTGCTCCAATGTTGGGTGCATAAATATTTACAATTGTTATATCTTCTTCTTGGATCGATCCCTTGATCATTATATAGTGTCCTTCTTTGTCTCTTCTAATAATCTTTATTTTTATTTTATTTTTTAATTAGTTTCTGCTTTATTACAAAGTGAATCAGTCATACATATACATCTGTTCCCACATCCCTTCCCTCCTGCGTCTCCCTCCCTCCCACCCCCCCCAATAATCTTTATTTTAAAGACTATTTTTTTCTGATATGAGAATTGCTACTCCAGCTTTCTTTTGGTTTCCATTTGAATGGAATATGTTTTTCCATCCCCGTACGTACAGTCTGTATGTGTCCCTAGGTCTGAAGTGGGTCTCTGTTAGACAGCATATATATGGGACTTGTTTTTGTATCCATTCAGCCAATCTGTGTCTTTTGGTGGGGGCATTTAGTCCATTTACATTTAAGGTAACTATTGATATGTATGTTCCTATTGCCATTTTCTTAATTGTTTTGGGTTCATTATTGTAGGTCTTTTCCTTCTCTTGTGTTTCTTGCCTATAGAAGTTCCTTTAGCATTTGTTGTAAAGCTGGTTTGGTGGTGCTGAACTCTCTCAGCTTTTGCTTGTCTGTAAAGGTTTTAATTTCTCCATCAAATCTGAATGAGATCCTTGCTGGGTAGAGTAATCTTGGTTGCAGGTTTTTCTGCTTCATCACTTTAAATATGTCCTGCCACTCCCTTCTGGCTTGCAGAGTTTCTGTTAACCTGATGGAGATTCCCTTGTGTGTTATTTGTTGTTTTTCCCTTGCTGCTTTTTTTTTTTTTGCGGTACGCGGGCCTCTCACTGTTGTGGCCTCTCCCGTTGCGGAGCACAGGCTCCGGACGCACAGGCTCAGCGGCCATGGCTCACGGGCCCAGCCGCTCCGCGGCATGTGGGATCCTCCCTGACCGGGGCACGAACCCGTGTCCCCTGCAACAGCAGGCGGACTCGCCACCACTGCGCCACCAGGGAAGCCCCCTTGCTGCTTTTAATATGTTTTCTTTGTATTTAATTTTTGACTGTTTGATTAATATGTGTCTTGGCATATTTCTCCTTGTATTTTTTCTGTATGGGACTCTCTGTGCCTCCTGGACTTGATTAACTATTTCCTTTCCCATATTAGGGAAGTTTTCAACTATAATCTCTTCAAATAATTTCTCAGTCCCTTTCTTTTTCTCCTCTTCTTCTGGAACCCCTATAATTCGAATGTTGGTGCATTTAATGTTGTCCCAGAGGTCTCTGAGACTGTCCTCAGTTCTTTTCATTCTTTTTTCTTTCTTCTGCTCTGCAGTAGTTATTTCCACTATTTTATCTCCCACGTTACTTACCCGTTCTTCTGCCTCAGTTATTCTGCTATTGATCCCATCTAGAGTATTTTTAATTTCATTTATTGTGTTGTTCATCATTGCTTGTTTCATCTTTAGTTCTTCTAGGTCCTTGTTAAATCTTTCTTGCATTTTGTCTATTCTATTTCCAAGATTTTGGATCATCCTTACTATCATTATTCTGAATTCTTTTTCAGGTAGACTGTCTATTTCCTCTTCATTTGTTAGGTCTGGTGGGGTTTTATCTTGCTCCTTCACCTGCTGTGTGTTTTTCTGTCTTCTCATTTTGCTTATCTTACTGTGTTTGGGGTCTCCGTTTTACAGGCTGCAGGTTTGTAGTTCCCGTTGTTTTTAGTGTCTGACCCAGTGGCTAAGGTTGGTTTAGTGGGTTGGGTAGGCTTCCTGGTGGAGGGGACTAGTGCCTGTGTTCTGGTGGATGAGGCTGGATCTTGTCTTTCTGGTGGGCAGGTCCACGACTGGTGGTGTGTTTTGGGGTGTCTGTGGACTTATTATGATCTTAGGCAGCCTCTCTGCTAATGGGTGGCGTTGTGTTCCTGTCTTGCTAGTTGTTTGGCATAGGGTGTCCAGCACTGTAGCTTGCTGGTCGTTGAGTGAAGCTGGGTGCTGGTGTTGAGATGGAGATCCCTGGGAGATTTTCGCCATGTGATATTATGTGGAGCTGGGAGGTCTCTTGTGGACCAGTGTCTTGAAGTTGGCTCTTCCACCTCAGAGGCACAGCACTGACTCCTGGGTGCAGCACCAAGAGCTTTTCATCCACACGGCTCAGAATAAAAGGGAGAAAAAGTAGAAAGAAAGAATTAGAATTAGAAAGAAAGAATGAAATAAAGAAAGAGGGAGGGAGGAAGGAGGGAGGAAGGACAAAAAGAAAGAAGATAAAATAAAATAAAGTAAAGTAAGATAAAATAAAATAGTTATTAAAATAAAAAATAATTATGAAGAAAAAAAAAGGACGGATAGTACCCTAGGACACATGGTGGAAGCAAAGATGTACAAAATCTCACACAGAAGCATACACATACACACTCACAAAAAGAGGAAAAAGGGGAAAAAAATCATAAATCTTGCTCTCCAAGTCCACCTCCTCAATTTGGGATGATTCGTATTCCACGGATGCAGGGTACATCAAGTTGATTGTGGAGCTTTAATCTGCTGCTTTTGAGACTGCTGGGAGAGATTTCCCTTTCTCTTTTTTGTTCTCACGTCTCCCGGGGCTCAGCTTTGGATTGGGCCCCGCCTCTGCGTGTAAGTCGCCGGAGGGCGTCTGTTCTTCACTCAGACAGGACGGGGTTAAAGGAGCAGCCGCTTACGGAAGTCTCACTCACTCGGGCCTGGGGGAGGGAGGGGCACGGAGGTGGGGCGAGCGTGCGGCGTCAGAGGCCGGCGTGACGTTGCACCAGCCCGAGGCACGCCGTGCGTTCTTACGGGGAAGCCGTCCTTGTGTCCCGGGGTCCTGGCAGTGACGGGCTGCACAGGCTCCCCGGAAGCGGGGCGTAGACAGTGACCTGCGCTCGTACACAGGCCTCTTGGCGGCGGCAGCAGCAGCCCCAGTGTCCCACGCCCGTCTCTGGGGTCCACGCTTTTAGCTGCGTCTCGCGCCCGTCTCTGGAGCTCCTTTAAGCAGCGCTCTGAATCCCCTCTCCTCACAAAGAGGGAAGAAAAAGTCTCTTGCCTCTTCGGCAGGTCCAGACTTTTCCCCGGACTCCCTCCCGGCTGGCTATGGCGCACTAGCCCCCTTCAGGCTGTGTTCATGCTGCCAGCCCCAGTCCTCTCCCTGCGCTCTGACCGAAGCCCGAGCCTCAGCTCCCAGCCCCGCCCACCCGGCGTGTGAGCAGACAAGCCTCTCGGGCTGGTGAGTGCTGGTCGGCACCGATGCTCTGTGCGGGAATCTCTCCCCTTTGCCCTATCCAGGTACGTGGGGGAGTTTCTTGCCTTTTGGGAGGTCTGAGGTCTTCTGCCAGCGTTCAGTAGGTGTTCTGTATGAGTTGTTCCACATGTAGATGTATTTCTGGTGTATGTGTGGGGAGGAAAGTGATCTCCGCGTCTTACTCTTCCGCCATCTTCCCCAGAAGCCCTACACTGATATATTTGACTTGGTAATATTTTATCTATAATATTTCATCTACTGATAGATGTATAAGTGAAATTGACATTTTAATTTTATTTTACTAGCCAAAATGAATATTAGGGTTAAGATTATAAGCTTTTAAAATGGGGTAGAAATATTTCCATGTTTTCTAATAATAATATAAATCATCAAAAACATAGTTAAAATTTTGAGACTATGATAAAGCTTTGCATGTAAACCTCACTGAATTCTTACAATAAGCCCTATGGAACAATAATATAATTATCCACTTACTAAGAGATAACTACAGATAGGATGTTAAGTAACTTGGGAAGGGTCATACAATTAGAAAATGGCACAATTATGGTTAGAACAACTGAGTTTTTATGTCTGCATTGTCTTTATTTCCACTTCATACTTTCACATGGTGGTTAGGTGGAATTTGGATTTGGCTTTTTTTCCCTCATCATTTTGATGATATTACCCCTTTAGGTACTAGAATCTACTGTGCTGTTAAGTCAGACCTGTGTCAATCTGACTGTTGGCCTTTGAAGATCTCTTTTCCCTCTCTTGAAACTACTAAGTGTTCCTGCTGACCAGTGACAAGTTTTACAATTTATACAATAGGCCCTTGTGTGTGGACTGGGGTGGCCACTTGGGTGTTTTAATCAGAGGATTTTGTATTTAATCCTCTCATTGTTTATTGAGTACTTTCTATGTTCCAGATACTGTTCCAGCTGTGGGATATAAATTAGTAGAATAAATAAGAGAGAAAACCTTGCCCTCATGGAGCTTATAGTATAATATGGAGAGTTGGACAAAGGATAAAATAAATAAGTAAATTATACAGCATGTTATACAGTGATAGCTCTATGGGAACAAATAAAGCAGGAAGGGTGATATGGAAATTCAGGTTTTGGGGTGGGAATTTTAATACAAGTGGTCAAGGAGTCTTCACTGGAGGGGTATTATTTGAGAGAGTGAGCCATTTGCATATATAAGGAAGAGGGCTCCATACAGAGAGAACAGCAAATCCAAAAGCGGTGTTGTTAATCCAGAAGCCACAAGTGAATTTGCAAATGAAATAGATGTGGGTTAAAATCAAGGAAAATTTTGGTCTCAGCCACTGGAATGATTGAGATGCCATAAAAGGTCTAGAAAAGAGCTTGGGAGAAGCAGGTTTGAGAGAAAATAACAAGAGCTCAGTTTTTGATACATTAGGTTTAAAATGGTTATTAGATCACCACATAGAGTAGGCAGTTGGAAATCTGAGTCTGCAGTTCAAGAGATAAGTCTGAGCTGTAGATACGATTCTGAGACCATTAAGGTTATATGGTATTTAAAGCCAGGCAATTTATGGGATCTCCAACAGAGAGACTGGGTATAAACAGGAAAGAGAGGAGAGGAAAAGATAAACAGCAACAACAAAAACAAGAACAAGGATTGAGCCCTGTGGCACTCTAACACAAAGAGTTAAAAGATTATCAATCTTCTTCAGCAAAGGAGACTGAGAAGGGTGAGTCAGTAATTTAGGAGGAAAATCAGAAGAGTTTGGTATCTGAGAAATTAATTGAAAACATTGCAGAAGAAGAATTCAAATGCTACTAATATGTCAAAACTTACAGGAGAGTTATGAGAAAGAAGGTCTAGTTGGAACGGGTTTAAGAGAGAATTAAAGGACAGAATTGAGAGACAGTAAAACAGACATGTAGACAACTGTTCCAAGGACTTTTGTTGTAAACGGGAGAAGAAATATGACCTGGTAGCCAGAGCAGAAAGTAAAAACAGTAGTGGGTAAATATTTTTTTAGATAGGAGAAATGAAAAGAGCAGTTTCATATATTGATGAGAATAATACAGTAGAGAGGGGGGAGCTGGCAAAACAGAAGATAGGAGAAAATTGCTAGTGTGATGTCTCTGATTACCATTCCAGGGGTTGAAAGTTAGTACACGAGAGGAAGGCTGCATCTTAGCTAGAAGCATGGAGAGTTCATCTGCAGAGGCAGGAAAGAAGGCAACATACATGGGTGCAGATATTGGTAAGTGCAAATGTGGCAACTTGTGAAAGTTCTCTTCTAATTAATTCAGGTTTTCAATTAGGTGAGAAATAAGGACATTGAGTAAAATTAAGAATAGTGGAGGAGGTATTGCAGACTTGACAAAAGGGAAAATGACTAAAATAGCCATTTAGGAGATTGGGAGAGTTAGTGGACTAGAGAAATGCATTATGATGACTATTCATATATAAAGAGCTCTTACAGTTGAACGAGAAATAGATGAACATGCCAATAAAAATACGAGAAAGAATCAGTATCCACAATCCACACACACACATACATGCAAACATATATGGCCAATAATTAGATGAAGTAATTGTTTACCTTAATCCTAATGTTAAAATGGAAAACTAACACATTGGTTTATCTATAATATTTCTGAGCATTGGAAAAAAAATAATGCTGAAAAAAGGAAACTAGATAAGTAAATTGCTATGAAAGGCAATTAAATATTATAGTCATCCAGTACGTCATTAATTGTAGATGAATATTTGATTAAAAAGTTTATGAGACACATAAGTTAATTCATGATGTTAATTATGTTAGTTTTTTCTTTTTAAAATATAATGCATATATTTATATCTGACAAATGAGATTTACTGTATATGATTTTAGCACTGGTTTGGGTCCATTCATTAGTTTTAACACTGATGAAGTTTTCCTTGATCCTTTGTAGGCTTTTGTTCATCTCTGTTTTGGGCAGGGAGTACTGATGATTTGTAACTTGGTAATCCCAGTGCCATCTTTCTGGGAAGTTCACCTCACTGATTGTTTCTGCTAGATCTGTAGCCTGGTCCGATTCTCAGTTTAGAAAAGTTACTTGAGTACCCCAAGTGGTGTGGTTGGGACAGAGAAAAATTGGACACATGGAGACCAACTAGAGCCCTCTTCAGGAACCATTGAGGAGATAATGAGGATCAGAGATGTGAGCAGTGGAATAGAGAATAAGGAACAGAGTAGAGGTTCCAGATGTGGTGTAAGAAGAGAAGGCCCCTGATATTCACATAGAAAACCACATACCAAGAAGAACATTCAGAGAAACCTACAAAGGCAGGCATAAGCATGAAGTAGAGCCAATTCCTTCCCTATGGAAAAAAAAAAAAAAAAGCCAATCTCTGCTGGTACAGCAGGTTTACTGTTACAGTTTAAAATTATAGGATTATTTTTGTCCTCAGTTACTCTGTCTGTGTTTAATCATACACCACTGTCATGATAGGAAAATAGCAGCTATTTTGAGGACCCGATACCTTTTCAGGCTCTGTGTCACCTCTCCGTGTGATACTGAAGTTAAAAAGAGGAATGCAAACCATAAGAGGCGCAGGTGGTTGTGTTTATGGGCTTCAGGGAGATATGATTACCTCACTCAACTGATTGCTACCTGAAGGAAGTCAGATTACAATTAAGACTGTCAGGTAAAGCGCACAATTAAAGTTCATTGCAAGTGCTGTCGACAAACTCGTATTAGCTGGGAAATGCACTCTGGCAAACAGATGTACCCTGGAAAATAGAAAGGGAATGTTTCCTTCTAGAACAAATCTACTTTATCAAATCTGACAACTTTCACTTGAGCTCTGGGTCCTGAGCTAGAAAGAGCTTCTCATTTGATTTAAGCAATTGGCACATAACATGCAGGTTGGAAATGAGTTGACTCATTAACTTATTTTGCTTAGTAGAAAGCATGCTTACCTCACCACATTTTGCTCTTTGCTTTCCAGATTTGTTTAAGAATTAGAAATATTGCATTATACTATGTTTATTAAGGGGTGAGGCTGTGGTTCTAGAATGGGAATATTTTATTACAAAATGTCAGAAAAAGCCATACCTCTCTTTTTAAAATTGGCTTTTAGTCAATCAGATGGTGTGGCTATACCCGCTCCATGTGTTATCAATCTCTTTAAGTATCTCCTTGCATTTATATGACACTAATAAGAAAGAGTTCCCATAGACAAATAGCAATTCTGCTGTTTGATT
Source organism: Mesoplodon mirus (assembly GCF_964341445.2). NCBI lineage: Eukaryota > Metazoa > Chordata > Mammalia > Artiodactyla > Ziphiidae > Mesoplodon > Mesoplodon mirus. The sequence goes on along the minus strand of NC_138990.1, from coordinate 41,476,816 downwards.
TTACTCTAGAAGTAACTGTGTATATCATTTCCTCTTAATAAAGTGGGGAATTCCCTCAGCTCACACGTATCACAGACATTACTGCTAATGGGAGTTACGCATGGGGATTGTGTAGAAACTACAGTTCCTACTCCCAGGGCTTCATTCTGTGTTCTCCTGACTCCTGATATGTTTCACGTGGTCAGTAATGGAAGCAGTTGATCTGGGGAATGGCTGTCACATAAAAATTCCAGCCTAGGGGAAAGGGTTTACTTTTCTCCATAATACTGGGAACCAATAGGGTAGATTAGACCTCTTTCTGTAAGAGAAGCTGCTTCTGACTGCCACCAGAATGTCAGGAAAAGATTCAGATTAAAAAAGAAAACAAAGTAAAGAAACACATCGTATTCTGCTTTGGGATGAAGAAGAGTTTTATGCCACAGCCAATGTTTTCTCTGATTCCTCGTGGTACATCACTCCCCTGGGAAAATTAGCCCCTCCGAATACATCTCAATGACTTTATCTATTAAATAGAGTGAGGATTAAATGAGGTAGTGCATATAAAGCATGCGGTAAGCCCTCAAAGAATAGTAGTTTTCTCTTTCCTTCACTTAGAATCTTTAGTGTCCAAAGTGCACAACCATAGGCCCCATGTTGTGCAGGTGACACAAGCTCACTCCTTCTCGAGTCCTCTTCACTGCCCACTAAGCTGTAGTGTCCAGGGGGTAGCCAATATACAGCCTAAGGTGTGTCCAGCTCTTCTACTGACCATCAGTGGCTCTAACAGTGTGTCCTGTGGAATTCAGAAAGTACGTTAATTTTCTACTACATTCCTTCTAACACATGTTTGTAGTTGAAGTAGCAATTACATACAATAAAATATGAAAATTGCATAAAGTTTTAGTGAACAGCTTGAAATACTTCTACATAACTGTACACTCCTGTAACTACCCTCACCTCATTTTAACAAACATTATTTCTACTTCTTCTAGAAAAATATCCAAGAACACTTCGATTTTCACTTACACTTCCTTCAGTATATAAAAGCATGACATTCCACCCTGCTCTCTTTTGAGGTGCTTTGGAGTTATTTTTGTCCTTCGTAACCAAGATGTTCCAGGCTTTTAGACTTCTGTCACTTGACAGGGAAGCATAGCAATGGAAATGGAACAAACTCTCCCTAATCACCAAGCATCTGTATGGCAGTAGTAAAGATATTGCAAAACACTCCAAAACATGAGAGACGGCACCTGGTTGTAATTTATGCACAGTAGCAAAGGAGAGGGAAAGTAAAATGAAACTAACATTTAATTAGTGCATACTCTGGGCCAAGGGATTGTGCCCCGTGATTTGTAGAGGTGTAGCCATTAATCTTCCAAGCATTTTCTGTGTAGAGGCACACAATGCTCTCCTGAGTATCCATCATTTCTCTTACCACTTCTAAACACCTTTGCAGTGATTGTCTCCCCAGAGAGCTATTCTTTTTTTTCAAGGCATTGCCTTGTTTCTGTCTGTCTCTCTCAGCCTTACATTTCTTCCTTTGACACTCTTGAGCATCCTTTCTTGCTTTCTCTTCTCTTCATCTCACTCCTCTCTGCTGTACTCCAATATCTCAGATTACTGAAAGTTGATCATCTGTGATTGGTTCCTGAGAACACCCAATCTTGGGTGCTTGGCCGTATCATAAATTGTCTTCTTTAGACATCTCGCACTGGCACAGAGAGACGCCAAAATTCCAAAAGCAACGGCTCTCTCGTGGAAGGGAGCATAGGCTGCTTTACAGATTTGGCCACTGGTATTAGCTGAGTCATTTCCCGCCCTTTTAGATGCCTGCTTTCTCCACTTGTTTCCATATGTCTCTTTTTTTTTAACAGTTGTAGGCATCCTTCATGGTTCTGAGCCAATATCCACATTAATCTTCCCTATTATGTTAGCGACTGTAATTCTTCTACATCATGTTCAAAGCAATTGAAAACAATAAAATAACATCTTTTTGAATAAAATTGTTAATGTTTCTCAGGAGCTTTTCAATTTGCTTCTCACCCTACACCGTGATCTAGGCCAGGTGGACACTATTATTTTCATGTTTCTGAATGTCGAGGAAAGGGACACGATAGGACTAAGTAACTTGTCATGGGTAACTTATCCCAACCTGCAATTATGTCTATATTTTATATTTTCTCTCTCCTCTACTATAGTGTACACTTCAGGAGAAACAGAACCACTTAAGTGTAGTTCACTCTTTTATTTTCCACCCTCATCCCATACCAAGTCCTGATAAATCAATAGTGGGCTGTCCATTTGAACCTGGAGCTCCAGTCCAGAACTCTGTCAGACTGGGCACCTGGTGCCCTGATACTGCTCATCTTTGAGACCTCAGTGTCCATTTCCCTTAGTCTGAGTTTATCCCTGGTGACCTGCAAGCCCTCTTTTAGTATGGGTTTCTTCCCATGTTATAGCTGTCTTTTTTTCTGTAACACTCCTAATTAGAGCTATCTATACTTCACCTGTCTTGATACTGGGGCCTTTGGACATCCCCTCTCTTAAATAATCAGAATACCTTCAACAAATCTGTGAGCCTGGGGAAACCCTTATTCTGTGATCTGGATATGACCCACAAGGCAGAGTGCCCTTCTGCCTTATGCTCAGTAGTTACGGCTCCTGGGGTCGGGAGACTTCTGAGCCAGCCCCCGCATCTTCACGCCTCCCTGGTAAGTCTTTTTCTCCTTTTATTCCTGGTTCTCTGGCTTCATCTCTGCAGCCATTCTCTGAAACAGCATGATTCTTAATTCTCTAAGGCTGTCAATCCCTTCCCCACATTTAATCCACATAAAAACAATAATGGAAACAATGGTCCCACAAAATAACAATTCCATTCTCTGAAACAGCATGATTCTTAATTCTCTAAGGCTGTCAATCCCTTCCCCACATTTAATCCACATAAAAACAATAATGGAAACAATGGTCCCACAAAATAACAATTCTTATTTCATTTATTGCTTTTTCAGATTATAATGTGGCTATGCAAATAAATCATCCTGAATCAGTCTTCTCTAAAACGTGCTTTTAAAATGCATCATTTTGCTCTTTTTCTTTCTTCCCTCAGCCTCTCACTTGTGTTTAATCAAACTAGTTGTTGCCATATTAAATTTGTCCATAATGTCAGTAGAGTTTTATTTTATCCCAGAATTTCCAATGTCTGCAATTATCAGGCACCTAACAAACAAATCAGTGCTTTGAAGAGACTTATTTTTCCATGATGTTCAGCTAACAATCCTGTTAACAAACAGGACTTTTGACTAAAAATCTTGCTTCCCACCAGAGTGGACGTTGTAGAGCTTTCAATTATAGTAAAACTCCGATTTGCAATGTGATGGTAAATTAAGATTTAATTAGACTGAAATTTTGGAGAACAATCTTTTTGAAAGAGCAAAGCACCTGTGCTGGCTTTTCAGAGCTGGAAGTTCTCCTTCCCCTCCCCCTAGACATACATGTTCTGGACTCCTGGAATTGGTTGTCGGTGATGGTTTTATTAGGACTCTTGTGTCACAGACTTGCCAACCCAAACCAAGTAAAGACTTGGTGCTGAGAAAACTAGGAATTCAAAGATTTTAAGTTTATGTGCTTTACTGAAGAAAAAAAAAAAAAGGTGGAGAAGGATAAAATGATGGAATCCAAGATTAGTTCAATTTGAGGTGAGCTCTAGGTTGAGGGCCTTTGATTAGTCCATTCACATGCTGAATATCTGACCTCTGGTTGTACCAGTGCTTTGTATTCAAGCAGAGGGCAGTGTGAATCTTGGTTCTTCTGATTGCTGTCTGTGTAAACTTGTTTGTACTTCTTATTCTTTCTAAGCCTTTGTTTTCCTGTCCATGAACTAGAGATAGAAATGCCCCTCTTGTAGTCCTGCACTGAGGATTAATTGGAACAGTGTTTGAGTGGCGCTTACACAGTGCTTGCACAGAGTAAAACAAAGTAAAGGCATTAGGCATTGTTGGTTCTTGTTGATACTACTATTACCTATTTATTTCTTGCTTTATTCATTCAACAAATATTTATTGTCTCAGGTGCCTTGCAATATGTTATGAATATAAATACAAATAATACTTGGTCTGTCTTGTACTGAGCTTGTGCTCTGGCAGGAAACACAGATGAGAAAATCCTGAAATTATAGTTCAGAAAGTTAAGTACCACAGTAGAAGGGAAAATAGAAACTTTAACTTTCACACCCCTGTCGTGTCATGCTTGCTTCAGGGTGGTAGCTTTCCTCTCCACTTAGCACATGCCAGGAGTGCAGAGCAATGCACCTGGTCAGCTCAAGGTGCCCTTGAACCTTGGTGGAGGGAGTGGCGATAAAGCATCCACACACTTCGGTTGGATGCGGGGTCAGGTTCTCATCTCTGAGTCTAGATTTTTCTCTCTGTGCCCTGCTTCTCAATCAGTTGTAAAAAAAAAAAAAAAAAGCCCCAGTCCCCTGGGGGAACTTCTATCAACACTCTGTGTCTGTCCTGGGGTCAAGGAGAAACTGAAAACCCAAAGAGTCTTATAGGAATGTGTGTACAGTTCTTTTATCCCTATAGTCATATTTGAGCCTAACCAAAACCCCCTTAAGAAAATGAGGCTCCAAGAGGAAAGTTATTTACCTTAGATGAGATGGATAGTTTGGGGCAAGCCAAGACCAGGACCTTGATCTCCTCCTGGTACTCTGCTACGTCTACTGGCTAAATCTGTCAGAGGTGTGACAGAGCAGCAGTGTAGGCAAGGAATCATGAAAATCAGTACCATAACAACTCTTAATAACAGCAATATCTAACTATTACTAAGTGCCTATTTTGTACCAGGTACTGTTCAATGATTTTGCATAGTATTATTTATTGTAGTAACACTAGGACCTAAATCCTTCTATTCCTATTTTATAGAGTAATAGAGATATTAAGTTGTTGTCCAAGATCACACACTAATAGCTGGCAGGGGAAGCCTTCAAGAAGCCTGTCCGACTCTCTGAATGCCTCTCCATACTGTCCTGACTCGATATCATTTTCTGAATGACCACTCTGTGCCCAAACTTGCACCAGGCACTCCAGGGCCAGGAACAGCAGTGTGACCCCTGATCACAGGGTCTAATCATCACCTTGAGAATGAGGGGGGACTCATAAAACCATGGATTATAAGAGCTGGTCTTCTAAGACATCAGAACTTCAGTTAAAAATAAGGACATAGGCTAGGAGCCTTGCTTGGTGATCTGGCTAGGCCCTGATTGTTTTCATTTGTTTCATGCATTGACTCTATTTATACTTGAGTGTGTTTTATGAAGTAAGTACTGTCTCATGTCTTGGGAGAGAGATGAAAAGAATCAGACATGCCAGGGGACTGTGAGCAAAGGAAGATCCTCAGGGAAGTATTGGCCTTGCCTTTCCCCAGTACAGGCCATCCTTATATCTGCACCTTGTCTCCACTTATTTTTTCCTTCATGAGATGCCTACCCTCCTCTTCTGACAAACTCTGATTTATCCTCCAAGGCCAAAAGGAAATGTTACCCTGTCACTGTAGCTTTCCCTACATTTATGTGAAAAAGTGTTCACCATTATCTCTGTGTTCCCATAGCACTTTCTGTATACAAATCTTATAGCATTTATTGCATTATATTATAATTATGCATTTACAGTCCCTCCTTGTATTCCTGGATGTATGGATAAAACCATATGTTGTCTCATCATCTGTCCAGTACTCAGAAAGAACTTAAATCACAGTAGAGGTTTTGTAAATGTTTGGATTCCGTGTATTTGTTCTACCATCTCTTTTATTTCACATTACTCTCATTATTCCTTTAATGTCCCCTGGGTCCTGACCATAGATACCTTGATATCAAGGTCAGTGTTTGCTCCTTTACATTTTATATATATATATATATATATATATATATATATATGTATATATATAATATCTATATATAGATATATATATAGATATAGAGAGCTATATATAAAGAGATATAGATAGATAGATCTATCTATATATCTATATATAAAATATATATAGATATATATAATATCTATCTATATATTTATCTCTATATATCTCTATATATCTATATATCTATATCTATACCTATATATCTATATATCTATATATAGATATAATATATATATGTATTATATCTATATATATAAAATATATCTATATCTATCTGTATAAAAACATATATCGGGGCCTCCCTGGTGGCGCAGTGGTTGAGAGTCCGCCTGCCGATGCAGGGGATACGGGTTCGTGCCCCGGTCCGGGAGGATCCCATATGCCGCGGAGCGGCTGGGCCCGTGAGCCATGGCCGCTGAGCCTGCGCATCCGGAGCCTGTGCTCCGCAACGGGAGAGGCCACAACAGTGAGAGGCCCGCATACCGCAAAAACAAACAAACAAACAAACAAAAAAACATATATCTATATATATGTATATCTATATATAAATATATATCTATATATATCTATATATAGATATATAAATATATATCTATATAGATATATATATTTCTATATATTTCTATATATCTATCTATATAAAATATATATCTATATAAAAAATATCTCTCTATATCTATATATAAAAAAGAAAGGAAGAGAGCAACCAAATCAATAAACAAATCTATCAATGATAATAAACTCTAATTACTAAACTAAGATAGACATAAAACCAGAAACATGGGCTTCCCTGGTGACTCAGTGGTTGAGAGTCCGCCTGCCGATGCAGGGGACACGGGTTCGTGCCCCGATCCCGGAAGATCCCACATGCCGCGGAGCGGCTGGGCCCGTAAGCCATGGCCGCTGAGCCTGCATGTCCAGAACCTGTGCTCCGCAACGGGAGAGGCCACAACAGTGAGAGGCCCGTGTACCACAAAAAAAGAAAAAAAAAAAAAGGCAGAAACAAATTAGATGCAGAAAGTAAACCCCAAGTCTACAGTTGTCCCACAGTCCACCGCCTCAATTTTGGGATTATTTGTTGTCTGTTGAGGTATTCCACAGATGCAGAGTACATCAGGTTGACTGTGGAGATTTAATCCGCTGCTCCTGAGGCTGCTGGGAGAGATTTCCCTTTCTCTTCTTTGTTCGAACAGCTCCTGGGGCTCAGCTTTGGATTTGGCCCCGCCTCTGCGTGTAGATCGCCTGAGGGCCTCTGTTCCTGCCCAGACAGCATAGGGTTAAAGTAGCAGCTGATTAGGGGACTCTGGGTCACTCAGGCCGGGGGGCTGGCGGGGTGGGGGGTGGGTAGGCGTACAGAATGCAGGGCGAGCCTGTGGCAGCAGAGGCCGGTGTGATGTTGTGAGATTATAATAGCCTGAGGACTGCCATGTGTTCCCCGGGGAAGTTGTCCCTGGATCTCAGGACCCTGGCCGTGGTGGGCTGCACAGGCTCTTGAGAGGGGAGGTGTGGATAATGACCTGTGCTTGCACACGGGCTTCTTGGTGGCTGCAGCAACAGCCTTAGCGTTTCATGCCCATCTCTGGTGTCCGCGCTGATAGCAGCGGTGCACACCTGTCTCTGGAGCTCGTTTAGGTGGTGCTCTGAATCCCCTCTCCTAGTGCACCCCGAAACAATGGTCTCTGCCCCTTAGGCAGGTCCAGACTTTTTCCGCCGACTCTCTCCTGGCTAGCTGTGGCGCACTAGCCCCCTTCAGGCTATGTTCACACAGCCAACCCTAGTCCTCTCCCTGGAATCTGACCTCCGAAGCCAGAGCCTCAGCTTCCAGCCCCCACCTGCCCCGGCGAGTGAGCAGACAAGCCTCTCGGGCTGGTGAGTGCCGGTCGGCACCGATCCTCTGTGCAGGGATCTCTCCACTTTGCCCTCCGCGCCCCTGTTGCTGCGCTCTCCTCCGTGGCTCCGAAGCTTCCCCCTGGCCATGCCCGGTCTCCGCCAGTGAAGGTCCTTCCTAGTGTGTGGAAACTTTTCCTCCTCCACGGCTCCTTCCCAGAGATGCAGGTCCCGTCCCTATTCTTTTGTCTCTGTTTTTCTTTTACCCTACCCAGGTACGTGGGGACGTTCTTGCCTTTTGGGAAGTCTGAGGTCTTCTGCCAGCGTTCAGTAGGTGTTCTGTAGGAGTTGTTCCACATGTAGATGTATTTCTGATGTATTTGTGGGGAGGAAGGTGATCTCCAGGTCTTACTCCTCCACCATCTTGAAGGTCTCCTCTACATTGCCTTTTAATGGTGTAACAGATTTTTATTAATTGTATGCCTGCCCTGTCTCTCCCTCTGAGATTTCTCCAACATTTTGAAATATGAGTTAAATTAACAGGCTTGAAATGATACAGCGTGTCATGATTGATATTAAAACCCAAGGATGGACACTACAGCCTGGGGCAGGAATGAGGCTTAGTCCACATGATGGTTGCAGACTGGAACATGTTAGAAATTGTCACAGTCATTAACACATTCCAGCCTCAGGGAAAGAGGTTTCCATGGGAAATCTGTTCAGGCCTCCCTCCCTGCATCTGCCCTGGGCAAAACCCTGTGGTCCTCAGGTATGTAAGGGATCAGGGCAGTCCAAGAGCAGGTGCCTCTGCTTGTGGGTCCCTGAGCCTGATTTCTTCCTTTTCACAGCCCACAGAGGAGCCTAATCTCAGTTAGCGAGAATGAGTTTCACAGTGAGAAACAATACTGCCAGGCCTTCCCAAGAGGGTTCAGTCTCCTTGTGTCAGGGTTTACTTTGCTTGCCGTGTCCTTGCCTGTGATGCAAGGGTAGATGGGGGCAGGAGGGCTGGGGATAAAGCAATGAACAGGTATAGTCTCTGTCCCCAGTGAGTTCAAAAGATACTAGGGAAACAAAATGAGTCATATAAAAATAGTCAACAACTGAGTTTCCAAGGGAGTGTTTCTGTAAGTCAAGGGCATAAGTGCTTAGAGAAGTGAGAACTCCCTATGGACCCAAGGCACCAAGGAAAGCTTCCTGGAGGAGGCAAGGACCTGAAAAACATGTGGAGGGTATGTGGCTGGTTAGGGAAAATCCTTTTAGGTTAGATCAAATGGCTGGCAGGAGAAGAACCTGGGTGAGAGTTAGGGGATGGCAAGGGAAGAAGTCATGAGATAATTTAGAGCCTCCAAAAAGCCTATTAAGTTTCTGGATCACATTCCATTTTGTCAGGGTGTTGATTGTTGTAATCATAATCATTATCAATAAAACAGGTACAGTCTGGTGGACAGGGATTAGAATTTATATTCAGAGGGACTGGTTAAGTCCTAACACCATCAATTCAACACTGATAATGCTCAGTAATGAACTAGGATTCAGTTTCTTTGCCTTTATGAGTAGAATTACTCCAGAAAATTGAGAATCAGTTGAAATAGTTGTCATGGATTCTTTGTGAAGGATGAAATAAGGTATGTATGCTCTCTTCTCATCATTGGCATCATCTTGATTATGTTACATGAGTCGTTGCCTTCCAGAAGCTTCTCATTTAAACTTGAGACAGCTGATAACCCAATGAAGCAAATAAAAAATATATATATGCAGGGTCAAATATCAGCTAGCATAAAGCCAGATTGAATTGATAACAGCTCATTATTCGCAAAGCATGGGAAGGCTTTTTGCCTGTTGTATAGTTTCTAAGCAGTTTTTGTGTTCTGTACAACCATACCTTCATCTGCCCTTATGGCTTTTCTTGGAACTCTGCTCATAGGAAAATGGGGGTCTGTGGCCCACCTCTGCATGTCCTATGGAAAGCAGGCTATAGTTAAGGTGTCCATATAATTAACCATCTAAACAGGGACTTTTCAAGAGTGAATGGGAGTACTAATAACCAGGATTGTTCCAGGAAAACTGGCATATTTGGTCACCCTACTATATTCCCATTGCTTTGATGGGTACAGTAACCTCAGAGGCTTTGAGATGCACCCCCAAATTACAGAAGGTTGTGGCCACTGAATTTTTGCCATAGGTCATATCTACCAGTGTTCTGGCTTTGATGAGCCCATCTGTGGGTAGAGGTGGGGAAAGCACATGGAATGTTCCAGGGTAAGGGATATAATCCTGTCTCTCTCTATGTGTCCTTCATAACCAGGTAAAGAGCCAAGGACCTCTAAAATAATGCTCTGGTTGATTTGTATTTTCAGCCTCTATAACATTTGGGTGCTGATTCCTGTATGAACTTTGTGTTGTATAAAGACACACATCTTTTGCATCTAAACGTCCTTTCAATCTTGTGAATTATCACATTCGTTTTTACCTCTCCACTCTCTTCATGAAATCTTTGGGTGAGGTAAGAAAGGAAGGTGATTTTTTTTTTTTTTCCCATTTAAAAGTGGAGGCTCAGGTTTCAAGTTCACACATTCGGGGTTCAAACTCTTTTTAGCAGTTGGGCCTCTCAAATGACATCCCTCCCCTTGAAGACTTCCTAGTCTGTAGCAATAGCCCCCCCTTTTTTGTAAATTCATTACACATTGGGTATATCTTCCTTTTGTGACTTAAAATTTTGTTTGTTATGAATTCTCCTGAACGATTAATCTCTAAAAGGTAGAGACCTTCTGTAAATTAGATCATACTAACTCCCTCTGCCTACCTACTCCAGTGTACTGTATTTGTTTGATGAGTATGTGTTAATGGGCATTGTGACCATGATTGCTTTAGTCTCACTGCTACGATACTGCTCCAAGCTTTGAAGATGTAGATTTAGATAGAAAGGGTTTCCAAATGTTGACCCTGTCATTGAATCAACAACTAGCTAAAACTCACAAGAGTGGATGGATGTGTAGATCCTTCTATTATAATGCTGAGAATGGCCTGGCATTCAGGACATACTTAATCAAGGTCTGTTGAATGACTGAATGGATAAATTCTGTGGCAAGAGAAGAGAAATGAAGTGCAGTGCAGTTTAAAGCCATCTCCACTGCCCCTCCTTAGTGGGGATGAGTTTTTAAGACTAGGAAGGGTGATGACTTATCAGGGATGATGGGAAAAGGTGAAACCAGGAGACAAATGAGGCTTCCTCCAGACATGAAAATATATGGTTTAAGTACTGTTTTAATTTACTTTTAAAAATTTATGCCTTTTAAAACTGTCTTGTGAATACAGTTAAAGTAACCTGACTCAGAGACATTTATCCAAAAATTCTACATTTACAGTAACTTTCAGTATTGTCTAATTACTTACATTTATCCTGCCAAACCATTTATCACCTAACAATGATAAAGGAGGACTGATAGAAGAAAGGAACATTTTTAATGGAAGCAAGATAGATTTTTTTCCTCTGAGAAGACTTTGTTTTTCCCTGTCTTTGTTTTTTTTGTATCTTTTTGGGGAAGGGCAGGGAGGCGGTTGGTGGGAGGGGTATAATCTTTTGATACTGCAAATAATCTATTCCAGATAATTTGTGTATCAATGACAAATATAGGAAAACTATCCTATGTTATCAAAATTTGACATGCTAGATAGGAGAAAAGATATATTATTTACTTCTTTCTGTTTTGCTCTTGTTAAAAATTATTGTGACTAATCTCAAAATTTGAGGACTTGTTTTCTTAAAATGGAAAAACTAACACAATTATTGGAATGAGAGAGAAAAGAGAATCATGATGTAATGTCTGACTATTCAAAAACATTCTGCTTCAAGAAGCCTAGAACTGAGATTGGGGGAAATAAATATCTAGCAGCTTCTTTCCAGGTTCACTAAATTTTATACTTAATACTGTACCTTTATGTTATTGCTCTTATTCTCATCTTTATTGCATGCCAACATAATCCAATGTTTTTCTTGGATAATCCAGTGGATAGTCATTAGACTTGAGGTTTCTGCCTTATTCTTTAGGACTGAAGGTCATGTCAAAATGGGCAAAATCACAAGTACATGAGGATTAATATCTGAAGGCAATATCTCTTATAAACAATTATTTCCATAGACCTAAGTTAATCAGATCTGTAGAAGACTAGAACTTTGGATGCATCAAGTTGTGAACATGTCAGTGATTCAGAGTGGAGGCTGTAGTGGAGATCCTGGGAACATCCTAAGAGCACCAGAAATTTGGACAGGAGCTCAGAGAAGGGAAGAAAAGGTGGAAGGTAGGACAGAGGGTGTTTCTTTTTATCTGGGCCAAGTCTGTGTCATTCTTCCCCACAAAGTATCACCATCAATTGTAAAAAAGTTCTATCCCCATCAGGGAAGGGCAGAGATTTCTGGAGTTAGGAGGCACTTAGATTATAACTCCTTCCATTTGGCTAAGTCAGTATTCACTTATCCAACCTCTTCCCATCATTGAAAGAAAATGCAGAAATATTTGCTCATGTTTGCATTCTCTTTTACTTGCTTTGTCTTCCTGAGGTACATATTATGACTATACTTATTGTAACTTTAATGGGCTTAGGAGAAAGAGGAGATACACACAGTGTGTTACTTAGGATTTCTAATTTTGAATATATTCTACTTAGTGTTGATGTAAGGATTAACAAGTAAAAACATTTATCATTGTGTTGGCATGCAGTAAATACTCAAAATATATTATCATCATCATCATCATTATTTTTATTCCTGGTTTAGACCTTCTGTTATATATTCCTTTTGTCTCTGATTTCTGCTCTCTGACCTTATATATCTGTGCCCTGACTCTGCAGGTGGTGCTTCTACTAGATTATGATGATTAGCTGTAAATCCTGGCTTACCCTTGAAACTTGTCTTTTGGTTTCCCTCTTTTAAAACACTTGACACCAGGCAAGTCTTGTCCCTCACTGACAATTATCCCAGGGTCCTCCAATCCATACCTGGAACCAGTGCAATTCCTTCTTGTTTGAGAGTAGATATCTTTTCCAAAGAAGAAAACAATCCAATACAAAGAAAGATAAAAAGCAAATAAATAGCAATAAAGCCCACAATGCACACTCTACAAAAAGCATGTGCAAATTACAGTGAACATCCAGAGAAGGTTGTGATTAGCCATATGGAAAATTTACCTCAGAGGAGATAACTTCTTGAAATGCAGGAGTATGTTTTCCCTGAAGTTTCTTTTCCTTTAGCCCCACAATCTAATCTTTTTCTAAGTCTTCTCACTTCTTTTCCTGACATACTACCCCTTACTATTCCCTTCTCGCCATTACCTTTGTCCTTCTCCCAGGGCTGGCCTTCTTTTTTTTTTTTTTTTTTTTCTTTTTGCGGTATGCGGGCCTCTCACTGCCGTGGCCTCCCCCGCTGCGGAGCACAGGCTCCGGACGCGCAGGCCCAGCGGCCATGGCCCACGGGCCCAGCCGCTCCGCGGCACATGGGATCCTCCCAGACCGGGGCACGAACCCGCATCCCCTGCATCGGCAGGCGGACTCCCAACCACTGCGCCACCAGGGAGGCCCAGGGAGGCCCAGGGCTGGCCTTCTTCACATGCCAAAAGCATGATACCATTCTCCAAATGGGATTGCTCGTAATTATTATTCCCTAGCCTAATGCATCCTACACACCACTGACAGATTAGCAACCTTCAATACTGTTTTGATCATGACACCCTATAATCAGAGAGGTAGAATTTCTTCCAGTACTATTAACATGAAAGTTAAAGACTTCTGGTATATTTTTTAACATCCTCCCAGCTTGAATCCTCTCATTTGCCGCTAAATATCCATTTCTGTATTCATTTATTAATGCCTTTATTAACTTAGTCAGCTAGTCAATATATGTTTAACAGTTGGCTTCTACTCACAGAGCAAGCATTGTAACCAGACCTCTGGCACTTAAGTTCATGTAACTCCCTTGTTATCCCGTTATCCCTCTCTCTCTCTCTTTCTGTCTGTATCTGTATGTGTGTGTGTCTGTATCCTTCTCTCCCTCTGTCTGTTGTCTGTGCTTCCCATTCATCACACACACTGTCCAGACACCCGGAATCTGTACCTAGGTATTTCCCTAGTCCCTACTGGCACAAAGGCTGTAAGCAGGTGGGTGTGTGAAGTAAGTTGAGCCCAAAGATTCATTCCTTTATTTTCTCCTAACTGCTTCAGACTTCATAAAATCCAGTCCTATAGGTTATTGATTTTCACAAAAAGAAGAAAAATGAGTGGGAGTGGAGAATTACGATGTTATGTCCTAAATGAATTTTTCACAGAAAAAGAAGAAGAAAAAAACAACAACAGCTATTCTTCATCTTGGGAAGTTGGTCAGAAATGAGGTTTGGGGTCTGGAATAGGAAAGGCAGGGGTGCATCTGTACCCAGGGGAGAGCAAGCATTGATCTCTTGGGTGATTGCCCTGACTACCTCTGAAGCTGAGAATTAGGTCCAATATGTTAGTGTTAACATTTAAGTCCTTTCAAATCTCCAGAGGCAGAAGCTGCTTTCTCTTTCTCTACCTCATTTATGTTTAGGTGAAAACAGACTTCACTCTAGCTTCCAGCTTTGCTCTTTATTGATACAGAAGCCTCAGCCTCAGGAAATCCGGAAAAGCTTTGATGAGATGTTTTAACTGTTATTTCACAAGCAATGTGTTGGAAATAAAGATAAACAAAGCCAAGTCTCTTACCTCTATCACAATTTAATTTTTAGGAAAGATAGCAAGCAATAACAGACCTATTGCTTTTGCTCCTCCTCTATGAAGAAGACTCATCTCAGTAGCATGGTGTTGCTAAGGCTAGTCAAGCATCAGAGTCACTTAGGGAGCTTTTATAAATGTACATTTGCAGATGCAACTTCAGACCTGCAATCGGAATCTCCAAGGGCAGACCCTGAGAATCTGTATTTTTTAAAAAGCAGATTTAAAAAAAAAGTATTATAGCTAGTTTGCATTAGCTACTAGATACAATATAAGAGGCCAAAGGCAAAGCAGGTAGGGGCAGGGCACCAAATTCCACAGAGCAAACTGCTCCAGATCAAAAATTTAAAGCCACTCTGCCAAATTCCATGAATATGGGCCCAAGGAAAGAGCATAACAAGAGAAAAGGCACAACTGCAGACTTCTAGCAACTGATAGATTTCCTCCAAAAGTATATCTAACAATCTATTGATTAGCATTATGAGATCTAGGGTCAGGGAAGGGGTAAGGAAGAGGTGGAAAATAAGCCTGTGGAAAAATTTCTCAGTAGCTCTCAGTAGTAGATGAGGGGATTTTAAGGAGAACGCATACCTACCAGCTATTTCTATCTAAAAAACATAACCTGTTCACTTAGAAGAAAATCTGGTGAGGAAGTGAATTGAAACTAGAGGTTCTATAAGCTAAAGGACGTTGATTTGAGCCACACCAAGCTAGTGAATATACAAAACTAGGATAATATGTGCTCATGAAGCAAAAAATAAATTAGATTTGGCCTGAGGATGTTTGAAACAACAAGGTTATATAGAGGCTGATAAATACACCAAATTGCGCCCCTCCAGCCTTCTGCACAGGATGTTCCAGCAATAGCCAGAATCTTTCAAGAAAGAATAATTTCAAGAGAAATAATTGGAAATAAGAAAAGAGGAAACATATGGATAAAAACGGTAAGCCATATTTTGGCCAAGTTAAAGAATTCCATGGAAAAAGGAAGAATCACAAGGCACTTATGTGGCAGTGGGTAGGGTAGGAACATCAGGCTGTAGTGAACAAAGGGGTCAAGAGAACAAATTCTCAACCTCCAAATCCATGAGAGTAGAAGGGGAATTTATTTATTCATTCATGAATTTATTTAACTACTATTGTTACCAAACTCAGGTGCAGCCGCTTGCCGCTCAAATGACAGTAATCAAGAAGCAAGTGTCAGTAGAAAGGAAATATGTTTTAATCAGAAAACCTGGCAGTCTGGGGAGAGGCCAACTCTGAAGATTCTGTTCAGCTATGACAGTTTTTAAAGAGAAAACGGGGGGGGGAAAGACAGCTGACCTTTCAGATGTTACCTTGCCCATGTGATCTGCCTGCAGGATTGCTAAGGGGGCTGTTGAGGGTAGAGAGCTAGTCATTCTTTAACTACTTAATTCTTCATTCTTACTTCTTTTAATCTAGGAGAAGAATCAACAGGTTAGGCAAGGCATGGTGTGCATTCAGTGGAGCATAAGTCAGAAGTTAGTTTAAGCTGCTTAGTGATCTCATTCCTATAATTATGTTCTTTCAAGGTTAGAGGGGAACAAAAATGGGCAAATAGGAAAGGGACAAAAGAGCTGCTTTCCCTGTTAATTGAATATATACTATGCACAAGTCACTGAGGATTTGGGGATACAATGTGTCACAACAGAGACAAGATTCCAGCTCTCATAGAACCTACATTCTAATGGAGGAAAGAAGCAACACAAAAAAATAAATGAACAAGATAAAGTGCTCCAGAGTCAATAACCTGGTTTCAAATATCAGCTGTTCCATTTACCATCTGTATTGTACTTAACCTTGTTGTGACTGTTTCTTTCTCTGCAAAATTCAGATAGAAATGCCAACCTTGAGAGGTTGTGATGAGAGTAAGAGGAAATTTGTGCTGCTGAATAGTATGGAATATAATAAGTATTTTGTAATACGTGTTGTATGAAATATTGGCAACATGAAGGAGCCAGTTAAAAGGGAGGAAATGGAATTCAAAGCACAGTGGAAGAATGTACTGTTAAAGCAGAAAAATTACATATATATACATATATATGTGCATGTGTATGTGTATATATATATACACGCACACACACATACACACACACATACAGTTGATCCTGGAACAATATGGGTTTGAGCTGCAGGGGTCCACTTATACATGGATCTTTTTCAATAGTAAATACTACAGAGTTACATGATCCATGTTTGGTTGAATCTGCAGATGCAGAACCGCAGATAGGAGGAACTGTGGATAGGAGGGCTGACTATAAGATACAGGCAGATTTTGGACTGTGCAGAGAGTCTGCAGCCCCTAATCCCTCCGTGTTGTTCAAGCGTCAGCTCTCATCTCTATCTCTCTCCATCTCTATCTCTCTATATACATATATTATCTGTATATCTATATTTAATCTCTACATATAATGAGAAAGATAGAGATGCAGAGAAGCAGGAAAAGAAAACATGGTTGAAGATGTAGGTGAGTTGATTTGATGGGTTTGGAATAGAGAATGGAGAAGATGAGGGAGTCTTATCTTGTGGTTTTTATTTTGTCTGTAACATAGAAAGTGAGGAAGGAAGAGTTTAAATATTTGAGGAGGAGGGTAATGGTGTTGAAGAGGATGGTGGTTATGTAAAAGAATTCAAAATAAAATGGTATAGTGAGTTGGACAGAGCAGCCCTTACTTTTGCAGGCTCAGAAGTTTAATTTTATCACTATGTGAGAACAGTTCTATCTTTCAGAGATATCACAGTAACAAGTTGTTGAAGACATATCTAAACAAGGAAACTATTAATATGTATTGAGAAATAAGATGGTCACAAGCAGAGAAGTTAGAACCCATATGGGCATGACCAGCTCCTTGTGGTAGCAAGGCCTACATGGGAAGCCAGATCTCAGTCATGGAACCATAACAGTGTGTTACAGAATCTCAGAACATATTCTATTCTATTCTATTCTATTTATTTATTTATCTGTATTTATTTATCTATCTATCTGTATTGGGTCTTCATTGCTCTGCATGGGATTTCTCTAGTTGTGGCAAGTGGGGGCTGCTCTTTGTTGTGGTGCGCAGGCTTCTCGTTGCAGTGGCTTCTCTTGTTGCGGAGTGCGGGCTCTAGGCATGTGGGCTTCCGTAGTTGTGGCACGTGGGCTCAGTAGCTGTGGCTCACGGGCTCTAGAGCACAGGCTCAGTAGTTGTGGCGCATGGGATTAGTTGCTCCGTAGCATGTGGGATCTTCCCAGACCAGGGCTCAAACCTGTGTCCCCTGCATTGGCAGGCGGATTCTTAACCACTGCGCCACCAGGGAAGTCCTCAGCACATATTCTTTGGCTAAGGTAGGTTGAAGAACACTCTTTGCACTTCCAGGGAAGGTCGTGCCAGTGGGACCTGAACATTCTCCCCCAGCTCCTGCCCAGGGGGACACGAGCAGCATTGGTCTTTCCTATTATCTTTCTACTGAGCTTTCATGGGACCAATGTTCCTTCTAGGCTTTCCTAGATATGTTAATATATTCAGTTACTATCTTTAATAGAATTTAATTGGCCTGGAAACCTTTCTTTTGCTTTTCGGTAGGTTTTCATATCTCTAGTTTATTAATCATCTATTGATTTATTATTTAACTTATGAACAAGTACTAGAAGAAGAGTTTTACTGTTTTCCCAAATTACTGGAATAACGGAGCCCTGCTATTCTTGAGCTGTAGGAAGTAGATAAATTTTAAGAAGCTCCTCCAAGAAGATATTCTAGGATGCATGATTAGTAATTATAAAACAGAAAAATATGGGTACATATCATCCAGAAATTTTGTCATGTCCTACTATGTTTGGAAATCCTAAGGTTGTGAAGTAAGCAAGGGTAAAGCCAATGGTGAGAGAAGACTATTCATTCAGAAAGACTGTGACATGGACATATATATATACACTACCAAGCTTAAAATAGATAGCTAGTGGGAAGCGGCCACATAGCACAGGGAGATAAGCTCAGTGCTTTGTGACCACCTAGAGGGGTGGGATAGGGAGGGTGGGAGGGAGGGAGATGCAAGAGGGAAGAGATATGGGGACATATGTATATGTATAACTGATTCAGTTTGTTATACAGCAGAAACTAACACACCACTGTAAAGCAATTATACTCTGATAAAGATGTTTTAAAAAAAAAAAAAGACTGTCACTTTTCCGCTTTCTGCTTTTGTGATTAGGATTTAGCCTATTGCCTAAAAAGCCCCTTCATCCTAATACTGTAATGTGGTATCCTTTATAATTTGCTCTCTAGTAATAGCTCTAAGGTTTTCTTAATAGCATGATTAAGGTCTTTTTCCATCCAGTGTTTTGAGTGTAGGATTATTGGTTCCCCAGTTGTACCTAGTTCTGAGTCAGTGTTAGATCCCTTATTTATAAACCTTCATTCTTCCTTTAATTTTCAGGTTATAATGTAATGAATAATCCACTTGGTTACCAACAGTGATACACAGGGATACAATTGGGAATAATAGTGCTAGGCATGTTAATGGAGAGATGAACTCACTCTACAGAATTCTAGGTATCAGTAATTGTTCAGTCACTTCAGCCACCATAGGAGAGAACAGAATCCAGAGGCATCTCTCCATTGCAACTTCAGGAAGTCTTTTATGGATCCTGGCTTTCTTAGAGAGCTATGCTACAATTTAAGAAAGCATTACCTTAAAATTCTGGGAAAGACATTTTTGTGTTTGAAAACATGTGTCCCAGAGGTGGCTAATAATTGGGTGTGTAATTAAAAGAGAAGCTCTCACTTACAACTAGATTCTTCCCAGACCTTAGCTCTTAAATAGCACATGCTCTTTGGATGATGATGGCTCACATTATAGGATTTCTCTACGAAATGGAACCCCAAAATCTCTTTCTTTCTCTCTCCCTTTCTTTCTTGCTTTCTTTCTATCCTTCTTCTTTTTCTTCCTTCCTTCCTTTCCTTCCTTCCTTCCTTCCTTCATTGCCTTGCCTTGCCTTGCCTTGCCTTTCCCTTCCCTTCCCTCCTTCCTCTCTCTTTCTTTGCTCCTTCCTTTTTCTTTCTTTCTTTCTCTCCTTTTCTTTCTTTCTTTCTTTCTTTTTCTTTCTTTCTTTTTCTTCCTTCCCCTCCTTCCTTCCTTCCTCTTTCTTTCCTTCTTTCTTTCTTTCTTCCTTCCTTCCTTCCTTCTTTCTTTCCTTCCTTCCTTCCTTCTTCACACACAGCCCTTCCTTCCCACTCTTCTTCCACTATGAAATGCATCCCTCTGCAGCCATCACGGTTCAGTGGATAAAGTGAGTATAATGAAGCCCTGTTCATGCTTTAGGATGTTGAACTCCCCCAAATTATCACTAGAAAGCTGCTAATCGAACAAAACTAAACCTTTGTTAGGATTTCTTGCATTAAGGTAAAGCACCATCTTGATGTAATCAAGCAATGCCTGAACTGGGGAAACCAGAATTCGAATATTTATAGGGCTTTGGCTTCTGAGTTCAAGTGGTTTAAGGTAGATCTTTAAAGGTGGGATTGATTGGGATTGGGTACAATTTGTAATATAATTGTGAGAATGGCAGTACAGCGGAGTGAATGTCTTGATAAGTAATCTGTGGTCAATAAGTAAGCTGTTTCCTAGGTGTCACATAAATTGATCTGTGAGAAGTTCTGAAGCAAACTGAAATTATTTATTAGGTTACAGCTTTTCTTTTCTGGGCAAAGCTTTCTTGGAACAAGCAAATAAGTTATTTTGAGATCAGTGGCCTACAGACTTAGCTAAGTCATATTAACATAGATGGTCTCAATTTTAAATTCTCATAAACTGGTTGAGAAGACAAGGTAGCAGAGGAAATACTTAAAGGAGTTGAGGGTTGGATATACCTCATCAGTTCAGAAGGAAACAAGGTCTTTCAGAAAAGGGTGGTGATAAATACTGATTCAATTTTAGCTACTACTTAGAGAATGGATAAGAAGTGTCTAGTGGAGATGGTGGAGTATTTCAGCTGGGGTTAATAACATCAGGAAAAGTATGGAGGTGAAAATCATGCTCATGCATTCATGGGACTCTGAGGTGATTTATCTGTATGGAGCAGAGGTTAAATTTGAGGAGCTATGTTTACTAAGGTCAAGTCACAATAAATCTCATTATAAAGGGCCAGAATTCTAGATAGTTTGGTTTGAGTTAGTAAGATTAGCATGAATGAATTGGAAATCTGTACAACCTTTTGGCCATTTGAGGTCCTGGTGGTAACTTTAAATAGAAGCAGCCCAATCTGCTGACAGTTATGGGAGATTTCAGTAACCTCATGAGACCAAAGAATCCAGTGATATATAGACAATATAATACCTCAAACTTCTCTCAAACATATACATATTTTAGAATTTAGATAAAATTCACATACTAAAAAATCATCATTTTAAGATGTACAATTCAGTGGCGTTTATTCCATCTACAATGTTGTAAAACTACCCACACTATCTAGTTCTAAAATATTTCATCACCTCAAAAGGAAACTCCACACCCCAGTCTCTTCTCCCCTCAGCTTCTGGCAACCACTAATTGCTTTCTGTCTCTGTGGATTTGCCTATCCTGAATATCTCATAAAAATAGTATCATATAATATCTGACCTTTTGTGTTTGGCCCTTTCCACTTAGCATAATATTTTCAAGTTTCATCTATGTTGCGTGTGTATCAGTATTGCATTCTCTTCTAGAGCTGAATAACATTCTGTTGTATGGATATACCACATTTTGTTTATCCATTCTTCAGGTGATGGACATTTGGATTGTCCCCACCTTTTGCTATCATGAATAGTGCTGATATGAATATTTGTGAACTTGTACACTTTTTCCCAAGAGTTCTTTAGTTCATGAAAACTGCACCCCCTCATAATTTTAAGGTATTCCTCACCTAACATTATAGCCATTTATATCAATTAACAAAGACACAGTATGGATGAACTTAATATCAGGATATACAAAAAAATTTAGCATGTACATGCCAACTTATTTTTGGTCCTACTAGGTCTCCTCCTGTTTTCCCCTTGAGCGTTCTCATAATCTTTATTATTCACATCTACATTTAAAAAAATTTTTTATTGGCTTATAGTTGATTTACAATGTTGTGTTAGTTTCAGGTGTACACAGAGTGACTCAGTTATATATATATATCCATTCTTTTCCAGATTCTTTTCTCATTTAGGTTATCACAGAACATTGAGTAGGGTTACCCGTGCTATACAGTAGGTCCTTGTTGGTTATCTATCTTATATATAGTAGTGTGTGTATGTTAATCCCAAGCTCCTGATTTATCCCTCCTACCCACATTTCCCCTTTGGTAACTATAAGTTTGTTTTCAATATCTGTACATCTGTTTCTGTTTTGTAAATAAGTTCATTTGTATCATTTTTTAAAATTGGATTCCACATACAAGTGGTATCTGGTATTTGTCTTTCTTTGTCTGGTTTATTTCACATAGTATGATAATCTCTAGGTCCGTCTGTGTTGCTGCAAATGGCATTATTTCAGTCTTTTTTTTTTTTTTTTTTTTTTTTTGCGGTATGCGGACCTCTCACCGTTGTGGCCCCTCCCATTGCGGAGCACAGGCTCCGGACACACAGGCCCAGCGGCCACAGCCCACGGGCCCAGCCGCTCTGCGGCATGTGGGATCCTCCCGGACCAGGGCACGAACCCGTGGCCCCTGCATCGGCAAGCGGACTCCCAACCACTGCGCCACCAGGGAAGCCCCTATTTCATTCTTTTTTATGGCTGAGTAATATTCCATTGTGTGTATATACCAGATCTTCTTTGTCCATTCATCTGTTGATGGACATTTAGGTTGTTTCCATGTCTTGGCTATTGTAAATAGTGTGGCAATGAATATTGGGGTGCATGTATCTTTTCTAATTATGGTTTTCTCCATATATATGCCTAGGAGTGGGCTTTCTGGATCATATGGTAGTACTATTTTTAGTTTTTTCACATCTTCTCTTAAACACTGAATAATCCAGACACATTAATGATCGGTACTCTCTCTCATGCATAGAGAATTATCAAAATTATAAAGGCCTTGCCTGTCAACTAGGGAAAAGATGAAAACATATTCTAGACTATAGATGATCAAAGGTGACTCTGTTTACTAGATAATTTATGGTAGGTTAGAGTTTACATTTAATACAGAATGGCACAAATTTGCCATATCTGGGAAGTTCTGACTCTGGAACAATGCTGGTCAATGGGAGAGTTCAAGAGAAAAAAATCTGAACCAATTCTAAGGAAACTATTGGAGCTGCTAAAATGTTTGGAGCATGAAAGTGATATGATAAAAATAATACTTTGCAAGGTGACTAGTGTGGCACCCAGATGGATAAATGAGCCAATATTTATGAAGAGTTTAAAAGAGCATAAGACAGATAACATGAATAATAGTAATAACAAAAACAATAATAATGATATTAATAATTTTGGAGAGGAGGTAGGAGGTAGAGAGAACAGTTAGTATATGCAATAATGCATAATAATGCATGACAATAATGCAGATGTAAGGCATTGATGCTTGCCCTAGTGTGTAGGTAACAAGGAAAAGTAAACCAAGTGCCAAAGCAAGATAAATTAGCAAGTCAGATAAAATGCATGCACTCTTGGGGCTTCCCTGGTGGCGCAGTGGTTAAGAATCTGCCTGCCAATGCAGGGGACACGGGTTCGATCCCTGGTCTGGGAAGATCCCACATGCTGTGGAGCAACTAAGCCCATGAGCCACAACTACTGAGCCTGCACGTCTGGAGCCTGTGCTCCACAACGGTAGAGGCTGTGACAATGAGAGGCCCGTGCACCGTGATGAAGAGTGGCCCCTGCTCACCGCAACTGGGGAAAGCCCGCACACAGAAACGAAGACCCAACACAGCCAAAAATAAATAAGTTAATTAATTAATTAAAAAAAAAATTCATGCAGTCTTTACTTTGCTCACCACAGCATTTATTTGTTAGCCTTAGGCCTGGCTATTCAATGTGTGACAGAGCAACAGCAGTGATTTCATCTGGAAACTTGTTAGTAATGCAGAGTCTCAGGCTCTACCCCAGATGTACCAAATCTGAACCTGCATTTTAATAATTTCTCTAGGTGATTTTGTGTCTCTGATTAATGAAGTACCTACTTTCAAAATTAAATGAATCCTGGCAGGGGGTCAGGGGGTTGGTATTTTCTTTTACAGACAGGTTCATTGACTTCATTTGTTTGAGATATTGGATGCATATGGCCCCAACACTTGACATTTCCTAAGCAACTTCAGAAAAGATAACCTTTTCTTTCCTTCTTCTCTCTCCTATTAATAACGGCATTTAAATGACTAATTAGAACTCTACTTAATATCCTTCAAAATCTAAACTTCCTGTACTTATTTACTCATTGGTTCTATTATTTTTAATCATTCAGAATAGTTTTCCTACAGACCAGTTGTTCAATAACATTTTTCACTCTCTAGATTTCTTGAGAATTTGGTAAAATCTATGAAATTCCCTCATAGAAAAATGTGCAGAAACACATGCAAGAACTTTTTCCCCTATGCAACTTATTTTTGCATTGGAAATGTATTTCCTTTACATATGTTGACTATAAAAATCTTCACAAATATTATTCCTCTCATTTTTCATGCAAAAATAAATGCCTTCTTCCTGGAAAAGGGCGAATAAGCCCCAAATGTATAAAATAAACAGAATATAAACCACTTTATTGCTCAGAAGTAAATTCCATGAGATACTGGCTTTGACATCCAGCTGATTCTGATTTTTTTTTTTTTTGATTCCAACAAGTGTTGAATGCCCTAACTTAACAAAAGTAAGGGTAAGCAGAGTATCAGAGTTGCCAGAGCTCGCATTGGAGATGAAAATAGGCTTTCTTCAAGGAATAAGATAATTCTTTAAAACCCTTCAGGTTGAATTCACGTCCCAGTATTTTCTTTCTTTGTCCTCAAGTCATTTAGGCAATCTTTGGCAAAGTCTGTATCATTGATGTTACCTACATCAGCGTGAGAGAGTTTATGAATTTATAACCTTTCTGCATTTAACTAAACTTCGAAATTATTGAACGAACTAACCTCCAAAAAAAATTCTGTGGGGTTTTTGATGTGGTGGTGGTGGTTGTTGTTTTTGTATGTTTGTTTTCAAGGTATAACTGACTTCTGATCGCTGAAAAGAAAAGAAAAAAAAAATTTAAATTCTCTACTCTTGGCTATAGCCAACAGAAGTGCTTCTTTAAATATTTCATTTTTTAAAGGCACAATCTTTCCCCCCAGAGTGGAAACTTAACTTATCCAAGAAAGGTCATAGTTTTGTTTTCTAATTTACTTTCTGCCTCACTTTACCAGCTGTGGTCATAACAATGGTATCCAGTTATATATTGAACATCTTTGTCAGTAAGGTCAAATACAGGCAGCGGGTGAGTTAATGAATGAAGACAATCTTCCTAGTGAAATTGCCTTAAGAGATGGATTTTTTACCCTCTCTCTCAAAAAAAGGGTAAAAAAAATAGTATTTGAATTTCATTCAAGAGTTTTAAGAATTCCCCTGGTAAGCCAAATAATTTCTGTACAGGAGTGATATTCACTTTCTACTCTAATTTCTTGAAAATTGTCTTAAATGGTGATGATCCAAGATCTGAGGCTAGTAAAGATAACAGTTTGCATAACAATAAGACAAGATTTCTTTAAATCAGACACTATAAAGTGTCATATATTCATGGTTCTCGAAAGCAGTGAATAACAGTGACTTGCTTCCTCAAAACACCAAATCATATATGTTCTACACATAAAGTGTTGCTTTTCCTGAAAATATGTGGCTATCTGGTGTATCTTGGCTTGCTTTAGAAGAGCCCACTTGGTTGGGAGAAATACAGTGTCACATGGTATACAACAGGCTGCAAAAGGAAGTCAGGAAAAGCCCTTTATTGCTTGAGAGAAGAAGACCTCCTTAAGTGTTTCTGAGCTCCCACACCCAATAACACCCTCCTTCTCCTCCCACTTCACTCAGTTTCCAAACTCCACCCTCATCACATATATGAAGAATGCTATTTTGTTTGGTTCCTTTATTTCCTCCTTTAAAAATCCAAAATCGTCATTAAAATTTGAAGAAATAAATTACTAATGTTTACATATGGGTGGGTCTTGTCAAGTTCATGCAAGAGGCACAATAAAGCAAACTGGTACAACCACAGAAAGAAAAAGGAAGGTCACATGGAACCGTCTGTCATTTATCACCTTGAGAAATCCAGGGAGACAAAGTGGAAGATATAAGAATTCTCTGTTGAGTTCCTGGGTATCCTTATAATAATAGCAGTTGCTCCAGTTACCTCTCGTGGTGTAATAAGACTTTATGTTCACTGAGTTTTCCTTATCAAAGAAACATTTTACTCACCGTCAGTCACTGTGAATCTCTAAAACAGCTCACTGAATAGAAAGTCATCTATGACTTATTGAGTCTCTTTAATTAATTTTATTTTATTGCATGATTGTGGAATGATTATCCTGTACTGTACTAAGCATGGAACAAGCATCATCTCATTTAGTACTTATAACAACTGTCGACATAGGTTCTCTTATCTCCATTTCATAGATGAAGAAAATGGAGTTCAGGAAAATGAAGGAATGTTCAGGCAGAACTGGGATTGTCTTCTAGCTATATTTTATTTTACAATCATCATTTCTAACTGCTCCATTTCACTGCCTCCATGAAAACTTCCATATTCATCTATAGGACAAAACCCAGGAGCTACCTCACTGCATCAAAGAAACCTCCAGTTCCATTCAATATACTTTTGAAAAAAAATCTCTATAGTTTCTCTAAAATATATGCTCTCCCTAAGATATCTTTGGACTCTTTAAGTATTGTTTAGAACCCAAACAAACTTGCAGACACTTATTCTAGAGTTACTGATAAGAAAACAAGCTAAGTCACACATCACTGCCTGCGATTTTAAATGTCTGTGCTTGTGACTTTCAGTTTTGAGTTTACACTGTTTGTTTTTCTCCTACCTAGTATTTTATTATGTAGGATTCTTCCCTCCTGGTTGACAGTCACAGAAGCCTCTCATTGAGTCTTACTTTTAGTTGCTCTGGAGGTAAGTGATATTTTTGAGATTCTCCAGAGCACTTGCCCCAGAAGTGAATGCCGTGAATGGTACATAGTCTGTATTGTAAACCAGATCACCCCAGCCACATGCTACATACGTGGTGCCAATTTTTCCAGCCTTTTGAATTGAAACTTTATTAGACTAAAAATAAAAATTTCGTATACTTCATTACTAAGCACTTTCTATTTAAAAGCATCAGTTGTTCGGAAAAAAATCCCACTATCCTGCAGTCTTCACAAAATAGTCCAGGCTCTGTGTGCACTTCTGCTCTGTAAGACTGGTTATCCAAATAATGCCCTCTTACTGTTCAACAAGCAGAAATCAGATAGTCTGAAAGTAATTTTGGCGAATAATTCTGCCTATACAGAGGGAAATTTATCTCCCCTCCTATCACATAAATATTTCATTAAGGATCATGTCTTCCACCAAATTGAGATAATCCAGAAAAAAATGCGTCAACCAGAAGAAGCTGCCTTCTGTATTTAGTTGTAAACCTGCCCAAAGAGGAGACTCAGGTAGTACAATTTTCTTGGAGCACACATTTGACATGTTTCTTTTCTAACCTAAATCACAGAAACTTGCCTTGATGAAGGAAGAACATTTTTTTTCCAAAAGCTTTTCCTATCAAAACTGTTTTACCACTTTATAATTTTTCATTGCCTCAATAAGTTCTCATGCCCACCAGGGAAATCCAGCCAAATTTATTTGCTGACGTCACAGACTTCCATACAGAGGTTTCCTTTTGTCCATAAGAGAAATCATGTACGTGGGGCACCAGAGCTCCATCCAGGCATTAAGACTGTTTTCCAAAGACAGTCATTATTCTATAATTCTCTCAGCTAATTTTGTGTGGGAACAAAGCCTTTGGCTCCCTGATGCTAATGAGCTTAGGGCATTTCTCTTGTTTCAGGTCCAAGGCAGGGATTTTTCTTATTTTCCTTCCCTGTCAACTTTAGGTAAGCTAATCAGCTCTGAGCAGCCATTGCTTCTGGAGCCAGTGAGTTTCGAGCCTCTCTCCTCAGTGCTTCCATCTTTAGCCAGGTCCCTTTTCTTCCCAAGTAATTTTTGTCTCATATATCCTTTGTATTTGGCCTCCTGTCTGGCTTCCTGATAGCTTTACTCCTGGAAACCACTCTATGGGGATTTCTTTTTGTTTTCTGAACATGACTTTTAATTACATTTGGATTATTTGGCCATCAGCTGCTATGTAAAGTCTGAGCTACTGCCATCTAACTGCATTAGAGAGTGGCTACTGGCCAGAAAGGTGGCCTTTGCTCCTGACTTTGCAGTGGGTCATCTGTAGAAAAACAGGGGCTATGGAGATATCCCTTATAAACCTGATCCAAATTTTGCATACTGCATATGATTCCCACCTGCTGGTCTTGGCAAGGGAAGGCTTTAAAATTTTTAAATTATTTTATTATGGTTCCACCCTTTTCTATACCATCTCTGGATTTTAAACCTGTCAATGGGAAATATGGATATGTGATTATAAGTGATATTTTCTATTCTGGAGACATCTTTGATTTATTTGTAGTTCCCTTTATAATAAATTGTATGAGAGGAGGAATATCTGCAAATGTGGCCAGATTTTTTAAAATTCCGTAGCATGCATTTTGTAAATTTAACATAAATTCTTATCCAATTAACTGTATAAGGTGACAGTTTGTTTCTCTGGAATTTCAGAAGATACGTCAGGGTCCCTGAGGGAATCCATACTCACCAAACAAAAGCAGTACAGTGTCACAATCCTGGAATAGATAACACATATAACAAGGAGAGGTAAAGGCAAACACATTTCTTTGATTTCCCCGTGGACACTTCTGGTCATGGTATTTAAAATGAGCAACCCAATGGAAAATGTTTTTCTTACAAAACTCAAATATCTAATACCAACATTTACCTGGACCTGAATTCACCTTTGCAAGCCATAACTGACTGATCTTATAAACTTGAAACATACCCAGCAAGTTCAAGGTGACGTCTGCCTGCACATTCCTTTCCTCTCTGTCTCTCTACTTAGTCTGTGTCAGGATCTTTTGTTACATGGAAACTAACATTCCAGAGAAGCCAAGAGAATTGTTCACCTTAGCACTAATATTTTGGTTAGAACAAAAAAGAGAGAGCCTTTAGATTAAGTAAATGTTAGTTTGATCACTAGCAGTAATACAATTAAAACTGCGTTAAACTTTTGTCATTATAACTATTTTGTGTTCAATGGGCTCAGCTGGGCTTCTTTGCTAGTTCATTCTGCAAACTGGTATTGAGTGCCCACCACATATAGAAGCTGGTGACAGAGAACCAGATAAGATACATTTTCTTCTCTTGAGATGTTTACTGTCTGCTGAGGGGGACAAACATGGATATTTTTGAAAAATCATGAAAATGAATAAATAGCTCTCTGTTTAAATGACATGGGAGTGCAGAGAGTAGAGGAACTGCAGTGAAACCAGCTGTCAATATCAGAACTGATTTTTGAATCATTTCCTAGAGAAAACCACACTCATTTTAATTTCAGAGGATAAGAGGGAATAAGTCACATGCAATGTGTTTATATGCAGTGCGGTCGGGAATGGTCAAAGAGGCAGAGAGAAGATTAGGAGAAGAGACACAAAACCTAAAAACCACATGCTGTATATAGCAACAAACAAACTGGAGTTGCTGGAGCATAAACTATAAAATAGTAAATACTGAGAGATGTTGCCAGATGGATAGAGCCAGCAACCGAGAGCTTTGTAAACAACTAGAAATGTTACCCTGAAGGTGATGGAGAGTAAGTAAAGACCTTCAAGGAGGGGAGTGAATAATCAGAGTTGTGTTTTTGGAATAATTCTTTATTGGTTATAAGGAGAGTGGTTGGGCTGGTGGAACAAGATCAGAGTAGGTGAGACCACTTAGGAGGGGCCAAAATCCAGGCATGCTAAAAATGGCGAGCCTAAAATGGAGAAAAGATAGAGAGATGAAGAGAGGAAATGAAGAGCTAGTTAGAAAGTATAGCCAATAGAAAATTGTGCCTTGATAAAGGGATACAAGAGAAGACAGAGGAGTGAGGTTGTGAGCTCCTATCTGTAGCTTGAGGACTGAATAGGTTTCGGTGATCACAGAGTGTTAAAGTTAGGTACAAAAAGAACAGTATATAGTAGACGAGATACTTCATTAAAAGGTGATAGTTAGGCTAAGCCTTCCAAGATGAATACTTTGTTAACCAGTATTTTGTTAACCAGACTAAGAATTATTTAGACTCCTATAGTTAAATCAAGTAAACTAGAGATTAGAATGTAGAGCTGGTTTGGTGGGGCTGAATTCTCTTAGCTTTTGCTTGTCTGTAAAGCTTTTGATTTCTCTGTTGAATCTGAATGAGATCCTTGCCAGGTAGAGTAATCTTGGTTGTAGGTTCTTCCCTTTCATCACTTTAAATATATCCTGCCACTCCCTTCTGGCTTGTAGAGTTTCTGCTGAGAAATCAGCTGTTAACCTTATGGGAGTTCCCTTGTATGTTATTTGTCGTTTTTCCCTTGTTGCTTTCAGTAATTTTTGTCTTTAATTTTTGTCAGTTTGATTACTGTGTGTCTCAGGGTGTTTCTCCTTGGGTTTCTCCTGCCTAGGACTCTCTGAACTTCCTGGACTTGGGTGGCTATTTCCTTTCTCATGTTAGGGAAGTTTTCAACTATAATCTCTTCAAATACTTTCTCATGTCCTTTCTCTCTCTCTTCTCCTCTGGGATCCGTATAATGCGAATGTTGGTGCATTTAATGTTGTCCCAGAGGTCTCTTAGGCTGTCTTCATTTCTTTTCATTCTTTTTTCTTTATTCTGTTCCACGGCAGTGAATTCGACCATTCTGTCTTCCAGGTCACTTGTCCATTCTTCTGCCTCAGTTATTCTGCTACTGATTCCTTCTAGTGTATTTTTCATTTCAGTTATTGTATTGTTCATCTCTGTTTGTTTGTTCTTTAATTCTTCTAAGTCTTTATTAAACATTTCTTGCATCTTCTTGAGCTTTGCCTCCATTCTTTTTCTGAGGTCCTGGATCATCTTCGCTATCATTAATCTGAATTCTTTTTCTGGAAGATTGCCTATCTCCACTTCATTTAGTTGTTTCTCTGGGGTTTTATCTTGTTTCTTCATCTGGTACATAGCTCTCTGCCTTTTCATCTTGTCTATCTTTCTGTGAATGTGGTTTTTGTTCCACAGGCTGCAGGATTGTAGTTCTTCTTGCTTCTGCTGTCTGCCCTCTGGTGGATGACTGTCTAAGAGGCTTATGCAAGTTTCCTGATGGGAGGGACTGGTGGTGGGTAGAGCTGGGTGTTGCTCTGGTGGGCAGAGTTCAGTAAAACTTTAATCCACTTGTCTGCTGATGGGTGGGGCTGGGTTCCCTCCCTGTTGGTTGTTTGGCCTGAGGCGACCCAACACTGGAGCCTACCCAGGCTCTTTGGTGGGGCTAATGGTGGACTCTGGGAGGGCTCACGCCAAAGAGTAGTTCCCAGAACTTCTACTGCCAGTGTCCTTGTCCTCACGGTGAGCCACAGCCACACCCTGCCTCTGCAGGAGACCCTCCAACACTAGCAGGTAGATCTAGTTCAGTCTCCTATGAGGTCACTGCTCCTTCCCCTGGGCCCCAGTGCTCACACTACTTTGTGTGTGCCCTCCAAGAGTGGAGTCTCTCTTTCTCCCAGTTCTGTCGAAGTCCTGCAATCAAATCCTGCTAGCCTTCAAAGTCTGATTCTCTAGGAATTCCTTCTCCTGTTGCCAGACCCTCAGGTTGGGAAGCCTGACGTGGGGCTCAGAACCTTCACTCCAGTGGGTGGACTTCTGTGGTATAAGTGTTCTCCAGTCTGTGAGTCACCCACCCAGCAGTTATGGGATTTGATTTTATTGTGATTGTGCCCCTCCTACCAAAGCCTTCTCCTTTGTCTTTGGATGTGGGGTATCTTTTTGGTGAGTTCCAGTGTCTTCCTCTCGATGATTGTTCAGCAGTTAGTTGTGAATCCAGTGCTCACACAAGAGGGAGTGAGTGCACGTCCTTCTACTCCGCCATCTTGAACCAGTCTCAACAATGTCTCATATTTTTATTCTGAGCTCTCTGCCTCCATTCTCCCTATACCTCTAGTCTCAGTGCACAAGATAGTTTCCCTAAACTATTTCTCTTACAATGTCTTGCCCCTCTTGATTAGGAAAAAAGACAATGAAAACCTAAAGAAACAACCACTTTCTTACCTATAGATTAACAGTCAGTTGCCTTTCTGTGGGTCTTTATTCAAGATCAGCACTCCTGTGCTCTCTCACTGTGAACAACTGCTGCTTTTAAATACATAGTGAGTTGAGTGTATTCCACATATTGCCATTTCTATCATCTGCATACCATCTAATCATTTATCTGTATTCTAATGTTCATAGCCATTCTCTCATTGATAAATACATATTTCAGTTTTATACTAAAATGCCTGCATCATAAGCCATGTGGTAGTAAATATCTTTACATGCATATAGTCCTTTCTTCTTTTTAGGATATCTGTCTGATAGAAATAAAATGCAAGGCACAAATGTGAGCCACATACATAACTTTAAATTTCCTAATAGGAATATTAAAATAGTAAGAAGAGGCAGATGAAGTTAATTCTAATAATATACTTTATTTGATCCAGTATATTAAACATACTTCATTTCTACATGTGATTAAATTAAAATATTAAAGGGATAACCTACATTTTTTATATTGTCTTCAAAATCCAGTATGTATTATACTTTTTTTCTTTCTCATACTCTTTTCCATTATGGTTTGTTACAGGATATTGAATATAGTTCCCTGTGCTATACAATAGGACCTTATTGTTTATCCATTCTATATATAAGAGTTTGCATCTGCCAGTCTCAAACTCCCAATTCAACCCTCTGCTGTAAAGTTTAGTAGGTATTATACTTATATCACATCTCAGTCTAGCCAAATTTCAAGTGCTCAACGTAGCTTATGGCTACTGTGTTGAACAGCACAGTTGTATTTATTCCCTAAAGAGAAATTCATAGTCATGGATTACTGGTTCAAAAGGCTGAGCAATTTTAAGACTTTTGCTTATTATATTCACTTTCCCAAATAAGTCTATCAACTGAAACTGTATTTTTTCTTTTAATCACTAATTAATTTAATACTTCCTATATATTGATCCTGAGCTACATGTTACAGAAAAAGTCCTTCAAGACAAAATTTTGCCATTCAACTCCAATATGAAATAAGACTGAAAGGAAGGTTGAGATGCAATTGCCTTAGTCAGGATCAAATACCACCAAGGTTTATATAGTAAAAATAAAATAAACAAATAAATTACTAACTTTTAAAGGTTGGTCACATTAATAAACAAATGAGCTTGGGAAATATATATAGAATTGTTGAAAGCATTTTTAAATAAACTCCTCTTCTTAATAATTAATTTAGAGTTAATATCCCATGATTATAACCAAAAAAAGAAGAGAAAACTGGGTCTATACAAACATAATCAGTGAAAAACTGTTCAGTATGGCCAATCAAGGTAATTCCAGCCCATCCTGAACAAAATATGTGTCTTCCTCCTACCCCTACAAATGGCTGATGTCTGTAATTCCCTCACCAGCAGATACCACTTTGCCCAGGTAGTTATATTCCAGCAGCACATATCTGGGTCTGCTGTGCTCCGCAGGGTTGAATTACCAATCCTGTCATAGCAGCTTCGCTTGAATTTTCGGCTGTAATTGTTCACATTCTTGCAGTACTTATGCTATGAGGGCAACAGCATCAACAAACAGGAGCATTTGCAGTTTCTCTCCATCTACTGGGAAGCCGCCTTCCTAATCAATTCTCCTCAGCAAATGCTCCAGGACAGTGGGAGATTCCTTGGGCGAGAGATAACACCACCCAAGGGAAAATGCATTTATAATTGATGTGGTAAAAAGCTGTTAGACAGACATGCGTTTTCTCAACCATTTTTGTAAACACTGTTAGCAGCACTTCCTGCAACAGCAGAAGCCTACGATGTCTCTACCTCTGGGTAGGAAATTGTATGCAGCAAAGAAGAGCTCATGGACCAGATCTTGTGGTTGTATCTACTGCAGTCCCCCAAACTGAATAATTATTATAGAAACTCATGGCTTACATCTACCAACCGCACACTTTTTTTTTTTAAGTTAGCTTTTAAATAAGGTACTTGATTTACTGTTGAGCACATTGCCGAGGATGGGGAAGTAAGGAGAAAAGAATAGTAGGAGAGAAACTCCATCCAAAACTGAGGTTTCTCTTTCTTAAATGATCATCAGAAGTCATCAGAAAAGGACATGATTCCCAATATTTTTGGATTGTAAAAGATTTTACATGCATTGCATAAAAACAAGTATATTCTGCAATTGGCAGAGTTTGATAGAGCTAACACGTTTTAAATTATTTCAGCTATCAGGTGTGAAAATTCCAGCTGTATACATGGAATTATAATCTGTTCTTATTTCACTTGCGGCTGCTTTCAGGGAACTATAAAAAGAAAACAAGTGCATTTTATTTTATCTGTATAATCTCAAAAGTCAGCCAAAATAACATATGCACTACAGAATGGGGAAAAGCTTAAATAGAATTCAAGGTGGTTTTCACCTTTCCCAGGGCAGTGAATTTTGAATTATTGTGTAATTCTACACCTGTGAGTATAATAGTGCTTTTTAAAAAAAAACATACATAATATTAAGAATCATATTTGAGTTTGAATCCTGATTCTCCACTCACGTTTTGATGCTGAGAAAATAATTTAATCAGTCTGATCCTCCACTCTACACCAGATAAGTGGGACTAATATTATCTACCTTTTAAGGATGTGGAGAAATTTAACAATGATATGAAGGTAGAGTCCCTCACACATAATAGGCATCTAATGCACAGTGGCATTAAAACAATGCTGTCTTCATGGTAAATTGTAGGACAAACCACTGGCTGCTTTATTGTAGGATTTGAGTGGAGTGTCTCATCAGCCACCTTGAGTAACTTCATGAGAGTTCCTTTCCAAAGCTATCTTTTGGTTTAAATTCAACCTCGTTATTGGCTTTAGTTTGAGCAAAGGACTGACTTGAGTCTTTGAAGTTTTCACAGTGGGATTTTGATTTTATACTATAGCTCTTTGTTGCCCACTTATCCTTGTTTTCAATTGTGTACTATTTTTAGTTTTTCTTAAACCCATGCCTATCTTTACTGTTTAAATGCAAAACAGACAACAGTAAAGCCTAGGAGAACATCACAGGAAAACCATGGCCTAATGTAATACTTGCCTTTTTCATGGTTAACTCTGCCCACATCCCTTCTGAAATTGATCTGATGATCTTTCTCTCCTGGCAAAGAAAGAAGCCTTTGCTCTTGGCTTCAGCTGACAAGAATATATTGGAGGCTTATACTGGTGTTAAAAACCAGTTGTCTGGCTAAATTTGGAGACCCAGGGAGAGCATAGAGCAATATGTGATAGGAGCACAGATTGTGGAGCCAGACAGCCAAGATACGAATCCCAGCTATGCTGCTCACTAGCTGTATGATCTTGAGCAAGTTACTTAATATCATTGTCTCAGTTTCCTTACTTATAAAGGTTCATGCCCAGGCAGTAAGATGCTATACTCAAAAGGGACAATTTAAAAGAGTTTAATAAAAGGAATATTTACAAAGGTGTGAGCAGGCTTAAGAAAAACTAACAAGGGCTAATAAAACACTTTGACAATAAAAAAAACCTCACCCTCCTAGGTAAAAGGGCAAGGGGAGAGAGAGCAACAACTCATAGGAGAGTTGTTGCTTTAGGAGTGAGCTAGCTATGGAAGTTGTGAACTTTGGTAGAGAAAAGCATGTATTGTCAATCCACAGCCTGGTGACAAGGAAGCTGATAAAGTAAAAATATTGACCTGGGCTTCCCTGGTGGTGCAGTGGTTGAGAGTCTGCCTGCCGATGCAGGGGACCCGGGTTTGTGCCCCGGTCCGGGAAGATCCCACATGCCGCGGAGCACCTGGGCCCGTGAGCCATGGTCACTGAGCCTGCGCGTCCGGAGCCTGTGCTCTGCAACGGGAGAGGGCACAACAGTGAGAGGCCCGCGTACCGCAAAAAAAATATATATATATATTGACCTTTCTCTCCTTCCACTCTCTAATATATTGCTGGTATCTCCCAGTGGCTGGATTCAGTGATAAGCCTGAGGACAAGGAGCCTGATGCAAAGTGAAGAATGGAGGGCACTGGGTGTAGAGTGGATAAGAGGC
Organism: Mesoplodon mirus; assembly: GCF_964341445.2. Lineage (NCBI taxonomy): Eukaryota > Metazoa > Chordata > Mammalia > Artiodactyla > Ziphiidae > Mesoplodon > Mesoplodon mirus. The sequence goes on along the minus strand of NC_138990.1, from coordinate 41,441,013 downwards.
AGTGTTCAGCAGAGTAATAGTACCTATCTTGTAGAATTTTTATACAAAGTAAATGAGTAAATATCTGTAAAGCACTAAGAAGTATGCATTATATAATATTTTTGTTTTGGTCAAAAACGTTTACTATTACCTTTATTAATACCGATAACTTCATATGTTATCAGGTCCAAAGACAGCTCAAGATTCTGTAGGAACATGATTGTCTTATCTTTAGACTAATTTGAAATCTCTATGATGAAATTTAGGAACAAGAAGCTGGAATCTCTGAATACCAAGATGTTCCAGTAGACCTTAGGAAGGAACAGGGTGTCCGTTAGCTCACTTTTTTTAGCCAGGACTACACTGGCTGTTTTAGCTTGATCTTTCTTTAATGGCAGGTGCTCACCTTAAAGATGAAACTGTGGTCAGGATGGGTGGAAGAAAAAGATGGAAATGTAGAAATTGTCTGACTTAGTGCCTCAAGTTAAAAGAAGAACAGGATCCTAGTGAAAATTGGTCAACTTTGATGGACATGACATTATCAAGAGGTATGAGTGCAAGCACATGTCTGTACTAACAAATCAGCTTTAATTAAGCATCTACTCGTATGCAGGCAATGTGCTGTATGGGTGGCACAGATGGAGATACTCCAGAGTCCCAGATCTTCAGGTGTCATTGTTTTGTTGGGTTGCAAACACAGATTGCAAACTAACCCTACTAGGAAGACATGATAAGGCAAACATGATAAGGCTATAAATTAGTGCTAAGGAGAATAAGTGCTAGAAGATTTTGGCAGTTTGAGCCTCAGAGCAATGGCGTTAAAGACTTCATAGGAGAGAGAGATTTGGGCAGGGCCTTGGTTAGAGGGTGGTTTTTATAGGCAGAAAAGAGATGGGAGGGACATTAATGTTTATGATGGTGTTGAGAGGTGGAAATATGTACAAAAGGACATATATTCAGGACAAGGCAAATGAGACTAGTCCAACAGAAACAACTAGAGAGAAAACAAGACTAAGTTTGAAGAGGTAACACAGACCCAGAAAACTTAAGATTTTGAGTTCAAGGCCAAGAATTTTGTCATTTCCTATTTTCTATTCAGCTAAAGACATAGCCTGAGGAGTTCGATTTCCATTTTGGCTTCAGATACAAACATGAGCACATTATTTCTGGACTACCTATATTTGAATCAATGACTAGCACAGAGAAATCCATGCATGCTAACTGGTTCATATACACTATGTATTTTCTGATTCGTTGTTTGGCATTTATTGATCCCTCTCAACTTTCTATCTACTCTCTGATACAAAGTGAAGTCAATGTAACTATATTAGAATTGATCTTGTATTCAAAAAGCTGACCTCGAGCCAATACTAATGGATTGGGGATACAGAACCGAGGCCGGACATGAGTGCCTGTCACTTCTGCACTGGGAATGGCATTGTTTGGAGTGATGAAGTACAAGATAAGAGAAGGCTGCCATCTTGTAGTCAATCTGCTCAGTTAATACACGTGGTACTAAGAGCTTGTGAAGTCAGTAAGCATGGGTGAGTGCTTCTGCCTTGCTTCTCTTTTTCTCAGACTTGGAACTATCCCAGTTAATACTAGGCAACAGCAAAGCAAGACCTTCCAGTGCCATTCACTTCAGTGGAAGGTTGTGTCAAACCTGTTACCTCACTGTGCTTAGAAGTTGTAGGGGACAGTAGTTCATCGTGAGGTAGATACTGCCATTGGGAAGATTTCTCAAAAGGCAAACAGCCCAGGAGTAAAAAATGAGGAAAAAAACCCCCAGACATCACAAAATAGAAAACCTGAATGGAATGTTAACACATGAAAAGCTGCTTAACATTATTAACAATAAGGGAAATACAAATTAAATTATGTTAAATTGCTCTTTCACAACCACAAAATGAATACAAATTAGTCTGAGAATTCCAAGTGTTGACAAGATTTTGAAGTGATAAGAACCATCATAACCTGCTGGAGTGGGTGTAAATTAGGACAAATGTTTTCAAAAACAGTGTGTCATTACCAAATACAAGTAAGATGGATGAGTCCTATGGCCCACAAATTTGATTCCTAGATACATACCCAAGAGAAAGAAGTACATGTGTTTTAGGAACTATGTACAAAAAGTACATTGCAGCATTTTCTGAAGAGCAAAGTACTAGAAGCAATTGAAAGTTGTCCGCTGGCAATAAGATAGATAAATAAATGTTAGCACATTCATATACCACAATGAATACTATATAGCAGTGAAACTGAATGGGATGTAGCTGCTTGGATCAAAATAGATGAATCTCAAAAATACAATGTCTTGAAAAAATAAGTCATCAAAATATAGACAGTGTGTTTCCACTTAAAATATAATGAATAAAACTGAACAATAATATTGTTTTGTATAGATTAATATGTGTTGAAACCATTTTTAAAATGCAATGGAATGATTAATACAAAATCCAGAGTAGTAGGAGAAAGGGAGAAAGATGCAGTCAAGGAGTGACATAGGTACTGCTAATGTTCCATACCGAAAGTTGGGTGGTAGATACATGGTATTCCTTTTCATATTAAAATGTGAATGCATTTTCTCTCTCTTTTTCTCTACATATACACGTTATACAAATATATGTATATGCATGTATAAATACATGTACATATACTCATTTTTCTATGTAAGATATATTTAATAATAAAATAGAGGTAAAAGAAGCTCTCTGACATCCATTACCTGCATCTGGACAGTAAGCAATTGAGTTGAGTTTTTACCCATTCAAGGAGATGCATTTGCTCTTATTCCATTGGTATAAGTTGTCCAGTTTTCACACAGAATAAACTAGAAAACAAGTTTTGCCTCTGGTTGTCTTCCCCCTCTCTTCTCCCCATTACATAAAAACCTTCTTGAACTATTTTTTTTCTTTTTTTTTGGCCGTGCTGCGCAACATGCGGAATCTTAGTTCCCGACCACAGATCGAACCCGTGCCTCCTGCAGTAGAAGCATAGAGTCTTAACCACTGGACCGCCAGGGAAGTCCCTTCTTGAGCTTTCTATTCTTGCTATTTCTTGAATTCACTTCAATCAGATTTTTGTCCCCATTTCTCCACTGAAACTTTTTGTTTGTTTGTTTGGTTGGTTTTTTTGCGGTACGCGGGCTTCTCACTGTTGTGGCCTCTCCCGTTGCGGAGCACAGGCTCCGGACGCGCAGGCCCAGCGGCCATGGCCGACGGGCCCAGCCGCTCCGCGGCATGGGGGATCCTCCCGGACCGGGGCACGAACCCGTGTCCCCTGCATCGGCAGGCGGACTGTCAACCACTGCGCCACCAGGGAAGCCCTCCACTGAAACTTTTTTACCCTTCTAATACCAACGACTTCCATTAACAAACTGGGTCATTATTTCTTAGCCCTTGTCTTATTTGACATATTAGTTTTTGTTGGTGTAATTGATCACCTCATCTTCACTTGGTCCTGGGACACCTTTTAGCAGTCCTCCCTATTTTCCAGTCTATATTTTCAGTCTCCTTGGCTGATTTCCTCTTCAGTTTGCAACTTCTTAATTGGAATGCCCCCGTTTAGTCCCATAATCTCTTCTCTGTCTGTACTCACTTCAAACAAGTCCTCAACAAGTTCCATCATTTTAAATAATCACCTAGATGCTGAAGGCTCTTAAAATTTTCTTTCCAGCCAAGACCTTTCAGAAACTCCAGACTTATATTCAAGTACCTGCTCAGCGTATCCACTTAGGTGTTCATAGGTATCTCAAACATAACATTTCCGTAACAAACTTTTCAATTTCATTCCCAGCCTCAATGTGCTTCTCCTTCAGCATCTCCATCAGGACATGGTACCACCATTCACTCAACTGTTCAAGCCCCAAACTTTAGCTATCTTGCTTGATTGCTTTTTTCTCACTCTCCCAGCATTCAATCCATCCTGTTGGTCTAAAGTTTAAAATCTATTCCCCAAACTGATCACTTCTCATCATATCCATAATTACTACCATAGTTCCAGTTTCTATAAGCTCTTACCTAAACTATTGCAGTAGGTGTTGTTTCCCTACTTTCACACTTTGCTCCTTCCATCTATTTCTCACAAAGCAGCTAGAATGAACCCTCTGAAAGACAAATCAAATGAGATCAGTCTTCCACAGAAAACCTTCCAAAGATTTCCCATCTTATTTTTATTCAAATTCAAGGTCCTTAACGTTAAACCAATGCTTTATATTTGGGCCTCTTGCTAACTCTTCGATCTTACCAACCAAGCTCTCTATCTCGCTCACTCTGATCTAGCTTCACTGGCTTATTTCTCTTCCTCCTTTGTAGTAAACATGATCCTGTATTAAAACCTTTGCACTTGCTAATCCTTTTGTCTTTAGTAATCTTCCCCCAGATGTATTCAGTACTGTCTCCCTCTCTTGGTTCTGGTTTCTTCCTAAACGTTGTACAAGCCTTCCTTGAGCACCTGATTTAACAAAACACCACTAAAACTCTCTATTCTCCCATTATGTTTCATTTTTCTTCCAGGAACTTACCATTCCTTGACATAACACTCGATACCTTTTTTGTTTGTTTGTTTCTCATTATCTGTCTCCTTCTAGAATAAAAACTTCATGGAGGCATTTGTGTCATATTTTTGATTCCACATATAAGTGATATATAGTACTTGTCTTTCTTTTGCTGACTTCATTTAGTATGATAATTTCTAGGTCCATCCATGTTGCTGCAAATGGCATTATTTCATTATTTGCATATGTATATATATACATATACACACACACCACATCTTCTTTATCCATTCATCTGTCAGTGGACATTTAGATTGTTTCCATGTCTTGGCTACTATAAATAGTGCCACTATGATCAACTGTACTTCAATAAAATAAATTTTAAAAACAATATATAAAAACAGACAAAAAAAACTTCATGGAGGCAGAGACTATTTTTGTTCATTGCTATATGCCTAACACCCAAAATGGTGAATACTATATCATAGACACTCAATAAATATTTACTAAATGAATTAATCTATGGACCAAGTGAGTATATAGTTTAAAAGTTGGTTCTCAACATTTTTTAAAACATATAGTATTATTTATTTATTTGGTTGCACTGGGTGTTAGTTGTGGCACATGGGCTCCTTAGTTGTGTCACGTGGCCTCCTTCGTTGTGGCATGCAAACTCTTAGCTGTGGCATGAATGTGGGATCTAGTTCCCTGACCAGGGATTGAACCTGGGCTGCCTGTATTGGGAGTGTGGAGTCTTAACCACTGTGCCACCAGGGAATTCCCCTGCTTTTCAATTTTTTAATATCATTTTTTCTCTCTCACCTCTTATCAGAGGGGGCTCATCAGCTGTTCATAATCTCTAAGTAAATTTGTGTATATTCTTGATAAATACTAGTGAGCAACTCTCCAGATAAACAATTCTAATACATTAACATTTAAGTACTATCTTCCATTGTTGAAATCAGACTTGTTTTCTCTTTGTTTTAAGTATCTTGTATTCTTACATGTGAACAAAATTAATGATTAGGATTGACGAGTACAGACTGAGTGGTTGTGATTCTCCACTTGCTACATGATTATTCAGCCTTCTCTCATGGTCACTATGAAAATGTGATATACACAGTAATATGCAGAGTAAGCTTGGACTCTGCTATGATCCATATATGACCCAAGATTATGCATCATGCCAACCTTTTTGACACAAAGTATTTTGATGCCTAATGATTTAATAGAGGGTAGGTGTAAACTATGTTTTCAATTAGCTTTTTGATAGTTTCATTTGAAATGAATTAAAATCTTGTCAAAGTTATGACATATCAACCCATTGCTGACTTGTCCAGATAATAATATGATTTAACGAAGTTAAATTGTCACAAGGTAAAGCTGGTTTTCAACAAGCTTATTTGAGAAGAACTATTGAAACACTGAATATTATAAGGAATTTAAAACATGTAAAAATCACATTTAATTGATTGGTAGCCTCTGGAAAAAACATTTCTGTTATCCCCTGAGGCTAATGTTCTTTTCATTCAGTTTCAGCCAAAGTTGGAATTGTTTGATGCTGGGCATGATGACTAAATCTCTCCTTAATCCTAGTGATCTTTCCTTTTATTCTGGTAATGAAGGACCTCTGCAATCTCACTAAATGACTCTTTTCAAGATTTATCTGCTTTTCTGTCCTCCACAGATCCTCTGCTTCCACTTAAGTGATCCCACTATCTTCTTTACAAGGATTGCTCAGTTTCACTTTGAAGCCTTGACTAATAATATTTCCAACTGCTCAGTCTATAGCTTGCCTCCTCTTTTCATATATAAATATATAAGCCTATAGTTCAAAGTGTACCTGATTGAGGCCTCCTCCATGGAACCTTACCTGCTCCCCAGCAGGAAGGGATTTCTTCATGCTCTGAAATCTCAGAGCATGTTTATGTGTGAGCACTGTACATCTGACAGTTGATCAAATACATTATTACTTTGTAATGTTAATTCTCTCTAAACACAAATGGATGTGTGTATAAACTCCTAGAAAACATTTATAGTTCCTTGTTAGCAGGGACTATCTTGTAATTCCACGAAGTATTCATACAATTTACCTTCATAGGTTTTTGTTTGTTTGTTTCGCGGTACGCGGACCTCTCACTTCTGTGGCCTCTCCCGTTGCAGAGCACAGGCTCCGGACGCGCAGGCTCAGCGGCCATGGCCCACAGGCCCAGCCGCTCCACAGCATGTGGCACCTTCCCGGACCCGGGCACAAACCCATGTCCCATGCATTGGCAGACGGACTCTTAACCACTGCGCCACCAGGGAAGCCCCACCTTCACAGGTTTTTGAATATTTTAGCTTTGCAACATAGCTTTGCAATTCTAGTAGCTGTTGCCTGCATTTAACTTACAAAGTGAGTTATTCCAAACGTATTGTTCCTCTTTACTTCTGTGGTCTTTGGGGGGCTGAGAAAGAGGCTGTGTTTCATGCTACATTTGGCTCTTTCTGACTTTTTTCCCTCCAGGGTGGGGCACCGTTCATTCAGGAAGTTTCCATTTGCCTTTGTGGCAATGAAGATGGCTGACACTGCTCTTGTCATTTCCTGCATGACACTGCTTATCATTCCTTGTGAAATATTTAACTGGGATGAAACCAGGCAGCCTAAGGTTGGTTAGCTATCTAGAGAGGTTAAAAGGAAAAATAAAAGAGAGAGAGAGAGAGACATGTGGTGGCTATTCCTGCAGGGGATTGCTCCAGAGAGAATGGAGATAGAGGATTATCCTACAAGCTGGAGAATCCTCTAACCTTCCAGCTCTGATGAATGACACAGCCCCCAGTATTTGCCTGCTTCCCTCACATCTGTCAGCACTCTGCATTTTCAAAGCATTTTTCCATGATCTCAAATTCTCTCACTGCAGCCTTAGGAGTAAGAAAAAAAGCAGAAATTGTCCCAATTTTTATATTATCTCTATCAAACAATGTTTTCTATTTCAAAAATCTCTTTTCCCATCAGAAACGGGGCTTTTTTCCCCTTTGAAGGCTTCCCTTGTGAAGTTCTGTAAGGCAGAAGTATGCCCATTGTGACTCTGAAAGCCTTTGACTGATTGGCTTGCCTCTCAGACCCTCTCCTGCTGTGTGCTCCTTTACAGCAACAGATAAGTGTCAGACAATTAGAGATGGAACTGGAGATGTGTAAATTGTACTGTCGCCTCAACAAATTAGTAATTTCGTGATAATACACTGTCCTTGTAGTGTGGTTAGGGTTACCACAGTTACCTGCCTCTTTTTGTGCTCAAAGGCCATGGGTAAGATTGATGAAGATTCCGTGTGGTGATTCATTTTCCTTCTTGACACTCTCCCCTCACCCCTCCTCTCCCAAGAAATGAGACATTAACCAGCCTCTGGGAATTGAACAGAGTCTCCACCTGGCTTCCAGGTGTTCAAGGTGCCCTCCTTACGGGACATTGCCTGGAAGGTATTGCACTGCCTGTGTTGAATGGCTGAAGGAAAGCAAAAGTGTGATGCAGTGAAGGGAATCTACTTCCCACACCTCTTCATCCAGCCTTCTTTTATTCAGTGACCAGGCCCTTAATGGTGTTGGTATTAGGTTAAAAAAATCTCAGGGTTACCACTTTCACTCGAAAAGTTTACAAATATTAATAGACGATATCGTGGGCTTTGTCCTTCATACATAGATATGGGAATAATTCCTCTATAGAGCTTTCCACGGAAGGAATTTGTGCATTTCTGAAAGGTCCTCCCATTGATGGGAGGCAAGCCTGTTCATCTGTCCCATTACCTCTTCTTGCTTCTCTAAGGAGCAAGAGAACAGAATTGGAACCATTTGCTCTGGAACATCCCAGTTAAATTGCACATAGTGGTCTGTTACAATTTAGTAACAAGGTCATCTTATGAGTGGGATTGGTCACAGGGTTATCGACACATTATTTATTACCTGGGTATGATATTCTATACCTTTGGGGGAACAGTGTGTCCCATAATCATGATAAGTCTACCACAAACTGATTCCACCACAATTCCCACAGAAAAGTCAAGGTTCAAGAATAGCCAATAGAATTTTTAAAAAGGAAGGGAGAGTGAATCTTACCTTTTAAAATATTAAGATATTAGGTAATCATAGTAATAAAAGCAGTGTGGTAATAATGTAGGGGTAAGTGATACAGAAGCAGAAAGAAAAAGAGTTAAGGGACAGACCTAGGCATCTATGGAGAAATGGAATAAGATTGATGTAGTTACAGGTCCATGGGGAAGTGAACAGGCCAAAGAACAGAAGAAGAATTGACTGAGAAGACCACATGCTCAATTTTAAACTCATAGCACATATCAAAGATAACTTTCTAAGAGCCAAAAATGAAGAAGAACTCAACTCTGAGGAGATTAGACACTGACACCACAGAGGCCAGTGGATGCCCCCTTAGGGATGAATGCCTATACCGTGTGAGTGTCAAAGCTCCCTATGAGGGGAAGCTGGAATGAGGCTCATTGCATAAATCTGAGCAGTGACCATCAGCCTTTGAACACACCATAAAAGCAGGCCACATGCCCAGGCCAAGAGTGGAGAATAAGTCACTTTTGTTAAAACAAATGCAATTTATTCCCTCACCCCTCGAGGATTCAGAATTTGAAACTGATGTATAAGCATGAATCCATAACCCTGGACAAGCATAGCATCCTCTAGCAAGATATCTCCCAGAATAGAGAAGCTCACAAGCAAAAATTACAAGCACATCAGAAAGCCCACTGTCATGGGCAAAAATAATAGATTCAATGAACAGGAGAATTTACAAGCAAAGACCAGATATAAAAGAACAACATGAAAAGGAAATTTAAAAAGTATATTTCTAATTTTTATTGAGATAAAGAGAAGGGTAGACTTTATTAACACAGGAATAGGATGTTACAAAAAAAAAACAGGCATATTTTTATTTTTATTTATTTTTATTTTTTATTTTTTTTTTCTTTTTGCGGTATGCGGGCCTCTCACTGTTGTGGCCTCTCCCGTTGCGGAGCACAGGCTCCGGACGCGCAGGCCCAGCGGCCATGGCTCACGGGCCCAGCCGCTCCGCGGCATATGGGATCCTCCCAGACCGGGGCACGAACCCGTATCCCCTGCATCGGCAGGCGGACTCTCAACCACTGCGCCACCAGGGAGAGGCATATTTTTAAAAAAGAAATTCAAGCAATAAGAAAGCTAGCCCTTGAGATTAAAACACATAACAACTCAATATGGGTTAAATAGAGAAATGTTCACAGCTGAAGAGAAAGTTAGTGAACTAGATTATAGGTCTGAGAAAATCACTAACAATGTGGTCTCCAAAATAAAGAGATGGAAGAACTGAAAAAGACATTAAAAAGGTATGGCAGATGATCTGAGAATCTCTAAAATACTTCTAGTAGTTAAAAAAAAAAAGCTAAATGAGAATGGGGCAAAAGGAATATTTGAAGAGATAATGGCAAAAAAATTTCCAGGTTTACAAAAGGACAAATCAATAAGGTATAGACAAGCTATTCAGTAAATGATGTGGGGTAAAAATGGTCTTGTATCATACACAACATGGAAACATTGTGTGCAATCATAAAAATAACAACAACCTGGAACTAGCCTAAATGTCAGTTGCTAGGATGTTAAATGTTAATTAATGAAATGGGACATATTCCCACAATAAAATACTTTATAGCTTTTGAAAGTAAACATATTCTTTCTTTCTTCACTTCCGTCCCCAAACACTCACTCTCTTTCTTTCTCTCCTTTTTTTCTCTCGCTTTATAATCTGTATATATAGGTACCCATGTATGTAGGAATCTATCTATCCATCCATGTGGTAAAATTTAGAAAGCATAATGTTAAAGAGAAAATTATAAAACAATATTTAAAATAAGTACTCATTATCTATATTTAAAACACATTTCAAAAGCCCTTGATATGCACTTAATAGTGTGTGTGTGTTTATGTGTATAAGGTAAAATGAACAAACAAAAAATTAAGTAAAACAAGCAAAATACGGACAGAAAGATACACATATAATTCATAATAGTGTGTTCCTCTAGGGAGTCAGGGCAAATAATGGGGCAGGGAATGTGAGACAAGGGACAATATTTTATAGTCAATGTGACAAAAAGTTAACAGTTTCTCTTAGTACTGGGTATATGGCATATATAGTATTTATTTTTCTCTATTTCAATAAAGAGAAAAATAATGTCTTTGTGACCTACCGGCCAACATTCTGAGCATGGTCCTCCCATTGGCAGAGTTGGGTTTTCACTTAACCATCCACTGTAGAGAACACACACACAGGTGCCAGCCAGATTTAGGAAAGGGTTCAGGGTCCATAGAATTCAGAGAAAATGCTGTTTCTACTATAATTTCCTTGGTCACTTCCACCTCAGAAAGAATGAAGACAGAGCTGGTGGGAAGAAAGTGAAGTGGCAGTCATAAACACATCCTCTGTACTTTTTTTTAATCCCTAATTAATAAACTTTCGATAAAGTCTACCTCAACTCAGCTTTGTTTATAAGAATAAGGAAAAAGGATTTGGTATCATTCACACTGAAGAGGACCGGAAAAGCTTTAGGTTAGGACTGATGAAAGCAGTGGGTATGGGTGTGGTTGTGAGTGTGTGTGTGTGGTTGTGAGTGTGTGAGTGGAATGGTGATTGTGATGAACTGATGAGTAAATGATAGTGCTTAGGAAGGTAGATGGAAAGGCTTGGTGGGAAAGCAGCAACCATCCTGTGGATTTTTCCTCCAACTTGTTCATCTGTTCAAACCATGAACCTTTTCCTAGCTTTAAACAAAGCCAGGAACCATTAGCCTAATGACTCTCAGGTGTTCACTGGGGTTGTTCATGGAAGGGATACAACAGAAGGAAGTTTGCTGAGAGACTTCTTGGTTAATGGAGGGCACCATATCCGGGGAAAAGGTCTTTGTTGCTGGTATAGTTGGGAGAGAGAAGCAGGAAAGCACATGTATCTTCCTGGCTATATGTGAGGCAAAATGCCCAGTTATCTGGGAACCAATTTCACTGACTTCTGCAACTTTAGCAAAACCATTCATTTTCCTCTTAAATAAGAACCATGGTCATTTTCTGTGTTGTAGGATAGTTAACTAACAGGGGTAAAGAGCTGTTGAAACATTGAGTGTCATTACCCTGGTGACTCATTTTTTAGAGTGGCTCTGGAGCATGATTGGCAAAGTTTGTGAGTCACAGTGGGGAAAGTTTCCAGAGTAGTAAAGCCCTAGATCTCTAACCACGCTGAACTTAGGGTACAGGACACAAATAAAACTGGAGGATGACAATCTTGAAGCTTCTGTCACTTTCTCTGAAGACATGAAGCTGCTTGTGGAGGAGTGCTGGATCCACAAGGTGCTTCCTTAAATCTGCTATTACCAAACTTAATGAAACAGCCTCAGATCTGTCCATTCAGTGCATGACTTCTGTCCCTTAAGCTGTTTTTCATTAGGCATGATATAAATTGTTTGGCTATAAAAAAGGAAATTTAGACATTGATACTCTACTATTAAGTATTAAATATGGAAGGTAGCACTTGTTTATTGTGTTATTTAGTGTTAATTATGGAACATGAAAGTCAGTGGTCTCAGCCTTCAAAAAATTAATTTTACTTGTGCAGAAGAAACTATTTCACCTAAAAGAACAATAGAGACACAGTTCAATCAAGTGATTAATTCTGATTTTAAAAAACGATGCCCAGGCTTTGATACAGACTCAAGATGTCAGGAAGGCTTGGTAGAGACTAGAAAACGCCTAAGATATGGGTAATTAGTTAAAAAGGTATAGCAGATTTCAACCAGAGAAGCCTGTAATATAATGTAATAGTAACATAATAGCGAAAGCATTCTTTCTCTTCATTTTCTTTATTTTCTCTATTCATGTTATTTTAGGAACTGCAGGGAATATGTAGTCAGATCACAAATGCTGTTCAAAGATCATATGGTCAATGTTGCAGTTTTTTAAATGTAGAAATGGCCTCAGACTGGTTCTAACTGAGCAGTCGCTGTAAAACACACTAAACCACAGAGAACTTAGGCAGAGAAGGATTTTTTAATTTATTTGTATGATCTCTTTGGAGTGGCAGTGGAGGCATTAACCACTCAGAATGGCTTTTTTTTTTTTGTAAAATCAACATAAATATGGGCAGTTGGATTAGAGGATTAATAGCACTCTCATTGCCCGATTCTTTTTTTTTTTAATACTCTTTTCAGACAGCATATTGTCCATAATGGTTTCTGATTATCTTCCCTGTTATGCTTAGGGAGAACTTTGAAGAACTGTGAAGTTGGACTCAGTAGGTGTTAAAAAAATGTATTAAATGCTGATAGAAATCTGTCTAATTCTGGAGATTTTCCAGATCTAAGGAAATTGCCTTATTTGCAGCATTTCCATTCCATTGTTAACTGATTGTGTTTGTATCTTTTAAGTATATGTCACTTAATAGGAAAAAAATCAGAAAGACAAGTTATGGCAAAGAAATGTTACTGCCTTTCTCTGTTGCTGTCTTATTCCTTTGAGCACATGCTATTTACCAGAGGACTGTGCTGCTTTATAGGTCTCCGGATTAGTCATTAACACCTTCATGTGGAGGCAAGATCCATGGGCATCCTGTGGGGAGGATAACGAGTTTGGGATTTTATTGCAGGGATTGCATTCCAGTTTCCAATTTTTTCTATAGGTCACTCATATTGCAAGTAATTCTTGAGCAAACCATTCCCCATCTGTTCAGATCTTGTTATAACAAAATCAGCCATGACAGATTATGGTATATAAAACAGAATAAACTTTGCCCAGCTGGTTGTACAGAGTAAGGAGAGAAAGGATATACAGGGCCCTCTGGCTACAGAAAGCTGCAGTCGGGAAGAATAGAAGGTGTAAAAAGGTTATGGGGAGAGAAAAGTAGGGCTGCCTATTTGGGAAACCACTTCTGGCTACTGATTAATGTAAATGGGAAATTAGACCTTTTTTTAATCTGATTTTATCGTGGTAAGAATACTTAACAGGAAGTCTACCCTCTTAACAAATTTTAAGTGTACGGTATATTATTGTTGACTGTAGTTACAATGTTATACAACAGATCTCTAGAACTTATTCATCTGGTTTAACTAAAAATTTATACCTGTTGATTAGTAACTTCCCTTCCCTCCAGCCCCTGGCAAACCATCAGTCCATTCTTTGATTCTATGAATTTTACTATTTTAAACACCTCATATAAGTGGAATCATGTTATATTTTTCTTTCTGTGACTGGCTTATTTCACTTAGCATAATGTCCTTAAAGTTTATCTGTTGTACAAGGTGGGCTTTCCTTCTTTTTTAAGGCTGAATAGTATTCCACTGTATGTATATACCACATTTCTTTATTTCATTCATCTGTTGATGGACATTTAGGTTATTTTCAGTTATTTCCATATCTTGGCTATTGTGAATAATGCTGCAATGAGCATAGGAATGCTCTTGTCTTTGAGATCGATCCTGATTTCAATTCTTCTGAGTAAATACACAGAAGTGGGATTACTGGATCATATGGTAGTTCTATTTTAACCTTTTGAGGAACCTCCATGCTATTGTCCAATATGGCTGCACTATTTTGCATTCCTGCCAACAGTGTGCAAAGGTTCACATTTTTCTACATCCTCATCAAGACTTCTTGTCTTCTGAGTTTGTTGTTGTTGTTGTTAATAGCTTTGTTTTAACACATCTCCAGGGATAGCCCTCTGCTGTCTCACCACAAAGATGTTTACACAGAGCCCAAGTCCTGCACCAGGTAGAGAGAGCCCATGCCAGGCTATGTGGCTGCCATCACTAGGACATGGCATGAGGAAAAATCTCATCATCCTGAGTTGAATAGTCTCTCTAGCATATTCCAATGAAAAGGCCATTTTGTTCATGATGGTTCTAAGACTCCAGAGACCGCCTCTTTGAAGAGCTGCTTTCAACTTTCAGACAACTATGGGTTCATTTTTGCAGGGACGATTCTGGAGAACAGGGCTTGTTTAAGATACTTTGCTCCAAATTTTTGCTCTTGCAATGCAAAGAACCTTATGAGTTATGGACGTCAAAAAGTGACATTTCTAGTGCCCATGTTATTGAAGAAGTTGGCACGCAGGCCTACCACAGGCCTCCCATGTCTCCTGAGTTACCTTTTCAGGGATAGATTGTCGTATCTTGTTGGGGGTATATGTGACAGAAACACTGCTCTTCTCTTGCCCTGAAGTTGTGGGGCTGTTGATCTCCTTTGCATTGGTTTGGCAAGAAAAGCAATAGGTCCATTTTTCTTCCCTTGCTAAATGTGGCAGGCTGTTTTTGATGCATAGAACGTTTCTGGGGAAATCCATTGACCAACTCTCTTTCCCCACCCCCAAATTTTCCCACACCTGTCACCAGATTCACTCTTTAGCATTTTGCAAAAGCAGTCAAATCAGTAGCTAGTTAATTCAGAAAACAAAACAGCAAATAAAATGAAGCTACAACAGTCAGTGGGGTGCTGTGACGTCCCTTCTTCTGCTGAGATTTCTCACAGGTTCAAAAAGGGAAAGAGACCCATTACTTACGCATTTCACAGCTTTGGAGTTAGTGCTATGTGGTCATTATGCAATTCTTTGAAGTGATCTAGAATATTTCTTTTGAGAGGTACATGATGCCTGGGTGATAAGACTAACCTTTGGAATTCCAGAGTGAACTACATATCATTCTCTAATAATTTGATGTGTACATTAATTTTACATATCAGTATTATATGCATATATATCGTATGAACTGAAATGTGCATGTGATGTGTATATATGCATTTATACTTATTTCTTTGAATTTTCCTATTTATTTATTTTTTTTAAAAAAAGACTTTATTCTTTTTTTTTTTAAGACCATACTTCATTCAGATTTCTTTTGCTTTTTTTTTTTAAATTTTATTTATTTATTTATGGCTGTGTTGGGTCTTCGTTTCTGTGCGAGGGCTTTCTCTAGTTGCGTCAAGTGGGGGGCCACTCCTCATCGCGGTGCGCGGGCCTCTCATTATCGCGGCCTGTCCCGTTGCGGAGCACAGGCTCCAGACGTGCAGGCTCAGTAATTGTGGCTCACGGGGCTAGCTGCTCCGTGGCATGTGGGATCTTCCCAGACCAGGGCTCGAACCCATGTCCCCTGCATTGGCAGGCAGACTCCCAACCACTGCACCACCAGGGAAGCCCCTTATTTTTTTTTTATAGCTCCTGATCCTAGAACATTTACCAAATGGGATTACAGAGTTTTAAAATATCAATATTTATGCATTTCTTATGAAAATTATTTTTAATATTTAATTTTTCTTTTCTTTCTAATTTTTGAGAAAGCTTTTAATGTTTATGATGTTAAATTTATTGATTCTTTACTTTGGGAATCCCTCTAATACTTTTAAACTTAGATTGTCCTGCCCCCTCTGAATATATTTTTGACCTTTGCTTATATTTCCTCAAATTTTTTATAGTTAAACAGCTAGTCTGAACACCAATATGGATGTTTTTTGTTGATACATTGTGTGAGATTTTTTATAAGGTTTGATGTTTCCCCAAATAAGTAGACAATTTTCTAACATGATTTAATAAATTATCTTTCTCTTTCCCAAAGATTTTTGATTTCTCCTTTGTAGGTATAAAGTTCTTAGATAAACTAAAGCATGCTCAGAAATGCTGTATTCTGGCTCAATAACTCTTCAGTCAACATTTATTAATGGATAGATTAATGCATGGGAATTTCTGAACTGTTCTGCTCCAATTTATTGATATATCTTTCCTTGTAGTTCTAAAATGATCTTTTAATTATTACCAATTTGCACTATGTTTTAATATGTGAAAGGAGAATTTGCTCATGCTAATACCTTTGTTAATGGTTTATATCAGTGACCGCTGGCTATTCATTCAGGGGAATATTAGAATCACTTTAAGATTAACATCAAATTTCTCCTGTGATTTTGCTTTAAATTAGGGTAAGCCTATTAATTAGCACTTTTTCAAACTGTTATTCTGTATAACACTATGTCATAGGTTAATTAGGTGCTACCAAAGATATATATTTAAATAAGTCTTGGTTAAACAAAACTATATTTACTGTAGATTCACTTAATGGCAGAATTTCTGAGAACCAGCCAACAGTTGAATGTTTATATGATTGTCCAATAAAAAAAGTCAGTAGAATTTCCTGAACTCCTTTGTCATGAGCCGTGAGCATGTGTGTGTGTGTATTTGTGTGTGTGTCATCTGTACTGACATACTCTAAATCAGAGTCCCGAGCATCAGCATTTGGATACACTTCCATAAATAATTTTGAAAATAAATGTAATCTTTATAACACCCAGCCTTCTTAACTACGGATGTAATAGTTCTCCATTTGTTTCCTTCTATTTTTTTAAATGTCTCAGAAAAGTTTTCTTTTCTTTTCTTTTATACATAGTTCCCATACGTTTTCTTAAAATTGTTTCAATATATTATTTCAATTTGTTATTTTGGTTTTTTACAACTTTATTGGAGTATAATTGCTTCACGATGGTGTATTAGTTTCTGCTTTATAACAACTTGAATCAATTATACATATATATCTGTTCCCATATACCTTCCCTCTTGTGTCTCCCTTCCTCACACCCTCCCTATCCCACCCCTCCAGGCGGTCACAAAGCACCGAGCTGATCTCCCTGTGCTATGTGGCTGCTTCCCACTAGCTATCTACCTTACGTTTGGTAGTGTATATATGTCCATGACTCTCTCTTGCTTTGTCACAGCTTACCCTTCCCCCTCCCCATATCCTCAAGTCCATTCTCAAGTAGGTCTGTGTCTTTATTCCTGCTTTACCCCTAGGTTCTTCATGACATTTTTTTCCCCATAAATTCCATATATATGGGTTAGCATACGGTATTTGTCTTTCTCTTTCTGACTTACTTCACTCTGTATGACAGACTCTAGGTCTATCCACCTCATTACAAATAGCTCAATTTCGTTTCTTTTTATGGCTGAGTAATATTGCATTGTATATATGTGCCACATCTTCTTTATCCATTCATCTGTCGATGGACACTTAGATTGTTTCCATCTCCGGGCTATTGTAAATAGAGCTGAAATGAACAATTTGGTACATGACTCTTTTTTAATTATGGTTTTCTCCGGGTATATGCCCAGTAGAGGGATGGCTGGGTCATATGGTAGTTCTATTTGTAGTTTTTTAAGGAAACTCCATACTGTTCTCCATAGTGGCTGTACCAATTCAAATTCCCACCAACAGTGCAAGAGTGTTCCCTTTTCTCCACACCCTCTCCAGCATTTATTGTTTCTAGGTTTCTTGATGATGGCCATTCTGACTGGTGTGAGATGATATCTCATTGTAGTTTTGATTTGCATTTCTCTAATGATTAATGATGTTGAGCATTCTTTCATGTGTTTGTTGGCAGTCTGTATATCTTCTGTGGAGAAATGTCTCTTTAGGTCTTCTGCCCATTTTTGGATTGGTTTGTTTGTTTTTTTGTTATTGAGCTGCATGAGCTGCTTATAAATTTTGGAGATTAATCCTTTGTCAGTTGCTTCATTTGCAAATATTTTCTCCCATTCTGAGGGTTGTCTTTTTGTCTTGTTTATGGTTTCCTTTGCTGTGCAAAAGCTGTGAAGTTTCATTAGGTCCCATTTGTTTATTTTTGTTTTTATTTCCATTTCTCTAAGAGGTGGGTCCAAAAGGATCTTGCTGTGATTTATGTCAGTGTTCTGCCTATGTTTTCCTCTAAGAGTTTGATAGTGTCTGGCCTTCCATTTAGGTCTTTAATCCATTTTGAGCTTATTTTTGTGTATGGTGTTAGGGAGTGATCTAATCTCATACTTCTACATGTCCCTGTCCAGTTTTCCCAGCACCACTTATTGAAGAGGCTGTCCTTTCTCCACTGTACATTCCTGCCTCCTTTATCAAAGATAAGGTGACCATATGTGCATGGGTTTATCTCTGGGCTTTCTATCCTGTTCCATTGATCTGTCTTCCTGTTTCTGTGCCAGTACCATACTGTCTTGATTACTGTAGCTTTGTAGTATAGTCTGAAGTCAGGGAGCCTGATTCCTCCAGCTCCGTTTTTTGTTCTCAAGATTATTTTGGCTATTCGGGGTCTTTTGTGTTTCCATACAAATTATGAAATTTATTGTTCTAGTTCTGTGAAAAATGCCAGTGGTAGCTTGATAGGGATTGCATTGAATCTGTAGATTGCTTTGGGTAGTAGAGTCATTTTGACAATGTTGATTCTTCCAATCCAAGAACATGGTATATCTCTCCATCTATTTATATCATCTTAAATTTCTTTCATCAGTGTCTTATAATTTTCTGCATACAGGTCTTTTGTCTCCTTAGGTAGGTTTATTCCTAGATATTTTATTCTTTTTGTTGCAGTGGTAAATGGGAGTGTTTTCTTGATTTCACTTTCATATTTTTCATCATTAGTGTGTAGGAATGCAAGAGATTTCTGTGCATTAATTTTGTATCCTGCTACTTTACCAAATTCATTGATTAGCTCTAGTAGTTTTCTGGTAGAATCTTTAGGATTCTCTATGTATAGTATCATGTCATCTGCAAACAGTGACAGCTTTACTTCTTCTTTTCCAATTTGGATTCATTTTATTTCCTTTTCTTCTCTGATTGCTGTGGCTAAAACTTCCAAAACTATGTTGAATAAGAGTGGTGAGAGTGGGCAACCTTGTCTTGTTCCTGATCTTAGTGGAAATGCTTTCAGTTTTTCACCATCGAGGACGATATTGGCTGTGGGTTTGTCATATATGGCCTTTATTATGTTGAGGAAAGTTCACTCTTTGCCTACTTTCTGCAGGATTTTTATCATAAGTGGGTGTTGAATTTTGTTGAAAGCTTTCTCTGCATCTATTGAGATGATCATATGGTTTTTCTCCTTCAATTTGTTAGTATGGTGTATCACATTGTTTGATTTGTATCTACTGAAAAATCCTTGCATTCCTGGAATAAACCCAACTTGATCATGGTGTATGATCCTTTTAATGTGCTGTTGGATTCTGTTTGCTAGTATTTTGTTGAGGATTTTTGCATCTATGTTCATCAGTGATATTGGCCTGTAGTTTTCTTTCTTTGTGACATCCTTGTCTGGCTTTGGTATCAAGGTGATGGTAGCCTTGTAGAATGAGTTTGGGAGTGTTCCTCCCTGTGCTATATTTTGGAAGAGTTTGAGAAGGATAGGTGTTAGCTCTTCTCTAAATGTTTGATAGAATTCGCCTGTGAAGCCATCTGGTCCTGGGCTTTTGTTTGTTGGAAGATTTTTAATCACAGTTTCAATTTCAGTGCTTGTGATTGGTCTGTTCATATTTTCTATTTCTTCCTGATTCAGTCTTGGCAGGTTGTGCATTTCTAAGAATTTGTCCATATCTTCCAGGTTGTCCATTTTATTGGCATAGAGTTGCTTGTAGTAATCTCTCATGATTTTTTGTATTTCTGCAGTGTCAGTTGTTACTTCTCCTTTTTCATTTATAATTCTATTGATTTGAGTCTTCTCCCTTTTTTTCATGATGAGTCTGGCTAATGGTTTATCAATTTTGTTTGTCTTCTCCAAGAACCAGCTATTAGTTTTATTGATCTTTGCTATCGTTTCCTTCATTTCTTTTTCATTTATTTCTGATCTGATATTTATGATTTCTTTCCTTCTGCTAACTTTCGGTTTTTTTGGATCTTCTTTCTCTAATTGCTTTAGGTGCAAGGTCAGGTTGTTTATTTGAGATGTTTCCTGTTTCTTAAGGTGGGATTGTATTGCTCTAAACTTCCCTCTTAGAACTGCTTTTGCTGCATCCCATAGGTTTTGGGTCGTCGTGTCTCCATTGTCATTTGTTTCTAGGTATTTTGTGATTTCCTCTTTGATTTCTTCAGTGATCACTTCGTTATTAAGTACTGTATTGTTTAGCCTCCATGTTTTCGTATTTTTTTACAGATCTTTTCCTGTAATTGATATCTAGTCTCATAGCATTGTGGTCGGAAAAGATACTTGATACAATTTCAGTTTTCTTAAATTTACCAAGGTTGATTTGTGACCCAAAATATGATCTATCCTGGAGAATATTCCATGAGCACTTGAGAAAAATGTGTATTCTGTTGTTTTTGGATGGAATGCCCTATAAATATCAATTAAGTTCATCTTGTTTAATGTATCATTTAAAGCTTGTGTTTCCTTATATATTTTCATTTTGGATGATCTGTCCATTGGTGAAAGTGGGGTGTTAAAGTCCCCTACTATGAATGTATTACTGTCAATTTCCCCTTTTATGGCTGTTAGTATTTGCCTTATGTATTGAGGTGCTCCTATGTTGGGTGCATAAATATTTACAATTGTTATACCTTCTTCTTGGATCGATCCCTTGATCATTGTGTAGTGTCCTTCTTTGTCTCTTCTAATAGTCTTTTTTTTAAAGTCTATTTTGTCTGATATGAGAATTGCTACTCCAGCTTTCATTTGGTTTCCATTTGCATGGAATATCTTTTTCCATCCCCTTACTTTCAGTCTGTAGGTGTCTCTAGGTCTGAAGTGGGTCTCTTGTAGACAGCATATATATGGGTCTTGTTTTTGTATCCATTCAGCCAATCTGTGTCTTTTGGTGGGAGCATTTAGTCCATTTACATTTAAGGTAATTATTGATATGTATGTTCCTATTGCCATTTTCTTAATTGTTTTGGGTTTGTTATTGTAGGTCTTTTCCTTCTCTTGTGTTTCTTGCCTAGAGAAGTTCCTTTAGCATTTGTTGTAGAGCTGGTTTGGTGGTGCTGAACTCTCTCAGCTTTTGCTTGTCTGTAAAGTTTTTAATTTCTCCATCAAATCTGAATGAGATCCTTGCTGGGTAGAGTAATCTTGGTTGCAGGTTTTTCTGCTTCATCACTTTAAATATGTCCTGCCACTCCCTTCTGGCTTGCAGAGTTTCTGCTGAGAGATCAGCTGTTAACCTGTTGGGGATTCCCTTGTGTGTTATTTGTTGTTTTTCCCTTGCTGCTTTTAATATGATTTCTTTGTGTTTCATTTTTGACAGTTTGATTAATATGTGTCTTGGCGTATTTCTCCTTGTATTTATTGTGTATGGGACTCTCTATGCCTCCTGGACTTGATTAACTATTTCCTTTCCCATATTAGGGAAGTTTTCAACTATAATCTCTTCAAATAATTTCTCAGTCCCTTTCTTTTTCTCCTCTTCTTCTGGAACCCCTATAATTCGAATGTTGGTGCATTTAATGATGTCCCAGAGGCCTCTGAGACTGTCCTCAGTTCTTCTCATTCTTTTTTCTTTATTTTGTTCTGCAGTAGTTATTTCCACTATTTTATCTTCCACGTTACTTATCCGTTCTTCTGCCTCAGTTATTCTGCTATTGATCCCATCTAGAGTATTTTTAATTTCATTTATTGTGTTGTTCATCATTGCTTGTTTCATCTTTAGTTTTTCTAGGTCCTTGTTAAATGTTTCTTGCATTTTGTCTATTCTATTTCCAAGATTTTGGATCATCTTTACTATCATTATTCTGAATTCTTTTTCAGGTAGACTGCCTATTTCCTCTTCATTTGTTAGGTCTGGTGGGTGTTTATCTTGCTCCTTCACCTGCTGTGTGGTTTTCTGTCTTGTCATTTTGCTTATCTTACTGTGTTTGGGGTCTCCTTTTTGCAGGCTGCAGGTTCGTAGTTCCCGTTGTTTTTGGTGCCTGTCCCCAGTGGCTAAGTTTGGTTCAGTGGGTTGTGGAGGGTACTAGTGTTTGTGTTCTGGTGGATGAGGCTGGATCTTGTCTTTCTTGTGGGCAGGTCCACGTCTGGTGGTGTGTTTTGGGGTGTCTGTGGACTTATTATGATTTTTGGCAGTCTCTCTGCTAATGGGTGAGGTTGTGTTCCTGTCTTGCTAGTTGTTTGGCATAGGGTGTCCAGCACTGTAGCTTGCTGGTTGTTGAGTGAAGCTGGGTGCTGGTGTTGAGATGGAGATCCCTGGGAGATTTTCGCCATTTGATATTATGTGGACCTGGGAGGTCTCTTGTGGACCAGTGTCCTGAAGTTGGCTCTCCCACCTCAGAGGCACAGTACTGACTCCTGGGTGCAGCACCAAGAGCCTTTCATCCACCCGTCTCAGAATAAAAGGGAGAAAAAGTAGAAAGAAAAAATTAGTAGAAGTAGAAAGAAAGAAAGAAAGAAAGAAAGAAAGAAAGAAAAGAGGGAGGGAGGAAGGAGGGAAGGATGGACAAAAAGAAAGAAGATAAAGTAAAATAAAATAAAGTACGATAAAATATAATAAAGTTATTAAAATAATAATTATTAAGGAAAAACAAACAAACCAAAAACCTGGACGGATAGAACTGTGGGACAAATGGTGGAAGCAAAGCTATACAGACAAAATCTCACACAGAAGCATACACATACACACTCACAAAAAGAGGAAAAGGGGAAAAATTCATAAATCTTGCTCTCCAAGTCCACCTCCTCAATTTGGGATGATTCGTTGTCTATTCATGTATTCCACAGATGCAGGGTACATCAGGTTGATTGTGGAGCTTTAATCCGCTGCTTCTGAGGCTGCTGGGAGAGATTTCCCTTTCTCTTCTTTGTTCTCACAGCTCCCGGGGCTCAGCTTTGGATTTGGCCCCGCCTCTGTGTGTAGGTCTCCGTAGGGCGTCTGTTCTTTGCTCAGACAGGATGGGGTTAAAGGAGCAGCCGCTTACCGGGCTCTGGCTCACTCAGGCCTGGGGGAGGGAGGGGCACGGAGGCGGGGCGAGCGTGCTGTGTCAGAGGCCAGCGTGAAGTTGCACCAGCCTGAGGCACGTCGTGCGTTCTCCCGGGGAAGCCGTTCCTGGATGCCCGGATCCCTGCAGTGGCGGGCTGCACAGGCTCCCCGGAAGCGGGGCGTGGACAGTGACCTGCGCTCGCACAGAGGCCTGTTGGCAGCGGCAGCAGCAGCCCCAGCGTCCCACGCCCGTCTCTGGGGTCTGCGCTTTTAGCCGCGACTTGCGCCTGTCTCTGGAGCTCCTTTAAGCAGCGCTCTTAATCCCCTCTCCTCGCGCATCAGGAAACAAAGAGGGAAGAAAAAGTCTCTTGCCTCTTCGGCAGCTCCAGACTTTCCCCCGGACTCCCTCCCGCCAGCCGTGGCACACTAACCCCCTGCAGGCTGTGTTCACGCCGCCAACCCCAGTCCTCTCCCTGTGCTCCGACCGAAGCCCGAGCCTCAGCTCCCAGCCCCGCCTGCCCCGGCGGGCGAGCAGACAAGCCTCTCGGGCTGGTAAGTGCCGGTCGGCACCGATCCTCTGTTGGGAATCTCTCCACTACCCAGGTACGTGGGGAGTTTCTTGCTTTTTGGGAGGTCTGAGGTCTTCTGCCAGCGTTCAGTAGGTGTTCTATAGGAATTGTTCCACGTGTAGATGTATTTCTGGTGTTTCTGTGGGGAGGAAGGTGATCTCCGCATCTTAATCTTCCGCCATCTTCCCCGGAATTCCCCTGAATTTGTTATTATGAATAAGTTTTCCAAAGTATTTTCTAAACAAATGTTGCCAGTATGTAGAAAATAGTTTCTAATTAATCTTGTATTCAGCCAGTTACCTCTCTTATTAACTTTAAGGATTTTCAGCTGATAGTCCAAAGCTTTCTCAGTAGAAAAGTATAGTATGTACAAATAATTGTGATTTTTTAAATTTATTGTATTTTATATGTTTGATTTAAATAAGAATCCCAAGATTATGTTAAGTAATAATACTGTTGAAGCTGTATAGATTAGTGTATGGAAAGGTGGAATAGAAGTTCAAAGTAAGCATTACTTTGAATATTAACTATTATTTTATTACTATTTTAGAAGATACATTTATATATTTCCCTATTATAGTATGATAGCTTTTATTTCTTAATTTGATGCATATAACTGAGTTTGTTGTATGTATCATTCAGAATTTTGTCAGATATTTTTTCCTTATATTTTTCAGAGGAATTATTTTCCTCCAATCAGAATATTCTGTAGAATTTTTTAGATTAAATGACTTTTTAGTGGGCTATAGATAGAGCAATAAGCAAAACGTTCAAAATCCATGTCCTAAAGGAATACATATTCTAATGGAAGAGAAACAAATAAAAACAAAATTAAAAAGTCAAATTGAAATTATGCTAGATAGACTGGTTAGAACAATAACTAACATCATGATATATCTCATCGGCGTTCCAGAGGCAACAAAGGAGCAGAGGTACTATTCAAAATGATAATGGATGAGGGCCTCCCTGGTGGCGCAGTGGTTGAGAGTCCGCCTGCCGATGCAGGGGATACGGGTTCGTGCCCCGGTCTGGGAGGATCCCATATGCCGCGGAGCGGCTGGGCCCATGAGCCATGGCCGCTGGGCCTGCGCGTCCGGGGCCTGTGCTCCGCAACGGGAGAGGCCACAACAGTGAGAGGCCCGCATACCGCAAAAAGAAAAAAAAAAAAAAAAAAAAAAAAAGATAATGGATGAGAAAAATTCCAGAAAGATTAAGAGATACAAAAAGGCTCAACAAACCCTAAGAAGATTAACCTGTTTAAAGTAGTCATTTCCACATTCTTGTCTGCCGAAGCCAATAGTTAGATTACCTGCAAATCTCCTTCCATTATTTACCTTTTGTCTTGATTTTCAAATACATTTTCTTGCCTCTTCATGTTTCATGACATTTTATGGTACAAAGAACCACAGAGACTGGAAGTGATGCTACTTTCCTGAAGAAAGTGTTCACACTGCCCTCTGTTAGGGAGAGTGTGAGCAACTAATCATCACAACCAAGGATTACAATGTTTGTCTTGGGCTTCAGTATTATTAGTAAGACCGTCCACCTTGGATTCATTTCTGTTTGTAAAATATGGCATCCTTGGGATTTTGATTTAATTCTAGAAGATTGAGATTCACTTCTGCCCTCTAGAGTTTTAATCTTAATTCTTTAATTTCATGCCCAGAGTCTTCAGGAGAAACTAGTCATAGTTTGAGTCCTTTTGGTTGGACTTTATTTTCAAAAAAATGTGAGACCACAAGAGATTTCTTGCTGCCTTTTAGAAGTTTCTGGTCTATCTCTCCAAACTCCCATGCCACCCAAAATTCAGGAAATGCTCTATGAGGAAATCAGTTGTGTTTGGAGTACCCCATTGCATTCCATTATGTTTCACCAGCCTGTGCAAACCTCCAAAACCCCACTGTTTTCTCTTCAGCAGACTCCTTCTGCCCTTATCAAGTCTGATCATTAGCCCATGTCTAGAATGGACAGATACCTTCAGGAGAGAAAAATGGCCAGTGACTGTTAACTCACTAAAAATCCCAATCTTTCCTTTATGGAATATTAATTCATCTAGTCTTCATTAATTTCACAGCTCTCTTATGTCTTTTAAAATAGAACATTTATCTATTTTTTAAGTGTTACAAATAAACTTTGTCAACCTAATGTGACCTACTGCATTCTATTCACAAAGAATAACTGAAAAGAAATCACACTATGACACATCATACTGAAATAGCAACAGACCAAGAATGCTAAATGGAGGCAGAAATGGAAGAAGGTTTTAGGTATACTGGCTTTTCCTGCACCCAAGTGGGATGCATCCAAATGATAAATGGATGGATACGCAACTTCTTGAAAAGCTATTCAAAGTCAGTTAGCACAGAATAAGTCTATGAGAGTTTAGGGATGAGTGTTTAAAAAAAAAAAAAGAAAGAAAGCCACAGAGGGATGAGGAGTTTTAAAAAACAACCTGCAGGAAAACATCAGAAAAAATTTTCAACAAGTAATAGGCTCCAAAAACTTGGCTGGGTTTTAGGCATCTTCATACAATGAAATAATCTGAAATAAGGAAGCTGTGACCTCATGTCTGAAGGAGCTGAACTATTGACAGGTGACTGAAGGAGGACCAGTTATTAGAACAGGTGTTAAAGGCACAAGCCATGATTCTTGTACTGTTGCATAGACTAGAGTGTGATCAGGATATAACTAACTGATCTTAAATTTTCTGAGCCCCTTAGCTCCATGTTCTGCAAAGCCAAATTCTCATGTCTAAGGATATGATCATTCTCAGAGCTTGAGGCAGACCTGAGAGGAAAACATGGATCTGGGTATCAGGCTCTGCTTTTCTCCCTGACCCTGTCTTGATGTGCTTTCCTACAACTTACCCTTGACCATTTGTCTTTTGACCCTTACCTGTCACTTGTCTTATTACTTATTAGTGTTTTTTAAAGTGCTACAACTTAGAAAGAAGCCAACTCTGAGGAGCATTTCCCTTGGTCAGAAACTTTTGCTGGCAAAGAGAAAAGACTGTAAAGATCAAAATAAATTGAAATCGATGTAATAAATACATTGAAAGTCCAGCCCATTTGCCACTGTCACCTGCGCAGGGCAAATGGTCAGGTAGCAAAGAAGAAGCAAGATGTGTTGGAAACAATAAAGTTTGCCAAATAAGGGATCCTCTCTCCCGTTGAGAGGTCCTTGCCATGGCAGCTAGGCCCTTTCTCAATGCTGGGCATTATGTGAACTTCAGGGTATCTCACCAGAACTTGGGTTCATTTAGATGCCCCACCGCCCTCCCATGCCCCCTGCAGAGAAAGATGGAGAAGGACAGAGAAGCTCCTGAGTTCTCTCATCAACACAGCCAATCAGAGCTCTTAGAACCAGCCAGAGAAA
Organism: Mesoplodon mirus; assembly: GCF_964341445.2. Taxonomy (NCBI): domain Eukaryota; kingdom Metazoa; phylum Chordata; class Mammalia; order Artiodactyla; family Ziphiidae; genus Mesoplodon; species Mesoplodon mirus. Next base: position 41,413,891 of record NC_138990.1, on the reverse strand, counting down.
GACAGGCAGGACCCCAAGAAAATAACATGACAGTTTTCTTAGAAAAGTATGGATAGGGCCAAATGACTAAAAACAAGGTACAACTGGACATGCTTCCAGTGGTAAATGAGGGAGATGATTGATCTCCTAAGGAGTTCTAGTACTTTAGGGAGGAGGGGACCTGTAGAAATAAATCAGGGTTCTTTAAGGATGAAGGTATCCAGATGTTTCCTGGCTTACAGCTAGGAAAGGTTGATTATACTAAGTCTTTGAAGGCTCAGTTTAGAAGCCAGAGGTGCTAAGTTTTCAGGATGTCTAATGTCAGGATAGTTCCCAATTGGTGGACATTTTTCTTGAGTAAACAAAACAAAACAAAACAAAAAAACAATTGTTTCAGGTTCAGATTCCTCAGCAAACTGTCTCTGTCACCAGCAACCCTACACTGAACATAGAAGTACACTGACAGACTTAAGTAGCCTAATAATCAACACACCAACGCCACCAAACCCACCATACTCAACAGTATTGATTTCAGATTACAAACTAGATATCTACCAGTCATATGCTAGCAAGAATGCTTATTTGTGACACACTTGTTTTACATTGTTATAAATTAATTATAATTATTTAAATCCTAGAATATTTCACATTAAATCCAGAATTTTAGCTTTAAAAAAAAAACATAAGTTCTGAAAATACTGAGAATATTGGGTTCACATTTTGCATGATAACAATTAGATGGAAGTTGCCCACTTTATTTTTTTTTTATTTTTTATTTTTTTTTGTAGTACGCGGGCCTCTCACTGTTGTGGCCTCTCCTGTTGCGGAGCACAGGCTCCGGACGCGCAGGCTCAGCGGCCATGGCTCACAGGCCCAGCTGCTCCATGGCATGTGGGATCCTCCCAGACCAGGGCACGAACCCGTGTCCCCTGCATCGGCAGGCGGACTCTCAACCACTGCGCCACCAGGGAAGCCCGAGTTGCCCACTTTAGATGGAGCATGGGCTGTACGTTGTTTGTTATCTTCTTACATCGAACACATTTCTGTCCCATTCATTTATATTCCTGGCTGAGTCTACCTAAAAGTTTACAAACCAGGTACGCATGTGTATCACAAAGTCTGTCTCATGAGTTCTGTTTACCTGGAGGTAAATAGGATTCCCATAAGACCAAGCATCACCATCACTAATGAAGAAATGACTCTCTTTTCAGTCCATGTTTTGTCTGTTTTGTTTTGCATTATTTTACTTTCTCTGTAGTTCAGTTTACTCAACAGTCAAAAGCAGTGGCTACAGATCAGTTTTCTTATCCATAAAATGAGGACATAAATCATAAGATTTTACATAATTAAATGAAGTAATGCACATGAAATTCTTGGAATAGTTACTGCGGTTTTATATGTCTCTAATAATGCTCTTTCTTGTATCTGTTAGCTTTATTCCATTTAAAAAAAAACTGCCTCAAAACTCTGGATTAAAACAATCATTTATTTAGCTCACAATTATTTGGGGTTATTGCTTAGTTTTTCTGGTCTGGGATAGCTCAGTTGATCTTTCCTGGGCTTGTTCATGCATCTATAGTGAGCTGTCAGGTCACAAGGTCACATCAGGGATTGTCTGGTGGCTGGATGATCTGGGATGGCCTCACTTATATATGTATGTGGCTATTAACAAGATGATAGGGCAGTGGGATAACTGAGAATTATGCCTCTCATGACTCAGGAGGGCAGCCCAGACTGCTTCACATGCAGTTGGAGGTTTTCAAGAGCAGCAAGGGAGAACAAGCCTCTCTATGAAAGCCATTTCCAAGTCTCTGAGTGCATACATTTGCTACTATCCCATTGACCAAAGGATGTCACATACCAAGCAAAGACTCAATGATTAGAGAAACTCACTCTGCCTCTTGATGGGAGAAACTTCAGAGTCACTTTGCAAAGGGATACACATGTAGGGACGGTGAGAATTTGTAGCTGCTTTTGTAATCTGTCATACTGGCTTTTGTAGTTACTTTACATTATTACTTAAATAAGAATATCTGAACATCTGGTCATTTAACTTCCCTGAGTCACATCTTTGATTGGCTCTCCATAAAAAAAGCCCTATAACTCTTACTAACATTCAGGATCCTTTGGGATTCGACTTTGTGTACCTCTCTGGTCTTATCCCCTTTTCACCACATACTACATGGGTTCCACTCATTCTGAGCTGTTTGCTATTCTACAGATATGTTATACTTTCAAAATTGTGTACCTTTTATATATTACCTGTTACCCAGTGATCATTTAAGAAATTCCCATTCAGATCTCAAAATTCTGCTCACATTTCATTCCTCCATAAAAACTTTCCTGACTCCTCTTCCTCTCCCACAGAGTGTTTCTCCTTATTTAATAATACATCTCTTACACTTTACTGTAAATGCCTGCATAGCTGCAAATCCATGTACAGCTGTGGACAGGAACTGTGTCTTCTACATCTCTGTGATTGTATCACTTGGCAAAGTGTGTAGAATCAAGTGGATTCTCAATAAATGTCTGGGGAATGAAGGAACAAATAACAGGATGACATACCAATTACACGTTCTTCAATATCCTCTAGAGACGAAGTTGAAGGAACCATAATTACACATGCTATGGTACGTGAGAGAGTCCTAAATATCCAGGGCATAGCTGTGTGGTCAGCTTTCCTTGACCTCAGATTTAACCCACTTTTTATTGTTTCAAATGTATTTCATCACAGAGGAAACACTCTCCTTTCACTACTAGTGAAAATAAATGCTTTGTCTAAAGTAGACCATTCCCTGCTCTGAATTGATAGGACAGGGTCAAGCATTTTCCAGATCCTGAAACTAAGTTTTGTACAAAAGTGCATAACTGCTCTCAGTAATGGGTCTGGAGAATAGGATGTAGCCAGTGCGTGCCAGGGTACAGTCTGCTCTGTGAGAACGATTTATGATCTGTCAGGTGGGAACTTTTATGGTGCTGTGCTGAGAGACAAGGAAATTTTAGGAGTTGCTAAAAGCAACACAAAATATGCTTTCAAGCTTAATGAAGAGAGGCGATAGAATCAGGTTGGCATGTATGGCTGGCTCCATGTGTTAGAGAAAAGCTGAAATGTTCTTAGTGTTACATATTTTGATTTTGCTAAATTTGTTTTGGACAGAATGGATACTTATGTCCCTGCACATCGAGCAGTAATTTCAATGTCTATCAATATAATGAGTTTTATTTGAAAATTGTGCCCCACAAACAGTTTTTATGTGAGTTTGTCATAATTTTTTTCCCACACAAAAGCATTTTTTAAGGAAAAGTAGATAATAAATCCATTCTTTATTGTCTTGGCTAAAGGAAGTAGCCATACACAGGCTGAATATCATTTTCATTTAACTGATTGGAAAATATCCCCATAGAAATAGGCTTAAATGAGATAAAGTGTTCAGATGGGAAATATCTCCAGACTTTTTTCTCTACAGTCTGTTGATCTAACCACTGACCAATGATGAGTTTCTGGGATAGAATAAACTTCAGGCTGGAGAGTAAGAGCAGATTCAAGCAGATTGCAGTCATAAAACTTAGAATAGATGAGCACCGTTAGGCCATATTATCTAAACCAACTACATTAAGGGTGAGATCAAAGCATTTTAAGTGATAGACCAAGGTTCAAATAGCTCAAATATACATCAAACATAAGGAATGAACTCTTTCTACACTTTAGGAATATCCTTTGGTGTCTTAATTAAATGTTGGCAAAACTGTATTTCTATAGTTACTCCAATCAGGTTTCACATAATACTCTCAACTTCACTATAAATCAGTGAAAGAAATGATTGATTCAGTAGAATTTGTTTCAATATCATTGCAATGCTGAAGGTTACCCAAATCAACCACACCTTATCATTTATACCATGATACCCTAGGTGTGTATAAAAAATTTTGTTGGTTGATTTAGAAAGCAATGAAAAAGAAAGTTTCAATAGCATATAAAAAGTACATTTCTTCTCTTTTTATGAAAAAAAGGAATAGGCATGATTAATATCTTCCAGATATTGATACTATATGTGTTTTTTCAAATATAAATATGAAGAGTTACACCCATCCGTTCATATATCCATCCAAAACAGCACATACCTGTGTGTTTAAGTTGTCCTGCAGTAATGCCTGTCAGTGTTGGAAATGTGCTTAGAACTTTAGGGAAGTAGAGTCTGATGATAAACAGCCACCTTGCTAAATGAAATCTAAAACTTAAGAGTCCTGGTTATATCCCCTTGGGTCAAAAATTCTTCTAGCGCAGATGGCTTTGCTCCATCTGCTGGTGGCCATTCACATGGTCCTAGCGGATAGGCCTCAACCCTTAGGTTAATGGGTTGCAGAGATTTTGATTCAGCACAGCTGAGGTGCTGTGCTGGTAGTATAAAAACTTACGTTTTTCACATTATCACAGGTGAAGTTGAAAGTTAGCGTGTGAGGACTTTGAGGCTTTAAATTGTTTTTGGTAACTTGAAAAGGCATACTGGATTGTGGATCAGAGATTTTCCTGATGTGGCCTGATGAATTGTCATGCTTTTGGAAGAAGTAGGCCAATAGTATCTGCATAGGTAGCTAGCTAGCTAGCTAGATAGGGGGCAGTTTTAGAAGCTAAACTGCCTGAGTTTGAGTCCTAACTCTGCAACAAATTAACTCTGTGACTCTGGGAAAATTAATTAATCCCTCAGGTTTCCTGGCACAGTAGAGCTAATAATAATATTTACCTTATAAGGTTGTTTTGCTGGTTAAATTAATTGACAGGGGGAGAGAAAGTGGGAGAGAGAGAGAGAGAGAATTCATTTTCCCCCAAAAGAAAGGAGTTCAACCGAACTCTTCCAGTTCTTCTGCCTGCACTTGTACCTCAATTTAATTAATTTCTACATTACTCAAGGGAGAAGAGAGTAAGAAGCCTTCAAGGAAACATCTCCCATGTCCTGAGAAGGAAACAAAATGTGCAAGGGTGAGTCTTTGGACAAAATCATAAAGGATTTACCTTTCTTCAAGTTGAGTATCTTGAACCTTTTCTGTTTTCTCCTTTGCAAATCCACGGGTAGACACATGCTCTTTAGAGAGCGTACTCAAGGGGAGCACCCCTTGAATGTGTGGCAATTATTTTCCTGTGCATGTGGTCTTGTAGAGAGTTGAAGTAGTTGAGAGATGGAGCTATAGTGTTTGTATTTTTTATAAGCTGTGATCCTGAGTCTGACATCCAACTCTGGTTATATCACAGAGTAGAAGAAAGGGATTATGAAGCTAGACTCAACAAAAGCAGTAAAGATGTGTTTCTCCTAGGTGAGGAGGATTCTCTTTCTCAGATTATATAGGGATATACTTTGAAAAATGCATCGGCAGATATAAAAAGATTTGCACTCAAAAGGAAGACAATATATTGTTTTTTAAATAATCTTTCACTGAAACAAAACTTATTATAAAACAATATATTTTTAAAGTGCTATAGTGGGAGAAATAAAGCCACCCATTGTCCAACATGAGAGATTGCAATTAATAACATTTTGGAGTATATCAGGTCTTTTGAAAAAAAGTTCACTATATAGAACTCTATGAGATTGGATATTTGATTTGTATCTTATTTTGATTGGATATTTGGATATTTGATTTGTATCTTATTTTGTTCGTAACATAGTGTACTGTGACCAAGTTCCTCTATCCTGAAAATTAATTGAAAACTTAATTTGTATTGATGGGGTTTAATGGATATCAGAGTCTTCTCCTTTTGAAAAAGTAGATCATTTCTAATCCTTCTCCATTACAAATAATTATTTGTGTATTAAATTGTTTTCTGGAAAATCTGTTTCAATTCATATATCAAGTAATAGTATAAGAGAACATCCGTTTTTCTGCACCCTTGCTAACTGAGTATGGATGATATTTTTTTTTAATTTGTAAATTAGCCAGTTAGATTTTAAAAAGCTCATTACTATTTTGTTTGGAATCTATTGTTTACCAGTGAAGTAAATTTAGCTTTAACCGACTGTGGATATTGAATTTGGAAGTGAAAATCTGATGCCAACTTTTATGATCCTCTTTAGATGCTTGACTTCTATCCCTGATAGTTGGGCTTAAAAATGAGCCTGTCACCATCTGTCTGTGTCTGCCCCATTTCTGTTTCTTGGAGTCATGCATGGGCGCAATCACACAGACCCCCCTTGATTCTGCACATAATCAAGAGGAAAATTTAAAACCCCAGGAAAAAAGCTTTCACAGAACAGGAATTGTACCCTTGATCTTTACATGCTAGAAGCAGTCTTCAATTTTCTCCATGGAGATCTGTTTTATGTGTTATTTCGGTTTGCTTCTAACCCTGTTTTCTACTGCAAAAAGGCAGTTTCTATTACTGGACTCTTGATTCGATGTGCAGTTAAATGCTACGTCACAGCTGAGTTTCGATATTTCACAGTGGATGGGAAAAGTATTAACAAAGTTTGTGTTTTCCTCCACATGTAATAACCACTAATTCCTGGGAGTTAGGGGTTTCAGTGATCTGACTCTGTACTTCCATAACAGCATATTTTCTACCCTTTTCATCAGAATTTCACCCAAATACAGTGTTTTTTGGAAAACCCTCTGGTTTGCCTATTTGACAGAACGTCAGTCTCTTAGTCATTTAACTCAAGTGCTTCAGACTTCTGACCCCCTTGGACAGAGGAAGGCCAGAAAAGACTCAAGGACAACAGAAATTTGTGATTCAGTCTGCTCTTAACAAAGCTGTATATTTCCCCATCTTGCTGTCCAGTAGCTACCATTATCTGTTCTCCAGGTTTAGATAATTCTTATTCACACACACAAAATCATCTAGATGAGCCAATAAAATCCAACTGATACCTGCGAGTTTGTCTCAAAGATGGCAATGAAAGGAATTTGATTTCTGAAATCTGTCAGGATTCCTTCCTAGCCAAGAAGGTTCATTTTATGGTTTCGAACTTTTGAGTATGAAGTGATCTTCAATATGAGTCTATATTCTGAGTGATGCAAAGAAATGAACAATGCTGCCTATTAGTGGGAGGTCCAGGAGCTGAGGGTGAACCCCTAACACATGAAATCAGGAGGCTCAGATGGAATGGGAAGGATGGAGGAGTGAGCATTATTCCTAAATATAGGTTGAAAATTGAACTCATGGCCTCCCCATGATCTTTTTTATGGCTGAAGCTCATTTTCTTTTCTGTGTTCCATTATGCAAACTAGAGACATCTGAGCTACGCTTGAACATTCATAGTGATAATTACCAGATATTTTCATTTTGAATATGTCTTAACTATGGCTGAGTCTCCTCAGGTCACTCCTAGGGCAAGTATCTCCTTACTTCTATCTCCTCCTCATCTTGGTGCTCTCAGAAAAGACCTTTATACTGCAACCGAAGAATCTATATAAAATAAAATCTGGAGATGATCCCTTCTAGCCTAAAACCTGCAATGGCTTACCATTGCAATTAGTCCGGCTTCTGAACTTCTTAATGGAAGCTGGAAAGTCTGAGCCTTTACCACACTGATATTCAATCAGCTCACTTCTTTTTTCCTTTTTCAGTTTTTTATTTTCATAAAAGTTATTCACATACACTGTTTTAGAAAGCTGTTGTTTTTCCTTCAAAATTCTAAGTGACATACTGTTACTTCTTAATTATTTTAAGGCTAACGTTCATTTAAATTTCTACTATTGAGAAAAAATACTTATCCGTCTTACATTGCTCTCCACACATGCATCTCATCTTTCCATCCCTAAAATATGAATATATCTCAGGTTTGTTTCAATTAATTTTAGGCTTTTTATTATTTGCCTATGAAATAGTATTTGTTGCGAGCCATATAGTATAGTATAATTATATTTTTATTTATCATGTTTTTGATTTTCCTAGAGTTAATTTTTTATTTGCTTTTTTCGCACTATACTTATCATTAATTCATCCCCAAACTCTCAAGCAACAATCTGTATTTCCTCTTGATGTATTTAAGCACATCAGGAAATTACTTAATTTAGATTTGTTAAACTAAATGTATGTATATATGTATGTGTGTGTGTGTGTGGGGGGGTGTGTGTGTGTGTATATATATGTATATTTATATACACACACACACCCCCCCCCACACACACACATATACATGTATTTTTCTTAGAGAATTTCTGCATCTTCCTCCTTCAGTTTGACTGCTTGTTCCCTAAGGCCTTCTGCCAAGCCCTTGTCCTAAGATCTCCCTTGACCATCACCTTGAGACTTCTTGCACCTCTCTTGGGTTGAATTTTCTTTTCCACATATCCCTGTGTCTTGATTAACTACTCATTTTTTGTTTTTCATTGGTTTGCAGTGAATATAGTCCAGTATTTTCCAGTTTAGGTAAAAATTTTTGAAACTGTGTATATGTTAAAAATTCTTGTTCTGTTTTTATAATTGAGTCATTTGAGAACATTGTTTCTGGGGTTGCTACTGAACAACTGATGCCATTCTGTCTCCTGATCTTTTTTATGCAATCTGTTTTTTTTCTGCCCCAGAAGTTTTGAAGGTCCTCTATTCATTATTGGTGTTTCAAATTTTTATAATGATATGTCTTTGGGTCAGATTTCTCTTCATTTTTCAAGGAATTCAATAGTTCCTTTTAATTCAAAGATAACTTTCAGTTATGGGACACTTTCTTGAATTATTTCATGGATAATATCCTTTGTTCAATACCCTCTAACCAAAGGAAACCTGTCTGTAGTTGAGCAAAGTTGCTTTTATTGTCTTGTTTCAATGATGGAGAATGTACACCATGATGAACCATGGAGATCTCAGAAATAGGGTGTAAGAAAGGACCAATTACAGCATTTGGTCTTGTGGTGAGTCTGGGAAAGGTTAAAGAAAGTGGGTTCTACTCTAGATTAGATGCTGTTGGGAAGTGAAGGTCATTCTTTGGAGTATCTTGGTCATTCTCATCTAGAAGGCAGGAGAAATGAAGGCTTGCTCAAACAGAAATGATGAAGAAGCAGAATTACTCATTAGTTAGAAAAGGAGGCTATTTGAGTATTTTTGTGGTTTAGACAATGTTCTCATTTCTGTCTGTGCTCTTCATGTTTATAGAGTAGTCTTATTTTTGTCCTGCTCTGTTATTGTCAGAGAGTGTCTTTGTCTGATGTTATTTTTTTGGTAAAATTACAGTCATCCCTTGGTATCTGCAGGGGATTGGTTCCAGGGCCTCTGTGGATATGGAAATTCAAGGATGCTCAAGTCCCTTATATATGGCATAGTGTTTGCATGTAACCTAAACTCAACCTCCACTATTCTTTAAATCATCTCTAGGTTACTTATAATACCTAGAGATATAATATCAATACCTTATATAATGCAATATAAATGCTATGTAAATAGTTGTAAAAACAATGTAAATGCTTATGTAAATAGTTGCTGGTGAGAGGCAAATTCAAGTTTTGCTTTTGGGAACTTTCTGGAATTTTTTTTTTTTTTTTATGTTTTTGATCTGAAGTTGGTTGAATCCATGGTTGCAGAAACTGCTGATATGGATGGCCTACAGTATTTATGTTTGACAGGAGAACAACAGTAGCCGGCTGCAGTGCTGGGTCACCTCCTAGCAGTACCAAGGCCCAGCTGAGAGTGCCAGGCCTGTTCTCCACTGCTTTTCTCTTTCTTACCTTTAATTTATTTTTTTTTCTTTTTTGTAGAATTTATATTATTTGGTTGTTGAGCAAGGTGGGCTAGCCCTTTAATTATCTTTTGCTTTTTGTTTTGTCTTTGCTATTTTCCATCCTTGTGTCTCTTTCTGCGAGATTGCCTATATTTAACTTGCATCTTTTCCAGTGAATTTAATCTTCAAGAGCTCATTGTGGCTCTCCAGACATTTCTTTTCATGGCGTTCTGTTCTTGTTCATGCATGGAATCCCTTATTTCATTGCTGTAAAGATACACGCATTTAAAGATGCTTGTGGCTTCGCTTTGTTTTCATTTAATTATATTTATTTGTTTTTGTTTTAAGTTACTCTCAGCATTATTTCTCTCTCCTCATACATGGTTTTCTCAGTAAGTTTCTTTTTTCCACATCTGTTGATTTTGTTTCTCCTTTTATATTTAGCAGTGAAACACTAAAAAGCTTCGTGTACATTAGTATTTTTTCTTTTTTTCATATTAGTGGGCTTCACTACAGTGTGATGTGTTCGGGCTATATCACTGGAGTTCCCACAACTGTTGCTACCTATAACTCTATTTAGTTAGTTAGTTAAGTTAGCTACTTAATTTTGTCAGAATCTAGACATTGGGTTTGCCTGGCAGTATAAATCTGGCTTGCAGGTATTAAGGGGAGGCAAGTCAGGTAAAGAAGCTTGAGGCTGCAAACTCAGTATGTACGTGTTTTTATTATTCTCCCTTTTCATTGTAGAGCCCCTGCACCTGGTGTTCCAAATTCAGAGTCATAAGATAGAAAAGAATAGGGTCAGCTGCTCATTTTTTCATGATCAGTGACATGTGAGTTTCTTAGAGCATCTACATTCTTCTCATACAGACTTTCATCCAGTTCTCTTTAGTCTCACTTGGACCTTGCTTTTAGACATTATTGAACCTCTAGCATGTGTTTTTTCTAGGATTTTCCAGCATGTATTAATTTTCATTTGACTCTTGTTATTCTCACAGCTAGCTTATGTATGTATTCTCTACATCTGTTAAGTGAGTTACTATTTATTCATCTATTCTCCACAGTCTAAATTTTTTTTATTGTTCCCTAGTTTTCCTTTGGCTTTGTCATGAGGATTTGGGGGTCACCAAAAGTAATCAAGCTTCCATGTTTAACTAGAAGTCTCAGTTCCTACTTTAGAAATAAGAAAAAAAATTAGATTCTGAAAGTTGAGACGAGCACAGCATGGATACCAAGCTAGAATCTAGAATGGATATTAAAAGGAAAATATAGGGCTTCCCTGGTGGCGCAGTGGTTGAGAGTCCGCCTGCCGATGCAGGGGATGCGGGTTCATGCCCCGGTCTGGGAGGATCCCACATGCCGCGGAGCGGCTGGGCCCGTGAGCCATGGCCGCTGGGCCTGCGCGTCCGGAGCCTGTGCTCCGCAACGGGAGAGGCCACAGCAATGGGAGGCCCGCATACCGCAAAAAAAAAAAAAAAAAAAAAAAAAAAAAAAAAAAAAAAAAAAAAATATATATATAAGTGATTAAAAATGAAACGGGCACATGATTTTATTAAGAGTAAGTTATATTGGTCTATCCTAATTCGGTATCTTAATAAGTTAACTAACTTAGCCAATCAATGAAATGCATTAGGTGGAGTAAACTAGATGGTAGAAAGGGTATTTTAATTATGTTCCTTCACTTGATATAGGGAAATAGCATGGGTAATGGATAGGACAAAGGCCTTTGTATTAACATACAATATGGGATTAAATCATGGCTAAACTAGGTATGACATTGGACAGGTTACATAACATTTTACGTGCCTTTTTCCTCATCTCTGAAAATGGGCTTAGTAATGCTTGTCTGTTAAGGTTGTTGAAAGTGTCCAATGGGATCATACACGTCCAGTGTTGTGCCAGATAGTCATCAACCCAGCCTCAGATCCACCCTCTTCTATACTGTCCTTCACATCACAGTGGAGGAGCCGGGACTACTTCCCCCCAGGTCTTTTTCCAGGGAACTTTTAAATTAAATTCTGCCAAAGAAAAGCAAGGGTCTGAGATTTCAGTGAGAAGCGAAGGCAAAGCATTTTTCTCTGGTGGCAGCTGCTGGCAGAGTTGTAAGTGAATTGCAGATGTGAGATATGGGTCCCCTTCCTGAAGAGCTTCTTCAAACCACTCACTTCAGTCCTGCAGCCAACTGAGATCAACAACCACTGCCTCCCTGGACAAGCCCTTCCAAATCCCAGGCTTCCTACTGCAAGCAGCTGAGTGCAGCCTCCAGGGACTGACCTGTGATTTCCTGGGCTTCTAGATTTTGTGAACTCTTCCAGTAGCTTCTCTGATATTCACTCATCCCTTCCAACTTTCCTCTGACACCTAGCACACTGTATCAAAACTATTCCTACACCTTCATACTGATACATATATGATTGGTGGTGGGGAGTAGTGTGAGAAACCAGCTTGACATCGAGTCGATAATCCCACCATCAGAGGACCTAATGTTGTATATTCGACACAACATCCCAAAACATAATGATATACTAAAGCAATAGGACAAATCAAATGTATGAAGCGTTTTGGAGTATAAAGGTGCCACAGAACTTGCATCAAACAAGAAGGTAATGGAATCCATAGATCACAATTATCCTATCTTGGCTCAGTCGTATCAAGTTTGAACTATGATTTTTAAAGTTTGTTAGTATTCTAATGAACCTGTCATCTTTCTTTGTGTTTGCCCTGGATCTCTGTCTTATTTAAGCGAGTGACCTTGTCTTACAGAGCTCCACATTTCCCACAGCACTTAGCACAGAGCCAGCCATGTAAAATATCCTCACAAAGACTTATTAAATTAATTTTCTTAAATCCCTTCTGGACTGCCCACTTGCCTTCATTAATTATGTTAGACCTAGAGGAGGTGACCTCTACTTGCTGTCATGACTGAATTACATCTTAGACTTGTAGATTCTTTGAACAATATAATTTTTGAGGGGAAGAGATAAACTATTAGAGTTAGAACATATTCATTTTTCAGATGAGGAGATGAACGTTTTTATCTTGCATGAATTTTTCTACCTCCCTCCCCACCGGCACATATATACACTCATGTCCCCCCTCATACACTTTGTCTTATAATCATTTCTAGCTGCAAAACGATGGAGTTGGAATGAGAGTAGAGATACATTTTCTCTTTGGCCTTTTCAGCTGGTAAACCACAAATAAATATCAGCCTTAACTATTATAATGCAAAATACAAATATGCCATGTCAAACTAGTTTTTAAATGATAGATTTTCATTTTTTAATTACACTAAGTATTTCTTCAGAGATTTAAGAGATTTTAAGCTTTATGAGCATTAATGCCTTTGTGATTGTGATTTGTTTGCCCCTAATTAAAAGAATCAGGAGCATATTTGGAAGAGAATATTGATGCACCAGGAAAACCTATGAAGAATGCAGCTCCTCATTTTCTCCTTTTGTTTCAAAGATCAAAAATCTAGCACGTGGCAGAAGTGAGGCAAATGTGTTATGATGGGATAATTGTGACTGTGTCCTCCATTCCATCATTCATTAACAGCAGGATAAGTATGAATCCTGGATTTTGCTAATCTGATGGTCTTGGCTCTGTTTTCGGTAAACAGTATAAATTATTTCCAGAAAAGCTGTGGAGAAAAAATGTGAGATATTAGTACAGAATCCAACACTCCCATAAAACTTACAAAATTTTTGTCTGGCCCAGGAGACACTAACTACCCATGTGTCTTCAGGAGCCCAGGGGAAGACATCAGACAGTCTCTCTCTCACTCAGTATCTTCATCCCCAGTCCTGGTTGCACCTGGATGAAAGAGAGTCTGCCAGCATTTCTTTAGCAGGCTTCTGGCTGTCAAAACAAACTAGAGCCTCCTCGTGGGGTTGCTCACACTTGCCTGCTGAGGAGAAAACACTGTGTTAAGTGTTTTACATACATTATCCTATTATATCCTTATATCCTACTCAAAGCCTTTTGAGTAGAGTCTCCATTAAACAAATGATGAAAGTGGATCTCAGAAAGGACTACGTTGTTAACATATATCTTTTAAATGGAACGACCTGGATTTGAGCCTCAGTTGCTTGGTATCAAAGCAGGTAGTACAATATACTGCTTCCCAGCACTGATCTCTTGGTAACATTAGCCCTAGAACCTCCTTTCGTTGCATTCCTTTGATGCCGGAGATTAACTGGTAGATAGTATAAGATATTACAAGTCATGGAAAGAAAGAAGTTCTACCTCACTGTGTGCTAAGAATGCTGTTGTTACATGATAATGTTGACATTTAATTAAAATATTATTAATGCTAGAGTTCAAGCTCTGGTGAGGCAAATCAATATCTAGTGAGGATATTTGTCTGTTTGGTTCAGTGTGGGACCCTCGTGTTCTTAGAAGAGTGATAGACAAAAAAGGAGGAACTCAAGAAATAACTGTTGAATGAATGCATTTTCCAGGTTGAGAACACTTCCCATGCCAACTTTGGGCTGCCCACCATTATTTCTGCTTTGTTGCAGAAAAGAAAGGTTGCACTCTGGAGGAATAAATGAACCATTTAGAATTCACTGAGAAAAAAATAATAGAAGTTCCTACAAGCCACAGCTAAATAAAGTCTGCAGCTGCTTTTTCAGAGTGGTTTGCCACTGGTTATAAACTATAGGCATTTCTGCTTCCAATCCACTAAAAGCATTCATTTTTCTTCAGAATAAGTTTTAGTCCATTAATCAAACCCCTACCAGCAATAGTTGGCGTATACATGGTAGGAGGAAAAGTATGCCTTGGTCTAAACAACCAGAATGCTAAGTCTGTCCAAAGAAACAGCTTCTTTTCAGAGAGGTTGTTTGTTTGTTTGTTCCTAATTAATATTCCTCTAGTAAGGATGAAATTAGGAGAGATACCTCACTGCCATAGGATTCCAGTGGCTGCTTTGTTTGTCTGTGTATGTTTAAAACCAAGAGAGAGGATAACAAATTTTAAAAAAATGATAGAAAGGCATAAAATGAGAGGAAAGAGATTTATGCAAGTAAAATAGAGATGACAAGATACAGAAGATAGAAAGAATGTGAGATGACAAGAAAGGGAATTCCATTATATTTCAAAGGAAATGAGTCTGTAAATTGACTATTAGGATATGATTAAAAATATTACATATATTGAGGAAAAACAACACTGTGGAGTAATGAGTCAGGCCATACTTTCAAAGAGCCACACCTCAGCTGCACAGCCATCTATCATCACCTGGTTACAGCTGACCCCCCTGAAGTCAACTGAAGGCATGGTGTCTAGGAGGAAACAAACAAAAGCAAATATCAATATCTTAAATGTCTTCACTGTCTTCCTGATTTGTATTTTTCACAGTGATCCCTATTTACTCATGTGAAAAAGGAAGAATACTTGCCAATGCATGGTATTACTGCAGCAGAGGAAATATTGCAGATCTTCCTTCTAACTCTAGCCTCCAGGCTTTGCAATAAAATAAGCAGTTTGATCATTTATATAATCATTTTTTTTTTTTTTTTTTTTTTTTTTCTTTTTGCTGTATGCGGGCCTCTCACTGTTGTGGCCTCTCCCGTTGCGGAGCACAGGCTCCGGATGCGCAGGCCCAGCGGCCATGGCTCACGGGCCCAGCCGCTCCGCGGCATATGGGATCCTCCCAGACCGGGGCACGAACCCGTATCCCCTGCATCGGCAGGCGGACTCTCAACCACTGCGCCACCAGGGAGGCCCTATAATCATTATTTTTAAGAGAGCAGTTCAATTCCCAAATTAAAGAGCTGATATATATAAACAGATAGGATGCTCCCTTAACACTCTCATTGAGAAGTTACTTTTTAATTGCTTTGCTTATAATTTCAACTTCAAAGCCAGTAATAGCTTCCGAATTAATAGCTCATAGCCCATTTGATACACTGATATTTAATTAATGAGTTCATAACTCCAGCTGCATGTTGCCTTTCTGACAGCTCCTCCAGGTTGTTGGTTTCCATATTGCTGACTGTTCTCTGCTAACCATTCTTAGAGAGGTCGTTTTGCCTATGTAATCTTTTTGGGCTAGATGGTGAAAAAGAATGGGCTCAATCAGAGAGAAAGTTGCTTCTTTTCTGCTTGGTGAAGTAGCTAGCTTTGTTAGGCCTCCAAGGATAGCTGGAATTTTGTATTGTTTTTTTCTTAGAACATTAGGACGTGTCGACACTGATGTTAAATAATTGTGCCTCTATGGGGTTTGGAGAAGGGGAAGTGAACGGATGAGTCCACATCTTTGCCTTCTTTTTTTCTGGAGCCTTTCCAAACGATCCTATACTCCACCATGCTTTTCCTCTCCGTGACTCTTCTAGTCACTTTGCAGGAGTTGACAAACTGTGACCTTTGAACAAAGAATTTGTTTTAGATTTTTAAAGGACTGTAACAAACAGAATAATGGAAACCATGTGACCCCTTTACAGAAAAGTCTTGCTGACCCCTGAAGCATAATTAACACTTGCCATCAGCTTTTGGGACTGAAATCCTTCCCTTGGGCATGGCCTGGCCAATTTCCCTCTCCATTTCACAGAACATGTTTTCTATAAGTGTTGATAACAGTGATGAGGCTCTTCTAAGACAGGCCAGCCCTGCTCACAGGCTCTTCCTGTTCAGGAGGCAGCCAGCCATTCTGCGGCTACCTGGCATTCATTATCCCTTCCAGGTGAGTTAACACTGCTTAGCATTGTGGCCTCTTCAGGGTTTCCCAGTAAAGTAAACGTCTCTGACATTGAATCTCCCTCTACAAAATCTGCCCCCCCCAAAAAAAAGTCCTCAGTTATGACTCCTGGCATTTGGTCCATCATTTGAAATCACCTCTGCTGAATTTAAAATGTTGACCTTTCAGAGAACTCTATTGAAGAGCGATGACTCTGGGTCATTCATGCCCACAGTTTTGAACGACTCTCATGTTACCCACCAGGAGTTGGTTGATTGCCAGAAAAAGCCAGAGCTAGGGAGAGGATGACAGAGAACAAGTACTGGATGAGGGACAGAGGATCACATCTTAGTGTGTATCTGCCAGCTCCCTAGTGGGGGATTAACTTATCCACATCCTTTCCACTGATAGGTCTTCACAGGAGAAAGGAAAGAGGTATACCAAAAGAACAGAGGAAAGGAAGCAAGCACAAATATGTCTACTTCAGTGTGTAGCTGAGGGCTGGCCCTGCCAGGATATTACAGATTGCCATGAAGTGAGAAGTAATTAATGATAATTGAAATAGTGGTGAGTTATTAGTATTTGGATTATTAAGATAAAGATAATGATAATAAAATTAGGTACTAAAAATAATTATTGCATTAATGATTTTAATTTTAATGATTACCTTAAAAGTGTGCTAGAAATTTTCTATAAATGGACTAATAATAATAATGATGATAATAATAGCCACCATTTATTAAGTGCTTACCTTGCATAGGAACTGGGCTGTGTTCTCCACAGACATTCTCTTCACTGCTTAAAAATGTTTTGATGGTGTGGATTAATGAGAAAAGGGACCCTCTGTGAGTTCTGAGGGAGTTTATGCCTAGGCAGTTTTCAGAGGAAAGAATTAGCTGAAGAAGGATTTCATTAGAATTCCACATATGAGGACATCCCAGTATAAAGACAGCACTTCTGAACCTCATGCTCCTAAGACCAGTAAGGGGAGAATATTTAAGATAGGCTCTGAGTACTCTTCATGGATCTTGTGCAGGGAGCTCATTTCTACATGCACAGATAGGAGGCTTGTGCAACACACACAACCTTGAAAGGAGCATCCCATATAGACTACAGCAAAAGTCATATTTGCTTTGTCCTGAGTCTGACATATTTAAGTCTATTATCAGCTTCTGAAAATGCTGAGCTCTTGTGCAAAAGGAATACTGGTATGTGCAGTTATATATAAAATTTTGTGATAAATAAGCCTGCTGAAAAGCGAGAATCTAGTTTGTATATTGCTTGTCCTTGAACCTGTCTCAAGATATTGCATCAAAAAAGAGATCAACAAACACTAATAAAAGGTACTATTTATTGAGTGTTTAGAATGTGCAAGATATTGACAAGCATTTGGTGTAGGCTACAACATTTGAGTGAGTTGGTAATACGATCCCTGCTTTCTTGTAAGGTAACTGAGGCTTAAAGAACTTTCTTGATTTCTCCAGTGCCATGCAGACAACATGTAGTGTAACTGAGATGTAGGTATGCAAGTATTTATAGGATCTCTTAGCTATTAAGCTATCAGTTGTTTAATTTGGTAGTTTGATGTAATGTCCCGTGTGTGTGTGTGTGTGAGTGTGTGAGTGTGTGTGTGTTTGCATGTGTGTGAGTGTGTGTGCCTTTGCATTATGAGCCACGGAGAAAAGGGGCAGCTAGCCTCACAGCAGCAAGCAGTGTTATGCTTTTAATTAGCACATGCTTTGATGACGCTGAGAGCATGCAGCGTTTTCCTCTTTTCTGCTCTGAGCTATCCATCAACAGGGATCAGTATCCTTCCTCTTGGTACTATTGGGAAACTAGCCCTAAGGTACATCAGGAAAGGAAAACCATTCATCTAACTGCAGTTTCTCTCTCTGCTTTTGTTTTCTCTTTTTGTCTGTGAACACAGCCAGCTGTCTAGAATTTTGAAGATTCCAAAGCTCTCCTGTCTATTGAGTTAAAATCTTTCCCCTCCATTTAGTCTGTGAACCAGTCTTTTTCTAATAGAAAGACTTATAAAAAGCTAATGGATAGAAGTGTTTATGTAACTGTAGAACTACTACTTATTTTTGATTCCACTCAGATTTTGTTCAGCACCCCATGGTTGGGAATTGGGTAGACCTATTAAAGTCATCATATACCGTAATAAAAGCCTAGCTGTTAAAACAAAGAAAGTTTTTTTTTTAAGTCCTCTGGAGGTAATTTTTTTTAAAAAAATTAATTTATTTATTTATGGCTGTGTTGGGTCTTCGTTTCTGTGCAAGGGCTTTCTCTAGTTGCGGCACGTGGGGGCCACTCCTCATCGCGGTGTGTGGGCCTCTCACTATCGCGGCCTCTCTTGTTGCGGAGCACAGGCTCCAGACATGCAGGCTCAGTAATTGTGGCTCACGGGGCTAGCTGCTCCGCGGCATGTGGAATCTTCCTAGTCCAGGGCTCGAACCCGCGTCCCCTGCATTGGCAGGCAGATTCTCAACCACTGCACCACCCGGGAGGCCCTGGAGGTAATTTTTAAAATGCCTTTTCCTCCTCAGGGACACATCTTGCAAGCATCCAAGTTCCTTCTTAGTCACAGAATCTGGTCAAGATAGCCCATTGTGTGGACACGTTAGTTTGAACATCTCACTGAAACCCAAGTGAGGTTCTGAGATCACTGAACATTACCATTACTCTTAATCATCTTTTGGAATGTATAGTACCTAGTACCTTCCTTTTTTTTTTTTTTTTTTTTGGTTTATGGGATGGTAGCTTGCAGTTGGCAAAGCAAATCAGAGGAACACCCAAAGTTAAATGTGTGAATAAAATACAAGAAAAACATAGTAATGACTAATAAGGTGTAAATGCCAAGAAATTTTCTTGTCTTTTAAATTAGACATCTGTGCCCTATTTTTACATGCTCATCCCTATAAGTGCTTTAGCATGTTTTCCCCAATCTGTCAGCACAGACATATTCTGAAGGCCTTGGAGCTTTAACACCTTCACTGCTACAGAAATGCCCTGGCAGGCACTCTCGTGGAACATCTGCTGAAAGCAAGAGATGTGTGATGCGGAACCCACCCTCAAGTGCTTTGTTAGAGGGATTGGCACAGCACCACATCTCTAATGAAAGAAAGAACTGAGTTTCTGGGTCACATCTGCAGGAAGATGGGCTTGGGGGACACTGCATCTCCCCAGCAGGACTCCTTGTCATATGGATTCACCAGTTCAGAACCTGGCCGCGTGTCTGCATGGGAGGAGGAGGGCAGATGAAGGGCTGTCTCAAAACTGAGCTGCCTCAAGCCCACACATGTTTGCATAGCTTGCGAAGTAGCAAGAGTGTGGGATGGTCATATCTGCAGAGAAACAATTGGTCTGAAGTGCTCACATCTGACCGGGGGAGATGCTGGCACTCCACGTGATGGCTTCCGGGGAACGATGATGGCCAGGGTTTTAGGAACGAGCTCTGCCCACTAGGGAGAGCCTTACTCGAAGGCAAAGGGTTTTTAGAGGACCCCCACTTTCTCAATGCTCCCCAAGCTACTAGTTCACCCGTCTGATGCCTCAGAACCTACCCCTCTCCACCCCACTCTGAAAAAAGTTTGTCTTTTAATAGTGAGAGATGGGCTTAAAAATAAAACCTTACAGTGTGGGGGAAGAGCTGACAAACATACATTGAAGTAGAAACGTCTGATAAATTGTTGTAGAGAGAGTAGGGTAAAGAAAGCGACCGGCTGAGAAGTTGTGAAAGGGATGAGGAGGACGAGAACAGAGGCAGAAACCTCAGGGGAAAAAAAAAAAAACCATAGTCAAGGACACCAAAGTCTACTTTTGTGACTATATTATCAAAGTTCAAGACCAAATACATATTCTATTAAACAATGTATCTGTTCCATTGTTGAGCATTTTACATCATATCCACTGACTAATTTGGCCAATAATCCTGTGGCATTCTTTCTGTTTTATAGATGAAACTAAGGCTCAAAAAAAAGCTCAGTGACTGTCACAAAGTTAGCTAAGAGAAATGCACAAAATATTGGAAAGTAAATGGAATTTGGAGTCAGACGGGCCTGAGATATGAATTCCAGTTTCAGGAATGATTAGCTCTGTGACCTTGAGCAAGTTACTTCAGCTCTCTGTGCTTGTTTCTGCATCGGTGGTATAGGGATGAAAATAGCCTCTTTTCAGAGTTGTTATGAGACTAAAAGGTTAAACGACTTCCAGGTTTATGCAGCTGGCAAAGAATCAGTGCACAAAGCACACAGTATAATTCTCAACACGTGGCAAGTGTTAAATAAATGTTCACCAGTATTAGAAGTGGCAGAGCCTGGATTTAAGCTCAGGTCTCCCAGGCCTGTGTGTTTTATGTCCTGTCACCTGTTATACTATCATCTCCACAAAGGACGGTTACACAGGAACAAAGAACATCTTGCCATTTATGCTTTTTTAGGCACAATTGTGGCCAATGACATCAAGCTATATCCAAGGAAAATTATTCATATTGATCATCACCCTCTGTTCAAGAGATAAAAGCAATTTCTGGAAATGAATCTCAGCATAACTTAGGAGAATGAAGAAGTCATTTCCGGGCCTCCCTGGTGGCGCAAGTGGTTGAGAGTCCGCCTGCCGATGCAGGGGATACGGGTTCGTGCCCCGGTCTGGGAGGATCCCATATGCCGCGGAGCGGCTGGGCCCGTGAGCCATGGCCGCTGGGCCTGCGCATCCGGAGCCTGTGCTCCGCAACGGGGGAGGCCACAACAGTGAGAGGCCCGCATACCGCAAAAAGAAAAAAAAAAAAAAAAGAAGTCATTTCCATACACACAAGGTTTAGTCTGGTGATCTGAGCTTCTCAGAGAACTTCATTCCATCACCTTCTCATGGAGCTTTCCCTCAGATCCCCAGCTCATTGATTTGAGCTTTTTCTGAGCTACTACTGCACTGAATATCTTTGATACAAAGATTCAATCATTTATTCATTCAAAAATATTTATTGGGCTTCTGTTGTGTGTCAGGCACCATTTTGGGGCACTGAAGATAGAGCAGAGAAAAAAATAGACAACCCCTCTGCTTTCGTGGGACACACATTCTATGTGCATATGATGGGAGCAGACAAAATAAACACATAATGACTAAATTGTATTAGGTTTCTGTGGTTTTTGTAACAAACTACCATATGCTGGATGGCTTAAAGCAACAGAAATTTATTCTGTCACAGTTCTGGAGGCCAGAAATTCAGACTTTGTATTACTGGACCAAAATTAAGGTGTTAGGCCACACACCCTCCAGATTCTCTAAGGGAGATTATGTTCTTAGCCTCTTCCAGCTTCTGGTGACTGCTGACATCCCTTGGCTTGTGGCCACATCAATCTCTTCCCTCTCCTGTGTGTGCGTGTGCGTGTGCGTGCGTGTGTGTGTGTGTGTCTAATCTTCCTCTGCCTCTGTCTTACAGGAATACTTGTGATTGCAATCAGGGCCCACCCTGACAATGCAGGATAATCTCCTCATTTCAAGATCTTTAATTTAATTATACCTGCAAATAAAGTAACATTTACAGCTTCTGGTATTTAGGACCTGAGCTCTTTGAGGTGTATTATTCAGCCTACTACAGATAATATGTCAGATGGCAATACATATTCTGTAAATAATATTAATCATGATATAAGAAATAAAGAAGGACAGTAGAGATTAGGAAATGGGGTTAGGAAATGATATTTTCCATAAGGTCGATATGGAAGACATCACTCCTATGGTGAACGTAGGCAGAGACTTGAAGGAGGTGAAGCCATCTGGAGGAGGAGAGCTTCAAGTGATGGGGACAGTATGTGCAAAGGTCCTGAGTAACATCTAGGTGGCCTGTGTGCTACAGGGAAGTGAATAAGAGCTAGAGGGTAGGCAGTAAGGTCAAATGGGACCTTTATCCAGACTGAAGTGTGAAGCTATAGGAGAGACCTAGGGATCTGGTGTCCAATTAAGAGATTGTTGCAGGAATTTAGATAAAAGATAAAACTTGAACCAGACTGTGCCCTGGGATCATACACTGGCAACTTGCTTCTGTAGGTCCATAGGATAGCAACATCTCAACAAAGGTCAGATAGATGTCCAGTCAGAGTGCAGGAGGTATGGTAGCTTAGCCACTTACGTCACCAGATCAGCATGGGATTCACTCTCACAGTCCTGCCAGGGAATGAAAATGTCTCTCTGAAGCACAGCAGCCTGCAGGGGAATCATCCTTCATTCTCTGTGGGAGATCTAATAAAACTATTAATTTTAATTCTTTTTAGTGAACTCTATGTGGTTATTTTAAGTGAGGACTAAGCACATTAACTCACATTTGAAATGATTTTTGAATAACAAGATTTTAAACATTAAGCACAGGTTGCACATTTTATTGCAAACCTTTGCAATTTACATATTCTTATGTATATACAAATGAATACTGTGAACAGTTTTTTGAAAATAAATTCACAGTATTTAGCACAGCAAAAAAAAAAAGCACAGGTTGCCAAATATTTACTCTGAAGGGTAATTGGTCAGATTGAAACTCACTGTATTAATAAATTGGAAGCATGTATTAGGATTTTATTAAAGACCAATAAGCCAAGTGAACTAGCTATACTTTTTGTTCATGAGTAGCATTACAGTAGGCCATTAAGTGGCTTTTCTTCATGTTATGTGTTTAATTTTATTTTAGGACAAATCATATTTTCTCTGCTGGACATGAGAGAATCTGCAGTGGGAAACTGCTCTTTTCATAGAGCAAAGCACAAGAGGGGAGAGTGAAACAAATCAGCAGAGCCCATCTTATAGAATGGTAGTTCCTTTTAATAGGTGATAAACGGATGGTGTTAATCATTAATAACTAGTCAACTGAATGAAGATTTATCAGTTGCCATAAAGAAAAGTGATTGAGCTCTATGGTCCTATGAATGGTAATAAAAGCCTATTAGTTGTTCAGGGCTTGACCAGGTGAGATAATTCCACTGCAGCCTGTTTCACTCACTGATTACAATGAAAAACTCTGGGTAAAATACAAAAAGCAGCTCTCTGAGGACTCCACTTATGTGTATACTAGGCTGCTTGAAATTGTCTCACATCTCACTGATGCCCTGTTCATTTTTTATCAGTTATTTTCCTCCCTGTGGGTTTCACTTTGGATTGTTTTTATTCCTATGTCTTCAAGTTAATGAATTGTATTATTCTATAGTAGCTAATCTGCTGTTAATCTCATCCAATGTAATTTCCACTTCAGACATTTTACTTCTCAACTCTAGAAGCTTGATTTCAATCTTTTTATGCCTTTCATATCTCTATTTAACATGTTCAAAATTTCTGTTAACCTCCATAAACATAAGAAAAACAGTTATAATTATTTTATGTTCTTATTTGCTGATTCTTTGTCTATGCCATTTCTGAGTCTGTTTTTACTGATTGGCTGAAATTTCCTGGTTATTTGCATGACTTCATTTTTGACCAAACGTCAAACATTATGAATTTTGGTGTGTCAACTATTTTTGTATTCATATAAGTATTCTTGAACTTTGTTCTGGGATGCCTTTTAGTTACCTGGATATAGTTTAAACCTTTTGAAGCTTAAGTTCTGCGATGGCATGATCAAGACAGCCTTTAGTATAAGGCTGACATCAGGCCTTTGTTTAGGCAATACCCCTTTGACTACTTTACTTGATGACAGGGGAATTATGCAGTTTTTCCACTCCAGCTGGTGAGAAGACAACCTGTTCCTGGTTCTGTGTGAGCTCTGCACATTTTCTTTAATTATTTCGGGTGTTGTGTGTTGTCTTTTTTCCCTCAGCTTCAGGTCATTTTTTCACAGGCATGTGTTGATCAATACCTTGCTCAACATTCAAGGGTGAACCTCTGCAGTTTTCCAGGCACTCTCCTCTCTCTCTGTCTCTTTTCCTCGCTGTCTCTTTCTCTGTGTATTTGTGGGTATGTGTGTGTTTGTGTAGGTCTCCACTACTCTGTCTTCCAGACTCTACCCTCTACCCTCCTGGCCTTCTTGAAGATTCATCTTAGTCTTCTCAATTCAAGGAGACTGCCACCCTCTGACTGGGTTCTCTTTCTCGTCCTGCAGTCTGCAAACTATCTCTAATAGTAAGTTACAACAATCACAGAGTTCAGCTTTTATCTTCCCCCATCTTAGCAATTGATTCAAATCCACTAAAAAAGAAAAAAGACCTCAATCCATCTGTCTCATGATATAAAAATAACTAAATATGGATTATATATCTAAATGTAACACCTAGAACTATAAAACTTCCAGAAGAAAACATGGGAGAAGGTCTTTGTGACCTTGAATTAGTTAGCATTTTTAGATATGACACGAAAGGTATGATTCACCAAAGAAGAAATTGGGAAATTGGACTTCATCAAAATAAAACATTTTTCTCTGTGAAAGATAGTGTTAAGAGAGTGAAAAGATAGCCATAGATTTTAAGAAAATATTTGCCAGTCACATATCTGACAAAGGACTTGTATCCAGGAAACATAAAGCCCTCTCATAACTCCACAACAGGAAAACAAAAGACCCAACAAAAATTTTTGAACAGATGCTCAGCAAAGAAGATGAATGGATGACAAATCACCACAAGAAATGAAGTTTGAAATTATTCATCTTTAGGAAAATATGAATTAAAATCGCAATGAGATACTTCTACATACTTATTAATATGGATAAAGTTGAAACAAACAAAAACAACCAACAATACCAAGTACTGTTGAGGATACTGTTGAATGAGAGCAAGAATAACTCTCACTTGTTACTATGGAAATGCAAGCTGATAAAACCTCTTTGGAATAGAGTTGACGTATACCTAGCATGAGACCCACCAATACCATTCCTACATATTTATTCAAGAGAAATGAAAACTTATGTTCAGATAAAACCTGTATATGAAAGTTTATTTGCTGCTTCATTTCTAATGTCCCATCCCAAATGTCCTTCAACTGGTGAATAGATAAACACTGTGGTATATCCATACAATTGAGTACTACAAAGCAATAAAGAGAAATGAACTATTTATATATGAAACAACATAGATGAATCTCACACAGATTACTCTAAGAGAAATTAGCCAGACCAAAAAGGCTACATACACTGTATGATTACATTTTTATGGTATTCTCAAAAAACCAACCGGACAGACAAAAAGATTAGTGGTTGTCAGGATATGGGAATGGGGATTGATTGACTATAAAAGAAGTTCCCAGTGGATTTTTTGGGTGATGGAACTCTTCTGTATCTTGTAGTGCTGCTTCATTACTCTATCCATTTTCCAAAACTCATAGAACTGTACACAAGATGTACTGGAATTTATTGAATGTAAATGTTAAAATAAATAGACTTAAAAAGCCTATTTATTTTTATTTTAAGCAAAGAAATACACTTCCAAAGTACTTGATGTCCAATAATGGTTGACAAGAAGTAATTGATGAATTTTAAGTTCTCATCACAAATATCCAAATTGTGGCTTTGCTCTAAATTGTTGGACTCTTGACAGGATCCTTTCCCATGTTTGGCCTTGAATTTCTCCTTACTTCCTTTAAGACAGTGAGATTTGAGTGCTTCTAATAATACCAAAAAAGAGGAGCTGCTATTGTTGTGAGAGTCACCATGGGTACCCTGAATGGATCTCTTTAGAAAAAGAGAAAGGCCAAAAGAACCTCCTAAGAAACTTATCCAAGAAAGTCTTTTCTCTTTACTCTCTAAATGGCAACTTCTTGCTTCTTTTCTGCAGGAAGTTCAAAATATGTCTCTGATCTTTTATCCTCTCTCATATCCTCACCCACCCTGAACTAATACCTATCTTTCTGACCTTTAGCCCTCTATTTAGTTCTCTGTGACCAGAACTCCAAAGCCAGTCCCATGAGAACAGACTTCTGTGTCTTACTCTTGTCTTCTTACTGTCTGGAATATTGTAGAATATGCATGTCATTTCCCATCCTTTTCTTGAAACATTTTCTCTTCCAGGTTTTAGTAATGCCATATCCTCCTGGTTTATTTCTTCCTACCACCAGCCAGCAGCTTATAATTTCATGTGCTGACTCAGCCATGCCAGGCTTCTAAATGATGTGCTAACCCTACCTGTGTTCTAAAAGTCTCCTCGTCAAACTATCCTGACTCTTTGGGTAACCATGTCTCGTTCCACAGGTGCAACTAAAACCATAATCTGGCAACACCTGTGGAAGTCTGCAAGTTGTCCCTCCCCAAATCTGTTTGCTCCATGTTCTTCAGTGATAGAATTTAAGTAGGACTGAATTTCCCAGCCTCCCTTACAGTTAGATGGGGGCATATAAGTAAGTTTTCATCAGTGAAATATGAGCAGATGAAATTAGTACAACATTCATGTCACTTTTTGTAAGGTAATTGCTTCCTCTCCAATTCCTCTGTTCTTCCCTCTCTACTGGTTTAAGAATGGCTACAACTAGGGCCTCCCTGGTGGCGCAGTGGTTGAGAGTCCGCCTGCCGATGCAGGGGATACGGGTTCGTGCTCCGGTCTGGGAGGATCCCATATGCCGCGGAGCGGCTGGGCCCGTGAGCCATGGCCGCTGGGCCTGCGCATCCGGAGCCTGTGCTCCGCAACGGGGGAGGCCACAACAGTGAGAGGCCCGCATACCGCAAAAAAGAAAAAAAAAAAAAAAGAAAAAAAAAAAAAAGAATGGCTACAACTAGAACAGCTGCCTGTAAAGACCCAGAGAGGGGAGCCACATGTTGAAGTCCCCAGAAACAATTGATCCCTTCCAAGGTGTATTTAAAATTTTTTGAGTCTTCCTCAATAGATGTACTTTTACCTTCAACTCTGAATCTGGAAATTTTCAGAGAACTGACTTTGATCTAGTGGAGTTGTTTTCACTGCAGATATCTGTAGAGAGAAAAATGTCTGGGGATTTATATACAACCTATATCTCAGATGTTAATAACCAACACTGACATCGAAGGCCCAGATTGAAACAAACATTGAAGCAAAATACCCACTCCTAAAGGAATGCTGTCCTGCAGGATAATACTGAAGATATAATCAAGGTAGACTTTTCCTAAAATCATACCCTTTTTTGTCTTCTTCCTTTGTCTCTCTCTGCCTCACTTGCAGGTTTCTCTTGTGAGTATTTCCTTAATAAAACATTTGCATACAAATACAATCTGAGGGTCTGGTTCTGCAGAACCTGACATAAACCACTGTTCATGCCCTAACTCAATCTCTTAGCCTATTTCCTACTCAATTATGTAAAAAATAAGTCAAAGGAGAAGTTCTTCATATAAAAATAGATACACACATAAGTGTGGAAAAATAAAGTTACTACAGGAAACTACAGGGAACTTTGGACACTCAAGGTTTATACCCTCAGTGTAAAATATAGAATAAAGATGAACTTGAACCTTGGTGAAATCAAGAATAATATCCCCTCATCAATTTTGATATTAGATAGAGGTAAAAAAATTAAAATATCAAGAGACAATAACTAAATCTCATATGTATATGGATTTGTAGCCAGAATTTGTACTAAGCAGGTAGACTTAAAACTTAAGAAAGAGAATTTATTTTAAAGGACTCCTGCATTGGTAGTTTTTAGATGCCTGAAGAAAGAAAACATAAATACCCTCCAGAGAAAAGTACCATAAAGCTGGGCCTCAAAGAATTCCACAGATAAACTTTTGAGGAATATGAATTCACCATCAAAATTAACATAACAAGCAAGGGAAAAAAAGGTAACATGAGGAAGAACCAGGAGAAATAACAGATAACAAAGGAACTCAAAAAATTTTTTAGAAATTTAAAAATCAGACATTGAATATAAAACAAGTGTTGATGTCTATCAAGAAATAAAAAAGTAAAATATAATATTATTGAAAAAGGTAATATAAAAGCTAACTGCTGTGTTTTAATGCTTGTATCCCCTCCCAAACTCAGATGTTGGCATTCTAACACCCAACTGTGATGGAGTTAGAAGTTGGGGCCTTTGGAAGATGATTAGATTATGGAGGTGGAGCCCTCATTAATGGACTTCATATTCTTATAAAAGAGATACCATAGACCTCCTTCATTCCTTCTGTCATGTGAGGATACACCAAAAAGTCTGCAACTGAGAAGAGGGCCCTCACCTGATCATGCTGGCATCCTGATCTTGGACTTCCAGCCTTTAGAACTGGGAGAAATAAGCTACCCAATCTGTAGTGTTTTGCTATTGCATCTCAAATGGACTAAGGTACTAACTAAGTTGAAAAGAAGCAAGCAGAAATTTAGAAATAAAATATAAAATATTTAGAAAGAACAGAAGAAAGAATTGTGGCCTGAAAGATCTATAAAAATTATCCAGAATACAGCTCACAAAAACAAAGACATGGGAAATGTGAAAGAGATATTAAGAGAAGTTGAAACTAGAATATGGAGATCTAACATTTGTCTAAATGGAGTTCTCAAAGAAAGGATAAATAATGGCTGAAATATTTTCCATTAATCAGAAATCCTCAGGTTCATTAAGCAATATGAAACCTACACAGGTTTTAAGGAAAGTCTTCACACTTTGACTTAAAAGTAATACAACTGGCCTTCCCTGGTGGTGCAGTGGTTGAGAGTCCGCCTGCCGATGCAGGGGAAGCGGGTTTGTGCCCTGGTCTGGGAGAATCCCACATGCCGTGGAGCGGCTGGGCCCGTGAGCCATGGCCGCTGAGCCTGTGTGTCCGGATACTGTGCTCTGCAGTGGGAGAGGCCACAGCAGTGAGAGGCCTGCGTACCGCAAAAAAAAAAAAAAAAAAAAAAGTAATACAACTGAAGAACATTAAATGAAAAAAAAATAATGGACACGAGAATATAGCAGAATATCATCAGTGAGTTGAGAGAAAATAACTGTTAATACTGAATTTTATACCCAGTAAGATTATTTTTAAGTTACTCTTAAATTTGACTGCTCTACCAAGAAAAATTATATTTTCAAGAACAGGAAAACCTTAAAACATTTTTTAAAATTAAGAACAGAAAGTATTTTTCCCTACACACACACACAAGCACACAATCTCTCTCTCCGCATTCACTAAAGGAAATTTTCATGAGGGAAAGATGTAAGGCCTAAGGTACAGGAGGAAATGTAAAACAACTACTTCCTACAAAAATTGTAATAGTGTCTCATGGGGTTAAAAAGGATAAAATAAACAAAAACAACGACATAAAATTTGAGAAGTAAGTTATTAATAGTGTTATGTACAAATATTGTATGGTTTCAGAGAAGAAAAAAAGTAAAGGTTTTTAAAAAAATTTTAATAAGAATACATATTAAAATTCCTTGGATATCACTCAAAGAAAATAGAGTATGTAAATTCCAATTGACACATTGGAAAATGAAATGAGAAACAATTAAAAAGCAGGCAAAAAAAGAGGAAAAGAAATAGAAATGTTTGAATAAATAAAGGTATTGAAATGGTCTTAAAAAAATCCAAATATATTAGAAATTACAATAATGTAAACTGATTAAATACTCTACATAAAAGAAAATGATTGTTAGACTCCTGACAAAAACTAAACTACATGCCACTTACAAGTGATGCATCTAAAGTATATTAAGGAAAATAATTAACATATATAAAAGAGTCACTGCGCACTAGTAAAATATTTAATTCACCAGGAATATATAGTAATACCAAACTTATATGATCTAATAGCTAGCTAAATTTATATAAACCATCGTATCAGGAGAGTTAAATATACTTCCTTCAGTAATTCATAAATTACATAGGCAAAATAAATGAAAAAAAATGTAGAAGAATTGAATAGCAATATTGACTGCATTGACCCAATTAATATTCATGGAATGTTGCACCCAATAAATGATCAATATATATTATTATCAAGAACTCAGAGAACATTTATGAAAACTAATCACATATTGGACCATTAAGCAAATTTCAAAACACATTAAAAATTTTTTCAGAACACCTAAAAACATATTCTGTTGTCCTAATAAATGTAAGTTAGAACTCAGTTATAAAAATATTGCTAGAAACATTCTTATTTCTTGGAAATTAACAATATCATTTCTTAACACGTATTTAAAAAGAAATCATTATGGAGTTAAGAATATGCTTAGAACAAAACAATGCATATGTTATGTATCAAAATTGTGGATTGAGTTACAGTGGAACTTGGAAGGAAATTTTTAGCCTTAAGTATTCAAAGAAAAAGCCTGAAAATGAATGGCCTAACCATCCAAACTATGATTTTTTTTTGTCTTGGGAGTGCTTCATGAAAGTGGGAGAAAGGGTCTAAAAGAGGCAAAACAAAAAGAAAAATGATAAAGATGATTAAATACATGATAAATTTCCAGCAATATTTATCAAGGATGAAAGAAAACGCTCAAAAATCAATATTAAGAATGAATAAAAACACATAACTTTAGTTACCTCAAAGATAAAAAGTAATAAAGGGACATGAGGAACAATTTTATAATAATAATAATTTGAAAACTTTGGTGAAATGGACAAATGTATAAGAAAACCTAACTTATCAAATATTTCTCGATAAAAAATAGAAAATTGAGCAATTCTACAGCCATTAAAAATCATCAGTGGTTACAGTTTTTCCTGCAGAGAAAGCATCAGACAGAATGCTTTATGACATATTCCATCAAACACTGAAAGACCAAGTAAATCAAATATTTACATCCAAGAGAGTATATATTGATACATTTTCTGTGGGCACTTGAAAACAATTTGTATTCTGCTCTTGTTAAGTGAAATATTTCAGAAATGTCGATTAGATCCTTTTGATTGATGGTGTTTTTCAGTTCTTCTATATCCTTGCTGATCTTCTGTGTAATTGCTTGATCAATTATTGACAGAGAAGTGTTCAAGTCTCCAACTATAATTGTAGATTTGTCTATTTCCCTTGTTAGTACTATAAGTTTTTTGCTTCACATATTTTGCAGCTTCTTGTTTTGTACATTCACATTTAGGATCACTATATATTCTTGATAGACTGACTTATCATTATACAACTTCCCCTTTTGTCTCTGATAATTTACTTTGCTCTGAATTATACTTTATCTGATTTTTTTATGCAACAGTTTCTCATTAGTTATATATTTTATACATATTAGTGTATATATGTCAATCCCAATCTCCCAATTCATCCCCCCACCCTGCTTTCCTGCCTTGGTGTCCAAACATTTGTTCTCTACATCTGTGTCTCTGTTTCTGCCTTGCAAATCAGGTCATCTGTACCATTTTTCTAAATTCCACACATATGCATTAATATACAATATTTGTTTTTCTCTTTCTGACTTTCTTAACTCTATATGACAGTCTCTAGGTACATCCACGTATCTACAATGACCCAATTTCGTTCCTTCTTATGGTGAGTAATATTCCACTGTATACATGTACCACTTCTTCTTTATCCATTCATCTGTCAATGAGCATTTAGGTCACTTCCATGACCTGGCTATTGTAAATAGTGATGCAATGAACAATGGGGTGCATGTGTCTTTTTGAATTATGGTTTTCTCTGGGTATATGCCCAATAGTGGTATTGCTGGGTCATATGATAATTCTATTTTTACTTTTTAAGGAACCTCTATACTGTTCTCCATAGTGGCTGTATCAATTTACATTCCCACCAACAGTGCAAGAGGGTTCTCTTTTCTCCACACCCTCTCCAGCATTTGTTGTTTGTAGATTTTCTGATGATGGCCATTCTGACTGATGTGAGGTGATACCTCATTGTAGTTTTGATTTCCATTTCTCTAATGATTAGTGATGTAGAGCAGCTTTTCATGTTCCTCTTGGCCATCTGTATGTCTTCTTTGGAGAAATGTCTATTTAGGTCTTCTGCTCATTTCTTGATTGGGTTGTTTGTTTTTTTTAATATTGAGCTGCATGAGCTGTTTATATATTTTGGAGATTAATCCTTTGCCCACTGATTCATTTCCAAATATTTTTTCCCATTCTGAGGGTTGTCTTTTCATCTTGTTCATAGTTTCCTTTGCTGTGCAAAAGCTTTTAAGTTTCATTAGGTCCCATTTGTTTATTTTTGTTTTTATTTCCATTACTCAAGGAGGTGGATCATAAAAGATCATGCTGTGATTTATGTCAAAGAGTGTTCTTCCTAGGTTTTCCTCTAAGAGTTTTATGGTGTCCAGTCTTACATTTAGGTCTTTAATCCATCTTGAGTTTATTTTTATGTATGGTGTTAGGGAGTATTCTAATTTCATTCTTTTACATGTAGCTGTCCAGTTTTCCCAGCACCACTTATTGAAGAGACTGTCTTTTCTCCATTGTATATTCTTGCCTCCTTTGTCATAGTTTAGTTGACCATACTTGTGTGGGTTTATCTCTGGGCTTTCTAACCTGTTCCAGTGATCTATAGTTCTGTTTTTGTGCCAGTACCATATTGTCTTGATTACTGTAGCTTTGTAGTATACTCTGAAGTCAGGGAGTCTGATTCCTCCAGCTCTGTTTTTTCCCCTCAAGATTGCTTTGGCTATTTGGGGTCTTTTGTGTCTCCATACAAATTTTAAGATTTTTTTCTTCTAGTTCTGTAAAAAATGCCATTGGCAATTTGATAGGGATTGCATTGAATCTGTAGATTGCTTTGGGTAGTACAGTCATTTTCATTATATTGGTTCTTCCAATCCAAGAACATGGTATATCTCTCCATCTGCTTGTGTCATCTTTTTTTTTTTGTTTTGTTTTGTTTTGTTTTGTTTTTGCGGTATGCGGGCCTCTCACTGTTGTGGCCTCCCCCGTTGCGGAGCACAGGCTCCGGATGCGCAGGCCCAGCGGCCATGGCTCACGGGCCCAGCCGCTCCGCGGCATATGGGATCCTCCCAGACTGGGGCACGAACCCGTATCCCCTGCATCGGCAGGCGGACTCTCAACCGCTGCGCCACCAGGGAGGCCCTGCTTGTGTCATCTTTGATTTCTTTCATCAGTGTCTTATAGCTTTCTGAGTACAGGAATTTTACCTCCTTAGGTAGGTTTATTCCTAGGTATTTCATTCTTTTTGTTGAAGTGGTGAATGGGATTGTTTCCTTAATTTCTCTTTCTGATTGTTCATTGTTACTGTATAGGAATGCAAGAGATTTCTGTGCATTAATTTTGTGTCCTGCAACTTTACCAAATCCATTGATTAGCTCCAGTAGTTTTCTGGTGGCATCTTTAGGATTATTTATGTATAGTGTCATGTCATCTGCAAACAGTGACAGTTTTACTTCTTCTTTTCCAATCTGTATTCCTTTAATTTCTTTTTCTTCTCTGATTGCTGTGGCTAGAACTTCCAAAACTATGTTGAATAATAGTGGCAAGAGTGGACATCCTTGTCTTGTTCCTGATCTTAGTGGAAATGGTTTCAGTTTTTCACCATTGAGAATGATGTTTGCTGTGGGTTTGTCATGTATGGCCTTTATTATGCTGAGGTAGGGTCCCTCTATGCCCACTCTCTGGAGAGTTTTTATCATAAATGCGTTTGAATTTTGTCAAAAGTTTTTCTTCATCTACTGAGATGACCATATGGTTTTTATTCTTCAATTTGTTAATATGGTGTATCACATTGATTGATTTCTGTACATTGAAGAATCCTTTCATCCCTGGGATAAAACCTGCTTGATCATGGTGTATGATCATTTGAATGTGTTGTTGCATTCTCTTTGCTAGTATTTTGTTGAGGATTTTTGCATCTATATTCATCAGTGATATTGGTCTGTAATGTTCTTTTATTTGTAGTATCTTTGGTTTTGGTATCAGCTTGATGGTGGCCTCATAGAATGAGTTTGGGAGTGTTCCTCTCTCTGCTATATTTTGGAAGAGTTTGGGAAGGATGGGTGTTTGCTCTTCTCTAAATATTTGATAGAATTCACCTGTGAAGCCATCTGGTACTGGAATTTTGTTTTTTGGAAGATGTTTAATCACAGTTTCAATTTCACTACTTGTGATTGGTCTGTTCATATTTTCTATTTCTTCCTGGTTCAGTCTTGGAAGGTTATGCCTTTCTAAGAATTTGTCCATTTTACCAGGTTGTCCATTTTATTGGCATAGAATTGCTTCTAATAGTCTCTTATGATGCTTTGTATTTCTGTGGTGTCCATTGTAACTTCTCCTTTTTCATTTCTAATTTTGTTGATTTGAGTCCTCTCCCTCTTTTTCTTGATGAGTCAGGCTAAACGTTTATCAGTTTTGTTTTTCTCAGAGAACCAGCTTTTAGTTTTATTGATCTGTGCTCCTGTTGTCTTTGTTTCTATTTCATTTATTTCTTCTGTGATCTTCATGATTTCTTCCCTTCTCCTAACTTTGGGTTTTGTTTGTTCTTCTTTCTCTGGTTCCTTTAGGTGTAAGATTAGATTGTTTATTTGAGATTGTTCTTGTTTCTTGAAGTAGGGTTGTATTGCTATAAACTTCTCTCTTAGAACTGCTTTTTCTGCATCCCATAGGTTTTGGAACCTCATATTTTCATTGTCATTTGTCTCTAGGTATTTTTTGATTTCCTCTTTGTTTTCTTCAGTGATCTCTTGATTATTTAGTAACATATTGTTTATCCTCCCTGTGTTTGTGGTTTTAGTGGGTTTTTTCCTGTAATTTATTTCTAATTCTATAGCGTTGTGGTCAGAAAAGATGTTTGCTATGATTTCAGTTTTCTTATATTTACTGAGGCTTGATTTGTGACCCAAGATGTGATCTATCCTGGAGAATGTTCTCTGTGCATTTGAGAAGAAAGTGTAATCTGCTGTTTTCAGATGGAATCTCCTAAAAATATCAATTAAATCTATCTTGTCTATTGTGTCATTTAAAGCTTGTGTTTCTTTATTAATTTTCTGTCTGGATGATCTGTCCATTGGTGTAAGTGAGGTGTTAAAGTCCACCACTATTACTGTCGATTTCCTCTTTTATAGCTGTTAGCAGTTGCCTTATGTGTTGATGTGCTCCTATGTTGGGTGCATATATATTTATAATTGTTATATCTTCTTCTTGGATCGATCCCTTGATCATTATGTAGCGTCCTTTCTTGTCTCTTGTAACATTCTTTACTTTAAAGTCTATTTTATCTGATATGAGTATTGCTACTCTAGCTTTCTTTTGATTTCCATTTCCATGGAATATCTATTTTCCATCCCTTCACTTTCAGTCTGTATGTGTTCCTAGGTCAGAAGTGGGTCTCTTGTAGACAGTATATAAATGGATTTTGGTTTTGTATCCATTCAGTGAGCCTATGTCTTTTGGTTGGAGCATTTAATCTATTCACATTTAAGGTTATTAGTAATATGTATGTTCCTATTACCATTTTCTTAATTGTTTTGGGTTTGCTTTTGTAGGTCTTTTTCTTCTCTTGTGTTTCCCACTTAGAGAAGTACGTTTAACATTTGTTATAGAGCTGGTTTGGTGGTGCTGAATTCCCTTAGCTTTTGACTGTCTGTAAAGCTTTTGATTTCTCCATTGAATCTGAATGAGATCCTTGCCGGGTAGAGTAATCTTGGTTGTAGGTTCTTCCCTTTCATCACTTTAAGTATATCATGCCACATCCTTCTGGCTTGTAGAGTTTCTGCTGAGAAATCAGCTGTTAACATTATGGGAGTTCCCTTGTATGTTATTTGTCATTTTTCCCTTGTTGCTTTCAATAGTTTTTCTTTGTCTTTAATTTCTGTCAGTTTCATTACTATGTGTCTTGGCGTGTTTCTCCTTGGGTTTATCCTGCCTGGGACTCTATGCACTTCCTGGATTTTGGTGGCTATTTCCTTTCTAATGTTAGGGAAGTTTTTGACTATAATCTCTTCAAATATTTTCTTGGGTCCTTTCTCTCTCTCTTCTCCTTTGTGACCCCTGTAAGGCGAATGTTGGTGCGTTTAATGTTGTCCCAGAGGTCTTTTAGGCTGTCTTCATTTCTTTTCATTCATTTTTCTTTATTTTGTTCTGCAGCAGTGATTTCCACCATTTTGTCTTCCTGGTCACTTATCCATTCTTCTGCCTCAGTTATTCTGCTATTTATTCCTTCTAGTGTACTTTTCATTGCAGTTATTTTATTGTTCATCTCTGTTTGTTCTTTAATTCTTTTAGGTCTTTGTTAAACATTTCTTGCATCTTCTTGATCTTTGCCTCCATTCTTTTTCTGAGATCCTGGATCATCTTCACTATCATTATTCTGAATTCTTTTTCTTGAAGGTTGCCTGTCTCCACTTCTTTTAGTTGTGTTTCTGGGGTTTAATCTTGTTCCTTCATCTGGTACATAGTCCTCTGCCTTTTCATTTTGTCTTTGTTTCTGTGAATGTGGTTTTTGTTCCACAGGCTGCTGGATTACAGTTCTTCTTGCTTCTGCTGTCTGCCCTCTGGTGGATGAGGCTGTCTAAGAGGCTTGTGCAAGCTTCCTGATGGGAGGGACTGGTGGTGGATAGAGCTGGGTGTTGCTCTGGTGGGCAGAGCTCAGTAAAACTTTAATCCACTTGTCTGCTGACGGGTGGGGCTGAGTTCCCTCCCTCTTTTTTGTTTGGCCTGAGACAACCGAGCACTGGAGCCTACAGGCTCTTTGGTCGGGCTAATGGCAGACTCCAGGTGGACTCATGCCAAGGAATTCTTCCCAAAACGTCTGCTGCCCATATTCTTGTCCGTGTGGTGAGCCACAGCCGCCCCATCCTCTGCAGCAGGCCCTTCCACACTAGCAAGTAGGTCAGGTTCAGTCTCCTATGGGGTCACTCCTTCCCCCTCAGTCCTGATACACACACTACTTTGTGTGTGTCCTCTGAGGGTGGAGTCTCTGTTTCCCCCAGTTCTGTCAAAGTCCTGCAATCAAATCCAGCTATTCTTCAAAGTCTGATTCTCTGGGAATTCCTCCTCCCATTGCTGGACCCCCAGGTTGGGAAGCCTGACGTGGGGCAAACATTATGGAGATGACCACCTGGATTGATTATGTAGTAGTATGCTACATGTACCTAGGACACAATCCACTTTCTTGAGATCTGCCCACAGTGTTATGAACTCTTTTTGCTCTGTCAAGTGCTCCAAAGCACTAGTTGGCTACATTTCTGTTTTAAAAGTCTCATTTATTGTAAAATGGGCATGAAGAGTTGTAGAATTATGCATTGATATCAAGAATCTGAGATCTTGATATATACTTGCTGCAAAAGATGGCAAAAACATGTTTATTAATGTGTCCATTTGTCATTTAATATTCACTGAGCATTTATCGTGTTGCATGCTTTATGCTAAGTATGTAGTCTACAAAGATTTGGTAAACATAAGCCTTGTTCCTCAGGAGCAGAGTTTAGCAGAATTGGGAGTGAAGTCAAGGAACAGATTAAGCCTGCTTGGGAAAGAGGATGGGAGAAGACTCAAGAAATCTTCATGAGTTGATCTTATTCTTAAAGGATGAATAGGAGTGAGATGTTAGCCAGGAGAGTAGTTACAAAGGGAGTGGTGGACCAAGTGATTAGTTAACCAGCAGAAAAGGAGGGAAAGACCATTACAGAATTACAGAGACAGAATAGTATAAGCAAAGTCAAGAAATTTCAAAGAGGTAAGTTCTGAGGAGCTCTAAGTGATTTAAAGACTTGGAGTGGGGAATGTGAAATAAGCAGTGGCAGGAGATGAGACTGCAGGAGTATTTAGGACTCAATTAGGGAAAATAACATTTTAATTACTTTTACCTATATAGAAAACACAGAGTCACCACAGCTTTTTTGGGCTTTGCAAACTATATATTATTCTTCCTCCCTATTCCAGACCTGAGATATGTGACGCATAGGCTATGATTCATAGGGTGATCCTAGGGTTAACTAACCCAAGATAGGTAACATTTATACCCACTGTCCCAGCATAATCATCAGTAGTATCCAATTTCACTCTTGAATGTGTCCTGGTTTGACTTATAAATGATATAATTGTGTTCAGACCATTGCACTATTTACTAAAGAAATATAAAAGCATTGCATAATTAAGGATGTGTCTCATTTTATTCCTTTTTTACAGTTCCTGTCATCTGAGACTAAAATTCTGTAACCTAAATTGGATTGATCCTTAAAGAAAGTGAATTGTAGGGGAAAATTTAGTGTACCTAGATTTTAGCTGGAATGCAGACATTTAGGGCAAAATTTTGGATGAGGAGGAAATAGCGAAGGGTGACTGCCATTATCTTAGGCAGTTTACCACAGTAATTTCAGGTACAACTCTAAATTTAGACTCTGTGAGTAATAATTCCAGTTCCAGCATTCACCAGAGGTTGGAAAATGTACTAGACTTCCCTACCCACAGTTTCTACATTTTTGAAATAGCTATAATAATACTCATGATATTATTGTAAGAGTTAAAGCAATAAGCATACATAAAACAGTTATAACACACTTGGTATAGCACTATATAAGATATTATTGCTAAGTGGTTTGCTTGTGCTGAATTGTAGACTCTTAGCTTTAGCTGTTGTGTAATACACACCTGGTCCTGATTTCCTTGAGTGGTCACTTCTTTCTTCGGGTCTCAACTTTCCCTGCTAAAACTGATAACAAAAGTGTGATCAATAGTATATATTTGATGCACTTTATTATATCTTCCGGTGTCTTTTTCCCCACCAGTTTGTGGGCTCCCCAAAGGCAGGGCAAATCTACTTCTTATTCAAAATTACATCCTTCCTTAGGGCATTAAAAACTGTGCTTAGAATATAGCCCATGCTAAACAGATGTTCTTGAATGAAAGAAAGAATGAATGAATAAATGAATTGTTCCTATTATTTTCTGTGATGGTGGGAGGTTCCTGGGGGTTATCTATAATCTGTGTGTTTCTCTGGCATGTTAGACAACCAGAGCAATATCTCAGATCACTTTTTAGATTGCCTCAGGCCACTGGTCTCAATAAGGGGCAACTTTGCCATCCAGAGGACATTTGGCAGTGTCTGAAGACATTTTTGGTTGTCACAATTGGAGGAGTCTTACTGGCATCTCATGGATACAAGTCAGAGATAATACTTAACATCCTACAATGTACAAGGCAGCTTCCAACAACAGATAATTATCTAGCCCCAAATGTCAGTATGCTGAGCTTGAGAAATCCTGGCAGGTACATTGATACAGCACATAATTTTTGTGATACTTAACCACATCTCCTTAATACACCTTTGATTTCAGGTTTATGTCAGTGTGCCACCTTAAGCCCATATATTTATGTGTGTGTTTTTTTTAACCTCAGGAATTTATTCCCAAAGGCTTAGGCACTTGGTTAGCCTGAAGTCATGTATGCTGGGCAACCCAGGAGTGACAGGAAGTCAGTGGTCTTGGAGGACAACCTTAACCAATGTAGAATAGGATTTGGTGGATAAATGGCTGAGCATACAAGTATTTTAAGAGACTATTTTTTTCACCTACATTCTACAGGGTTATTCAGACCTTTCTCTGTGGGACTGAGACCCAGTGGTCTTAAGTAATAACTTTCTTGGATTTTTCTCCTTCCCTCTCTTGCTCTATCACTCCTATTCTCAAATAAACTACCTGTACCCAAGTACCTGCCTTAGCTCTGTTTTGGGATGAACCCAAACTTAGGCAATGGATCTTCCTTTAAAAAAAGTAACAACACCCAGAAGTGATGAAATAAGGGTATGAAAATTGAGCTATTCCAAATCCACTGTTGGACACATTGGAAATATAATAGTGAAATTAGTCAAAACTAGACAGATTCCCGTGAGTCACTTTCATTGATCTCAGTCATTTATTTGACTAAGGCATGAGATATGAAGGTTTGTGCACCCTGTGTACTGAGGCAGAGCTGGAAATTCCTACGGTAGAAGTAATATCTACTATTCTTGCTCACTCATCTTACTTTTTTTGGTCTGAGTAGAGTATGTGATAAGGGGGTTAAGAAAAAGAACTAGCTATTGTAATAACTGGGAAAGAGGAGGTGAGAACATCAGTATTCATTTACCGCATTCCCTCCTGTTCAGATGTCATAGATGTTCTTTAAATCACTGCACAAATTTATAGAGTCTGTCATTCAATTGAAAGCATTAATGAAACCCTATTGAAGGCATAATATTATGAAAAATGATGTAGAGAAATGAGGAAGACATATAAGTTCTCTAGTTCGAGACAGGATCCACACTTGAAGTCCCATACTATAAATTTATATGTAATTTTTCTGAAGGTAGATAAGAGTTGCCTTAGCAGGTGGAGTTAGCTGGGGACCTCGCAATATCCGGATCCTGACATCCAGAAGCTTTCAGGGTTCAACGCAATCAGTCATATGAGTGCCTACATGCAATATTATTCTGCCTAGATTTCTTCATGCATTATATATAGGTTAAAAGAGGTTGCCATAAATAGTAGGTTCATAGAAAGGACAGATTGAACGTTTGAACTCTTTGCAAAAGAAAAAAAAAGTGAAAGAAAGACCATTTTTCACTTCCTTCCTGGACTCCCCGTCACCCCTCTAATGCAGGCAACTGCAGAAGCAACATTAGTTCAGCATTAAAATTCGATCAGCCTTTTCCTTGATTCCAGTCTGACAGGCCTCCTGCATGGCAGAGAAGCCACAAGGTTGAATGAATGGGTTTCTAAACAAATTGGGTCAGATGTTGCTTTTGCTTGACTTACTTAAGATTGATTG
Organism: Mesoplodon mirus; assembly: GCF_964341445.2. Taxonomy (NCBI): domain Eukaryota; kingdom Metazoa; phylum Chordata; class Mammalia; order Artiodactyla; family Ziphiidae; genus Mesoplodon; species Mesoplodon mirus. Next base: position 41,373,018 of record NC_138990.1, on the reverse strand, counting down.
GTAATTAAGTGGTTTAAAATTGGTTCTTTCCTAGAGGAGCAAACTTGGAGCAGGGCTCCTCAGGTTTTTTGAGACCTTCAGAGAATTAGAAAAAAAATAGTAAAGAGAAGTAGATGTTTTTGAAATGTTTTGGTGTCAAAAGAAGAATGGGATGTGGTCTCCTCTTTTGAGTATTCCTCAACCATGGGGAAGATACATTTAATGATGGAAAATCACTCCATGGTCAGAATTGCAGGGGGTAACAAGTGCTCTCTCTTCTAGAGAACACAGAATAAATTAATGTACATCCACCTTCCTCTTCAAATCAAAGTCAGTGATTTATGGACTGACCAGCAAATGTGGAACTGAATTGACTCTCTCCGGTGGCCTAGATAGTGTTTGGTAAGTGAGTGCAGAGGCAGAAGTGGGGGGAAATGGAATCCGGGAAGAAGCATAAGTGACAGTCCGGGGTGGGTAGGTCAGCTCAGGGTGAGACTAAATAGATTGGGAGAAGAAATCCCAGCACCACTTATTCAGGACCCAGTAGAGTACAACTAAGCATTAGTAAAAATCACAGTTAAATCAAAGTCATCTGTCCTGTACTCCTGTGGAAATGTATGCATATCTTACATTAAATATAATGGAAATTATAAACTTTATGAAATATGTATTTATTTGCTTATCTCAACCCCTAAAATATGCACCCTGATATTTCTTTTATATCTTTCCTAGGTGGCAGGTCTTATTTATTTTTATTTATCTGGAATCTGATGGAAGTTTGTATAGAACTTAATGCAGGCTTGAATACTTCAAAAATGTATAGAGCTAGGGCTTCCCTGGTGGCACAGTGGTTGAGAGTCTGCCTGCCGATGCAGGGGACGCAGGTTCGTGCCCCGGTCCGGGAAGGTCCCACATGCTGTGGAGCGGCTGGGCCCGTGAGCCATGGCCACTGAGCCTGCGCGTCCGGAGCCTGTGCTCCGCAATGGGAGAGTGTATAGAGCCAGACAAAAGACACAGGGGAAACTTTGTTGTTATTGTTGGGGGGGTCAAGGGCATAGATAATTTTATCTATTTTCATGCTTTGAGTTTCCTGGAAGCATCAAAAGTCTTTCTAATGCATATATTAATTTAATGAAAGTTTCTGGGGAATAAATATTTGTAAGACACTGAAGGAAATAAGACAATCGATCAGGCAGAAATACTATCTTTAAAACATTTATATATCCTACAGGTAATAAGATGATAATGACTCTAAGGTAAAGGGTTACAGGGTATAAAAGTACAAATTATTATATTAGTTGGAATGATTATGTAGAGACTTTTAAATGGAACAGACATCAGGGAAAGCCTGGAAAATAGACAAAATTAGGGCTGGAATTGGAGGATCATTAGGATTTGAATTTGTGTAACTTAGATGTACTCTGTGAAGAATTTTTTTAAAACACACGTGGAGAAGGATAGGGACAGGTACACAGAACATTGGATGGCTTGGCTGTAATGTACAGTCTGTGAAGGAAAATAAGTGTAAGTTGGGACAGATCATCTAAGGTCAGTTAGTCAAGGGTCTTAAGTGGCAGTGTGAGGTCTGGAGCTTTGTTCAGTGATCAATGGGAACCTACCGAAGATTAGTGAGCAGAGTTATGCCCAAGGCAGGTACATTTGGTAATCATATTCAGGATGGATTCAACTTATGGGGATTGGAGTTAGGGAGTCTGAATTAGTATCAGAAGTGTGCCAGGGGAGAATCCTTTCACAATGTATATGTTTATCATATCGTGTTACACACTTTAGATATTTTACAATTTTATTTTTCAGTTATATCTCAATAAAGCTTTAAAAAGTGTGCTAAAAGTGCACTTTTGCTAAAAGTGTGCTAAAAATTGCTGGCTCAGTAGTGGAGGAGAAAGACAAGAGAGAGATTGGTTTCAGACATGTTGAATTCAAGTACCACACCAGGTACTTCAATGACCTGATCTCCAGAGCTTTTGATAACCCATTGTTATGCCAAAGATACTATATGTAATAATACCTTTTTTTCAATGTGAGTTCTTTATTTCACTAAGCTTTATGCTAACCTTAAAAATGATTTTCATTTTCTAAGCAAGTATTTTTCAACCTGGGCTATACATTTAAATCTCCTGAGGAGTTCTTAAAACTAGGGAAGCCTGGAGCACCTCCCCAGACTCATTTGGGCTGGGGCCCAGGAATCTATTTGTAATGTTCCAGAGCCGATTTAGATGTGTAACCTAGGCAAAGATGATAAATAGTGCTGATTTTGTACATTTATGCTCCCACATGGGAAGCAGTCCTGTATTATATGCTGCCTGCGACTTCAGGAAGGGACAGTAATTAGTGCAATCACAGATGCTTGCACTGAGTGATTCACAGAACATCTTAAAATTTTATGAAATCCTTACAGTTTGTAATTATGCATTTCAACAGTTTTTTTTTTTTTTTTTTTTACTTTTTTCCTTACTTTACTAGTTGGTGATCTAGGATTATTCTTGAAAATTCATTTTTGAATGCTTATTTTTAAAAAGTTCATTATCATTTAATTGGTTGGAGTTAGAAATTGCTTCATAGTGAAGCAATGAAACCACTTTTTTGGCCTCCAGTGTGTATATTGAGCTGTATGCTAAGAAAGGGAATAGAGATTGCCCTGAATAAGACCATCATATTATGAGAATCAAAATCTCAGTCAAGGGCTTCCCTGGTGGCGCAGTGGTTGAGAGTCCGCCTGCCGATGCAGGGGACGTGGGTTCAGGCTCCGGTCCGGGAGGATCCCACACGCCGCGGAGCGGCTGGGCCCGTGAGCCATGGCCGCTGAGCCTGCGCGTCCAGAGCCTGTGCTCCGCAATGGGAGAGGCCGCAACAATGAGAGGCCCGCGTACCGCACAAAATCTCAGTCAATTGTGTATGAAAATATTAAACTTTAAATACAATTTCTAAAACCCTGTATTATGAAGAAAAAATTTCAACAAAGAATCCACAATCATTTTCATATTTATATGAATATAAATATATGTAAATATTTCATATGTAGGCTATTTCATTTTGTCTTCCGGTTCCTGTTCACGTATGTTTATTTTTGCATAGTTGTAATATAGATATTCAATAAAATTTCCTTCTTTCTCATGAGTTACTTTAGTTACCATTATATCATTAAGTTTTTTCAATATCTTAATACTGACTTTACAACAGCATTTTAATGAGTACATAATACTTCATTAAATGGATACACTATAATTAAGAGATCATTCCCCCATCCAGTAGACACTTGGGTTGTGAGTATTCTTATGATAAACAATGCTGTTGTCAACAGGTCATCTCTTCTCTCTTTCAATTAACAAATATTCATTAAACAATTATTTATAGAATTTCCTGTTGGGGAAAGATTCCAATGTGAATAAACCACTACTTGGCTTCATAGAGCTAACAATCTCATAGGAAATCACGTGAACCATGCCATAACAGATAAACATACAAATATGGAAACACAATGGAGGGAAATTTAACTGTGATATATGGATCAAATACAGTTGACATGAACAAACAGCATTTGCATTGCGTCCTGAAAGGTACAGAGAAATTTATCAGGAAGACAAGGTGGGTAGCAACCCATTCTGAAGAAATTAAGATTTTTGCAGAGGTTCAAAGCTTATAGAAAGACACAGAGATAAAACTGGGAGGAGCAGTTTGTTTGGTGTGATAGTTTAAAACGTCTAAGTAAGAGTAGTGGAAAATGCATTTGTAAAGAGAGCAGAAACTTAATTTCTGTATTTTTTTTCTTTATAATAAAATGAGTGCTATTATTATGAGGTCAGAAAAAAGGATTTTTATAGTTCTGGGTATGTATTGCCAAGAACTTTGCAAACGGTGTGCATAAGCACACCAGCTTCACCAGCACATGACTGGTGTTACAAATATAATTAGCATCTTAGGTGTATTTGGTTAACTTCATTTGGTTAACTCTTTATTGTGAAATATGTCATACATACTGAAAAGTATATAATATGCATAGTATGCATGTATCCAATACTAAGATTAATAAATAAATAGTTTTCCAATGGAATAGAAGTCCTCCCACATTAACTCATCCTCTTTACCCACCCCTTCACAGGGATAACCACTTCCTTAAGTGTTGTACTATTCTTTATACTTACGTTCAGTTCTAACATATATGTATATAACCTTAAAAATATTTGGTGAAATTTTTGCCCATTTTGAACCTTACATACATAGAATCATATGTTGTATATTCCTTTTGACTAGCTACTTTTGCTCAACATTTCATTCTTGAGATCCATGTTGTGACTACTTGCTATAGTTCATTTATTTTCACTGCTTTATAATGCTGTACTGAATAAGCAGAATATATACCACAATTTATCTGTCATCTATCTATCTTCTCTACTGTTGATCAAATTTTTCATCATTATTACTGTTTTGAACACTTTGTACATGACTCCTTGTGGCCAATCTCTCTAGGATATACACCTAAGTATAAAAAGGCCAGGTGTAGATATGTGCATCTTCAGCTTTACTAAGTGATGTCAAACTCTTTTCTGAAGTAACCGTGACAGTTTACACTCACACCAGCGAGTATAAAAGTTGCATTGTTCCATTGCTCCACATCCTTGGCATCACATTTTAATTTTAGTCATTCTTGTACCTATGGAATAATGCTTTATTGTTATTTCATTTGGGATTTTCTTTTTTTTTTTTTTTTTTTTTTTTCTTTTTTTTTTCTTTTTGCGGTATGCGGGCCTCTCACTGCCGTGGCCTCCCCCGTTGCGGAGCACAGGCTCCGGACGCGCAGGCCCAGCGGCCATGGCTCACGGGCCCAGCCGCTCCGCGGCATATGGGATCCTCCCAGACCGGGGCACGAACCCGTATCCCCTGCATCGGCAGGCGGACTCTCAACCACTGCGCCACCAGGGAGGCCCTGGGATTTTCTTATTTTTTAATGGTATTGAACAACTTGAATATTTTTGAACCATTTATGTTTCTTATTCTAGTTGCTACTGCCCAGTCATGATTTTGCCATTTTTTTTCCTTTGGGAATTTTGTAGTAATACATTTTACCAATTATTAGTTTGTTACATGTTTCAAATGCCTTCTCCCTGTTTGTTGCTCATCTTTTTTTTTTTTCTTTAAAGTGTTTCTGATGAGCATTCAAAGGAGCTTTGTGCTATTATCTTAAGCAAGAGAGAAGAGCATGCTTGATAATTGAGACAACACTAAGAAAACAAAACAGATTTCTATAGAAAGAGAAGAAGCAGGCCATGATCACTTTGTTTGAACCCTGAGCCAAGGGCATGCCTAAATGTTATCGCTGGAATATCCAGATTCTAATAGATTTCATTTTTTGTTAGAGCCCATTCAGGTTAGGTTTTCTTTCAATTGCAAATTATATTCCTGTAATGGACAGTGATGTCATGCTATTGTCTAGGATTTTGTTTACACTACTTCATGTCCCCTAGTTGGAATTACTATGCAGTTGTTAAATAAAAACCCAACTAACTTTCATTTGTCTCATTTCAGAATCTGGTGATTTTTCTCTGCACAATCCCTCAGGAGTCTTTATTATTTTTCCAAGTAGGTTTCTTACTTGCCTTGAATATAGGCAAGTCTCTAATGTAGGTCTTTGTGAGCCAGAACAAACTTCTCCCTTCAGGATACTGGGAGGAAAAAAAAAAATGAATGCATTTCACATTTCCACACTGAAGGACATTTTCCTCAAGATGAATTGGTAACCTTCAAATATATTGGATGACTGACTTTCCAGGCGTAATTTGGAAAAGAATTACTTTGAGACCTATGAAAAAGACATCATCTACCAAAAGACCCCTCTGGTGGGCCAGTCTCTCCCCTTGGACCCTGGATCTCAATCCTTCTTGCCTTGTCAGGGACTTTGCTCCTTCATTTATTCCTTCTCTTCTGTCTCAGCACTCTCTGCTGTATTGTTTTTTATTTCTATAAACAAAGAAACATTCTTTAGTATCTCTCATTAATTAAAACAAAAAAAGTCCCTTTTCTCCTCATGTCCCTCCCATTTTCTGCTCCCCTTTAGAGCAACACTCTAAACAAATAAAACAGTTTCCTATACACAGTGTTTCCACTTCTTCCCTTGTCAATCTTGTCTCCAGGGCAGTTTCATCCTTATCACTCCAGTGAAAGTGTTCTTGTCAACAGACACATTTTTGTCTTACCCAACCACTTCATATTCTCTTTTCTGAAGGATGTTCCTCTCTTGGCCTGTTGGACACCATACGCTCTTCCTGGCTTTCATCTGTTTTCCTTATCTTCTTGATTTACTTCTCTTTTTCTACTATTTGCCTAAATCAGGAACTTCCCCACAGAACAATATGGACGCCTTACTTATCTCCACCTTTACCCCTAAGGTGGTCCATTCATTACCTTAGTTTTGATCAGTATCTGCATGATAGTAACTGCAGAATTCGTATCTCCAGCTGAGATTTCTCCATTAGACTAAAGGGACACATTTCAAACTTGTCTACTGTATATCTACATTTGGATGCTTCAAGACCATTTCAAATTTAACATGAGGAAACTTCTTACTTTGAAATTTTTCCAGAAAACACTTTCACCCTTATTCTTCCTCATCTCTTTTAAGGGCACCATTATTACTCAAGAATGATTTGATTATTACTCAATAACTTGGTCAAATCAGAAATCTGAAACACATTCTTGATTCTTCTCTTTATCTCACCCACAAAATCAAATTTACTGACAACTCATTAGTGTCTTTACAAAATATGCCTTGAACCCACCCTTGCTCTTGATAATTACTTGTATAATCATATTTTCAGAAACAATCCTATTTCATCAAGATGGTTCCTATAGCTCCCTAATTGGTCTTTCCCATTTACTCCACTATGATCCATTTTCTTCATAACAACCAGACTGATATTTTTTTCCAACATAAGTAAAATTATGTCGTTTCCCAGTTTTAAAACTATTAGTGACTTTCTACTCATTTAAGGAGAAAACCCAAACTCCTTTCCTTGGCCTGCTTGGCCCTGCCTGACCTTTCCCTAGTCTCTCTCCATCCTTATCTCATGACAGTCTCTCCCTCTCCTGGCCGTGTCCTTTCTGACTTCAGAGACTTTGCATTTTCTAGGTGTTTTGCCTGGATTGTGGTGCCATTACCCCATACCTCCAGATTCCTACATGACTGGCTCCTTCTCATCCTTTAGTTTTATCTAAACCCACAACTACCTTATCTCAAATAGTTCACCCCAACATGTGATTTTTCTATCACCTTACTTTCTCATGTTAATGATAGCACTTGCCAAAAGTCTGGAATTTTTCATATGTTTGTGTAGTACATTGTAGATATACAATAAATTTTTGTTGAATGAATTAATGGCAGTGTTTACTGGGACTGAAAAAAAAATGATGTGTATATGGTAGTTATCAGTCTTATACTGGCATTAATTTTTTTACAAAGCTGTGACTTCTTTTCACTGTCCTATTTATTCAGTGTACAAATCATAACCTGAGGGATGCTCTACAGTGTTCCCCTCTATTTTTTAGGTGGTTGTACTAGTTTGCCAATAAGGTGAAAGTTTGGATGAACTAACCTACACAATTAAAATACTAACAAAAATGTTTAAATGAAAAAAATCACATTACTCAAGAAGTAAATAAGCAAGAAAAGTAAACAAAAAACAAAAAGTTTATTTGACAGTAATTTTACGCCTATTATGAACCTAACAAGTCTTGTTTGGCTCTCTGGAAACCAGCTGATATTAAGGTGATCCCAGTATTTACAAGCCAGGGGCAATGGATTGGTACTTTTCAGTCAAGAGACTAACTAATAACTACAGAGACTAAGGCCTATCTTTCTAAACTTTCCTTATTCCTTCAAATTTTTCCCTCAGAAAATTTTGCTAATATATTTCAGAGTTTGATTAATCTGAATGCAATTTTCTCGACATCTGGCACTTATTTAAGCTTTTTGCACTTGTACATAGTTTTTTTCTCTTTAATTTACTCCAATCCCTCAAACAAGAAAGTAAACTTCAAAATTATAAAGCATGATGATCTGATAAGAGAAAATGAAAGTGTTTATGAACTCAAGGTTATTTTGTGTCTACATCTGGAGTAAGTGTGGAAATGTATATGGTTATAAGCTAATTTAAATAATGTTGGAAAGTAGTGAAGAATGTTTCATGAATCACGAAACTTGGATTAGCATTTTATTCATCACAGTGCTTCTCACCTTAATAAAGGGCTGAATGGGCCAAGAACAAGCCATGATGCTAGTCACATATTTATGAGTAAACACAAATTTGGAAACATGCCATACAGAAATCATGGGAACTCATTACAAAGAAACAAACTAAGGACATTGTTAGCAATGTGTTGTACTGATGTAAAACAGTAAAATACTCATGGGTAGGGCAATTTAGGCACATACAATAGCTGAAGAAAAAAATTTCCAAAGTTGATATTCCAAGTTCATGACCAAGTTCATGAAGTTCCAAGTTCATGACCAAAGTTATTTAGTCTAATTCTCAATCTTATTATTATTATTATTATTTTGGTCACACCATGTGGCATGCGGAATCTTAGTTCCCTGACCAGAGATCGAACCCATGCCCCCTGCAGTGGAAGCATGGAGTCTTAACCACTGGACGGCCAAGGAAGTCCCCTAGTCTGGTTCTTTAAACCCACCACTAGATATTGAGCTGCTTAAGGACTATACCTTTTCATATTCACATCATAGATATATGACAAAGTTTTTTTGGCACATAATAGTCATCCTTGGAATTAACCAGAGAAATATTATTTGTCCAAGCTTCATTTTTTTGTTAAATAATGAAATGTTATTGTCATTACTTTTAGTTTACATGACAATAGCTGTCATTCGTGCTGTTTACAGATGGTCCCCAGCTTACAATGGTTCCGCTTATGATTTTTTAAATTAATTAATTAATTAATTAATTTATTTATTTATTTATTTATTTTGCGGTACGCGGGCCTCTCACTGCTGTCGCCTCTCCTGTTGCGGAGCACAGGTTCCGGATGCGCAGACTCAGTGGCCATGGCTCACGGGCCCAGCCGCTCCGCGGCCTGTGGGATCTTCCCGGACCGGGGCATGAGCTCATGTCCCCTTCATCGGCAGGCGGACTCTCAACCACTGCGCCACCAGGGAAGCCCCACTTAGGATTTTTTTACTTTACAGTGGTTCAAAAGCAATATGCATTCAGTAGCAACTGACTTTGAATTTTGAATTTTGGTCTTTTCAGGGCTAATGAAATGTGGTACAGTAGTCTCTGGTGAGGCTGGGCAGTGAGCCACAGCTCCCAGTCTGCCACGTGATCACAAGGGTAAACAACTGATACCCTTACAACCATTCCGTACCCAGACAACCATTCTGTTTTTCACTTGCAGTAAAATATTGAATAAATTACATGAGATATTGAACACTTTATTATAAAATACGTTTTGTGTTAGATGATTTTACACAAGTGTAGGCTAATGTAAGTGTTCTGAGCAGATTTAAGGTAGGCTAGGTTAAGCGGTGATGTTTGGTATGTTTGGTGTAATAAATGCATTTTTGACTTATGGTATTTTCAGCTGTAATGAGCTTGTTGGGATGTAACCCCATTGTAAATCTAAGAAGATCTGTATTTGGTTTTAGATTGTGTCCTTTGGGAAGAAGCTACCTGAAATTCTATAAAGAACTGAGCATATATTTGATAGACACTTTTCTTGCCCTAAATGTACTTTTGTTTATATTGCAAATATGCTAGTCTTTACTACTGTTTGTTTTTTTAGGAATTGATAGAATGATAAAAATACAGTATTAGCAAAGTTAAACACAATTCTGTTTTTATAAATGTTATTGTAACTTTCAGACTGAGGAGAATGGCATATCTCAAGAAATTTCTGATGACAAATCTTCAAGCCAGTTTTAAACTTCCTAATCAGTAAAATTTAGGAGTTCTAAATTTAAAATTTAGGAGTGTACTCTTCTTATTAACTTTAAAGATTATGTTGGAGGTCAGGGTAAGAAGACTGAACAAAATTATTCCCAAATTTTGATACACTTCCTATGAGTGTACTTTTATTTTTATTAGATAGGAAGAAAAAATAACAGTCACGATGAAGCTGTTTTTAACTGAAACTTAGATGTATCTCAAGAAGTAAAAGAACAAGGTGATCATTAGGGGTGCTAAGAAGGCAAATTCTTGTTGAAAAGTTAGCAGTCATTTAAAGGTTGCATCTGGCCCACATATGGTATTTTATGTTATTTTGTTTTTACTTTTTTTTTTTTTTTTTCTTTTTGCGGTATGCGGGCCTCTCACCGTCGCGGCCTCTCCCGTTGCGGAGCACAGGCTCCGGACGCGCAGGCCCAGCGGCCATGGCTCACGGGCCCAGCCGCTCCGCGGCACATGGGATCCTCCCAGACCGGGGCACGAACCCGTATCCCCCGCATCGGCAGGCGGACTCCCAACCACTGCGCCACCAGGGAGGCCCTATTATTACTATTATCATAATAGAGATATTGGTGTGGATTAAATGACTGTTCATGCTATTCAGTGAATAGCATGTAGGTATTTCTGCTCATTAGAAACCAAACTGCCCCAACCAGTACTAATACTTAAAGTCCCTTTTCACCCTGTGGCAGTGAATGGAAAACTTTACACAGTTCTGAAAATGACCTAGATTTTAGGAAGGTGATTTTATTCAAGAAAGTGTAAGAAATGTCTGTCATCATAATTGATGTTTTTTAAGGAATTTGTTTTGTTGTATTTTTATTATTCAAAAATGAAAATAACTTAATGTAAACAACTAGAAAAAATTTTTATTTAGAACAGAAGACATTATAACTGGCAGTTTATAAGGAGGGGGTGGTAATACCTTCATGAGAGACTACTGTTAGCTCTAAGTGATACATTACTTCTCCTTCTGTGCATCTGGTACTGCATACACGTCCTACATCGGGACAGGATAAGCATGTGTTTTGGCCACATCCTTATGGATTCTGATCCAATAGCTCCAGGTGAAACTCAGAAATCTACACAAGTGCTTGAGGGAATTCTGATTTTGGTTCTTAAATGAAAACACATTGAGGAGCACAGATCCAAAATACCCTCCCACCAGCAGAGACCAGGAACGTGCTTCCATATGGCCTTTCTCTTCTCTACTTATTTTTTCCCCTTATCTCAACTGGTTCATTTTAACACCCTCTCTGAAACCTTTGCAGATCACCTTCTGCAAGTAAATGCAATTTCCCAGTGCCCACTACATGTCCCTTCAGTAATACTGACTGAGCACATTGAACTATACTTATTTTATTTTATACTGTTTCCAACTACTTTGTCGGTTCTTTGAGGACAAGGACTGGGACTATTTTTTCTTTTTACTTACTTCTTAAGTTCATTGGTCCAACAATAGTGCCTAATGTATAGGATGCACCCAATGCATATTGAAATGAATGAATATATTGAAATGAATGGATAAAAACAACTAATCAACTAAGCTGTATCTGTATAAGCATGGCTGTTGCTTTGAAAGAAATGAAACACATGGAAAACATCTTTGGTAGGATCTCTGTTCTTTGTGTGCTTTCAATTTCATGATCATTTTGCATTCTCTGCATAATTTTTAAGAACATATGTTCTTGGCGGATATCCTGGTTTATGACTTAGTTAAGTGTCTAAGAGTCCAGTCATTAGTATCTGTTGTGTAAATCTATGTTTAGTATGATAAAATCTAATGGAATCCCAATTTGCTGATCATAAGAAATAGCTGATTTTTAAATACTGAAAGTAAAACATCATGCTAAGTGCTTTAATTATTTTTTCCTTGAAGCGGATGGTTTTATTGTATCTGACACTATTAAGAAAAATGAATTCTTTGGGGGACTAAAATCTGAAAAGGCTGCACATTTTAAGTGCTTTCTCTTTGGGTGAAGATTTATTTTATTTTAATGTGGGACCACTTAGTGAGTAAGAAGGTTGTAAAAGAGTTTTGTGTGCACATTAAAATTTTACATGCTCTATGTTCTTAATATTTTACAATGTATATCAGTATATATTTCCTGAAAAAGTAGAGGATCGCTCAGAATGAAAACAATAATACTTAAAATTGCTATTTTTGTGTACCTAGTATGTTACAAACACTCAGATGCCTGCCTTATGTATATAAATGGGAGACTTGGAGGGTTCAGTGTGATATGGTTGTTTCTTGGTAGGTGGTTTTCATGTTGAATGAGAGATTCAGAAGTTCGACTAGACCTGCTAAATGGCACCTGCTCAAGTTCCTTCGTTAATATTCGTTAAGACGATATGCAGGTGTACCTGGTTTTATTGTGCTTCACTTTATTGTGCTTCAAAGATACTGCATTTTTTACAAATTGAAGGTTTGTAGCAACCCTGCATCAAGCAAGTCTATCGGTGCCATTTTACCAACACCATTTGCTTTTTCATGTCTATGTCTTACACTGCTAATTCTCACAATATTTCAAACATTTTCATTATTGCTATATTTGCTATGGTGATCAGTGATCTTTGATGTTACTACTGTGACTCGCTGAACTCAGTTGATGGTTAGCATTTTTTAGCAATAAAGCATTTTTAAATTAAAGTATATACACTGGTGTTTTTAGACATGGTACTATTGCACACTTAATAGACTGCAGTATAGTGTAAACATAACTTTTATATGCACTATGAAAGGAAAGAATTTGTGTGACTTGCTTTATTGCAATATTTGGTTTATTGTGGTGGTCTAGAATCGAACCCACAGCATTTCTGAGGTATGCCAGTACTTGGATATGTTTTTTAATAAAGACCTATAATCAAGAGAAATATGCTTAATTAACCTTATAAAATGACACTAGAACATAACATTTGAAATTGGAACTACTTTGGAAAATGTGGGGAGAGTGGTCATCACAACTAGCAGTCTGAGCTTTCTGAAGCTATGTGCATATGCAATGCAGGGTACATTCTTGGCTCTAAAGATGTTGCTCCTTCATATGGAAACACCTAAGCTGAACTAAAAATGCTGTGGGACATTAGGAATCATGATCTCAACCTGGTTTATGGAGGCTTTTTTGAGGGAGAATCTCTTGCCATGGACATGACAAGGCTAAATGAAAGTGAGTTTGGGGTCTGATTTCACAGTTAATAGTATAGATGATTATGTTATTTCCAATTTTCTTTGTGGATCCAAGGCAGAGGATAAATTTTTAAGTACATCAAATTGATATATTTTGCAATAATTTCCCTTGCATTCAGCATATATGTGGTTTTTTCTTGTACCACTTGAATAATGTAATCCCAAGATGCAGCCACTCTCAAAACTTGACCTACACATTTCTTTCCCAGATTGAAAACAAAAGAGTTTCTCCTCCATAATTTTCTCTTTTCTCATTACTCAAAATGAGTAACTATTGCTAGTAGCTACTGAAAAAAAATAAAAGGTTTGAATAAAAGATTATATTTGAAAAGTGTGACTAAATTACAGGGATGTATGTTGAATTGCATGATGTTATTAAAGGCATGTTTTAATAGAGTTTTACATTCTAAGACAAAAGGATTTTCTGTAGAAAGTATGTATTTTGGAATAAAGGCTGAGATTCAAATAGTGTTCTTTTTTTTAGTTGAAGTATAGCTGTCTTAATATTATATTAGTTTCAGGAATACAACCTAGAAATTAGATATTTTTATAGATTATATTCCATATAAAGTTATGAAATATTGGCTATATTTCCTGTGATGTACATTATGTCCTTATAATGTATCTATTTTATACCTAGTAGTTTGTAACTCTTCGTTCCCCTCATTTATTTTGCCCCTCCCACCATGCCTCTCCCTTCTGGCAAAACAGTCTGTCTGTGAGTCTGTTTCTGTTTTGTTATATTTGTTCATTTGTTTTATGTTTTAGATTCTACATATAAGTGAAAATACAGTATTTGTCTTTCTCAGTCTGACTTATTTCACTAAGCATAATATCCTCTAGGTCCATCCATGTTGTCACAAATGGCAAGATTTTATTATTTTTGTGTCTGAGTAATATTCCATTGTGTGTGTGTGTATACACACAAATGCCACATCTTCTTTAGCCATTCATTTGTTGATGGACACTTAGATTGCTTCCATATCTTGGCTATTGTAAATAATGCTGCCATGAAAATTGGGGTGCATATATCTTTTCAAATTCGTGCTCTCGTTTCCTTCAGATAAATACTCAGGAGTGAAATTGCTGGATTGTATGGTAGTTCTATTTTTAATTTTTTAAGGAACCTCCGTACTGTTTTGCACAGTGGCTGTACCAATTTACGTTACCACCAACAGTGTTGTATGGTTCCCTTTTCTCCATACCCTCACTGATGATTGTTATTTCTTGTCTTTTTGTTGGTAGCCATTTTGACAGGTAGGAGGTGATATCTCATTGTGGTTTTGATTTGCATTTCCCTGATGATTAGTGATGTTGAGTATCTTTTCATGTGCCTGTTGGCCATCTGTATTGCTTATTGGAAAACTGCATATTCAGGTCCTCTGCCCATTTTTAAATTAGATTGTATGTTTTCACGATATTGAGTTGTATGAGTGCCTTATATATTTTGGATTTTAACACCTTATCAGACATATCATTTGCAAATACCTTCTCCCATTCAGTAGGTTGCCTTTTCATTTTGTAGGTTTTATTCATTGTGCAAAAGGTCTTAAGATTGATTAGGTACTATTTGTTTATTTTTGCTTGTTTCCCTTGTCTGTGGAGACAGAGCCAAAAAAAAATATTGCTAAGACCAATGTCAAAGAGCATACTGCCTAGGCTTTCCTCTAGGAGTTTTATAGTTTCCAGTTCATTTTGAGTTTGTTTTTGTACACAGTGTCAGAAAATATTCTAATTCATTCTTTTTACATGTAATTATCAACTTTTATCAATACCATTCATTGAAGAGTTTGTCTTTTCTCTATTGTATGTTGTTCCTCCTTTGTCATAAATCAATTGACCATATATGTGTGGGTTTATTTCCGCTCTCTATTCTGTTCCACTGATCTCTGTGTCTGTTTTTGTGCCAGTGCCATAGCCATACTGTTTTGATTACTTTAGTTTTGTAGTATAGTCTGAGGTCAGGAGTGTGATACCTCCAGGCTTTGTTCTTTTTTCTCAAGATTGCTTTGACTATTCAGGGTCTTTTGTGGCTCCATACAAATTTTAGGATTATTTGTTCTAGTTCTGTGAAAAATATTGTGCATACTTTGATAGGGATTACATTAAATATGTAGATTGCTTTGGGTGTATGGACATTTTAATAGTACTAGTTCTTCCAATCCATGAACATGGGATCTTTCCATTTATTTGTATCATCTTCAATTTCTTCTTCAATGTCTTATAGTTTTTAGAGTACAGGTCTTTCACCTCCTTTGTTAATGTATTCTTGGATATTTTATTCATTTTGATGTGGTTATAAATGGGATTTTTGTGATTTCTGTTTCTGATAGAAATTAGTATATAGAAATGCAAAATATTTCTGTATATTATTCTTGTATCCTTCAACTTTACTAAATTAATTTATTAGTTCTAATTTTTGGGTTTTTTTTTTTTAGTGGAAATTTTAGGGTTTTCTATATATAGTGTCATGCCTTCAGCAAAAAAGTGACAGTTTTACTTCTTCCCTTCCAATTTGGAAGCTTTTAATTGCTTTTCTTATCTCATTGCTGTGATTAAGACTTCCAATACTATATTAAATAGAAGTGGTGAGAGTGGGCATCCCTGTCTTTTTTCTGAACTTAGAAGACAATCATTCTTCATTCACCATTGAGTATGATGTTAGCTGTGGGTTTGTCATAAGGGCTTGTATTATGTTGAGATATTTTCTTTCTATACCCACTTTGTTGAGAGTTTTTATCATAAATGGATGTCTAATTTTGTCAAAATCTTTTTCTGTATCTCTTGAGATCAAGTAATTTTTATTTTTCAACTTGTTAATGTGGTATATCACATTGATTAATTTGCAGATAGTGAACCATCCTTTCATCTCCTGAATAAATCCTACTTGAGTGTCATGATGTATGATCCTTTTTATGTGTTGTTGAATTTAGAATGCTAATGTTTTGTTGAGGATTTTTGCATCTGTGTTCATTAAGGATAGTGGCCTGTAGTTTTCTTTTTGTGTGGTGTCTTTGCCTGGTTTTGGTATCAGGATAATGCTGACCCCATAGAATGAATTTGGAATTGTTCTCTCCTCTTCATGTTTTTGGAATAATTTGAGAAGAATAAGTGTTAAACTTCTATAAATGTTTGCTGTTATTTCCCTGTGAAGCTGTCTGGTCCTGTACTTTTGTTTGTTGGGAGCCTTTTGATTATTGATTCAATTTCAATACTAGTATTTGGTCTGTTCTGATTTCCTATTTCTTCTTAATTCAGCCTGGAAGATTGGATGTTTCTAGAAATTCATTCATTTCTTCTAGGTTGTCCAGTTTGCTAGCGTATAACTGTTCATTGTTTTTCTGTGATATTGGTTATAACTTCTGTTCTTTCATTTCTAAGTTTGTTTACTTGGGCCCTCTCTCTTTTTGTTCTTAGTGACTCTGGGTAACAGTTTATCAATTTTGTTCATATTTTTAAAAAATCAGCCCTTAGTTTTATTTGTCTTTTCTATTTTGGGGGTCTCTATTTTAATTATTTCCGCTCTGATATTTATTGTTTCCTTTCTTCTCTTGACTTTAGGCTTTGTTTTTTGTTCTTTTTATAATCCCTTTAGATGTATCTTTATGTTGTTTATTTGAGATTTTTCTTGTTTCTTGAAGTAAGCCTGTATTGCTACAAACTTCCCTCTTAGAACTGCTTTTGCTACATCTCATAGATTTTGGAAAGCTGTGTTTCTATTTGCACTCTTCTTAAGCTAGTTTCTGATTTATTCTTTGATTTCTTCATCAGCCCATTGGTTTTTTTAGTAGCATGTTTTTAGTTTCCACATGTTAGTGTTTTTTCCATATTTATTCTTGTAATTGATTTCTAGTTTCATACAATTATGGTCAGAAAAGATGCTAGATATAATTTCAATTGTCTTAAATTTATTGACACTTGTTTTATGTCTGAGCATGTGATCTATCCTGCAGAAGGTTCCATGTGTACTTGAAAAGAATGTGTAATGTGCTCTTTGGATGGAATGTCCTATAGATCTTGATTAAGGACATCTGGTCTAATGTGTCATTTAAGGCCACTGCTTTCTTCTTGATTTTCTGTCTGGATGATCTGCACATTGATGTAACTGTGGTGGTAACATTCCCTACTATGATTGTATTACTGTCTGTCTCTCCCTTTATGTCTGTTAATATTTGCTTGAAATATTTAGTTGCTTCTGTACTAGGTGCATATATGTTTACAAATATTATATTCTCTTCTTGCATTGGCCCCTTTATCATTATATAAAGCCATTCTTTACCTTTTGTTATAGACTTTGTTTGAAATTCTACTTTGTCTTATATGAGTATTACTACCAAAGCTGTTTTATTCTTCCCATTTGCATGGAATATCTTTTTCATCCTTTTACATTCAGTCTGTATGTGTCTTTAGCGTTGAAGAGAGTCTCCTGTAGGCAGAATACATATAAGTCTTGTTCTTTTTTATCCAATCAGCCACCCTATGTCTTTTTTTTTTTTTTTTTTTTTTGTGGTACGCGGGCCTCTCACTGTTGTGGCCTCTCCCGTTGCGGAGCACAGGCTCTGGACGTGCAGGCTCAGCGGCCATGGCTCAGGGGCCCAGCCGCTCCACAGCATGTGGGATCTTCCTGGACCGGGGCACGAACCCGTGTCCCCTGCATCGGCAGGCAGACTCTCAACCACTGTACCACCATGGAAGCCCCCTATGTCTTTTGATTGGAGCATTTAGTCCATACAGATTTAAAGTGGTTATTGATAGGTATGTACTTATACTCATTTCTCTTTGTTTTTTCTGTATCTTTTTTAGATTTTTTATTTGTGGTTACCATGAGGTTTATATATATAGACCTATATCTGCTTGTTTTAAACTGATATTTATTAAGTTCAAACACATTCTTAAGCTCTACATTTTTATGCCTCCTCATGTTTTATGTTTTTTATATCATATTTTAGATCTTTGTACCTATCCCTTAACTATTTATTATAAGTATAGTTGATTTTATAATTTTTTGAACTAGCTTATTTAAGTGGTTTATCCACTGCCTTTACTGTATATTTACCAGTGAAATTTTCCCCTTCACATATTTTCTTATTTCCTGTTATAGCCTTTAGGAAAGTCTTTTTGCTTAAAGAAGACCCTTTAACATTTCTTGTAAGGCCAGTTTATTGGTGATTAACACTTCTAATTTTTGCTTGTCCAGGAAACTCTAGATCTCCTTCAGTTTTGAATGATAATCTCGATAGGTAGAATATCCTTGGCTATATCCTTTTTCTTTATAACACCTTAAATATATCCCACCACTCCCTTTTGGCTTGCAAAGTTTCTGCTGAAAAATCAGCTGATAGCCTTATGGGGGGGGGTGTTCCCTGTATGTAACTATTTTTCTTTCACTGCCTTTAAATTTTTCTACCTTTAAATTTTGCCATTTTAATCATGATATGTCTTGGTGTGGGTCTCTTTCAGTTCATCTTGTTTAGGACTCTGTACTTCTTGGATCTGGATATCTGTTTCCATCCTCAGGTTAGGAAAGTTTTCAGTTATAATTTCATTAAATATATTTTCTCCACCTTTCTCTCTCTCTCTTTTTTTTTCAGGACCCCTAAAGTGAGAATGTTAGCATACTTGATGTTGTTTCAGAGGTACCTTAAACTATCCCCATTTTACAAAAAAAAAAAATGTTTTCTTTTTGCTGTTCTGATTGGGTGATTTCCACTATTCTGTCTTTCAAGTTGCTTATGCATTCTTCTGTATCATCCAGTCTGCTGTTAATCCCTTCTAGTGTATTTTTATTTCAGTTATTTTATTCTTCAGCTCTGATTATTCTTTTTTATATTTTCTAGTTCTTTGTTGAAGTTCTCACTTGTTTCTCTATTCTTTTCCCAATTTCAGTGAGCATTTTTATTACTATTTCTTTGAACTCTTTATTAGGTAAATTATTTCTCTCCACTTCATAAAGTTTTCTTTTTTATTTTTCCAGGGGCTGGAGGTGGCTGTGAAATTAGGCAAAACAGTTACCTTTCCTGGTAACTGGTCTTGAACATGAATCCATGTGTGGGAGAATCTCTGTGACTGCATAGAGATTGCACTGCATGTGTGTGCCCAGTGGCTTTGGTGGGAGATCTTTGTCTGAAGTGAGCATGAGCTGCATCTTCTTCCAGAAAGTGCTGGCAGCTGCTGCATTGGTGGGAGGTAGAGCTGGAGTCAAAGGGGCTAGAGTAGAGTCTGGTGTGAGCAGGAGGATCTCCCAGGCTCTATGGCTGCCCTGTTGGGGGGTGGGGTTGGGGCCTGAGGAGCTGGAGCAGGACTCCTGAGGGAGTTAGGCTTCTCCCTGGAGTGATGACAGTCTCAGCCTTGGTTGGGGGCAGGGCTGGGCCCAAGGCACAGGAGCAGCAGTTCTAAGTTGGTTCCTTTCCTCCCTAGTGCATGCAGTGGTGGTCTCCACTTGGCTGGGGGCAGTGTCAGGGCCTGAGGGGCTGAAGCTGCACTTCTGAACTGTCTGTGTTTCACTCTGGTGCACAAGATGGGAGTCTCTGCCTTGGCAGGGAGCAGTGCTGGAGCCAGAGGGGCTGGAGCAGGAAGCTAGTGCAGGCTGGAGGGTGTGCTAAGGCAGTCCTGGCAGGCCAGCCAGAGCAGCAGGTTTTCACTCTTCCGCCTCTGCATTATGACTGGGGGAAAGCAAATCTATGTATGCTCTGTTCAAGAGCAGTCTTGATTTCTTATAGTCCTCTGGTAATCCCAACTGATTTTCAATCTAGCCAAGGGGACTCATCTTCCTGGTGCCAGATCCCAGGGCTGAAGTGCCTAATATGGGGCTTGAACCCCTTGCTCTTAAGGAGGACACCTGAGCCTGTGATATCCCACTTCTCTTCTGGTTCACCTTTTAGGGGTGTGGGTGGGTCCCAACTTGTTTGCTTTTCTTTCCCTCTTGCCAGATCCCATGTAGTTCTCTTTTTTATAACCTTGGTTGCAGAGAAGCCATTCTGCTAGTGTTAAGGTCATTGTCATCAAGAGTTGGTGTATATTTAGGTTTAGTTTTGGTGTGTTGGTGGCGGGTGGTGAGCTCAGGGACTTCCTATTCTGCCATCTTGATCCCTCCCTTTCCTGAAATCTCAAATGCTGTTCTTGTACTGGTAGCTGGATGACTTAGTATGGTCTATTTCTCTGAGACTCAATGTCCTGATTTGTGATATTTGTAAAATAAAATTATAAGTACCTCAAATTACTTCCTATAAATATAAAATGAATCAAGAGATTTAAGCACATACTCCAGTGTCTGTCGCACATTAACAACCTCGGATATGTTCATTTGCATTTCTCCCAGCGCATACTGAGAGCCTTACTGATATTGGCATTGAGAAAGGACCACGAAGTTAAGATTTCATCAAATGTAAACAATAGACCCATGTGATTTAAAGCTTTCACAAGTGTGTATAATCAGTTAAATAAATCAACTGAGCAACCAGTCACACAACAGATGCATTTCATATAGAACATTGTCATCATATCCTAATAAACACATTGCAAAGCTCCCCTCCCTACCACTGCTATTTTGTTGATGTTGTTGCTGTTTTTATGGCAGCAGGAAAACTGAATAACATGGAACATCTTCATTAGAATTATGGAATCTAGCAAGATTTCTTAAAGAAACATATATATCAATACATGTGTTAAATGTATATATATATTTTTAAAAGACTGTCCCTTGAGCATGTTTGAGAAAGTGATTGGGGAAATATTATTATATAATATTTAATAATATTTATAGATAATCTAATGTACCTGTTTATATATACATCTATCAGTCCTTGTCAGATTCCCTAGACCTCTCACTTGGATCTAAATTTCAGATCCTGTGGTCCCAAATCAAAATACATATATCTTGTAGAAATCTTGGGCAAGAAATTATCCAGAAATAAACCACATCCAGAATGGCTACAACACTACGAACCATGAAAAGTAAAGTGCAAAATTGCCCTGTAGGGATTCCTTCATCATCTGGAGCACATGTGGTGGATGTGGAATAGTACTGAAGATGAGTTCTCTGCCAAAAATGACAAATGTGCATTTTGTTAATTTAGTAATTATATTTTTCAACTTTGGAAATTTTATTCAGTTATTGACTTTTGATCCTGTTTTCTTTTATCTCTTTGAACATAGTAATCATGTTTTAAAGTTTTTTCACATTAAAAAATTTTTAATTTATATTTTGTCTTCGGGGAATCAGTCACCATACTGACAAGTCAGCAAGCTAAACAAAGCAAAATTTTTGAACTTTGTTATTAACTGAATTGTGTCCCCACCAAATGTATACATTGGAGCACTAACCCCAATGTGACTGTATTAACAAATAAGGCTTTTAAAGGGATAAATAATGTTAAATAAGGTCATAAGAATGTGGCCCTAATCCAATAGGACAGGTGTCTTCATAAGAAGAGGAGAGACAACAGATATCTCTTTCTCTCCCTTACTCCTTATGCACACAGAAGAAAGGCCATGTGAATATACGGCAAGAGGAAGGCTGTCTGTCCACCCTTATCTTAGATTTCTAGCCTCCAGAACTGTGTGAAAATTCGTTCTATTGTTTAAGCCACCCAGTTTGCAGTATCTTATTCTGGCCAGTCGAGCTGACTAATACACCACGAATTATGAATGCTTAAATTTTCTTTAATAATCTTTAATAATCTTCCAAACAATTATGATGGCAATGTTTAAAGAGGTAAAATCTTTAAAATAAGAAAAACAACATGGCAAATAACTAATTAGAAATTCCAGATATAAAAAACATAGTTATTAATTTACCTAAATGGACATTAATTATCAGAGTAAAAGTAGATTTCTTATAACAGGACTGAAACCATTGCAAACCTCAACCCCACCCGGCTGGGTCCAAATGTAAGCATATACAAATGCTGGGAAGTATATAACAAAAGTTATAGTTTAAAAATTAATGGCTATTTAGGTCTTCTGCCCATTTTTGGATTGGGTTGTTTGATTTTTGATATTGAGCTGCGTGAGCTGCTTGTAAATTTTGGAAATTAATCCTTTGTCAGCTGCTTCATTTGCAAATATTTTCTCCCATTCTGAGGGCGGGCTTTTGGTCTTGTTTATGGTTTCCTTTGATGTGCAAAAGCTTTTACGTTTCATTAGGTCCCATTTGTTTATATTTCCATTTCTCTAGGAGGTGGGTCAAAAAGGATCTTTGTGTGATTTATGCCAGAGAGTGTTCTGCCTATGTTTTCCTCTAAGAGTTTTATAGTGTCTGGCCTTACATTTAGGTCTTTAATCCATTTTGAGTTTCTTTTTGTGTATGGTATTAGGGAGTGTTCTAATTTTATTCTTTTACATGTAGCTGTCCAGTTTTCCCAGCACAACTTGTTGAAGAGGCTTTCTTTTCTCCATTGTATATTCTTGCCTCCTTTATCAAAGATAAGGTGACCATATGTGTGTGGGTTTACCTCCGGGCTTTCAATCCTGTTCCACTGATCTATATTTCTGTTTCTGTGCCAGTACCATACTGTCTTGATTACTGAAGCTTTGTAGTATAGTCTGAAGTCCGGGAGCCTGATTCCTCCAGCTCCGTTTTTCTTTCTCAAGATTGCTTTGGCTATTCAGGGTCTTTTGTGTTTCCATACAGATTGTGAATTTTTTTGTTCTAGTTCTGTGACAAATGCCTTGGTAGATTGATAGGGATTGCATTGAATCTGTAGATTGCTTTGGGTAGTATAGTCATTTTCACAATGTTAATTCTTCCAATCCAAGAACATGGTATATTCTCCATCTATTTGTATCATCTTTAATTTCTTTCTTCAGCATCTTACAGTTTTCTGCATACAGGTCTTTTGTCTCCTTAGGTAGGTTTATTCCTAGGTATTTTATTCTTTTTGTTGCAATAGTAAATGGGAGTGTTTCCTTAATTTCACTTTCAGATTTTTCATCATTAGTGTATAAGAATGCAAGAGATTTCTGTGCATTAATTTTGTATCCTGCTACTTTACCAAATTCACTGATTAGCTCTAGTAGTTTTTTGGTAGCATCTTTAGGATTTTCTGTATAGTATCATGTCATCTGCAAACAGTGACAGCTTTACTTCTTTTCCAATTTGGATTCCTTTTATTTCTTTTTCTTCTCTGATTGCTGTGGGTAAAACTTCTAACACTATGTTGAATAATAGTGGTGAGAGTGGGCAACCTTGTCTTGTTCCTGATCTTAGTGGAAATAGTTTCAGTTTTTCGCAATTGAGGACAATGTTGTTTGTGGGTTTGTCATATATGGCCTTTATCATGTTGAGGTAAGTTCCTTCTATGCCTACTTTCTGGAGGGCTTTTATCATAAATGGGTATTGAATTTTGACAAAAGCTTTTTCTGCACCTATTGAGATGATCATATGGTTTTTATTCTTCAATTTGTTAATATGGTTTATCGCATTGATTGATTTGCATATATTGAAGAATCCTTGCATTCCTGGGATACACCCCACTTGATCATGGTGTATGATACTTTTAATGTGTTGTTGGATTCTGTTTGCTATTATTTTGTTGAGGATTTTTGCATCTATGTTCATCAGTGATATTGGCCTGTAGTTTTCTTTCTTTGTGACATCTTTATCTGGTTTTGGTATCAGGGTGATGGTAGTCTCATAGAAAATAGACATTTCTCCAAAGAAGATATACAGATTGTCAACAAACACAGGAAAGAATGCTCAACAGGGCTTCCCTGGTGGCGCAGTGGTTGAGAGTCCACCTGCTGATGCAGGGGACACGGGTTCATGCCCCAGTCTGGGAAGATCCCACATGCCGTGGAGCGGCTGGGCCCGTGAGCCATGGCCGCTGAGCCTGCGTGTCCAGAGCCTGTGCTCCGCAACGGGAGAGGCCACAACAGTGAGAGGCCCGCGTACCGCAAAAAAAAAAAAAAAGAATGCTCAACATCATTAATCATTAGAGAAATGCACACCAAAACTACAATGAGATATCATCTCACACCAGTCAGAATGGCCATCATCAAAAAATCTTCAAACAGTAAATGCTGGAGAGGGTGTGGAGAAAAGGGAACCCTCTTACACTGTTGGTGGGAATGTAAATTTATACAGCCACTATGGGGAACAGTGTGGAGTTTCCTTAGAAAACTAAAAATAGAACTACCATGTGACCCAGCAATCCCACTACTGGGCATATACCCTGAGAAAACCATAATTCAAAAAGAGTCATGTACCAAAATGTTCATTGCAGCTCTATTTACAACAGCCAGGACATGGAAGCAACCTAGGTGTCCACCGACAGATGAATGAATAAAGAAGATATGGCACATATATACCATGGAATATTACTCAGCCATAAAAAGAAACGAAATTGAGTTATTTGTAGTGAGGTGGTTGGACCTAGAGTCTGTCATACAGAGTGAAGTAAGTCAGAAAGAGAAAAACAAATACCACATGCTAACACATATATATGGAATCTTAAAAAAAAAAAAAAACGGTCATGAAGAACCTAGTGGCAGGACGGGAATAAAGCCCGCAGACCTACTAGAGAATGGACTTGAGGACACAGGAGGGGGAAGGGTAAGCTGGGACAAAGTGAGAAAGTGGCATGGACATATATACACTACCAAATGTAAAACTGATAGCTAGTGGGAAGCAGCCGCATAGCACAGGGAGATCAGCTTGGTGTTTTGTGACCATCTAGAGGGGTGGGATAGGGAGAGTGGGAGAGAGGGAGATGCAAGAGGGAAGAGATATGGGGATATGTGTATATGTATAGCTGATTCATTTTGTTATAAAGCAGAAACTAACACACCTTTGTAAAGCAATTATACTCCAATAAAGATGTTAAAAAATAAGTAAATAAAGATAAAATTTAATAGAAAAATTTAAAAGAAAACATGGGACCACTAGTTAATGGAAATAAAGGGGGATTTCAAAGTCATGTTCTTATGTTACTTATGTTGCCAACCTGGTGCTACGATGTAAAGAGTCTTCTACGCACTTCTGCTAACCAGGAGGGGTGTCTGAGGGAGGGGAGGTGGGATGAGGATGTGATGTGCAAACATTGAGTTAACTGTGAGTGCGTGGAGTCCTGAGTGTTGGCTTATGGAAGCTGAACTATTACAAAGTGTCACCAAAGTGACTGAAAAGAGAGAATAGTTATTTCTGGTTGCTTGAACCTCAAGGGAGGTTGATTGGAGAATTTAGAACAGTGGGCTACCTTCTTTAACCCTGACTTAAATCAGACTGTGACCTCAATTCTTGTCTGAAACTTAGCTTCTCAGCTCTTCCCCCAAAAAGAGCCCTGGCTTGTTTCTGACCTCACTAAATATTATAAATCACATACGCATTTCTCCATTAAAATGTCATGATGTTCAACTGGAACAGGCTGCTTATATATGTTGCTCTTTTCAGAAGAAAGAACAAAAAGGGCCCATGCTCTGTTTTTCTTTTCCTGTCAGGATAGTTCATTGTGAAGAACAGGGCAGCAGCTGGACTACACCTGCCCCAGCCCAGTGGGAAGTTTTGGCTCCTCCTTGTCTTTCTGCCAACAGGGCCCACCCCCCTCACTGTGTTCCCAGGTATGGGGCAACTTACAAAGCAATGTGCCCCTCTCTGTCTTCTAAGAATCTTGGGAATGCAAATTTATTTCCAGAAGAGCAAGATGAGACTAAGTAGAACATTTTCGTAGGGCTCCTGCTTTATCTGTGGTTGTAATTATTAGCTTTCTTAAACTCCCTTTCTTTATCGAAAAGTTGACAGCAATCCAGTTTTATAAATATTCTATGCGATAGCCATTTGAAATGAACTCTTTGAATCGATTTCTAAAATAAAAAGATAATAATTGTCTTTGCTTGTTGCCATAAATTTAAATAACGTTTAAGCATCATTCTTCTACTCAAGGTGACATCAGTGATAAACCTGGGATGGTTGCTCTGTAAATATTAATAACATATCAAAATGTGTAATTTGTCAGTCAATATTGTTACAAAATTGGCCTGAATAATGGAATATAAGGCATCAGTGACCATCAGAGCAAACTCAAAATGTGCTCAGATTGATGAAAAGAATTGGAGAAAATTGTTAATATACAAGTGCTTTTTAAATGTCTTTGTATTCTTTGGTTGAAAGATCTCTGCTGGCATCTCAGCTCTACATTTTAAAGTCATTAAAAGTGCCTCACTTTCTAGGAAAAATGTTAAGAAAATGTAATTTGGTAATGTTTTAATTTTTATAGCTAACACACATTACATTTATAACTAGCAAATAATACACATTGAATTAATAATGGCCCAGGAATTTTGCCTTTAAAAAAAAGGTGAAATTACAAAATGAAACTGTAAGCAATGCAAAATCTAACCCTCCATTCAAAATACATAGACATGATGTACAAAGTATGTTTTACAATTTTAAATAGATATATAGATAAATGTCTGTACTCAAAGTCATGAGCACAACTTATGAGTAACACAAAGAGAAAAATCCAGAGTCAAAGGACCTATGGAAAGTCTGGACTACATGTAAATGATCTGATCCAACTTTCAATGCCAACTGAGCGACAGATGCCAAATGTATCTCATACTTGGAAGGAAACAAGAGCCCAGTTTCCTATGTGTAAATAGGGATTAAATCTTGCACCTTTCCAGTATGCTGTGACTAAAAGGGTACCATCCCTCTAGCGTGCTGACTCTAGTCACATTGTCATTTCTAAAAAGGATGATCAGAATAACAGCAAATTTCTCATCACCAATAATATCTATTAGAAGATAAGGATGCAGTAGCTCCAAAGGGTTGAAGGAATAACTGTCTGTACACATTTAAATTAGTAGTCGAGGTTGAGGACTGTATAAAGACATTATCAAGCTTAGAAAAATTAAGATGCAGTAAATAGAGACTGAAATGGAAAAAATAAAAATAACTTCAAATTTAATAAATAAAATACAAAAATATTTATAAAGTAAGTTGATAAATTTATTGGAAATCTCATTGCAAATTAATCATACATTATGATGAAAACAGCATAAATTATTTTACTTTAAAGTGAGCCAGAATGGAAATTTTAACAATAATGCATGGAAGATGGGGAAGAGGATAGTTAGAATGAGAGAAGTTAAAAGATTCTCAAGCCTTATTCTTGGAGGAAGATAAAACACTGATCACATTTAGAAAATATGTTAAAGATATGAAACATATGTTAGAATTTTAAAAAACAAACAACAAGAACAAATACAATATTTAACTCTGATGTGGTAGAAGAATAAAGAAGTACTTTTTATTAATTAATTAATTAATTTATTTATTTTGGCTGCATTAGGTCTTCATTGCTGTGAATGGGCTTTCTCTAGTTGTGGCGAGCAGGGGCTACTCTTCGTTGCAGTGCACGGGCCTCTCATTGTGGTGGCTTCTCTTGTTGCAGAGCACGGGCTCTAGGCATGCAGGCTTCAGTAGTTGTGGCACGAGGGCTCAGTAGTTGTGGCTCACGAGCTCTAGAGCGCAGGCTCAGTAGTTGTGGCACACGGGCTTAGTTGCTCAGCTGCATGTGGGATCTTCCCAGAACAGGGCTAGAACCCACGTGCCCTGCATTGGCAGGCGGATTCTTAACCACTGCACCACCAGGGAAGCCCAAGAAGTACTTTTTAAAACGTATCGTTTTAAAGGATGTCAGCACTGAACAGCCGTGCCAGCCTTGGATGATTTACTCAGACTTCTGCGTGTGAGACAAGTGATCTTCTGGCTCATTGGCGCCTTTGAATTTTAGGTGTTCTCTGTTGTAGACACTTAATTTTTACTTAACTAATACAGAATTTGTTTAACAGAAGTGGGATCCTGTCACAACAAAACTGTAATAAATGACATTGGCTTAATGTTGAGGCAACAGATAAGCAGGACACAAACTGCAAGCTAAAGAGTGCTAACTGTATTTACTAGTCAGAGTTCAGCCTTTGACCAGAGAAACAGATACAGTAGGATCTCTCTAGTTATCAATATCTATCATCCACTTATCAACCAATCTATCATCTATAATTTATCTATCATCTATCTATCTGTCATCCATCTATCAATTATCTATATCATCTATCTATCTTCATCATCATCATCATCATCACCATCACCATCATCTGTGTAACTATCTTCATGGCTTACATGACCGTGAGGGCTTGCTAGGCAAGTCTGAAATCCATAGGACAGGCCATCAAGAATGACAGGCTGGAACTCTTAGGCATGGGCTAAAACTAGTGTCCACAGGAGGAATTTCTTCTTCAGGGAAACCTCAGCTCTACTTTTAAGTTTTTTCAACTGACTAAATCAGGCCAACTCAGATTTATTTTAAAGTGAGCTAGGAATGAACTTTAATCATATCTACAAAATACCTCCCCAGCAGTACCGATATTGGTATGTGACTGAATAACTGGGAGCTGTAGTCCAGCCAGGTTGCCACCTCAGAGACCATCACAGTAACCTTTGCTATGCTGGCAAGAACATGCAAAACTTATGCCTGCAATGATTTAGAAAACATCATTGACCCATTGAACTTTCAACATTATTAAAACTTTTCGGGCTTCCCTGGTGGCACAGTGGTTGAGAGTGCGCCTGCCGATGCAGGGGACACGGGTTCGTGCCCCGGTCCGGGAAGATCCCACATGCTGTGGAGCGGCTGGGCCCGTGAGCCATGGCCGCTGAGCCTGCACGTCCGGAGCCTGTACTCCGCAACGGGAGAGGCCACAACAGTGAGAGGCCCGCGTACCACAAAAAAAAAAAAAAAAAAAAAAAAACTTTTCAGAAAAACTCAAGATATGGATGTTAACTGTCTTATTCTTGGCAATTTTAGGAAACTTTTATGAGAGAGATAAACTCAACTTAGTGAGTTTGCAAGCAGAGATGGAAATGAATAAACTCTACAAAGGGATACTTGCTCTGCCTGAGAACTGTCTCTAATTCATTTGGGGATTCAAGAGTTAAAATCCAAAACTAAAGCAGTGATAAGAGATATCATCTTATCTAAGTTTAATGGAGAAGTTCACATATTACTTAGGAACCCCGGAATTGGAACCCTAGTAAATAGATGTAGTTATTAGGTGGGGCTTTGTATTGTTTTTCTTAGGGAAGAAATGAGCTTGTCTCACTTTGGGAATAAGGGTTCATTTGAAAATTCTGATCTCCAGATAGGTGAATTGTGACAACGCCATGGTTTGTTACACCAAAGCCAATATCTCTTCCTTTCCATGGCATTAGGATTTCAGCTGTGCACACTGGCATGCAGCTGAGAACTGTATTTCACAAACTCCCCTGCAGATAACCAAAGCCACATAACTAAATTTTGTCCAATGCAAAATGAAAGCAAGTGCTGTGGGTGACAAAGTCATGTCCTTAAGAAGAAGAGATAGGTCCTCCCCTTACAATTTCTACCTTCTTACCAGCTACGTGCTTTTATGATGGTAGGAACTGGATGGGTCATGATGAACTGTGAGATGGAGGTTTTAAGGACTACAGATAAGCAAGAAAGAAATAGCTTGGATCTCTTACAATACAAAGATATGGTACCAGCCTTGTCCTACCAATCTAGACTTTTATATTAGACATAATTAAATATCTATCTTGTTTGAGCCACAAGATTTTAGTGCCAACTTGCTGTAACACCTTAACCTATATCCTAATTAATATGCATCACAGATTAGAATTATTACAGAATTTATAATATATGAAGTGATAAAAATTAAAAAAGATATCCCACTCTGTAAAAATGTAAAAATATGAACAGGCAGTTCACAGAAAAGGAAATCTAAATAGCAACAGCACATATGGAAAGACATTCAACATCTCTAATAACAAGGATTGTAAATTAAAACAACAGTGATGGTTTTTCAGTCGTCAAGTTTTCAATCAATAAAATTTTTGTCAATTGAAAGTGTTAGGAATGGAAATTGGTACTTTCACATATTGTTTTGGGGGACTGTAAATTGTTGCAACCATTTTGGAAAGTAATTTTATACTCTCTAATAACATTAAAAATGCACATGTTCCATGTCTAAGTAATTTCCATTTTTGGATAAGTGCATCCCTTACTGCATGGTTTAGAGTGGCAAAAACTCATAAACAAATCTGGAAATAACTTAAATACACATTCAATATGAACAGATAAACACAATGTGGTCTATGCATAGTGTAGAACAGACTGAAACTCACACACACATAGAGAAATTATGATACTGAGAGGTAAAAGCAAGCTCAGATGGATAAATGAGTAGGGCACTACACCACTTACTGAAAATGTTTAAGCACATACACAAAATATGCCATATTATGTATATAATAAAGGCTAGAATGCTCATTTTAAATCTAAGATAGATACCTGTTAACTCTAGGAAAGAGCATACGGAATGGAACTGGCTGTGAGTGGAAAAAGGAAACTATCCCTTAGATGTTTTTGAAATTAAAGACATGACAATACTTTTTTTAAAATGATGAAGTGTAAACAGTCACCAACTCAGAGGGTTGGAAACATGAGTGTTTGTTATAGGGTATTTCTAGTATTATGACATTTTTTCTTAAAAAAATAGCACTGAAAAATTGATAAATATTATAAGGCCCATTCCATTATAAGAGACTTCTTCATTTTATTTTGGCAAAATAGATATTACTTTGATTAACATGAAACTTAAAGGCATTATTCTGTGAGATTTATATATATTTAGTTAGAATTTTCTAGAACCAAGTTATTCAAAGTTATAAATACCCATATATTCTAGTTTTTGCTTCCATGCCTAACAGAGACCTAAATTTCAACATTTTGAAATGAACAGCTGAGCTACGGATTGATTTTTTTTTTTTTTGGGTAGCCAGGAAATTCCAAACTATTTTTCATATTCTTTATCTTTTCCCACTGGAGATGCTAAAGTTACTTTTAAAATTTGATTCCCTCCAGACGTGATAAAGGTGCCCTTCTCTAACTACGCAA
The DNA here is from genome assembly GCF_964341445.2 of Mesoplodon mirus. NCBI lineage: Eukaryota > Metazoa > Chordata > Mammalia > Artiodactyla > Ziphiidae > Mesoplodon > Mesoplodon mirus. Next base: position 41,341,948 of record NC_138990.1, on the reverse strand, counting down.
TATCACAAGACACAGTGATCCACTGAAATGATTTTGCACATAGAGAGTTATCAAAATTTTATTTCGTGTAAGAAATGCCTCCAGAGCAATTAATTTCAAAGTGTTGATTAAAGATACCCTGGGTGGCAAGTGTGACTGTGGGGTAGTAAAAGGATGTTTGGGGTTGAGTCTTTGCATATGCGATGTTTACATTTCCTTTAGGGAACCAAAGTAGAGACCCAAGAAATAGTTGGAGCACAAAGTAGCACTTAGTACTAAACGCTAGTGAGCATTCAAAGAGAGGTATGAAATAGTGAAGACCTCAGAAAGGATTAGAGAAATTTGAGCTGGAGAGGCAGCAGGACAGAACTTTCCAAAGACAAGACAATTATCTATTATATTAAGGAGGTTCAGAAGAGAAACCAAGCAGGTAAGAGACACAGGATGCACGTTGAAAAGCAATGGAGGTCAAGTTCGTCTATGTAAGGTTGGCTCAGGTTATGCAAGGTCATGACAGCCAGGTTAAAACTAGAGTTCAGTTGAAGATCAAAAGCCCTGGATTTCTCTGTGTTTGGGCATAAAGAAAGTCACACTTGGGGCTTGGGAGCCAAATTGAAAACCTTCAGTTATTGGATAGAGATTATTTTCTATATGTTGGTCTTAGAACTGGAAACTTTTGGCTGAAGGATGAGTTTAGGAATTGCGACCAATAGCCATGGAAGTCTAGCATGTCAGAATTCCTCAATAAGAGATGGTGTCAAAGAAAAGTCAGTAATGTCCATTGCCACTTTGAATGTCAATTCAGCATCTTCTCTTTCTGTGATGATGGACCTGGTTAAGGAGGAGAAGTTATACATGCAGAGCCTCTACTACCTCCAGACATGAGCATGCGCCATCTGACTCCTCCTCACAACTCCACAAGCCAGCATTGCAATTGCTGTATAACAGGTGAAGCTGAGGCAGAGAGAATTTAAGCCATTTCCCAAGGTCACACAGTGAGGACATTTTCAAGCCTGGATCAAAACTCAGGCTTTGGGGGGAGCTTTGACTTCTGTGTTCTTTCAGTTGCCACTGCCTTCCGAAGAGCCAAGCGCCACTGTATGAGATAGCACAGCTAACCTAGGATTCCAGCCACAAATTCTGGTTTCCAGCTCCTTGCATTAGCCACTTGAAAGCCTGCTCCACTCTTTCTGTAAAGGAAGCCTCAAGACAGTGACTTAGAAGATGAAATGGGCAGTATTGGGGGGTGGGGGGGCGAGCACAAATTGACCGAAGACAAGCATGGCTGTATCTGGAAATAGATGCACTGCTTCACTGCCTCCTGACTCCGTGTGGATAGTCCCCTGGGAACACACAGGGAACTGTTACATGCAGTACTCAGATTATCAGCAAGTGCTGGGTACAGCTCTGTGCTGGGCGTCTCTCTGAGTTGCTGAGGCAAGAGATAAGCTTGAGGCTCACTCAGTTGTGAAATTGGTTGAAGGGGAGAAAACAAATACCATCCCCACCCCATACTCACATACATACTCAATGCCAACCATCTTCAGTGGGAAAAAGCAATTCTCTTGATATGGAAATTAACCATTTTGTTACTGCTGCCTGCTTCTCCCTGTGTTTGAGAAATACTTAAATAACTTTTGGGAGGATCAAGATAGTTCTAAGAGCAAATGCTTAATGGAGAGCCAAAGTACATAAAAATAAATTAAAGATTATAGTTGAGAATCCAAATAAAGTCTGTAGTTTGTAGTAATGCACTAACGTTTATTTCATAGTTTTGACAAATGTACCATGGTTGTTGTGTAAGATATTAGCATTAAAAACAATAACTGAGGCCATTTGGACAAATGGAATATACCTTTTTTGAATTAGACTTTTTATAGATTTCAGTGTCTTGGAACTCATGTTTGAAAAAAGTGCTCTTTATAAACATGAAGGGCTAAAGCTTGGGTTAGAACTGATGCACTGTGTAATCCAGGAAGTCACCCCCAAATTCAACTTCCTTCTTAACATCGGGTCTTATGCAATAGGAAACTATTGTGCTACCAGAGTACAGAACATCCAGTTCAATGTACTGATGCATCTACCACTTCATGAATCTACCTAGGCCTTTGGCATTGTATGAATGACCTTAATTCTCAGGGAAAAAATATATATGTACCCTTATTTTAAAATGTTCTTAGCCTTTCTTGAATAAGGTCACTATTCACAGCTTTATACTAATTTCCAGGAGTTACTCTGCATATTACTTTCAGATAATTGACTTTTTCTGTGTTAGAATTAATATTTAGAGTCTGATTCTATGCTTTTAATGGAATTACCATATGACCCAGCAATCCCACTACTGGGCATATACCCAGAGAAAACCATAATCCAAAAAGACACATGCACCCCAATGTTCATTGCAGCACTATTTACAATAGCCAGGTTATGGAAGCAACTTAAATGCCCATCGAAAGATGAATGGATAAAGAAGATGTGGCACATACATACAATGGAATATTAGCCATAAAAAGGAACAAAATTGGGCCATTTGTAGAGATGTGGATGGATCTAGAGACTGTCATACAGAGTTAAGTAAATCAGAAAGAGAAAAACAAATATCATGTATTAACGCATATATGTGGAACCTAGAAAAATGGTACAGATGAACTGGTTTGCAGGGCAGAAATTGAGACAGATGAGGAGAACAAACGTATGGACACTAAGGAGGGAAAGTGGCGGTGGGGGTGGGGTGGGGGGATGACACGTATACACTAATATATATTAAATTGATAACTAATCAGAACCTGCTGTATAAAAAAATAAAATAAAATTCGAAGAAAATAAAGTTAGAGTTTAAGAAGGAAGATGAGATAGTGAAGAAAATGAAGTAACTCTGGACTTAGGAGGCCTTTGGGGGCATATCTAAGTACCTTCGTTTCCTCAAACAGTTGGCATTAGAAAGAGGACCATAGTGTGACGATAGATTTTAGTTTGCCTGGAACAGCCTGATTTCTACCCATTATCCCAGCACTACTTTTCATCCTCAGAAGTGTTCCACTTAGGATGATTATATTGTCACCTAATTACAGACCGAGTAACAGCACTTCTTCACATTGCAGTGTGGAAACTGTGAGCCAGGATTAAATATTTTAAATAAAAACAAACAGGATTAAAAGATGTATATGAGGCCACCCAGATATCTCCATATTCAAGCCAGGTCCTAGAATCATCTCTGTAGTTGGTTAGGTCTCTTAACAGTATATGAGGATAGGGGATAGATATCAGCTTTCAGGGGGACAGTTTGTGAAGACCCAAGCATGAGCTGTTCATCTCGGCTTGAAGAACCTTTGACCAAGAAATACAGAGGGCCCTGAATCAAACCTGAAGGTGCTCTTCATGCGATTTGTAGCATCATGGGGGCTTTTGAATTGGTGGCGTTGTAGAAGCATCCGAATTAAAAGCACTTGCCAAATGCTAACTTACACTTGGCACTTATAAACAATTTTAATAATATAAATTATATTAAACTTACAAGCGACTTTATCACATGGGAGTAGGGAGAACTAGCCATTCGTAATAGAGGATTAATTGAGAATTGCTTCCTCCAAAGCAGCTGTGTTTGCAGCTAAAGCTCACCTCCTCCCCTTCGTTCTCCTGCTCTGCTGCGGGTGATAGGAGTTGAAGAACATAATGCGCTGTAAATGTTCACAGACACAAAGCAGTCTAGTTCTGGGGCTGGATGGGTTCCAGTTCTTATGAACCTTCCACAGAAAAGCTGCAGAATTAAATATGACAAAGCTCCTCCATATACGGCTGCTGTGATAGCAGAGGGCCCTTCGCAGCTGACCTTTAGATGAACTTAATTACAATCAGCCAGAGAAAAACATTAGGCCTTTCATACAACATAATGGAGTTTCTCTAATTTGTTTACCAGCAGTACCCAGCAAGGGCCTTCTCCCCACGGAAGGCTTTGGTGTGCAGAAATGAATCCAGGCAACCACATATTACAGAGTCTGGCAGATTAGGCTGTGAGGTGTGCATATTACAAAGGGATCAAGAGTCCTGGAAGACAAATCTCTCTTGCAGTCGGCTGTCACTTTGGGGGTTATTGTCCAACCGGATGTTATGAATCCATTCAGTGCTACGTACAAAAACATTTAAATCATCAGTAGCAACAGGAAACAAAAGTTTATGGCTACTTAGGTCTTGAAGGAATTTTGAGTGTCTGATAAGTAATTTTCAGGCTCACAGAATCAACATTTCATACCTTAACATCTTATAAGGATTTTTTTTCTTTTTAAACTAGGAGAAAAGAGTATCATTTTTTTTTCAGTTTATTATCTACTGCTATGTACTGGTATACAATCGAATTCCAACATAATTTAAATGTACATTGATAGATGCCAGTGACTGGAAATTCTAAAATTATTTCTAAAATGCGTAGACCCTATTTCCCCATTTTTCTCTTTTAAGGTCAAGTCGCACATGCACACACACACACACACAAACACACACACTGTAGACCACAGAACTCTTTGGCTGCAAATCCAAGATGAATGTCAGGATAGAGTCCATGTGTTTTTCTTTGCTTCTTCTTGCAACTTGGCTGAAGAAGAGTGCACCCATTGTCATGGTGAGGTTCACTGGTGTTATGATGAAGGGTTGATGACTAAATGCAGAGATAAATGCTTTTCAAGCTACCAAAAGACAGAAGGATTGAAATATTCCAGATCACATATTTTTCAAGCAAAGACACCACACCATGAGCCTTTGTGGTGGTGAATTCTGGCCCCTTGGTTGGATACGTCTGGCCACCTGTGCTCTAGGGCAGGGCTACTCGAACTATCTAACATGAAGACCTCTTTAAATTTCCATTCCTTTATGCACTGATAAAATAATAACAAATTGTAGGGTACTACTTAAAATGATAACTAGTAAAATAAAGTGTAAAATGTAAGCCCAGTATTTTAATAATAATTATTAGACTCAAGAGACATTGAAATTACTTTGTCAAACTGCTATAGAAGTTTCTAAACATTTCCTCTTGCTTTCTGTGTTTACTGAATCACAAACTGACATCTTTGCACAGACCACATTTTGAGTAGTCCTGCTCTAAAGCATAATGAGTTTTATATCATCATCTTTTTTCCATGCTTTAGACCAGGAATTGGCAAACTTTCTCTGACAAGTTCCAGAGAGTAAATAGTGTTGGTTCTGCAGGCCATACAGTCTCTGTCGCTACTACTCAACTCTGCAAATGTAGCGGGAAAGCATCCATGGACAGTATGTCAGCCATGAGTATGGCTGTGTTCCAATAAAACTTCATTTACAAAAGAAGACTACAGGTCAAATTTGGCCTGTGGGCAGTAGTTTGCTGGTCCCTGTTTTAGATAGTCTGAGTTATATTTCCACATGTCCTAAATATTTTATTTGTGTTTTCAAAAGGGTTTTATAATAGCGATCTCCAAAAGTTTTTTTTTTTTACAGCGGTCTCCATATACTTTAAACACATGTTGTGCTTTGGTTTTCTCACCAATAAAAAGAAGTTCTAATATTTTAAGGATTAAAATATTCTGGGGGATAAAAGCCATCATAGCCAAGAAGCAGAGAAAGTATCTCAGATCAGAATCTGCATAGATATACAGCCTTTCTTTCCTAAGGCAGTGGGGAATTTTCAGTACTAGCTGGAGAGGGGGTGGGATGGTGCCTGATTCTTCCTTGCAGACTCAGCTCAAATATCACAACCTCTTTCTGGCTCTTCAGAATATTTCTAAGTGGAACATTCTATGTTAGAAGGATTGTGTTCTGAGACTTTCCCATTTCCCTTAGAAAGTGTCAACTGTTACCTCCGCCACAAGCTCCTACCACTTATCAAACTGAAAAGGGTTGTCTGTTCATATATCCCTTCATCCTCCTAGACTGTGTGAACTCTTCAGGACAGATTAAAATCTCTTCAAAGTTTCTTTGTTATTTATGATGCCTAGTACAGAACTGGAAACACACAGAGTGAGATGATATAGATACACATCTGTGTGTGTGTGTGTGTGTGTGTGTGTGTCTGTGTTTCTATAATACACAGACGAGGACAACCTGAACTGATGACCACCAAGATAGTTGCAAAACACACCTAAGACTATATACACTGAAGTGTTTGTAATCTATGAATAATTATGCAAATGAGCTATTATTAGTACTTGTGGGAAGAAGATGGATTAAGATGAAATTAAAAACAAAAATAAAATTAAAAGATGTGCACTGGGGCCTCCCTGGTGGCGCAGTGGTTGAGAGTCCGCCTGCCGATGCAGGGGATACGGGTTCGTGCCCCGGTCTGGGAGGATCCCATGTGCCGCGGAGCGGCTGGGCCCGTGGGCCATGGCCGCTGGGCCTGCGCGTCCGGAGCCTGTGCTCCGCAACGGGAGAGGCCACAGCAGTGAGAGGCACGCATACCGCAAAAAAAAAAAAAAAAAAAAAAAAAAAAAAAGATGTGCACTGGAAAAATTGTGATACTAATTATATAAATACTATGGAGGCCAGAGTATAGGACTGAGGCCACAAAGTAAGTGTTGATCACTCAGTGCTTATTGCCTAAATGAAGAAAGAGAAGAATGCCAAATTTGAAATGAGGTATTTTGTGTCAGAAATCTCTCCTCTCTTTCCTACTCACCCCCTACAACCCCCTACCACCCAGGTAACTTGGCTTTACCTCCTGCTATAAATATCCTGTTCTCTGAATGGATTTGTCTCTTTGCTCAAGCAGTGGCTTCACAGGGTCCTCCTATGAATCCAGCAGGGACTCTGGCCAGTCAGCCTCTAGGAAGATTGGAAGATTTGGGGAAGATTGGTATGTTTGTAGAAACCAACCCAGTCCCAGGTGAATACGCCCTCGCCTCTGTTTGACGCACAGTTGTTGCCTCACTCCATTCCCGGTATGGGAAATGGAACCAGTTGAGTTTTTTTAGGAGACTTTTTGAAGCTTTTTGATACTTCCGTCTATGCAGCATTGTTCATTTCCAACTACATGTTGGCTGACATCCTGTGATTAATCCTTACTGTCTCCCCAAAGGGTGAATGAGTGGGTGGGGACTGGTCTGTCAGTGCTGCCACAGACGCAGCTAATGGACACAACCGTCACCTTGTACTGTGGTGTGGAACCTGTGGACTGCTTTTGGGACTGTGGTTACTCTATCTCAGCTCCCCAGACTACCTGAACGCTAGCACCTGTGTACTCTCAGGGAGGCTTGGTGTTTACTCAGTCTCACATTGTCGCCCTGGGACTGAGTCAAGGTCAGCTCACCTCTCACAAAGCATCTGTATCTCAGCTTTCTGGGATTTTCTTTAGGAGAAGAGTGGTAAAACAGGATGCTGAGGAAACGAATCTCAGGAAATAGTACAGACGTTATCAGATTGGTTAGACAATATCCCTTCTTGGAACTCCTGGGATTTCTTGGTGACAGGTGGCTATGGAGGCAATAAGTGAGGTATAGCCACAAAAATCTCAGTTTTTCTCATTGTACATGTTAGAATAGGCTAGTTTGGATACTGAAACATTCAGTTGTTTATACATTATTATCATCATTGTTATTATTAGTTTTATTTATTTATTACTTATTTACCAGGTGTATCATTAAGAAGAGGTACTTATACGTATGTATAAATTGGTGACTTTGTTGTCCCCAGGGACTTTTTGCTTTAGAAACTGAGGTTTGCAGTGTGGAGGGAGAGGGCATTTCAGACAGTCTGGGAAGTTGAGAGCTGAGGAGGAGTAGCTGATAAGCATTCTGTTCTTCTGGGAAGTGTGAAGTCTAGAAGAAAAAGAAAGATCAAGGGTGGGCTGAATCTGAGAAGAGAACAGAGGGGCCGTGGTTACGCCTGCCGGAGGCATGGGCAGAAAGAATTGAAAACCTGTTCCTGCTCTGCTTCCCCTTTAAACAGAGAACATGCACGCCAGGGCTGGTCGTGGGTTGGGGCAGATGAGGGGCTTAGGAGAAAAAGGCTGGCAGTGTCTTCCTCGGAAGAAGAGGAGGCCAGCCCATGGGCCTCACTTCCTCGGAACCCACAGCCTGGCCTCTGCTCTGCATGTTGGCCTGCGGAAGGGAAAACTCACCAGGAAAGAGAGCTATGAAGAGTCTGCAAGCATTGCTGACAGTATGTCCCATCCTTGAATGATTCCTGATTTGGAAAGATTTATTCCTTTTAGTACTTTATCATAGGTAACACTTCCACTTGTGGAGGCTGTTGTGATGTAATACAGCCCTGCATCAAAAGTCTGGTCTCAAGAAAAAGGGTGTATAACCCTCTATTTATGTTGCTGGATTTGGTTTGTTGGTATTCTCCTGAGCATGTTTGCATCTCTGTTCTTAAGAGATATTGGTCTGTGTTTGTTTTCTTACGGTGTCTTTGTCTGTTTTTTGGTATCGGGTAATAGTGGCCTAAGGTTAAACTTTCTAAACAGATTTTTTATTTCAGTTTTGCCATCACACCATGTGATACTTAAGCTCCTGGGATCTGACACCTAGTTGCCTTCACCTAACATCAGCCTGGGGATGTTAGCAAGTGACTTCACATTTGCAGGCTCAATTCCCCTACTTGCACAATCAGAATGATGACTACATCTGCTTCCTCCAGTAGAATCTAGGAAAGACAAGATTATGATTGCTATCCTAGCATCCACAAGTATTAGCTCTCATTATTACTGGTCCTTCTTTAAGGTCAGTTTTCAAAATACCAACAAGCACTGAAATCAGCAAATATTTATTTACCACCTCATATGCAAATTTTTGATTTTTTCCCCTTTTTATTAACAGAGGGATCTAAGATAGAGTCTATTAGCCTATAGCCTATCCTTTCAAGTTTCAGCCAAACTCCAGGTTTTTTATGGTTCAATCAACCACATGTTATAGGAGAAATATCAAAATATCCTAATACACATAAATATATATTCATTAATGGGTTATGAAGTTAGTTTAGTAAGTGGTTACTGAGATATTTCTTAATAACAAAGAAAAAAGAGAAGAAAATATTTTAGTGTACATTAAAAAAAAGACCAAAAACATCAACATCACTGTGAACTTGTTAGAAAGGCAGATTCTTGGGTACCACAGACCCACTGAATCAGAAACACTTGGAGTGGAGCTCAGGAATCTGTGCTTTAACAAGTCATCCAGGTGACTCTGATGCAGGCTGAAGAGGCTGAAGTTTGAGAACCACTACCAGAGTTTGGAGATCAGGGCTGTCAGCTAAAATCTTGGACCACTTCTTTAGCGCTGTTGTGAATTTAGGCAGATTATTCACACTCAACAAAGCCTGTATCTCAGGGTTGTTGAGAGAATTTAAATGAGATAATGCATACATAAACACTGAAACAACTGAAAGTTCCAAAATACTCTAAGCAGATATGTTTATGAGAGAGACACTTCAGAGCAGCCATGCAAGTCTCTTCAGGCGAGAAAAGCAATATTCTATGGATGCATTCATATTTCTCAGCCTCCCTCACCATTAACTTGAGGCCTGGTAACTGGTTACTAGTTCCGGTGGGTGGCTGGCCCGTGAGTGGGAGTGGTGTGTGTCACTACCAGCCAGAGGCAGTTACAACCAGGGTGCTTCCTCCATTCTTTTGTTCTCCTGCCATGAAGCATACTTCCTGTCCTACCGGACCCCTTGATCCAGAAATAAATCTTTGTTGTGTTAAGCCACTGAGATTTCAGGAGTGATGTGTTGTGGCAGCTAGCGTAAATTATCTGGGTCAGCAATGTAGGAGGAAAAGCAATGAGAAAGAGAGTAAGATTGACAATGAGATGTCAGATGGGGGAGAAGCTGGCTCAAAGAAAGAGATATTATCTCCTGATGAGAGGAACAGATACTGGGCCGAGTCTTTACCTCCGTAAGTCCTGGGAAGAAGACAGAGATCTCTAAAAGACTTAATACCAAAGGAAGGATAGGTAATTTTCTAGAAAATTGTTGTCTACTCAATGCCTGTGAAGATGATGAATTCAGATAGGTGTTCTCATTCTTTGGTGTAAAGTGGGAAGGGGATGGGATGGCTTGGGCCTGCTTCCCATAAAAGCTAAGGATTCTATATGTTAAAGCAGACCCTATGCCAAGTCTCCTAATGGTTTTCTTGCCTTTACTTATATACTACCAACGCATTCTTTAAAATGCATTTCTTTTCTTTCGCACCAAAAACTAGCCAGAAACCCACTGATGATCTGTTCACCTTCCTTTTTTCCCTTCAAGTTCACCATCTTGACATTTTTCTGAACATTTTCTTATTTTAAGTTTAAATTATACTAGATGACTGGTATTTTACTGAATGCATCCTGCTCTTTTTAACATCAGTATATGTATCCCCCTGCAAAGTTTGACTTTCAGAGGTCAGATAATTATATCACATTTCAGGAAGGCTTCTCTGACTCCCTAATATTGAACAAGTTGTTATTACATGATGTCTCAAGGTACGTATTTAATGAATTTTCGTTGAAGGGGATAAAGAGAATGACAGCCTCTCCTGTATCTAAGGATGTATCTCAGGTTACCTAATTTTCTATTTAAAAACCTTTTGATAGACACTTTTTGTTACAATATAAGGTGTGTAGACAACCATTGTCTTAGACATAGGAACCCAAAATAATTTGCTATGGCTTGAAATCTCTAGTGTAGAGCTGATTTCCCTGGGGAAGACATGAATTAATCTATATACAATCCATGATAACCTACTTCTGCTTTTCCTTAGAGCCTTCATTTTAGTGTTTCCATCAGGGATTATTTTACTATCATCTGAAATTATCTCAATTTATTTTAATTCAGGTACGCTGGCAATGAATTATTTAGCCTTTACATTTCTGAAAATGTATTTATTTCCGCTTAAATTTAAAATATGTTTTCTACATATAGAATTCTAGATTGACAGTCATTTTTTTCCAGAACATTAAAAATTTTTATTATTGGCTTCTGTCTTCCATAATTTCTGTTGAGATGTCAGTTGCTAATTTACTGTTGTGCCTTTAAAGGTACCTTTCCAAGTTTTACTGTTTTAGGATTATTTTATTTTTATGTAGATTTCAACAGTTTTACTTTGTGTATTGGTGTGATTTTCTGTGTATTCTGCTTGGAGTTTGCAGAGCATCACGAAATTTCATGAAACTGTGGATTGATATCTTCAGCAGTTGTTCACCCAGTATTTCATATTTCTTCAAGTATTGCTTTCTTCCACTCTCTCTATCCTCTCTTTCTGTGAATCCAGTTATAAAGAGTTTTCTCTTTTTTTTTTTTTGGTATCAAAATAATTGTACGTGATCTAGCTGATATTGTCTTCCTCAAAAGGATGTTTATTTGGCTTCCCTGGTGGTGCAGTGGTTGAGAGTCCGCCTGCCGATGCAGGGGACATGGGTTTGTGCCCCGGTCCGGGAAGATCCCACATGCCATGGAGCGGCTGGGCCCGTGAGCCATGGCCACTGAGCCTGCGTGTCCAGAGCCTGTGCTCTGCAACAGGAGAGGCCACAACAGTGAGAGGCCCGCGTAATGCAAAACAAAACAAAAAAAAGGATGTTTATCTTTTTTTTTTTTTTTCTGCTAAGCAGATGGATTGAGAGCCTATTCATATAAATTCTTAGAGACTGAGATGACTTGAAGCTGGGTTGCTTTTTAGGTGAGCCTCCTACTTCTGATTCATTGCTTCTCTCAGGACATACTCTATAGGAAACACAGTTAAGAGCCTGTGGTGTTCACTGAGCCCTCTTCACCTAATGGGTCCTGAACTCTAGGCCTTTGTTCCTCAGCACCAAAGACTGCCAAATACTTGGCTCTACTTTTCAGAGATTTTTTTTTTCCTTAGCATATTAGTCTCTTTCAGTGTACAGTTTACGAAGTTGGCAGTTATCTAATTGTAGGACTCAGTGATATTCTCCTTATTTTTAATCAAGATTTAGCTCTTCACATCTCTAGGTTTTTATTTCCATTAAATTGTTTGCTTTAGTTTTTCTTGCTAATTCATTGAAAGTTCCAGCTCAATTTCTTTTTCTTTACCCTTGAGCCGCAGACCTTCTACCACGGCCCTTTGCCCAGGGTCCAGAGTCCACAAAGACCCTAAGGTTAAAAGAAACTACAGGATGTTGGTTCACTTCTTTGAAGTTTCCTCTCTTATTAGATCCTATGTTCTTGATCCCTGGATGCCTCAGAGAGCCTTCAATGCCTTCAAATAAACTTATTTTGCTATGTTTTCTGTTTTCCTGGTTGGTTCTGGTTGACAGAACTGTTTAGCCATAAACTACCTGCCCTCCCCTCCATGTTAGCTGGAAGAGGTGGTGTTCTCCTTGATGTTTTGCAGTTCTCTGTCTACTGGTGAACTCATGCATTGGGTTGTATACGTGATGACCAACTGGATATCATAATCTGTGTATTACCCTTTTTTATCATTTTTACTTTTATACAGTATTTCCTGTGTTTCTTATTAATTTTAAGGAATTCTTTTAAAATATATTTTAGATTTTAATTCCCTATCATTAAAAGACATTTCAAAAGGCTAATCCTAAACCATCTCCTCTCTGCTTATACTGTGCTATCTTCCATGGAAGATTCCATTTCTTTTTAATACAGAAATTCATTATTTTTTTCTGTATGGTTTTGCTTATTTTATTCTTATTAAGAAATCTCTCCCTACTCTAAGAGTCTCTTCTGGTATCCTTCTATGTTCTCTATTATTAAGTTATTTTACATTTTATGTTTATGCAATTTAGACAATAGGGAGTGGCTTTGAAAACTCTGGACTTCAATCTTGGTTCTAATACAGTTCTCCAATAAAAGGAATAGAGTCTCTTTAGAGAAATGTTTGATTCTATGGCTAGGACAGGAAATGTACAAAATAAGCTTGTAGTATCTTATAGAGCCATAAATAAGAAAGTGCTCAAAAAAAAATAGATGACAGTACATTTCTTATCAGAAGCAGTGCAAGTGAGAAGATGGTGAAGAAAAAAATCTTTAAAGTATTGCAAGAAAACACTGTCACCCTAGATTTTATACCCAGTGAAAAGTTTTTTTCAAAAAGAAACATAAAATAAAGACTTCTTCTTAAATAGAAAAGAGAAAAAGTTCATCAGCAGCAGACCTGCACAGAAAGAAATGTTCAAGGAGGTCCCTGAGGCCAAGGAAAATGACACCACAGAGTTATGTGGACATTGAGGACACCAAAGAACAGAAACATTAAATATAGTAAAGATGTGGGCAACTATACATGATTTTTTTATTGTTTAAACATCTTTTAAAAATAATTGACTGTTTAAACAAAAGTAATAGGAGTGAAGTGGGGATTTATGATATATCTGTATGGACATATATGGCAACACTAGCATAAAGGCCTAGAGGGACAAAATAGAAGTATAGTATTGTAATATTCTTATATGTGCAGCGGCATAGTATCAGTTGAAAGTAGACCGTGATAAACTAAAGACATACACTGTAATCCCTAAAACAACCACTAAAATAACAAAACAAAAATTATAGCTGATAAGTCAGCAAAGGATATTAAATGGAATTATTTAAAAATCTATTAAGAGAAAAGAAAGCAGAAGAAGAAGAAAAAAATGGGAAAAAAATTGGAAAAGTTAAAAACAGAGTAAGATGATAGAATTAAACCCAATTAAATGAATTATCACATTACATACAAATGGTCTAAATGATTTAAAAAAATTTAATGATTAAAAAACACAAGACTCAGCTATACTCTGCACACATATAAAATATTTTAATTATATAGTCACTAATAGACAAAAAAGGAAAAGGAAAAATAAAGAAGTACTTTGCTCAGATTAGTCAAAAGAAAGTTGTAGTAGCTATATTAATACCAGACAAAGTATAATTCAGAGAAAAGAATATTACCTGGCATAAGGAAGATCATTTCAGCCAATAAAGGAGTCAATACATCCAAAGGAAATACATGCCTAAATGTGTATGTACTAATAACAGATCTTCAAAATACATGATGCTGGAATTCCATGGCAGTCCAGTGGTTAGGACTCTGTGGTTTCACTGCTGAGGGCCTGGGTTTGTGCTTCACTGTTGAGAGCCTGGGTTCGATCCCTGGTTGGGGAACTAAGATCCCACAAGCTGCGTGGCCAAAAATAAAGTACTAAAAAAAAAAAAAATACATGAGGCAGAAATGAATGCAAATACAAGGAGGAAGAGATAAAACCAAATTATACCCGGAGATTTCAATAACCTTCTCTCTATAATTGATAGAACAAGGAGATACAAAATCGTCAAGGATATACAAGACTTGAACAACAATAGCAACCAACTGACCTACTGACATCTACAGAACACTCCAACCAATTATACATTCTTTTTTCAAGGGCACATGAAATATTTTCCAAATTAAACAACATTCTTGCCCACAAAAGAAGCCTCAATAAATTTAAAAATGATTCAAGTCATATAAAGTATGTTCTCACACCACAGTGAATTTAAATTAGAAATCAATAACAGAAAGCTTTCTGGAAAATTCCTAGGTATTTGAAAATGATATAAGACATTTCTAAATAACCCAGGGACCAAGGAAGAAAACGAAAGTAGAAAATATTTTGAACTGAATGAAAAACGAAAACACATCATATTAAAAATTGTGGGATATTGCTAAAGCAGTACTTAGTGGAAAATTTATAGCACTAAAAGCCTATGTTAGAAAAGATAAATGGTCTTAAATCAATGACCTCAGCTTTTACTGCATAACTAAATAAATAAGAGCAAATTAAAACCAAAGTAAGCTGAATAAACGAAATAATAAAGACCAGAGTTGAATTCGCTGAAAAATTAAAAAGAAAGATGATAGAGAATCAAGTAAATCAAAGTCTGGTTTTTTCAGAAGATCAATAAACTTGGTAAAACTTTAGACAGGCTAATAAGAGAAAAGGTGAGAAATACAAATTACCAATATTGGGAATGACAATTGATGTCACTACATATTCTAAGAAATATTAAAAGGGTAATGTGAAAGTATTATAAACAAATTTATGTCAATAAATTTGGCAACTTAGATAAAATAAACAAATCCCTTGAAAGACATAAACTATACACTATCAATGCTCACTCAAAGATTAAATAGATAATATGAATAGACCTGTTATCTATTAAATAAATTGAATTTGTATGGAGACATAAAAGACCCTGAATAGCCAAAGCAGTCTTGAGGGGAAAAAAACAGAGCTGGAGGAATCAGACCCCCTGACTTCAGAGTATACTACAAAGCTACGGTAATCAAGACAATATGGTACTGGCACAAAAACAGAACTATAGATCACTGGAACAGGATAGAAAGCCCAGAGATAAACCCACACAAGTATGGTCAACTAAACTATGACAAAGGAGGCAAGAATATACAATGGAGAAAAGACAGTCTCTTCAATAAGTGGTGCTGGGAAAACTGGACAGCTACGTGTAGAAGAACGAAAATAGATCACTCCCTAACACCATACACAAAAATAAACTCAAAATGGATTAGAGACCTAAGTGTAAGACTGGATACTGTAAACCTCTTAGAGGAAAACCTAGGAAGAACACTCTTTTTTTTTTTTTTTGCGGTACATGGGCCTCTCACTGTTGTGGCCTCTCCCTCTGCGGAGCACAGGCTCCAGACGCGCAGGCTCCGCGGCCATGGCTCACGGGCCCAGCCGCTCTGCGGCATGTGGGATCTTCCCGGACCGGGGCACGAACCCGTGTCCCCTGCATCGGCAGGCAGACTCTCAACCACTGCGCCACCAGGGAAGCCCTGGAAGAACACTCTTTGACACAAATCACAGCAAGATCTTTTTTGACCCACCTCCTAGAGTAATGGAAGTAAAAACAAAAGTGAACAAATGGGACCTAATGAAACTTAAAAGCTTTTGCACAGCAAAGGAAACTATGAACAAGATGAAAAGACAACCCTCAGAATGGGAGAAAATATTTGGAAATGAATCAGTGGGCAAAGGATTAATCTCCAAAATATATAAACAGCTCATGCAGCTCAATATTAAAAAAAAAAACAGGGCTTCCCTGGTGGCGCAGTGGTTGAGAGTCCGCCTGCCGATGCAGGGGACATGGGTTCGTGCCCTGGTCCGGGAAGATCCCACGTGCCGCGGAGCGGCTGGGCCCGTGAGCCATGGCCACTGAGCCTGCGCGTCCGGAGCCTGTGCTCCACAACAGGAGAGGCCACAGCAGTGAGAGGCCCGCATGCCACAAAAACAAACAAACAACCCAATCAAGAAATGAGCAGAAGACCTAAGTAGACATTTTTCAAAGAAGATGTACAGATGGCCAAGAGGAACATGAAAAGCACTCTATCAGTAATTATTAGAGAAAGGCAAATCAAAACTACAATGAGGTATCACCTCACACCTGTCATAATGGCCACCACCAGAAAATCTACAAACAACAAATGCTGGAGAGGGTGTGGAGAAAAGGGGACCCTCTTGCACTGTTGGTGGGAATGTAAATTGATACAGCCACTGTGGAGAACCGTATGGAGGTGCCTTAAAAAACTACAAATAGAATTACCATATGACCCAGCAATCCCACTACTGGGCATATACCCAGAGAAAACCATAATTCACAAAGACACATGCACCCTATTTTTCATTGCAGCACTATTTACAATAGCCAGGTCATGGAAGCAACCTAAATGCTCCTTGACAGATGAATGGATAAAGAAGAAGTGGTACATGTATACAATGGAATATTACTCACCCATAAAAAGGAATGAAATTGGGTCCTTTGCAGAGACATGGATGGACCTAGAGCCTGTCATACAGAGTGAAGTATATCAGAAAGAGAAAAACAAATATTGTATATTAACGCATATAGGTGGAATCTAGAAAAATGCTACAGATAAACCGCTTTGCAAGGCAGAAATAGAGACACAGATGTAGAGAACAAACGTGGGACACCTAGAGGGGAAAGCGGAGAGGGGGCTGCTGGTGGTGGGATGAATTGGGAGATTGGGATTGACATATATACAGTAATATGTATAGAATAGATAACTGATAAGAACCTGCTGTATTAAAAAGAATAAAAGAAAATTCAAAAAATAAAATGATTAGTGGTTGCCAGGGGCTCTGGGGGAGTGAGGAACAGCAGAGCACAGGGGATTTTTAGGACAGTGAAAATACTCTGTATTATATTGTACATGTCATTATACATGTGTCCAAACCCATAGAATATACAACACCAAGAATCCAAGAGTGAACACACACACACACACACACACACACACACATACATATATTTGGTCCATCAAACAAATGCTTTGTGGGACAAACATTAGGGACAGCTTAAGGAAATGAGTTTAGTTCAATAAATTGTATTTTGATAGTCTTCGAAGTGTCTTTCAGCTGAATAATCCTGAGAATCATTCAGAAGATGGAAAAATCTTAAGTAAGGGCACGGATGCTTAGTCTTTAAAATGAATGTTCGGAGCTAACAGTGGCAATAAAGATAATGTAGTGATATGTAAAAATGGCAGGCAGCCTAACTTAGTCACGAAGCCACCCTCCTCGCACAAGATACATTAGTCTCCACGTCAGTTTTGCTATTGAGTACCTTAATAGAAATGCATGCAATGTAATGGAAATGTACCTGTACATTATTATACAAGTCTTCTGAATATAAATAATGTAGGAGGTCTGTTCCTAGCAAAATATGTGTTAGAAGATGAAAACCATAAGCAGATTTCTAGTGATAGGTATTGGATATGCTCTAGACAGCATCAAGCTTTAATGCATGTGTGAGTTTAAGCGTGGATGTGCTCACACACATACACATTCTTTTTTAACAGCACTGGATTTGGCCTTGGTTTTATTTTGTTTTGTTTTCTTCCTTTTTCTTTTCTATTCCTCAGTGAATCTCTACAGAATCTGTAATGTAAGTTTTCTTTGTTCATGATATTGTATGCAAGGTTCCCCTGAAAATTAATAAGGCTGTCTCCAACTCACAGCCCAATTTGCATACTTCTCCCTTACCAGTTAGGTTTTGATTTTCCTGTATCTCTTTATCTTCAGGCTATAGCTGAATGGTTCTTCTGCCAAATCCCAAATCAACCTTTCACATGGATCTCACATAATCCTCTTCTTTAATTCTGGACCTTGTATTTTGGGTATTTACTCCTATAAGGTTCATATGATTATTTTATAGTCCCTTTCCTTTTAAATATAAAATGTATGTGTCAAATTAATTTGATAAGCCATTGCTAATGGTTTAACAGAACCAGAATTCTATAATGACAATCAGGATTATAACCAAGAGCTTTCCAGTAAAGCTAAGGTACTAACCTTGTAAGAGTATAATATTAAGCCAAATCTAATTGAGTTAAACGTTGACTTGATAAATATTGGTCTCTTTTTAAATTGCTGGGGCTGTCTCTGAAAAGAACGTGGTGAGAGGGCCACTTATTTCTCCTTCATGACCTGAAATAACTGAAGTCTTTGCTGCAAGGACAAATAGAATAACACCTGCTGAGGATAGGCTTCCAACATACTCTGTCTCTTCTTGGAATAACTCTCATTTCCCAAGAAAGCTCTATTGCATATCATTAGTTAATAGTATTTACAGGACTACTATTTAGTAACTCATGATTTTGAGATTGGGGTTAGCAGTGCCTTTTAACCAATAAAAGGTACATCAATTCCCCTGCAAAGCATAGATTCAGCTCATAGGAATTTCATGGTCCTTGGCCTGTCCCAAGATTCTGAAAACTTCTTCCTTACATAAAACCTTGTCTTCCCTTTTTAATTGCAAAAATATCCTGGGATGGGTAGCATGCATATAATTATCTTTCTAGTCAGAAGGATAAGAAAGCTCAAATACTTTACTCTCTTAGATTAAATCAGATGCACTTTGGATGCCAAAGCAATATCTTTCAGAAAGCTATGATCAAAATTTTGAATTGTCTCAAAAGGCAAATTGAAGAAAAAAAGTAAGATCTTTATATTTTAAACTTGCTACTGAGTATTGTTGGAGAAGAGTGGTAAAGGGAATGAAGATCCTTTAGTAACAGGTCACATCTCACATGTCAGTGGGCACAGAAAGGCCATGTGTGAGCAGCATGAAATAAAGGAGAACAGTCCTGCTCTGTACAGATGACACATATGTGTAAAGTGCTACCTCTGCAGTGAGTTTGAGCAGCTGAACAGACTAGGTGGCAGTTAAGAAAATGTTTATCTTCTAGGTGGATTTTGACTTTTCTGTCTCAGAAAATGCAAGGTTTGTCTTTGGAAGTGGTGTCTGTGTTTGACTCAGTAGTTACCATTTGGATGATTGAGAAGAGTGAGCAATCATCTCTGCACCTCACACTAATGGGGAGACATCACAGGGTCCAGAGTGGTACTGAATGCCAAGTTTATCCTAGCTTGTTCTCTAGTCATTCTCCTCTTCCCTATTTATTCTGTGGTACTATTGTAGTATGAATTACTTATGCTTTGGAAAATGTACTAAAGCAAATCAGTACACAGATTTTCTCAGGGAAGGGAGAATTGGTTGGCTTGTAGAGTCAGAAAAGCCCACTCAGATAAGTGACTGGGGTTTCTCTGAATAGAGGAGGGATTTGCATTGTTCAGGTGTGGACGAGAGACACTCTCCAGGAAGGTAATGGATCTCAGTACAAGGGAGTAAGCCAGAAACTGGGCTATGTCTATAAGACAACTCAGGTGAAAGGTGCCATTTTCTTATGCTGATACTGTGGTGCCTTTGGACTGGAAGGTAGTCCCATGCAGCATGCGGTTCTTATTTTGAAATATTCCTTAATACCTTGCCAATTCCTTCTGTTACCCAGATTCCCTAGTAAAGTCAGTATATCCATAGAAATTGGTGATTGTATTGAGAGAAATAAACACTGGGCACTTAAAGAGACACAGCCCGCCCGGTGTTCTTCTTTCCTGATTTTGAAGTCTGTGAGGAAGGAGTGACATCTTGTTGAAGAATTGTGATAGAGTGGGTCTACGTGGTTGCCAGGATGAGTAACCCCAAAGGATCTGGGCAAAGTATGCCTTCAGAAGCTCACAACAGAGATGCACATCAGCCCAGGGGTACAACTCGGGGCAGAAGGAAGACAACTCCTTTTCTCAAATGCCTTATAGGAAATGTACCCTTACACCAAGATTGTATTATATAATATAATCATATATATATATAGATAGATAGATAGATAGATAGATAGAAAGAAAGAACTTTTTGGCCAACCCAGTACTTTCCTACACACTTAAAAAGGAGTGAGAGCAGTATTTAGCCTTTTATTAAATGTCTGTTGCAGATGTGATGAATTCTCATTCATTACTGCCTTTGAGAAATATTGAGATGTGCAAGATGATTTTCCCTCTTTAAAAAGTCCTGAGATGGGGGTGCTTTTGGGGATCTGCACTGATTTCCCCTATTGGCTTATCTGTTGCTATCAGCTCTCAGACCCGCTTCTTTCTAAACAGTAGTCATGCCCCTACAGATTTATTTCATTCTGTCTAATCTATTGGTTTTAATCAGGTACGAACAGAAGACCATTAATAGTGAACTAGAATAAGAGAAAAAGATATTGTTAAGTTGTGCCTAAACAGATTATTTATGAGTAAAAAGCAAATCAGTTATTAGTTTGGATATCAGCTTCTCTGGGCAGGTACCTCTGACTCCCTGGAGCTCCCCTGACATTCTTGCTTGATCTCCTTGAATCTCTTAACTCTGTGCACTATGTCCATCGTTTTCTTGATGATCTCTGTTCCTAGATCCTATGTTCCTTGAATTTCAGTATTGGGCCTGTTTTGATCATTACTGATCCCCATCAAATTATTAAGTAGCCTGGCAGAGTATAGGTTTTCAATGATGTTTTTAAATGAAAGAAATGAATGAAACATCAATTATCATCTCCTATTCATGAGAGATAAGAAATATAACATTTAAAAATTTATGTCCTCCAGATCACTCCTGTCTCCATCCCACATATCCATATGCCCACCAAAAATAAACAAAATTACTTAAAAGTTCCCACTTCTGTACATTGGAATCACCAAGAGCACTCTACAGACTTCCCATTTCTGGGCTCCTGCAAAACAGCAGTTTAATAACATCTCCGTGAATGTGGCCTGTGAAGTCCTTTTATTTCTTTATATATTATTTATTCATTTATATATTATTTTAATGCTACCAGGTAATTAAAATGTGTGGTCAGGATTGCCAGCCATGGAGTTATTCCACTTTGGTTTACTGATTTTTATGCTCATCACCATGTTTTTTTTTTTTTTTTTTCTGTACGTGGGCCTCTCACTGTTGTGGCCTCTCCTGTTGTGGAGCACAGGCTCTGGACGTGCAGGCTCAGCAGCCATGGCTCACGGGCCTAGCCGCTCCGCGGCATGTGGGATCTTCCCGGAGCAGGGCACGAACCCATGTCCCCTGCATCGGCAGGCGGACTCTCAACCACTGCGCCACCAGGGAAACCCCACCATGTATTTTTGTAGGCACTGTTTTTATTATTTTATCATGAGTTCTTTTACTCAGTTTATTTGAATATTTGAATATTTATTTTTTTAAGAAGAGACTGTAAATGAAATACTTTAAAACTTTTCCATGTTCGATTTTTTTTGGTTCCCACAAAGTACAAATGAAAATTTAGCTAAATATACAGGGTAATTATTGGGTACAAACAATTTTCCCCTCATCAATTTATGGAAGTCCTACTTACTTCTAGAATTTACTGACACTGGGGAGAAATATATCAAAGCAGTTGCTACATTTTCATAAATAACTCCTTTAGCTTAACAAATGTAATATCTCCTTGAAAGTCTTTAAAAACAGGAATTGGATAATTTATAAAATTTCTTTGATAAAATAAGTTTGGTTCTTTTTCATTTTAATTCTTTTCAGAGTGTGGCATTTGAACTCTTTCTTCAAATTGGTTGCCTACTTTTAAACTACGGAATGTTTTCATGTGTCTGTTGGTTTTTCTCAGCAGGGATTGTTTGTCCAGTATTGGGATTTCACATGGGTTCTTTCAGAAGCTGTGTGAGTTCCTATCAGATCTCTTAAGCCCCAGTGACGGGGTAGAGTTTAAACCAACCACAGACTTTCTTCATCAATGTGCGTTCCAGGTGCTCACTGAGAGGAGGAAATAAGCTACAGTGGGAGGCTGCTTGACCAGAGAGTCACTGCTGGGCCAGAGAGATTACTTCCTTGTGTACCAAGGAGACTTAGTAGCTCTTTTAGAAGCTACCTACAGTCTGCACCTGTGGTCTCAGGAGAAGTCGGGACTCACAGGAGCACATGACTCTTGTTTGGAAAACACCTTAATGGGCATTGTGCTAGGTGGTGCAGTTCCTTTTGGTGGAAGAGACTGACAAAAAAGGTGACAAGCTCTGTATAGCAGAGTAATGAGAATTAGAGTTGTTCACTGGAGGATCAAAAAGAGGCAAGAACCATGGAAAAAAGAAAGGGTTTGGGAAGAAGAAGGAGCCCTCAGTCTGTCTGGGTAGCCTAGGAAATTGAATATAGTTATGCCTAACCTTTAATTTTAAGTTGTTTACTGTTACTTGATGTGGTATAGGACTCTTTGGTTATGCTTACATCTTCAGAAGTCATCTGTTACAAATTGTGGGGTTGTATTAGTGGTGCTTTAGAGAATAGAGACTGTAGCCGGGACTGGAGTGGCCATTCAGAGGGCCTGTGGCATAAGAGCCAACCATGGAAACAAAATGTTCTCCACCCCCAGGTACCTTCCAAAATATTGGGAAGGATACTGGAGTCATTTTTATTTCCATTAAAGAGAAAGTTCTGGAAGAATTGGAGACAAAAGATTATGCTTGACTGTGGAAGTGGAAATGACTCAACTCTAACTTTTCTAAGTACTCTAAACAGTCACCATGATGCTTCCACTTCACCTAGGATGTTGTTAGGGCCAAGGGTAAGCTAAGGCTAAGTCTTCAGTCACTTGACTCTTCAGGAGGACCCAAGGCTCAAGACTATACTTCAACTGATAATTCTCAGACCCCTTGGTTGCTGTCAGCCCCTGCCATTTTGATTTAGGAGGTATAAGTATGGTTCCTATGGGGACTCCATCTACTCTCCCTGGATACACTTCTTATTCAGATGTTTCAGGATTTACAGTGTTCATCATAAACTTTTATCTGTTGTAAGCTATAATGTGTCTTACGGGAATTTCTTAACCTTTCTCTAATGGAACTCTCCCATATTGACAATTTTATTTTATGCTTTATTTTATATTTCTCTGAATCCAAGAAGGTAACTGGATAACCCCATTTCTCTCTCGTATATTTAGATGACTTCTTCATGTTTTCATGAAGGGAGTTTCAAAACTCTTTTTACTTGGTTGTTTTAAAAAATGACTTTCTCTTAAATGCAAACAGGAAATATTACACCTTTTGTGCTATTTAATTTGTTTGTCATTCCTAATGCTTGGAATAGAAATATGAAACATTAAGATACTGATGAATTTATTCTGTTGAGAGATTGGTAAATTATTTGTTTCCTATTGCTGCTATAGCAATGACCACTAACTTAGTATATTAACTTACTGTTGTGGAAGTCAGAAGTCTAAAATGGGCCAGCAGGGCTGTGTTCCTTCTGGAGCTTCCAGATAAGAATCCCTTGCCTTGTCTTTTCTAGCTTGAAGAGCCCCCCTGTGTTCCTTGGCTTGTAGTCCCTCCTCCCCTCTTTAAAGACAGTATCATAGCATCTTCAAATCTCTGTCTCTCTCTATTTTTCTCTCTCCTTTTATTGGCCTCTACTTTTGTTATCACATCTCCTTCTCTGTCTGTGACCCTCCTGGCTTGCTCTCATAAGCACCCTCATGATTATTGTGCACACCTGGGTAATACAAGATAATCTTCCCATTCAAGATCCTTAACTTGATCACATCTGCAAAGTCCCTTTTGCCATGTAGGGTAACATTCACAGTTTCCGGGGATTAGGATGTGGACATCTTTGGGGTGCTATTATTCTGTCTACCAAAGTGAAGAAAAACTTCACTACCTGCATGCAGATATTAGGACAACTGTTGAGGCTTGCCGTGAATGGAGAATTTTGGTGTCTTAAAAATTGCTCCAAGGAATAACTCCAGTCCCAGGGAGCCAGTTGACACCACATAATAAGGATGTGCTTCCCCAAAAAGATAAGG
Organism: Mesoplodon mirus; assembly: GCF_964341445.2. Taxonomy (NCBI): domain Eukaryota; kingdom Metazoa; phylum Chordata; class Mammalia; order Artiodactyla; family Ziphiidae; genus Mesoplodon; species Mesoplodon mirus. Next base: position 41,317,860 of record NC_138990.1, on the reverse strand, counting down.
GATCATTTTGCAAAAACACTGTGCTTTCTCTTACTTCTGTCTTCAAAGATCCAGTTTTTTCCACATAGATTGTTTTACTGTATCCCCATTTTTCTACTCATCTTTCAGATCTTAAAGTTAATTAATGTTGAAGCATTGTCAGATGGAGTTTTGCAGGCCTGATGATTTTGGACTACACTTTGTATGTTAGTACCTCATAGTCTCTGGAGTTGCTCACTGAGTAATTTTAGATGACTAATAACTTCATAATTAGATAAATAATTGATATGGTTCAATTATCTGCTACTTTACAACTTTATTAATATTCTTGTTTGAGCTGTAGATGTCTTTCTGCCCTTTAGCTCCCTGGGAGAAAACATAACCCTCCACGGATTTGGGAAACATGATGGAGAACCTCTGCCAGAGTTCAGGGTATGTAAATTAGCCATCTTGTTCCAAGGCATTAGCAGCTGTGGTTTTTATTTATTAATGAGATGGGCAGTATTTGCTCTAAGAGAGTGAAGCCAAATGAATGGATTTGGTGTTTATGTTGTTTAAAATCAATTTATTGTTCAAGGATTATCAACCAAAGTAGTTGTGCTGCCCAGAAGGGATACAGAAGTCTGCTGGCTTTGGTGGTTTCTTTGTGTCTCTAGACTATGCATGGGAGTGTGTCCTTGCATTCTTCTCTTGTGAGCTAGACTATAGTTAATAAGGTAAAATTAATAAGTCACTGAAATATTATCAGTTGAAATAATAAGTGAAAGTACTTTGAAGATGCAAAAGATATTTTTATTATTACCTATCACAAGGTTAATAAAACAGTAAGTATACAGTTGCTTGATTAACAGGAAAAGCAGTGTAGAAACATTAAATCACAGAAAATTGTATATATAGCTGGCATTAAGTAGCGGAAAACAGTAGTTGGGAAATGGGTGAAGGTGGTTAAAAAGTACAAACTTCCAGTTAGAAGATAAATAAGTCCTGAGGATGTAATGTGCAGCATGATAACTACAGTTAACAACATTCTATGATATATTTGAAATTTGCTGAGAGAGTAGATCTTAAAAGTTGTCATCACAGGAAAAAAAGTTAAACTATGTGTGGTGATGAATGTTAATTAAAGTTATTGTGGTAATCATTCACTATATATACATATATCAATTCATTATGGTGAACACCTAAAACAAATACAATATGTCAATTATATCTCAATAAAAAAAAGAATTAGCACATTTCAGTGCTGGAAAGAAAAAAAAACTAATTTCTCCTAAAGGTACTATCTAAAAGTCCATTGTATCAATCATAGTTTTTATATATTTAAAATTATTATCTGTATAGCACACCACAATCTTATTTTAAAAAAGAAAGCATACTTTGTACTTTTTCTGGCTTACCTTGGACAGAATTTTTTTGGAAAGGTCTAAGTGTATGTATTTTCTAAGATTTTATATATATATATATATATATATATACATATATATATATATATATAAATACATTTAGGAAGTAACTATCACAAACAGAAAAATCATTGCTACTTTATTGCAGAACTTTTGAGAAAAAAATCAACATTTGCTTTGAATATTTCTTAATGAATTAGTATCATGGACTTAACACAAAAGTACATAAGAAACAATGTATATATCCACTCTCTTGATTCAAATTATATTAGTCCGGGGCTTCCCTGGTGGCGCAGTGGTTGAGAGTCCACCTGCCGATGCAGGGGACACGGGTCTGTGCCCCGGTCCGGGAAGATCCCACATACCGCGGAGCGGCTGGGCCCGTGAGCCATGGCCACTGAGCCTGCGCTCTGCAACGGGAGATGCTGCAACAGTGAGGGGACTGTGTACCGCAAAAAAAAAAAAAAAAAATTAGTCCAGAGGGATCTAATTAGCTGATTATTGGTTTAGATTATAGAACTCTAAGAGATAGACCCTATGATATTTCTCTAGAACTTTAAAGTGTTCATAGGCAGATGTTTTCAAGTGATCAAGATACATGCCATGGTTCCATATATACCAGTGTAAGTTTGTTTTATGATATCATGACTTCTTTGTGCTTTATATGCATTGGAAACTACACTCTCTTGGGAAAAGTTTGCAATTTAACAATAAAATGAAGTGGTCAGAAGCACATGGTACAGACAATGCTCAGGAATGGGAAAGATTTAAAAGGAGAACATTTTCAGCAAGAGTCATTGTGGGCTCTTTTATTTACTGCTGAAAATGGCATTCCTTGAATTTGACATTCAATTAAGATAATGTAGCAAAATGGTAGATATTATTTTTGGTGTCTGAATGTTTGTTGTAGATGTCAGTTTAACAAACAAATAAGTGTGGAGAAGATCAATGCTCCCTGATTAGAAACAAGTTGTCCTGTACAGAGAGACATGGGCATGCGAACGGTGGGCTTGTTATCAAAGGCCACTCATCAGAGGGCCGTGACTCTCTACTGGTTGGAGACATTTCAAATCATTTGGAGCAAAGATTCTCCCTGACTCCTCACTGTGGTACCATTTTAACTTTTAATCGATCAGATGATTTCTGATTAGTCGGAAACTTAAGAACTCTCTACAGCCATGAGAGCAAATATAGATAATCAGTGATCAGTGACCATGTTAAATGAATGACTTATTGATACCTTAGGCAAGTGCAGTGAGGCAGAGACCAACTGAATCCAGCAGTGATAGCTGGTTGCTCAGTGAAGTCATATAACCGTACAGCCTGTGCTCTTGCTGGACGTGGGAGAGGGGTAGAAGCTGACCCCGCCAAGGATGTCTCAAACTTCACACATGGGAAGTCCTCTCTCTCCACTTCCTATCTTTAAAAATTTTTTTTTTATTATAGTATAGTTGATTTACAATGCTGTGTTAATTTCAGGTGTACAGTAATGGCAATCCATTATACACATACATATATCCACTCTTTTTTAGATTCTTTTCCCATATAGGTTATTACAGAGTATTGAGTAGAGTTCCCTGTGCTATACAGTAGGTCCTTATTAGTTATCTATTTTATATATAATAGTGTGTGTATGTCAATCCCAATCTCCCAATTTATCCCCTGCCCTTCTTTTCCCCCTGGTAATGGAAATTTTCCCGATTCTCACTTCTGGAAGACTTAACAAATTTGAAAGTGTTTATCTTCTTAAGTGAGTTGAGAATTAGGTCATCAAAACATGTAAATATGGCTCTAAGTCCATTGCCTTCTGGCATGAAGGGATGGTGGTGATGCTGAGTGTCAAGTTTGACACGTTGGGTTTTATAGAAGCGGAAATCAGTAGTTATCACTAGTGATCCCAAGCAAGAGGAAGGGGTAGGGACACGTATTAGAGGTGCTGTCTACACAAAACGTGGCCTTTCCAGCCCATCATTGCCTACAATCTTCTCCTCTGTACCGACCTCCTTTCAGTGCCCTTTTATGTGGGCTTATGATTTTAAGACTTGGAGAGGGACTTGCTCTCCCTAATCCATCTGTAAGGGGGAACAATAATCCAACTTTCATTCTTTTTTTTTTTTTTTTTTGCGGTGCGCGGGCCTCTCACTGTTGTGGCCTCTCCCGTTGCGGAGCACAGGCTCCGGACGCGCAGGCTCAGCGGCCATGGCTCACGGGCCCAGCTGCTCCGCAGCATGTGGGATCCTCCCGGACCGGGGCACGAACCCATGTCCCGTGCATCGGCAGGCGGACTCTCAACCACTGCGCCACCAGGGAAGCCCCAACTTTCATTCTTAAAGGAATTGATGTGACCATTAAATAAGTTGATACTCTAAAACGATGTGTGCTCAGATTTGGGTAGTCGAAACTACATGTTTTTCAAGATGATTTCATGTAATGCTATCATACTTGCCATGAGAACCATAATACTTCTTTTTCTTCAAGGGAGTAATTTTAAAACTGCCCCAATCCAGTGCTTGTTGAGTATTCAATGAGTAAAAATGATTAGAAATGTAGGGCTAATCCTGCAAGAGAAATATGTCACTCTTGCTAGCAAGACTACAAGGGTGACTCCCTCCCACAAGCAGAGACTGAGGAAAGGTACTGCATTCTGTTAAGTCATAAACTATAATTTCAAAGTTTAAATTAAATCATTTGCAATAAAAAAGGAAGCGTTACATTAAGTCCGAGGTGGACGCCTAGAGACCTGAACTGAATAGTTTTGCTTACAAAAATGTAAGTGTTTTTGTTTGGTTTCATCTTTTCTTTGTTTACTTTGACAGGAATGGGGAAGAGTGAGCCAGTGGGGAAAAAAGGGAGAGGAGAGATTGGGTGAGTCACTTAGCTGTAGGGGAAAATGCTCATGAGGACAGGGAGACATGTATGGTTTCCTGTGAAATCTTTGGAGTTGTTAAACAGAAGCCTGCTTTGTCTCCCCAAGGCAGAATAAGTTCCCCACCCTAAAGAATTAAATTTTATTGTGTGTTTGCACATGCATGAGAGCATAGGGGGGTGGCTAGGAGAGAAGATAATAGATCGATAGATTGATCGATGGATAGAAAAATAGATAAAATAGTTACTCATTGGGATAAGTCCTATAAAGATTTACTCATGGAATTTTGGTAGATATTATCAGAGGGTATCCTTCTTATATTGGGTGGTCTGGATAGGTCTATTTGAGAAGGAAGGAGTCAGGTTTACAAACAAACGTGGGAATGGAGTTCCAGGATGAGAAACTAGTGAGCACAAAGGCCCCAAGGAAGCTCAGAGAGACCTTGTGTTTTAGCAACAGTATGGAATCATCATGAAGGGAGGAAACTGATTCAAGGAGAGAGTATAACAAGAGGAGGTGGACCTAATCTGCTTACATGTTAAAAAAAAAAAAATCACCCTGGCTACTACATGGAAAATGGATTGGATAGGGACAGACCAAGCTCACTGACATCAGGATTAATCTTGCATTCAAATATGATTCAAAGTCAACATTCAGGTGTTTAGGAGAGTACATCTTTATTAATCAGAGAATAAGCATTCAATGAATTTGAGTGAATGATCAAATGAAGGTATAAATGAAAAATAAAAACACTGTATAAACAATCATTTAGCTTGACAGTGGTTTCCAAACCAAAACAAATTTAGCGTGCTTCCTCATAAAAATCTAAACTAGGTTCATGGCAGGTGGAAATTATGAAGAGGAGAGCTTATCAGTAGGAACAGCCCTCATGATGAACTGTCAGAATTAATGGAGAGAGTTAGTCATCTCTGATTTTTGTTTTAAGTGGGGCGATCTCTGTTAAGCAATATGGATTTTGCCAGTTGAATGAATTTGTAGTTTTATGAATACCTTAGTCCTAAATTTTAGGGTTTTTCAATGCTAATCTCGAATGCAAAATATATCTGAATCACAGTCTCAGAGCAGTTAAATATTCCAGTGTGGGAACACGCGATTTTGTCATTGTGTTTTTTGGAGTTGTTTTGTGCATCTCAGCACAAAGTAAAAATGTAAAGGGATCATCACTTAGGTGATAAACTGTAGACTTCCAGAAAAACATTTAAACTGATTTACATCTACTTTTCCTCTAGGATAGTTATAGTTATTTGATATATCTCTTCCCCAACTGATCAGTGATGGCTGGGGGAACATTTCTTCAGCTGTATGCAAATTAACCATGAAGTGCAGAATGCTGAGCTGTGTGCCTACGGAGTGAGCTCTGTTATATCAGCCACAGAAATATTGATCTCTCCATCAAAGGAGGAGCACTCCAAAGACATTAGGAGTAATTATTAGTGGAATCACATAGTGGTATCAGGACATATACTGAAAGAACCCTGAGAACTCCTGGGATGGCCAATAATTGACCAAAAGTAGCCTTATCAGAAATGAATCAGAAGTCAGTCATTACTTCATTGCTTAGATACATAGAGATGGCTTCATTTAAAGTAGTTGTCTTGGGACTTCCCTTGTGGTGCAGTGGTTAAGACTCCACACTCCCAATGCAGGGGGCGCGGGTTCGATCCCTCGTCAGGGAACTAAATCCCACATGCGTGCCACAACTAAGAAGTCCACATGCTGCAACTAAGGAGCCCACCTGCCACAACTAAAACCCAGTGCATCCAAATAAATAAATAAATTAATTAATTAAAAAACAAGGTAGTTGTCTTGCAAAATTTCTGAGAGAGGAAAAATGTCAGCTTTAAACCAGTTCTCTTAGTTGCTGACAAACTAAAATGAGTTAAAAAATCAAGAAAAATCATTTCCGCATTTTCAAGGAAAACAATTTAAATTATCTTATTTTGTGTCATTATTGTATTTTTAGGCATTCATGGTCAATTTGCACTGAACCTGTGTTGTCTAGGAGTTTCTTTGAAAGGGTTAGAGTAAAATTTCTACAACCAACGACTTGAGAACAAGATATTTTCCATGACTCCAAGTGAATCAGAAGCCCATCATTAGGAACCCAGCACAGAAGGGCAACAGGGAAGATTCAAACAAAGAGTTGTTGGATGAATGGATGGATGAGAGTACTTTCAGGAAATAAAAGAGAGAATTAATAGGAAAAGGAAACTATTTGGGATGTAACCTGCTTCTAAAAATGCAAGTGACCTTTAAAAATAATTAACAACTAAATGAATTAAGGTTAACAGAGAATGAATTCCAGACAGAATATTAGAGCTGATATGCATCACATCCTGTACTTTTTCCAGGCATTGTACTAAATGATTTTCAAACATAATTTTATTTAAGCTTTATAACAACTGCATGAGGTACGTGCTATCATTACTGTCACCGTTCTGCAGATGCAAAAGGTAAAGCTCCCATATTTTAAGTTCTGTGGTACTCAACACATGGCGTGAACCTTGGGTTTGAACTCTCAGAGTTTACCTTTAGATACTGCACTGTAAATGACTACCACATACTGCCTCTCAGTGATCTGTAGGACATTTTTTTCTGAACAGGGAACTGTCACATGCTGGCTAGAAGAGCACCTGAAAATTGATTCATCCAGTGGTTCTGTACCAGGGGCAATTTTTCCTCTGGGGGACATTTGAAAATGTTTGGAGACATATTTTTATTGTCATGATTGGGAGTGGGAGGGTTGCTGTTAGCATTTAGTGGGTAGAGGCCAGAGTTGCTGCTATGCCTTCTACAATGTGCAGAATATCACCTACAATAAAGAATTATCTGACTGAAAATGTCAGTCCTGCCAAGATTGAGAAACCCTGGGTTAGACAAATATTTTCCAAACTGTCCCATGGAATTTCTGTATACTATGAAAAACAGGTTTGTGGTTTTAAAAACAGAACTTTGGGATGTGCTATATATTCTATTCCCTTTTTGAACAATCTCTATGAAGGTTATATTTTCAATCTTATTTTAACAGGCAGTTAAAATTCTGAAATATTCTGCAGCAAAGACACCTGTTTACCTGTGTTTTCTCCATAATTAGAGATGCAGAGTGAGGATTGCAGATGGGGGTGGCCATGCCAGTCATATATGACTTACTCAAGGGATTGGGTTAAACAGCCAAAATTTAAATGCTGTGTTTTAGATGCCAACTCTAGAAGCTGTGAGATATTTTTTTTTTTCTGGAGAAGGATGGTATTACCCTTCATTTACGAAGTTGAATACCTAAATCATAAGTGGTCCAGGGCTTCCCTGGTGGCGCAGTGGTTGAGAGTCCGCCTGCCGATGCAGGGGACACGGGTTCATGCCCCAGTCCGGGAAGATCCCACATGCTGCGGAGCGGCTAGGCCCGTGAGCCATGGCCGCTGAGCCGGCGCGTCCAGAGCCTGTGCTCCCAATGGGAGAGGCCACAGCATTGAGAGGCTTGTGTACCACAAAAAAAAAAAAAAAAAAAAAAGTGGTCCAATAAAATGTAATAAACCACAGGTTATAAATGCTATTTCAGTCAATTGGAAAGTACCAAACAAATTTCGTATGTATATAGTTTGTTATATGTATTCTCCCAGCTGAAGGTATAGAGAGGATAAAAATGCCTGTGGACCTATACAGAGATTCTATCTATAAATATCTTTTATTGCTGGGTGTGACAAACACAGTCTTATAAGCAGGAGGAGAGCTAATGGCATGTTATGAGTTAACTTCAGCAAGGCTGTTCCTGCTTACTGGGCTCATTCTTGATTATTAAGCTATAGGCCTGCCTCAGCCTTTGCCTTCTTTGGAAAACTGACTATAAACACTGTCTTGGTTCCTTTTCACATACTGCCAACTGTCCAACACTGTATGTTGGACATGCAGTGTCCCCTGTGTTCCCTTGGAGGGTTCATAGAAGAGTAGAAAGTAACACAAATCTGTTTAACAATGGTTTTCTTGAATTGAAAGACACAGATGGGCCATTTTTCAATGAAGTGTAAAAGGAACCCATAAGGAAAAGCAAAAGACTTGGAACAGTATTTCTCACCATGCTCCAGACTGAAATGGAAGAGAAGTGTCTGCCATGCCAATTTCTGACCGTCTCCAGATTAATGGATGGCTTGGCACACCTCTGGGTTCCTTCACACTTGGGCACAAGTGCTTATTCCTTTCTCATAATGAGATTTAATCAAGCAAAGCCAAAATCATTGCTACAAGTTAAACATACCCCAGGGAGGGGGAGCCAGTGGCTGGGGGAATAATGAACCTCTATTTAACTTTCAGATTTTGTTAATAACAGTTTGACTTGAACTGGTTGGAGCTAATTAATTGCTGCAGCTTCTCCATTAGTGGCTTATAAAATGGGTTACCTTGTGCATGTTAAGCAATTTTCTCAGTGTGGGTCATTTTAGAGAAAACAGAGGAAACTAAGTATCTTAAACATGCACAGTTATTGTATTTTGTTGTGATCTCCTTTCCTATGAAGTTTCAAAAATGTCTACAGATCAAGTTCTGACCACTTCAGAAACATGCATGAAGATAAAATAATTTGCCTTTATTTTGGTATCAGCCCAATTAGTTGGCAGGCATTGAAGGAGAGACTTCGTAGGTATCTCATGGAAGGCAACCCAGACACGGTATACATTCTCACTTTTGGTAGCAACATGAAAAGTAGGATGCTGTTGGTATTGAGTAGTAAGTTGGGAGTGCTCCATAGAGTGAAAAGTATTCACTGTATCTTTAGTCTTACAACGTTTGGCATTATTACCAAAGCAGACTGCCTCCGCTGCTCATATTCTCTGCCAGAAGAGTATTCTCAGATAAAACCAGGGAAGGATCTTGATTACAACACAGGTGTTGCAGAGCCTGTTGTGACCACTGTTTCCTTGTTCCCTGCCCTGATACTGTGTGATCCCTTATCTGATTTTTTAAAACAACTTCAGGCTCTTGTGGCTTTAGAAGGAGATGTTTATGGGAATTATGGAACCTGCCTTGAGACCAGACTGTTTTAAATCTCAATGTGATATTCTAAATCTCAATGTCACTAGGTTCCAAAGTGGATCTGGAGGTGGATGCCATTCAAACTACAAGTGATAGACAAAAGGGCAGCCTGCTGTGCGCTGTGGATCATTGCACTATAGATGTAATATCCCTCAACCCAATACCTCCCTTTCATCCCGGGCTGATATTAAAAAATCCTCAGACCTTTGGGACAGTTTTTTGTGTTCTGTGTGGTCCTTTCCACGTGTCTTTGCTTTCTGTATCCATCTTCTCAATTTCTAAAATAAAGATTTGGAATCTTGTCTTGATGATATTTAAGGTTATATAATGCATAGAATTAATATGCAGTTAGGCTGTACTAGCTAGGCAATTTGATTTCCTAATAGGAATTGCTCTAGGCTATTTCGGGTACTGGGCATCTGATGGGTAGAAATAACTGAAGAATGACAGGTGACAAGGATTGGTCCTGACTTAGAGCAAAATCAGATTCATAATGCCATTTACTAAACCTAGTAATATTTCTGCATTGGATTTTAAACTACTCATATGTACAAGCATGAAAAGTTGAATAAACTTGGTTTTGATTTTGAAGACTTGTCTAATGTACCAGTTCATTGAAGTCTATTAAATCTTCATTTATATACATGTCACATTTTAAAATCCAAAATGTGATATATTTGTGTTGGTAGTATAGTGGTTCCAAAAATGTGAAAAATTTAACTATATTACAAATTTATTATTAAGCAAGGTGTACCCAAGGGTTGTAATCTCTCCATCTCTGGTGCCAGGATCGAGATGTTCTTAACGAATAGACTGAAAAACAAATTTGGTGGCAGATACATAATGGTATGGAATTTTATGTCTAGTTGTTCACTTAACATTAATGAGATGGGTTAATCCTTCCAAGGACACTGAAATCCCTATGTGTGACTATCACTGTACCTGATAGCTAACAGTCAATGCATACCCATTTGATAAGTGGTGTGCCCTAGAAAGTAGTCCTTTGGGGAGGCTGATGCCTTGTAACATGTGTAGTCTAAGAACTCCCTTTGGAGTCAAACAGACCCAGCACACACTGCTTTTAGGCGCAGAGGATATAAAATCTATATTCTTAAGAAACATGTGAATACTTTCTGTTAGTATTGAAGGCTAAGCATTGGATATACAAATGCCCCAGTGACTTATTATGATTAATATTAAGTCTACTGTTCAAGTAGAAAATTTTGGAACCTAGAGGAACAGAAAAGCCTCTTGATTTACAGTGTACTAACCTCTATTGTTTTCTTTGTATGGGTACCAGATATGGACTATTTCTTCTCTGAGACTAAATGCTTGTCCACTTTTACAAAATGCCTTTTGTTCTGATTGGCTTATCTTTTATAACCTTCTATTTGATACATAAAATGATACGGCAAAAGGAAGTACAGAATGCAGGGACTTTATGGAATGTAAAAGGAGGAGGTGGAGGCTTTGGGAACAGTAAACATCAAAATCCTCTACTTATGAACCCATGGTTGCTTGAGTTTTCTTGAGGAGAGGAGAAGGCCTATTTGTGAGAAGACTGAAAATAGAAGAAGACATGGAAATATGGAAACCAGCATTCTCCACTCAGGGTCTTTGTAGAGTTGGTAGAAAAGTGTGAACTCTATTTAGGTGCCACGACTGTGGTATTAGTATAGCCCAAGATTTTGTAACCTAACCCTATGTTGCCCTCAAGACTATAAGAGGCCACTACTGGGAAAGGTCCTGGTATTGACAGTATTTTTAATACTCTCTAATGCTGAGCTTTTATCCTTCGAGGATAGATTTATTTATTACAACCAGTCCTGATTCTTTAGGTCCAATTATGGTGAATAAATGAGGATATTAGATCAGGGTACATACATTTTAAAATTATTTTCCTAACCTGGTAGGTTATTAATTATAGAACTAATATATGCCTTTGGGTAAAAAAATAATCTATGCAGCAAAGAAAATTTTAAAAAATTAAAAGCTTCCATCCCCCACCCAAACTTAATTTCACTCCCTAGAGACAAATAGTGTTAAGAGCTTATTCTGTTTTTATGTGGTTATCTTTTCTCTTTATTTTTTTTAATTTTTTTATTTTTTTTTTCTTTTTGCGGTACGCGGGCCTCTCACTGTTGTGGCCTCTCCCGTTGCGGAGCACAGGCTCCGGATGCGCAGGCCCAGCGGCCATGGCTCACGGGCCCAGCCGCTCCGCGGCATATGGGATCCTCCCAGACCGGGGCACGAACCCGTATCCCCTGCATCGGCAGGCGGACTCTCAACCACTGCGCCACCAGGGAGGCCCTCTTTTCTCTTTAAATAGTGAATTCATAGATATGTGCTATGTCATCGATAGATAGAAATTTTGAAATAACATGAAAATTAGAGGTATATTATATTCATACCATTAAACATCTACCCTCTACAACTTTACTGCCTAATTTTTAGGACATATGTATGAATGTGTGAGCAAGTATTTCATTTCCCTTTTGATTGACATCATTAATTAAAATAATCAGTTAAAATTATTATTCCTTGATGCATCCATGGTAGACAGAATCTGTTGTTCTTTCTTTAATAAAATATGTGGAATTAGGGCACTTGTTTCTTTACTAACATTCCTACTAATCCTTTTCCATTTATCTTAGTCATTCTGTTATTTTACATCAAGAGTTGTAACATTACATTCCTCCTGAATCTATAATTGGATTTTTAAAATTGTGTCTATAGTTGGATTTTATTTATTTATTTATTTATTTATTATACCCTCCAAGTCCATCCATCTTGCTGCAAATGGCAAAATAACATTCTTTTTTATGGCTGAGTAATAGTCCACTGTGTGTGTGTGTGTGTGTGTGTCTGTCAATCATATCTTTTTAAAATTAAATTACATTAAATTTTTTATATAGCAGGTTCTTATTAGTTATCTATTTTATACATATTAACGTATATATGTCACCCCCAACCTCCCAATTCATTCCACCACCACCCCAACCCCCGCTTTCCCCCCTTAGGGTCCATAGGTTTGTTCTCTACATCTGTGTCTCTATTTCTGCTTTGAAAACCAGTTCATCTGTACCATTTTTCTACATTCCACATATATGCATTAATACACGATATTTGTTTTTCTCTTTCTGACTTACTTCACTCTGTATGACAATCTCTGTGTCTACCCATGTCTCTACAAATGACCCAATTTCGTTCCTTTTTATGGCTGAGTAATATTCCATTGTATATATGTACCACATCTTCTATAACCATTCGTCTGTCAGTGGGCATTTAGGTTGTTTCCATGACCTGGCTATTGTAAATAGTGCTGCAATGAACATTGGGGTGCATGTGTCTTTTTGAATTATGTTTTGCTCTGAGTATATGCCCAGTAGGGGATTGCTGGGTCATATGGTAATTCTATTTTTAGTTTTTTAAGGAACCTCTATACTGTTCTCCATAGTGGCTGTATCAATTTACATTCCCACCAACAGTGCAAGAGGGTCCCCTCTTCTCCACACCCTCTCCAGCATTTGTTGTTTGTAGATTTTCTGATGATGCCCATTCTAACTGGTGTGAGGTGATACCCCATTGTAGTTTTGATTTGCATTTATCTCATAATTATTGATGTTGAGCACTTCTCATTGTCCCTCTTGGCCATCTGTATGTCTTCTATGGAGAAATGTCTATTTAAGTCTTCTGCCCATTTTTTGATTTGGTTGTTTTTTTTTTTAATATTGAGCTGCATGAGCTGTTTATATATTTTGGAGATTAATCCTTTGTCCGTTGATTTGTTTGCAAATATTTTCTCCCATTCTGAGGGTTGTCTTTCATCTTGTTTATGGTTTCCTTTGCTGTGCAAAAGGTTTTAAGTTTCATTAGGTCCCATTTGTTTATTTTTGTTTTTATTTCCATTACTCTAGGAGGTGGGTCAAAAAAAAATCTTGCTGTGATTTGTGTCAGAGTGTTCTTCCTAGGTTTTCCTCTAAGAGTTTTATAGTGTCCAGTCTTACATTTAGGTCTTTAATCCATCTTGAGTTTATTTTTGTGTATGGTGTTAGGGAGTGTTCTCAGTTCAGTCTTTTTTTTTTTTTTTGCGGTATGCGGGCCTCTCACTGTTGTGGCCTCTCCCGTTGCGGAGCACAGGCTCCGGATGCGCAGGCCCAGCGGCCATGGCTCACGGGCCCAGCCGCTCCGCGGCATATGGGATCCTCCCAGACCGGGGCACGAACCCGTATCCCCTGCATCGGCAGGCGGACTCTCAACCACTGCGCCACCAGGGAGGCCCTCAGTTCAGTCTTTTACATGTAGCTCTCCAGTTTTCCCAGCACCAATTATTGAAGAGGCTGTCTTTTCTCCATTGTATATCCTTGCCTCCTTTGTTGTAGATTAGTTGACCATAGGTGTGTTGGTTTATCTCTGGGCTTTCTAGACTGTTCCATTGATTTATGTTTCTGTTTTTGTGCCAGTACCATATTGTCTTGATTACTGTAGCTTTATAGCATAGTCTGAAGTCAGGGAGTCTGATTGCTCCAGCTCCATTTTTTCCCTCAAGATTGCTTTGGCTATATGGGGTCTTTTTTGTCTCCATAGAAATTTTAAGATTTTATTGTTCTAGTTGTGTAAAAAATGCCATTGGTAATTTATTAGGGATTGCATTGAATCTGTAGATGGCTTTGGATAATATGGTCATTTTCACAATATTGGTTCTTCCAATTCAAGAACATGGTATATCCCTCCATCTGTTTGTGTCATCTTTGATTTCTTTTATCAGTGTCTTATAGTTATCTGAGTACAGGTCTTTTACCTCCTTAGGTAGGTTTATTCCTAGATATTTTATTCTTTTTGTTGCAATGGTGAAAGGGATTGTTTCCTTAATTTCTGTTTCTGATCTTTCACTGTTAGTTGTATAGGAATGCAAGAGATTTCTGTGCATTAATTTTGTATCCTGCAACTTTACCAAATTCATTGATTAGCTCTCATAGTTTTCTGGTGGCATCTTTAGGATTCTCTATGTATAGTATCATGTCATCTGCAAACACTGACAGTTTTACTTCTTCTTTTCCAATTTGGATTCCTTTTATTTTTTTTTCTTCCCTGATTGCCGTGACTAGGATATCCAAAACTTTGCTGAATAATAGTGGCGAGAGCAGACATCCTTGTCTTGTTCCTGATCTTAGAGGAAATGCTTTCAGTCTTTCACCACTGAGTATGATGTTTGCTGTGGGTTTGTCATATAAGGTCTTTATTGTGTTGAGGTAGCTTCCCTCTATGCCCACTTTCTGGTGAGTTTTTATCATAAATGCGTTTGAATTTGTCAAAAGGTTTTACTGCATCTATAGAGATGATCATCTGGTTTTATTCTTCAATTTGTTAATGTGGTGTATCACGTTGATTGATTTGCGTATATTGAAGAATCCTTGCATCCCTAGCATAAATACCATTTGATCATGGTGTATGATTCTTTTAATGTGTAGCTGGATTCTGTTTGCTAGTATTTTGTTGAGGATTTTTGCATCTATATTCATCAGTGATATTGGTCTCTAATTTTCTTTTTTTGTAGTATCTTTGTCTCATTTTGGTATCAGGGTGATTTTGGCCTTGTAGAATGAGTTTGGGAGTGTTTGTTTTGTTGCAATTTTTTGGAAAAGTTTGAGAAGGATGGGTATTAGCTCTTCTCTGTTTGATAGAACTCACCTGTGAAGCCATCTGGTCCTGGACTTTTGTTTCTTGGAAGATTTTTAATCACAGTTTCAATTTCATTACTTCTGATTGCTTTGTTTATATTTTCTATTCTTCCTGGTTCAGTCTTGGAAGGTTATATCTTTCTAAGAATTTGTCCATTTCTTTCAGATGTCCATTTAATTGGCATGGAGTTGCTTGTAATAGTCTCTTATAATGCTTTGTATTTCTACAGTGTCCATTGTAACTTCTTTTTCATTTCTAATTTTGTTGATTTGAGTCCTCTCCCTCTTTTTCCTGATGAATGGCTTTTGTTTATCTTCTCAAAGAACCAACTTTTAGTTTTATTGATCTTTGCTATTGTTTCTTTGTTTCTATTTCATTTATTTCTGCTCTGATCTTTATGATTTGTTTCCTTCTACTAACTTTGGGTTTTGTTTTTTCTTCTTTCTCTTGTTCTTTTAAGTGTAATGTTACTTTCTTTATTTGAGATTTTTCTAGTTTGTTTAGGTAGGATTGTATTGCTATAGCCTTCCCTCTTAGAACTGCAATTTGCTGCATCCCATAGGTTTTGGATCATTGTGTTTTTATTGTCATTTTTCTCTAGGTATTTTTTAATTTTCTCTTTTATTTCTTCAGTGATCTGTTGGTTATTTAGTAACGTAATGTTTAGCCTCCATGTGTTTGTGTTTTTTACGTTTTTTTCCCTGTAATTGATTTCTAATCTCATAGCATTGTGGTCGAAAAGATGTTTGATATGATTTCAATTTTCTTAAATTTAGTGAGGCTTGATTTGTGCCCCAAAATGTGATCTCTCCTGGAGAATGTTCCATATGCGTTTGAGAAGAAAGTTAAATCTGCTCTGGTCAGATGGAATGTTCTATAAATATCAATTAAATCTGTCTGGTCTATCGTGTCATTTAAAGCTGTGTTTTGCTATTTATTTTCTGTCCATTGGTGTAAGTGGGGTGTTAAAGTTCCCCTCTTATTGTGTTACTGTCGATTTCCTCTTTTATAGCTGTTAGCAGTTGCCTTATATTTTGAGGTACTCCTATGTTGGGTGTATAAACATTTATAATTGTTATATCTTCTTCTTGGCTTGATCCCTTGATCATTATGTAGTGTCCTTCCTTGTATCTTATAACATTCTTTATTTTAAAATCTATTTTATCTGATATGAGTATTGCTACTCCAGCTTTCTTTTGATTTCCATTTACATGGAATTTCTTTTTCCATCCCCTCACTTTTAGTCTGTATGTGTTCCTAGGTCTGAAGTGGGTCTCTTGTAGACAGCATATATATGGCTCTTGTTTTTGTATCCATTCAGCGAGCCTGTATCTTTTTTTTGGAGCATTTAATCCATTCACATTTAAGGTAATTATCAATATGTATGTTCCTATTACCATTTTCTTAATTGTTCTGGGCTTGTTTTTGTAGGTCCTTTTCTTTTCTTGTGTTCTCCACTTAGAGAAGTTCCTTTAGTATTTGTTGTAAAGCTTGTTTGGCGGTGCTGAATTCTTTTAGCTTTTGCTTGTCTATAAAGCTTTTGATTTCTCCATTGAATCTGAATGAGATCCTTGCTTAGTAGAGTAATCTTCATTGTAGGTTCTTCCCTTTCATCACTTTAAATATATCGTGCCACTCCCTTATGGCTCGTAGAGTCTCTGCTGAGAAATCAGCTGCTAACATTATGGGAGTTCCCTTGTATGTTATTTGTCGTTTTTCCCTTGTTGCTTTTAATAATTTTTCTTTGTCTTTAATTCTTGTCAGTTTGATTACTATGTGTCTCGGCTTGTTTCTGCTTGGGTTTATCTTGCTTGGACCTCTACATTCCTGTACTTGGGTGGCTCTTTCCTTTCCCATGTAAGGGAGGTTTTCAACTATAATCTCTTCAAATATTTTCTCAGGTCCTTTCCCTCTCTCTTCTCCTCCTGGGACCCCTCTAATGCGAATGATGATGTATTTAATGTTGTCCCAGATGTCTCTTCAGTTGTCTTAATTTCTTTTCATTCTGTTTTCTTTATTCTGTTCTTCAGCAGTGAATTTCACCATTCTGTCTTCCAGGTCACTTATCCAATTCTTCTGCCTCAGTTATTATGATATTGATTCCTTCTAGCATAGTTTTCATTTCAGTTATTGTATTGTTCATCTCTGTTTGTTTGTTCTTTAAATCTTCCAGGTGTTTTTTCTTTAATTCTTCTAGGTTTCTGTTAAACATTTCTTGCATCTTTTCAATCTTTGCCTCTTTTTCCAAGGTCCTGGGTCATCTTCACTATCACTATCCTGAATTTTTTTTCTGGAAGGTTGCCATCTCCACTTCATTTAGCTGTTTTTCTGGGGATTTATCTTGTTCATTCATCTGGTACATAGTCCTCTGCCTTTTCATTTTGTCTGTGTTTCTGTGAATGTGGTTTTTGTTCCACAGGGTGCAGAATTGTAGTTCTTATTGTTTCTTCTGTCTGCCCTCTGGTGGATGAGGCTATCTAAGAGGTTTGTCCATGTTTCCTGATAGGAGGGAGTGGTGGTGGCTAGAGCTGGTTGTTGCTCTGGTGGACAGAGCTCAGTAAAACTTTAATCTGCTTGTCTGCTGGTGGGTGGGGCTGAGTTCCCTCCCTGTTGGTTGTTTGGCCTGCGGGGACCCAGCACTGGAGCCTACAGGCTCTTTGGTGGGGCTAATGGCATAATCTGGATGGCTCATGCCAGGGAGTTCTCCCCAGAACTTCTGCTGCCAGTGTCCTTGTCCCCATGGTGAGCCACAGTTTCCCCCCACCTCTGCAGGAGACCCTCCAACACTAGCAGGTATGTCTGGTTCAGTCTCCTATGGGGTCACTGCCCCTTTCCACTGGGTCCTAATGCTCACACTACTTTGTGTGTGCCCTCCAAGAGTGGAGTCTCTGTTTTCCCCCATAGTTTGATTTTAAAATATGATGACTAATATCAATATAAAACTTCAAACACAATTCACTATGGAGGTAAATAAAATAAATGACTCTTTAGAGAAGAAAATACAACCTAGTGTAATTAAAATTACGGCTTAAAGAAGAATCTACCAAGTGTCAATAATTGATGAACTCCACTTTCTGGATCAGTTTCAGTTACCAATCTGTCTTTTACCCATGTGAACAGAATTCTTTTACATTTGTTCCCTATATCTCATGTGTATTAATGGTTTGACTGTATCTCCAAGTCCCTGGAAAATGTTTTTCATCCAAATTCTGAAGATATATCACTTGTCTATAGATGCAGTATTCCTGATAAGAAGTCTGATCATCTGGAATAAGTAACTTGTTTTACTTTTGAACAATTTTATAATGTTCTCTTTATCCTTGTAGTTGTAAAAAATCATGAATGCATCTCAGGGTTTAAAATTTTTTCATTAATTCTGTTTCAGTTAACATGGATAGACATTTAAAATCTGACCATGTTTTCCCTTAGATCCATTGTTTCTCTGATTATTTCCTCCCTTCCATTGTTCCTCTTTCTCATTCTGGACCTCTTACTAGGAGTAAGCTGAAAACCTGTGGCTTACTTCTCAGTGTGCTTACTCTTTGCTCCTCTTCCGTGCCTGTGTTCTTTGTTTATCTCTATTCTGAGCATGTGTTTCAACTATATTTGCAGATAACCATCTTGTTTTATTATCCATGTCTATTTTGTAATTTATATTATCTAGTTTTATAAAATTTAAGCAAGTTATCAAATGTATATTTTAAAGTTAATAAATAACACATATAATTATATATATGCATATGTATATGGACATATAAATTTTTATTGTCAGATTGCTTTATTTAAAACAGTCTTGTGTTGTTTTACAAACACATTTTGTAAAGTTTGTTTCTCTTTACTGGTTTGTCTATTTTCCTCAGAGTTATTGTTCAGTCTTTCATTGTTGCCATTCTCTTTCAAATTTATTTATTTTTCCTCTTCTCAAATGCTTAATGATGTCTAGTTATCTGTGATTATCTGTGAATGAAGAATCATGTTAGGAGGAGATTGCAAAGGAAAGATGCAGTCATGGTAGATACCCATTCCCTCTCTGAGCTGGAAGACTTTCTATTCTTGGACTGAAATCCAGTATAAAAAATGAAATAATGAGACTTTTATTTTTTGTCTTGTAAATTTGCGTTGGTATTAACAAAAGTAGGAATTACCAATTAGACAATTACACCATTGCTGGGAGCACAATGTACAAAAATGATGGCTCTTTCAAGGAAAAACATCTCATTTGGATGTAAAATCTAAGTCTGTCAACGTTATCTTTATATTGGAGTAGTCATAATTCACACAATGCCAGATAAAAATAAGAAATTATACTATTTCTTAGTTGGTATTGTGTCAGTAAGTTTCTTGTTCAAAATATTTGTATCAATATATTTGGGTATCCAGTCCCACTGATACTGGGCATTCTGTGAAAAGGCGTCTAGGCCTGGGTGTACAGAAGTTGATCCATTCATTTATTTATTCATTTAACTAATATTTGCTCCATATCTATGATGTGCTAGGCATGCCACTGAAAACTGGGTTTAAAGTGTTGAACAAAGCACAGTGGGTCTCTTTCCATAGTGGATTAGTAGGATATAAAACAGACACATAACAAATACATTACAGATGTAATATGTGATGGAAAATCACAGGGCCCTAAGAGAAAATAAATAAGTACAAGTAATCAAATATTATCCTTCAAAGAAGTAATATTCAAACAATAAGATAAAGAGGAAAAGAAGAAAAGGGCCTCTGATAACAGAGTGTGGCTCCTGTTGCAGAAACAAGATGGGTACATTTTGGGGTTAACTCAAGAGTAACGTTATTTGAAAGGAAGCGAACTGTGCAAGGCAAGGTTGGAGAACAAGACAGAGGCCCTGACATGTAGGGTTTTGTCCTAAGGAAAATTTGAAATTACTAAATTATTCTAAATGTGTGAATAGCGTGATTAGATTTGCAATTTAAAGATCAACTTGCTTCTTGGTGGATGACAAATCAATGGAATTCAATTGAGAATCTGGAAATAAACCCATACATATCTGATTAATTTATTTTCAATAAGGGTGCAAGACAATTCATCGGGGAAAGAATAATCTTCTCAACAAATGATATGGGGCAACTTTATATCCAGATTTAATCACTTTGTCATATCTTATTTAAATAGTAACTCAACATGGGTCAAAAACCTAAATGTAAAAGATACGACTATTAGAGTCTTGGAAGTAAACTTAAGCCTGTGACATTGGATTAGGCTCTAGTTTCTTAGATCTGACACCAAAAACATAAATAACCAAAGAATACAATAGAAAAATTGGATTTCATCAACATTAAAAACTTTTTTGTGTGTCAGAAGACACTATCAAGGGAGGGAAAAGGCCAGAAAATGTGATAAACTATTTGCAAATCATATAACGGGTTTAGGTCCAGTATTCAGAATATGAAAATGGCACTTGCAGCTCAACAATAAGGGTACAATCCAATTTTAAAACGAGCAAAGGGTTTGTTTTTTTGTTTTTTGCGGTACGCGGGCCTCTCACTGCTGTGGCCTCTCCCGTTGTGGAGCACAGGCTCCGGACGCGCAGGCTCAGCGGCCATGGCTCATGGGCCCAGCCGCTCCGCGGCACGTGGGATCTTCCCAGACCGGGGCACGAACCCGTGTCCCCTGCATCGGCAGGCGGACTCTCAACCACTGCGCCACCAGGGAAGCCCCGAGCAAAGGGTTTTAAAAGTGTTTTTTGTTTTTTGTTTTCTCTAAAGAAGACTGATTAATAACCAATAAGCACAAGAAAAGAACATCATTTGTCATTGGGGAATTCAAATCAAAACCACAATAAGACACTACTTTATACCCTGTAGGATGGATATAATCAATAGATGAAAATTAGCAAGTACTGGTAAGGATGTAGTGAAATGGAAAGCTTATGCAAAGTTGGTGGTAATTTAAAAAGGTCCAGCCACATTGAAAAATTTAACTATTCTTCAGAAATTTAAACACAGAGTTACCGTATGACCCAGCAATTCCATTACTGCACATACACTCAAAAGAACGGAAAACATATCACCTCACGAAATTTGAAAACAAATGTTCATAAGTAGCATTATTCATAATAGCCTAAATATGAGAACAGTCCAAATGTTCATTAACTGATGGGTGAATAAACAAATATGGCATATCCATACACACAATTCCATTTATATGAAATGTCCGGACTTGGAAATCCATGGACAGAAAAAGATTAGTGGTTGCCAGGGACTGGGGGGAGGGAAGAATGGGGAGTGACTATTATTGGTTAGAGTGTTTCTTTTTTGGGTGGTGAAAATGTTTTGGAATTTGGAATTTTTGCACAAATTTGTGAATATACCAGAACGTTCTAAAGTGTACACTTTAAAAGGATAGATTTTTTTGGTATGCGTGTATTTCTTTCCTAGGGACATTACAACCAATCATAATTTAAAACAACAGAAATTTATTTTCTCATAGTTATGGAGGCATAAAGTCTAAAATTGAAGTGCTGGTAGGGCCATCCACCTTCTGAAGGCTCTAAGGGAGACTCCTTCTTTGCCTCTTCCAGCTTCTGGTGGCTCCTGGTGTTTTTAGTTTCTGGCAACATCACTCTCATCTCTGCCACCTTCTTCCCTATGGTCTGTGTGTGTGTCAAATCACCCTCTCCTTTCTATTATAAAGACATCAGTCATTGAATTTAGAGCCCAGCCCAAATCCAGGATTGTTTTATCTTGAGGTATTTATTTAAATATGCAAATGTCCTATTCCCAAATAAGGTCCCATTCTGAGGTTTGAGGGGATATAAATTTTATTCAACCCACTGCAATATGATACTTATATATCAGTTTTTAAAAATAGATATTAAGAACTACAAAACAGTTAAAAAATCAGATGCCTAGTTAAGATCGACCCTGCATTTTTGTCAAAACGTTCCTTAACTACCCAAGGTTAGGAATCATTTGTATTAAATTTTATATTCTCAGTGCCTAAAACAATCAAACAAAAAGTAACAGTACTTAGGCAGTGATTATCAGGTGAGTGACTGTGGTAGACAGAAAAGTGAGCACAATAGACTAAATCCCAACAATTATGGAGCTAATAGTCTTAACTATGTCTTAAACCAATAAGCAATTTAGCCACTTTTGAGAGATTAATATGTTTCCCTTTCAGTGTAATATTGATATTTTAAAAGAAGTTATATTGTCCCTTCCCTGGGGCTGAATTAGCATATATAAAACCATTTTTGAGAACTACTGTGCCAGGTACTGTGTCAAGCATGCGTTAGTTCACTTAATTCTTATAACCATTTTATAAAATACATATTCACAGTATCGTAATTTATAGATCAAAAATACTGAGGCTGTGAGTCGCTAAACAACTCTCATAGTTACACAACTATTAAATGTTTCAGAATTTACTTACCACCGACATGGATTTCAATTTGATGCATCTTTATTGTTCATCCACAACATGCAAGTCTCTATCTGATTGAAGAGTAATTAATTTTCCTGAAGGAAAACTGCTTTTTCTGGAATATATAGTCCCCTTTTATCATAACAAGTTTCAGAATCTAATAGTATTGAATTGCCATTTGGTTATGCTTTTCACATTTCAATTCACTTTTTAATGTGTTTTCATTTGAATCCTACAACAACACTGAAACCAGGTTTAATAGGAATTATTATCCCAGTTTTACAGATGAAGAGAAGAAGGTTCGTATTAAGGTTATTCGGCTAGCCCATGGGCTGACATTTACTAGGAAACTGACTCAATTAACTTCAAGGCCAGTTGTATAATCCACAGTATTATTTCTATCTACCTTTCTATTGTTTCGTTAAGACTATGAATAATCCATACAAATAAACTTTATTAATAATGATTCTCCACTCAGATAAAGAAACACTATGAAATTCTGTATATATATATATATATATATATATATATATTTTTTTTTTTTTTTTTTTTTTTTTTTTTGCGGTATGCAGGCCTCTCACTGTTGTGGCCTCTCCCGTTGCGGAGCAATGCAGGCTCAGTGGCCATGGCTCACGGGTCCAGCCACTCCGCGGCATGTGGGATCTTCCTGGACCGGGGCATGAACCCGTGTCCCCTGCATCAGCAGGCGGACTCTCAACCACTGCGCCACCAGGGAAGCCTGAAATTCTGTATTTTTAATCTCATATGAATTGTTCAGCTCTGGGCTGTCCTCACAAATTTCATTGTCTATTATTATAATGCTGCTCTAGATCTCAGGGGAGAGAAACTTTCCATTCCTTCAAGCAACCCAAAGATAAAACGCACTAAATGACACATGGCCCAAACAATTAGAAAGGGAGACCTAAGGTATACTGATTGGACACACACTAAAAGGGGGTGACAGACTTAATGCGTTAGGAAAACTGAGACAAGAATTGAATATATTTCATGCCATTCTGCTTTACCTCTGGACAGGGTCAAAGCTGAGATGTCAGTGTTGGCTGTAAGAAAGAGGAGGTTGGTAAGCTGGCATGTAAAATTAGGGGAAAGGAAGAGATCCTTGTAAGCATGAAATTTACAACTCTAAAGGGCTCAATGGAGCTCCCCTGGGCAATTAATAAAGATTCTGCACAATCATGCATTGGCAGATAGGTGGCTCTGAACCCAGCCTTTCCTGCAATGGATCGATAATTGTGGAAACTTCAGCTGATCTGGGAGTAGGGGCCCCTGGGAAAGAGTAACTGAATAGAGAGTATGGATTTCTGAGACAAAATTTCAGAGCAGATTCAACAGTTTAAAATGCATGGTTCAAAAGAGTCTCAGAGAAAATGGCCTTTCACTAATGGGAGATTGTGAGAGGCAAGTAAGTAGGGCTGAGGCTTTTGAAATATCTACCTTAAGGGTAAGACTGAATAGCCCCTCTGACTACAAGGAGTTTGGGGCTGAGCTTTAAATCTTCCTGTACATCTTTAAGCTTCCCCTAAGGCTAGGGCAGTCTCCTCAGGATATCATAAAATATCCCTTTGGTTTTACTAATAAAAAATAATGAGTTTCCAAATTTTCCTCTTCAGTCCTTAAGTGTTTTAATTGCCTAGAACTGAGCTGTATCTCAGGCTTCAGCACACTGGGGGTAAGCTCTTATTTTTATCCAATCATTATTAAAAAAATAAAACAAAAAACGTGTTTAATTTTTCTCTATGCTCATAGAATTTTTCAGTAAATTATAATTATCCTAACAGATTCTCTTTCAAGTATTGACATTGTCTCAAAAAAATCTATGTATTTGATTTAAAAATTATCATACTCATAAATTTCTACAAGCAATACTTATAATTTTGACTAAAATATAACCTTCAGGTTGGGTTTTTGAGTTTGTCTAAAAATCTTGCCATACATTTCCCCGATCTTTGCATTAACATATGAACTGGGAAGATTGATCCTCCACTACAGCCATCCCTAGATACCTGTGCATGATTGGTTCCAGGACTCCTCAGATATCAAAGTCCACGATGTTCAAGTCCCATAGTTGGCCCTCCATATCCACCATTCTGCATCCAGAGATTCAACCAATGGCAGATATGTCGTACTCTTGTATTTATTGAAAATGTGGCCTATATGTGGACGCAGGCAATTCAAAACCATGTTGTTCAAGGGTCAACTGTATTTTGTTCTCAGCTAGGTGCTGGGAGCCTGGTGAGCAATTAAATTTATATTAACTATATAAATAAGCAAGAACCCATTTAGTGTACCAAGATTTTCAAAGATCTGGTTTTCAGGAAGGCTTTGAGTTCTGCTAATACTTCAGGACACCAAACACTACATCATCAGAAGAAATCACTCTCTTTGATTTTTATAAGGCATATCATTAAGAAATGTGTGGTGTTTCAGTCATAAGTAGGCACATGTAGTAGATACTTAACAAATTTCACAACAATCCCTAAAGTCAGATGGCATTAGACACATGTTGCTGATATGGAAACTTAAGTTCAGAGAGGGCAAGAGAATTCCCCAGGTGCCTACAGCTAAGAGGTAGCCTAGTCTGTATCAATCTCCACTTCTCCAGTCTATGCTATTCTAAAGCCTTGGTTTTTTCTAGCAGGCTGAATGCCTCTCCCTCAATTACCATTTTATGGGTCTTTGAGAAGTACCTTGTTATTTGAGTATCTGTATTTTGGATTCCAGGATAAATGTTTTACCTATCGTAGCTAAATTCCCACTGGTGTTATCATTCCCTGTAGCCTCTGGAAAACGGTGAACTGGACATGCTAACCCAGGCCCTTTCTCTCACTTTCCTGTGAGATAAATCCATGTTCAGGCTCCCGGAAAACATAAGAAAACTCTGCCCTTTCATTTGGACAGTGCCTCAGAACAAGTGATTTTTTTTTTTTTTAATGAAAGCTTATTTATTTATTTATTTTTGGCTGTGTTGGGTCTTCGTTTCTGCGTGAGGGCTTTCTCTAGTTGTGGCGAGTGGGGGGCCACTCTTCATCGCGGTGCGCGGGCCTCTCACTGTCGCAGCCTCTCTTTCTGTGGAGCACAGGCTGCAGACGCGCAGGCTCAGTAGTTGTGGCTCACAGGCCTAGTTGCTCCGCGGCATGTGGGATCTTCCCAGACCAGGGCTCGAACCCGTGTCCCCTGCATTGGCAGGCAGATTCTCAACCACTGCGCCACCAGGGAAGCCCCAGAACAAGTGATTTTTGTGACAGGGTTTATGATTTGGGGCTGGTGAATGAATAAAATGGAAGACTTAGAGGATTTGGCTGTTCTTATGTCTCAAATGTAAAATGTTTCTGAAGCCAGTGTTCCTGCCTCACAAATGATAGTCGAAGTGTGCAGCCCTGTGATACCAAAGCTTAATGTGGCCAGACCTTGAACTTTCTGTCTCCATCTGACTTTCCAACATTTAGCAGCTAGAATACAAAACACTCTGCAGTGTCTCTGCCTCCCAGGTGTCCGAAAGAGCAAATGCAGAAGGACTTTCAACTCAGTGGGCTTCACACAAACTATACACCAGAGAGAAAATCTAACCAGTGCTTCAGCCAGGTGCATGATGTGGTTCAGAGGCAGAAAACATTTGATTCATGAGCAGGAGGCACTAAAATAGAGCTTTGGGAAGAAAGGAGGGATCAAGTGTTGATGGAAGCAGTATCGTGTGTGAGTTCCAACATGTGCACTGCTTCACCTGCCATCTCTTCGTCGCTTTAACAATCAGAAAAGATCAGAGAGACCAGGTGAGGCAGAGGGTGTGATAGGAAGCAAACCAACCCCAAAACATCCTGAAGAGGGAAAGGGGCATTACTTCTTCCAAGGAGAGAAGGGGACTTGCTCCTCGAAAAGACTTCCAGGACCTTGGGATTGGCTCAAAGGGCAAGAAAGCATTAAGACCACATGGGATGGTCTGATTTGCTTGAAGAGAGGTAAAAGAAATCGTTGTTGGTGTTGCTGCTGCCCCCCATTCCTCCTCGTCTTCCTCCCATCCTCTTCCCCTGCTGCTTCTCCTCTTCCTCTTTCTTCTTCTTCATTTTCTTCCTCTTTTACTTTTTTTTTTGCGGTACGCGGACCTCTCACTGTTGTGGCCCCTCCCACTGCGGAGTCCAGGCTCCGGACGCGCAGGCTCAGCGGCCATGGCTCACGGGCCCAGCCGCTCCGCAGCATGTGGGATCTTCCCGGACCGGGGCACGAACCCGCGTCCCCTGCATCAGCAGGCGGACTCTCAACCACTGCGCCACCAGGGAAGCCCCCCTCTTTTACTTTTAAAAACATTTTTTTGTTGTTCTGAAACAGGCTTGGCAGAATTTGTAACAAAATTTTTTGAGCACACTGTAAAAGTAAATCTACCTTTGTGTACTCCTCTCTAACTGATTTAGTCTGTGGTGACTGAGAAGACTGGAGCTGTTTTCAGGGTTTGGGGAGAATTCCATGGATTTGAGAACAGCCTGTATTGGCTCACCAGACAGCCCTGGACATTCTTTTTAGGACAAAATCTTCCTATGGGAATACTCTGTAATCAGAAACTTTTAATTCTCTGCCCTTTTCACCATCACATAATAAAGGCGAGGGCTGCAAGCGAGGGATTGAATGGCAGTCAGCATGGGAACGCTGACAATGAAAACAGAAGCCCTTAAGTTAACAAACATTGAGGTGTACCAAGAACTGGGCTTAACTCTCAGGGAGTAGGTGGAAATACCAAAATGGACTCAACAGGATGTCTGTCCTTGTAGGCTACCTCTCCTAGATACATTTCATTTCATTACATTTAATTTGTTTGTATTGATGATAGTATTCTCAAAAATCTAACTCCTTTAAGGAAAGGTCTGATTTGGCAGAATAAATGGTGAGGCCGATGTGAACATTGTTTGTTGATCCTTATTAATGCAGATCTTCCCAAAGGCTGACCCATCAAATGGGTTAAAGTTACTTGCAGTATTTATCCTTCCAGCCCCTGTGGAGGCTGGGTTAAAACTCCAGGCACTCACAGCCCCTGGGCTTGTCACCTCTGGCCTCAAACAGCCTTATCAAATTACCACAGTCTGCTGTACAAATATTATCATACTCTGTGTGTACTGACATCATTATGGACTTTGCTACCTTGTAATCTCTAATCATCTGATGTCAACAGACATGCAGAAGAACGAACGAAGTAGTGGGAGCCATTTGTATTCCCAAAAGGCAGGACTCACACTTGCTCAAGAGGCTAATTTTTTCTACAAATCCTGAAGTTCTATCTACAGTATTGTCAAGTGTTGGACACAATAGTAGCAGCCCTTTTCCAACTTGTTTTTTTTTTCCCCATAAGAGATTATCTGCTTGAGAATTGTTCTTCTTGATACCATGTAGATGACTCATGCATTTTAATTGCTGCAAGTTATACAGCAGAGTGTCTCTCTCCATTTTATCCCACTATTGCTGGTCATATAGGCTGTTATTTTTTTCGCTATAGTTGCCAAGGCTCCTGTGTATAGCCATATGCAAATATGCTGAAAACACTTCAGGGAAATTGTTCACGTGTGTTGGGTATACTCTCCTCCTGGGATATGATTGGAAATGTGTCTGTGCAGCTTGTTCATACTGATATCTGGAGGACACTACTGGCAATTGATACCAGGGGTCCAGGGATGAGAATAAACGTATGGACACCAAAGGGGGAAAGCGGCTGGGGGTGGTGGTAGTGGTGGGATGAATTGGGAGATTGGAATTGACATGTATACACTGATGTGTATAAAATGTATGACCGATAAGAACCTGCTGTATAAAAAAATTTAAAAATTAAAAAAATAATTAATATCCTACAAAAAGTACCTGGCACAATAATGAATTAGCCGTCCAAAACACCGATACCTCCCCTATGAACAAAGAGTGCTCAGGGTGTATGCTTAAAAGTGAAATTGCTGGGTGTGACGGATTTACTAGATTGGTGCTCAGCTTCCATTTTAGATGTTCCCTTGTTTGCCTGACCATATCGCAAAATCTGGAAAGTTAGGGGTTCCCTTCAGTCTGTCATAGCAGGCTTGTTTTAGATTTCCAGTCAGATATTCACATGGAAACTCGGAAGGGAAAAAGTGAGGTGAAGGCGAGGCTGTTCTGCTGATAAGCAGGCACAGAGGCTTTTTATTTCTTTATTTTTCCAGCAACAGACAGTGTCCCACTGTCCCACTGTCCAGATCTGGGATACAGGGCACACTTTTGCCTGTGAACTGCAGTTGTGCTATGGCCCTGGATCTGACAATTGTGGTGACAGCTTCTGACCCTGGGATAACAGCTATATGGTGGTATTCCGTCCTGATGCCCCAGTGTCCTCATTGTGGCAGGGACAGCAACATCCCAGGTGGGCCAGAGAGAGGGGCTGCCATGGAAATCATTCTCAAGGGCCCTGCACGGGGCTTGTTCCTTCAGCCTTTCTGACAATATGATATGCTCCTACCCTGCTGTCTTGAATTACTTTCTGTTTCTGATCTCTAGTTTTGTTTTCATTATATTCAACTGAAACATGGCTGATGCACTTGATTTTAGAAATTAGATATCTTCGTTTTTACTAAATTTTGCCATACTGCTCTTCCAAATAACTAGATCAGTTTATACCACCACATATACAAGTCCGCGTTTCCCTAAGACCTCAAAGACTTTTGGGCTTGTCGGATCACTACTACTTCTCCTCTTCCGCGTGGTCCTTATTATTATCTGTCAATCTGATAATTGTAAAATAGCAAAGTGCTGTCACTGTTTGAGTGTCCTGATTATTTGCTAACTGAGCACTTTTTCATGTTTACTATTTGCTTTCCTTTTCTGATAAATGCCTGATGATTTCTCTAATCTCTTGTGCTATTGATTTGTTTATAAATTTCTGTGTCAATATGTAGAAGTTCTTAGTGTCCCTGCCACCCCGGTCATTGGCTGGAAGCGACCCAAGGGAGTGTGATCTGGGGATAATTCAGCAATGATTCCGAAGCTCAGCAGCTGAGGTCCTTTGTCAGTTACAGTCTGTGAGAAAAGGTCGGTGGGATGCATCCTTCCTTCTTGCACTGTTCAGGTCTGCTTCTTTACTCAGGCTTGGGAGCAGTTCCTCCATGTCTTCTGTGGCTTTCTTTTCTGAGGGGAAACTCAGAAGAGGACAGTCAATGGGATGAATTAGAGACCCCATTGCTGCAAATGATCTCAGGCTGCAGCTGAGCCTCCACAATACATTCTAAGTCCCCTTGTCCTCAGCTACCCCTGCATCCGGGCTGGGTGGCTCACCTGGGGGTGTGACCCAAACCTTCCTTCCTGAATGGTATGAAGCTCTGATAGTCCTTCTCTTTTAAGTTCTGGATGGCTGCCATTAACCATGCACAACTCAGTGTGGCAAGCAAGTACCAGGAGGTGCCCAAGCCCACAGGTACTGGGTTCACAGGTATTTCTGTTTGCCTCCATATTGCATAAAAGGACACTTATCTCATCCTCTTGACCAAGGACAATTACACCTGCTAATATAATGACTCCCTTTTTGCCTGCCTTTCCCTGGGAACAAGGAGTCCAAAGTGCCTGGGTTAGCCTTTAGTTCAGTAGGATTCCTATCTGTGTCCCTTAGCAAGAGTGTAACCCTTACGGGACCAGGACCTCCAACCCTGAAGAGCCTCAAGTTATGGGGACAAAACTATGAGGTCCCCCTGTGAATCATTGGGAATGATGGTAAGCAGGGCCACTCAGGCCTCCAGCCCTTGGTTTCCAAACACACGAGTCCTTCCTCTGGGGACAGAGCACCTTACAGAGCCATCTTTGTTTCAATAAACGCTCTGGGTTAGGAAGAGCGATACCCGTTCCTTTCTGGGTGTTTGCTTTGAATCGGCATTTCCGCTGCACTTTCAGGGGTTCTTCATAGTGTTCTATGAGTCCAGAAGCCTCTCAATGGCATTGTGTATGATATGACCCATGACTCTCATAGGCGGGGGCCATTCCAGTACCACCTTCTCCTTCTGTGCTTCCTTCACTTCACGTCAGTCCCTGATCTGATGAAGTGTGTGAAGTCATGTCTGTGGATCAGGTATGTTGTAAGCACGCAGATAACTGTGGGGGAGGAAGAGAAAGCCCATACCGAGAACGTGTTTATTATCCATATGAGGTTGAACGGATGGTCTTTTCAGGATAAAAAGGGTTCAATGTAATCAACTTGTCCCCAGTAGCCAGTTGGTCTCCTCAAGGGGCAGTGCCATACTGGGTGTTCAGTGTTGGTCTCTCTTACCAACAAGTTAGGCATTCAGAGGTATCAGTAGATCTGCCTTGGTAAGAGGGAGTCTGCACCGTTGGGCCCATTTATAGCCTCTGGTTTTGTTATCATGACCACTCCATTCATGTGCCCATCATGCCACTCCTGGAGTGGATGATGACAAAGGCTGGCTAAGGATAACTGACTCAGTTACATTGCCTATTTGGTTGTTCGGAGTCTCTCCTGTGGTGCATGCCTTGCAAAAGGGGCTAACGTGTAACACAAAAATCACATTTTGTGCCCACTTCCATATGAGCTACTCATGTCTTTATCTGGAGGATGACTCCAGTCTTCTAGTTCTTTTCCTCCTAGGCCCTTAACACGACAGCTTAGGCCATTTCTTCTTCCAAAAAAATAGGCAATTGCTCTTAGCTTAGCTCATTTGGAAAATTATCACTCTCAACTATCTTTCAGGGCCACCTAGGAATGTGGGCCTGCAGTCACTGCGCACGTTTTGTTTGCACTCACATACCAAGCTGAACTAGCCATAAACCAAGGCTGGCTGCTTCCCTCCTCCCTCAGCTGGAGGAAACCTCCTTGTGGCCATGGGTGCAAACTGATGGACAGGCAGTGATGCAACTCTACAGGTGGTGTGGGGTCTGGTCTGTACATCATGGATGTAATGTGCGCTCTCTGCTCCTGCTCAGGTTCATTTCCAGATGTGCATATGGACAGGTGCTGCTAGGCCTCTCTGACCCCATGACTTCATGAACCTGACAGAACCCAGCTCATAATGGGAAATTCCAAAGGCATTGTCACTTTGTGTCCCGCATTCTAGTGCTCCAACACTAACAGGACTCAGTCTGAAGTCAAAAGATGTGTATTTCTTAAAGAGCTTATAATTCTAGGTGGTCAGTCACATGGCCCCAGAATGCCAGGGGGGGCCTGCATTGTGACTCTCCCACTAGACCTACCATAGTGCATCCTTTCCCTCCAACACTGTAGCATTTGCTAGATTGTGTGGCCCAAGTGGTGGCACTGATTACACTATGGCCTGGACCTGCTCCAGTGTCCTTTCTTACTCCAGGAAACCTTACAGTCTTTCATGTTTCCCAGTAATTATTCCTAGGTGTGGTTGTGTTGCCTGTAGACCCAAAGGGGTCTGTCGGGCACTGTGTTTGTGGTGGAAGATGCAAGATACAGCAATTTGTCTTTTACTTGGAAAGGATATCATGGCCCTCTTCCGATACTAGATCCTTCCAAATTGTACTGAAGTGTCCAGTCTCTGAATCTTGGAAGGTTTATTTTCCCTTCTCTGGGATGTGCATCTAACCAAGGCCTACCTAGAGAGCACTAGTCACTTCTTTCTCGTCTTGCCAACTCAGCATGACGTCTTTAGGGTAATGAGGCAGCGTGGTGGTGGTGGTGTTCAGATGCCCAGGTGGTCCAGATCTCTTAGAACTATATTATGAGAGAAGGCAGGAGGCTTAATGTAGTCCTGAGCAGAATTGTAAATAAATATTGTTGTCTGTCCCGCATGAATACAAACTGTTTCTGACCTTGTTTTCTAATCTGAATGGAAAAGAACACATTTGCCAAGTCAGTGGCTGCACATCATGTACCTGAGACCTCATTAATCTATTAGGTTAACACCACATTGAGCACTGCAGCTATAGCTGGGCCTACCACTTGATATGGGCTCTTGTAGAATGCAGGCATTCTCCAGGATCCTTCCAGTTTCTCAAGGTGCCACGTCTTTGAACTAAATAAAGATGTGAGAAAGCTTGAATCTTTTAGGTATTTAAACGTTGAACTAACCTCTAACCATCCCCTCCAGAGTACAATAGTATTTTTTAAGTAACTTATTCATGTGAAATTCACAAGACATAAAACTGTTTAAAAATGAATAACTAGGGACTTCCCTGGTGACACAATGGTTAAGAATCCACCTGCCAATGCAGGGGACATGGGTTCGATCCCTTATCCGGGAAGATCCCACATGCTGCTGAGCAACTAAACCCGTGCCGTGCACTACAGCTACTGAGCCTGCACTCTAGAGCCCCCAAGCCGCAACTACTGAGCCCACATGCCACAACTACTGAAGCCCACACTCCTAGAGCCCGCGCTCCGCAAGAAGAGAAGCCACCGCATTGAGAAGCCCCCTGCTCACCGCAACTAGAGAAAGCCCGCGCACAGCAACAAAGGCCCAATACAGCCAAAAATAAATATAAATAAATAAAGAAATTTATTTAAAAAAGAAATTTAAAAAAAAGAAATGAATAACTAAGTGGCATTTGGTACAATGTTCTACTAAATGTTACAATGTCATGTAATCATTACCTCTATTTAACTCCAAAACATTTCCATCTCTCCAGAGTAAAACTCTGTACACATTTCCCCCTTTCTCCAGCATCTGGCAAACAATAATCTATATTCCTTCTCTATGAATTTATCTATAATAGATATTTCATGTAAATAGAATTGTGTGATATGTGACATTAGGTGTTATAGATTCATCCATGTAACAGCACATATCAGTACTTCATTCATTTTTATGGCTGAATAATATTCCATTATATGTTTATAACATATTTTCTTTATCCATTCCTCCATTGATGGACATCGGGGCTATTTCTACCTTTTGGCTGTCATGAATAGTGCTGCTATGAACATACATGTACATGTATTTGTTTGAATTCCTGTTTTCAATTCTTTTGGGTACATACCTAGGAGTAGAATTGTGGGGTCATGTGGTAATTCTATCTTTAATTTTCTGAGGCACCAACAAACTTCCACTGCCACTGAACTATTTTGTTTTCTTATCAGCACATACAAGTTTCCATTTTCTGCCTTTCCTCACCAGTGCTTGTTATTTTCCACTTTTTTTATTCTAGCCATCCTAGTTGGTATGAAATGGTATCTCATTATAGTTTTGATTTACATTCCCTAATGACTAGTGATGTTGAGCATCTTTTCATGTGTTTACTGAGCCTCTGAATATCTTCTTTGGACCAATATCAATTCTAGTCCTTACTCCATTTTTAAATTTAATAATTTTTGTTGTTGAGTCATAGAGCTTCTTTGTATATTCTGGATACTAGACCTTTATCTGATATATGATTTGCCAATATTTTCTCCCATTCTCTAAGTTTTCCTTTCATTCTCTGTATATTTTTTGATGCCCAAATATTTTATTTTATTTTAATGAGGTCCAATTTATCTATTTCTTTCTTTTTTTGTTCATGCTTTTAGTGTCATAGCTAACAAGGTCGTTATTACTTTTGTGTTAACTTTAGCACTCAACATAATGACTCAACATAGTAAAAGTCCTGCCCTAAGTTTCTCCAAACTTACTTAAAAACTTCATTTAGTTCTGTCATAAAATGTCATGGACTCACTTTAGTGATCATTACAACTTATGAATGTCCTTTAAATCACCTTCTTTATTGTTTAATATTAAAAGTAAATGAGTACATTGGCTCATCCCAATATATTTCTAAGTCCAAGAGTTTTTCAAAGAGATAATTGCAGGTTTCCGATTTGTCTGATTTACTAGAATTTTTAATCTTGGGGATAGAAATAGATTTAAGGTCTCACTTTCCAACTTCTATCAATGCAGAATTCCCTTTGACTCCTTGTAGATGAACAGTCTACTTGAATTCTCCCAGTGACAGGTCGAACAGTACTTCAAAAGGGTCCCATTGTGTGGTTGGACAGCAATAATTGTTACAAAACTTTTCTTTAAAATGAGATAAAACCTCACATATTACAACTGTGACCCCTTTGACCTAATTTTATTTTCTAAAGCTACACAGTAGGAGACTATTCTTTCTTTCCCTTATGGTAGTGGCTCAGATGCATAAAACTATACAATCAATGGCTTGCCTATGTATCCAAGCACATAGTTACCATACCAGTAGCTCTTTCTCAGTCCTAATTTGGATTCTAGATATTTTGTCCTCCAGATCACCCTCCTCCAACAAAACTTTAGTTTGTCCAAGTTCTTAAAATGTAGGAGTCAGGATAAGACTAATACTCAGCTGTGATCAAAGCCAAGCAAAGTAATTATTTGTACATCTTGATTTGATTAATGACACTCTGGTTGCTTACTCCTTTATAAGCCTCATTTAAATCAGGTCCCTTTCATCAACTGTCATTTGTTTTTGCAGAAGTAAAAATACCAGCCCCTAAGGAGAGCTCCAAATCTCTGCATGTGAATAAAGGTGATATTCTCCCATTATGAAGTATATTATCAGGGATTCCAAGGCCACACAGGAAAACTCACAATACCTAACAAGGAAACTGTATTATATTAATATCAGTCTGCCTAAAACATATTGTATCTTTTCCTGAAATGGACCCTATTCATGCGTCAACTTCTAATTTGGTCTTCTATAATGTATTGGCTTATGACCACTCCACATCTAGCAAGAGAATAAATTGTCACTACTCATATCCTCATGAGAATAAATTGTCACTACTCATATCCTCATATTTTTTTCCATCCAGACTTTCTTTGTAGTACGTAGGATGTGCATGTGTGTGTGAGTGACTGTATATATGAGAGGAAGAAAGAAAGGAAGTGAGAAAATGAGTCAAAGTGTGGAGAAGAATTTAAATTCTATGTGTAATTAGAAACAGCTCTAAAATGAGACTACTTGGAGTTGCAGCCAAATATCCCTCAAATTTTCAATTTTTTGGTTCCTATCTAATTATATTTCTTTTAAAAACTAAGTGATTGTGTATTTTTTCTGTTTTTTTTTTACTATGGCAAAATACATAAACATAAAATTTCTCATCTTAACCATTTTAAAGTATATAGCTCAGTGGTATTAAATATGTTCGTAGTGTGTTACTATTACCACCAGCCATCTCCAAAATGCTTTTCATCTTGTAAAACTGCAGCTCTACACCCATTAAACAATAACCCTCTCTTCCCGCTTTCCCCTCATCCCCTGGAAAAACACCATTCTACTTTCTATCTCTATGGCTTTAACTACTCTAAGGACCTCATATAAGTGGAACCATATTGTGTGTGTGTGTGTGTGTGTGTGTGTGTGTGCACATGCCTGGCTTATTTCATTTAGCGTAATGTTCTCAAAGTTCATCCGTGTCATAGCATATTGTACAATGTTCTTCCTTTTTAAGGCTAAATAATATTCCATCATATGTACGTACCACATGTGCTTATCTATTTATCTATCAGTTAAAACTTGGGTTAGTTCCACATTTTAGCTCTTGTGAATAATGCTGCTATGAACATTGGTGTACAAATATCTCACTGAGACTCTACTTTCAGTTCTTTTGCATATATACCCAGAAGTGGAATTGCTCGATCAGCTGGGAATTTTATGTTTAATTTTTTCAGGAACCACCATGTTGTTTTCCATAGCGGCTGCACCATTTTACAATCCAACCAACTGTACCCAGTTTCTCCACATCTTCACCAACACTTGTTATTTTCTGGTTTTTTGGTAGTAGACATCTTAGTGGATTTTAGGCAGTATCTTGTAGTTTTCGTTTGCATTTCCCTAATGATTAATGGTGTAAGCAATTGATTTTCATGCTTATTTGGGATGAGGCCTGAGGCTTAACAGATGTGATGTCTGTCAAAGACATAAATGATAGTGTTGTTAGAATGTGAACTCATATGTCCTAAAGGAAACGTTAGCAGTCACTGTAATGATCTGTCAGGCAGCTTTGGTGGATTAATTTCCCAGAAATTCTCAGATGCAGGAACAATTGTTTCTGGTTGTTTGTCGTTATCTCAAAAATACTTGAAGTTACTTACTCCAGTTTCTTGTGAGCATGTTCAGAATGAATCAGCATTTGAGTAATGTATATCATCATCAGTATAAAATAATAAAGAAGAGAGAGAAAACCAGCTTAGGACAGTGTAAAGCTAATTTTCTGTATGGGTGTGATAAGAAGCAGGAGTTCTTCCTGTGTGATATATCAAGGTGATAATGTGCCCCATTATGGCAATTTGTTTTATATTTCTTAAAATAGATATGACTGAGGAAATGACAGATGGAGGTCAGGAAAAAATTCATAAAGTCCTTCACCTTATATTCATAAATCAATGACTTGGTCCCAGAGAGTTGGCTAAAAATATATTTCTCTTTTAGATGAAGGAGATTATGTTGTGAAAAGAATAATGTGTTGACTGAATCACTGAGAATATCATCTCTTGTCATTAACACGATACTACAGCATTACACAGAACACAAGGAAAATGATTTTTTTAATTTCACTTGTACTTTTCCAGTAACACACAGATCTCTCTCTCTCTCTCTCTCTCTCTCACACACACACACACACACACACACAGACACACACAGAGATTTCCATTTTGTAGATGAAACCATGTGAATTTATAGTCAGAAAAATAATTGGGGTAGGCTAAATGTTTGTCCCTGGGAGAGTGAGTACTTAAGGAAGAAATGATTTAAATAAAAATGTACCAGCTATTTTCATGGGGGAAGAATTAGAAAAAATATCCAGAAGCGATTATGTTGAAACAATACTAGTGCCTGAAAAAAATAGACTTTAGATGTTTTTCATTCTAAGAAGCCAATATCAGCATCAACTTCCAAAAGGGATCTGTGTGTGAAATGACAATCTTGGGTTGAGAATGCAGTCTTTAAACTTCAATGTGAAATACTGATTTTTTTAAAAAAGATTTCCTTTTGAAATAAAACTGTAACCTTTCAAACTTATAATCAGGTACAACCTAAACTATAATGAAGGTATTTAGTGTGTCAGAGAAAGAGTTCAAATGTCAAGGTAGCATTGAATTTCTTGTGAGATTTGCACTCTTGCTTCTATTTTATTTTTATTGCATTCCATAAGCGTCACCAGAAAAAAAAATTCCTTTAAAGAAATACATTCTACAGCTTATCACTCATGTCTGAGAAAACTCGTTTAATGCTTTTGTTGGCCATGATACTGAAAATAAGTCTTGATTGAAGCCAGCACAGTCATATACTGAAGTACACAAATAGACACGTTTGCTGGGTTTATTCTCCAGCCTTGCTGCCAGAATGCAAATGAGCTTTTGCAGGCCCAGTTTCAAGCTGTCAAGTGACAAAGTGGGGAGGGGGCAGGAAAAACAATCAGTTGAGTTAACCTAGCACAGAAGTCTACAGATTATTTATGTTTTAAGAAACCGAAAACAATGTGTGTTTTGTTGGCAACTTGAAAGATCAGTGCCTGAAATGCTCCTTAATATTATGTAAACGAATGGAGCCTAATTAATTGTAGAGAAGGCAGGCACCATACCTGTGAAGACTGAAGTTGTTTTCCTTTCAAATAAATGAATTGGGTGCAGAAGACAGGAATCCTTTTGCAGCTGCAGATAGCATTTATATATTACTTACAGGATGATGACAGATCAGCATAGTGATTTCAAATGCCAAGTAGGGATCTGTATACCTATTCTTCTATTGTGACTCCAGAATCCTAAGGATTCAAGGGTAGTTAAGTAGGCAAGTTGTACTCTCATTTTATCCCTAGCATTTTGTAACAGAGATATGACCCCTGAGGCTTATAAGGGTGTAGGATGTCCTCATCATTGTTTTTGGTTCACTTAGATAGATTAAAACCAATTTAGTACCAATTATTATAGAGCCATTAATTCAGTAAATCAAAATTATTAACATAAATTATTTTGGTTCTTGATCCAACCCTGACATAAATATTGGGAAATTAACTTGTTTATTAGTTACTCAGTGTTGACTGAGAATCCAAGGATGGTTAATAATGTGTCTATGATTAAAAGGAAGGGAAAGTGGAGTTATGAAGGGTTCAGTGGAGGAGACCTAACTATATGAAACTTCAAAGAAGGACATAATAGCTTCAGGCAAAATGGCAAAGGATGTCTTTTATAAGATAAAGGGACTCTGAAAATAGCAGATGCCTTTGAGGTTTACCTAGCATGTACAAGCATCAAGACTTTTTTAGTAATTAAAAAAAAATACTTGAATATGAACAGAAGAGCCAGAGGAAAGTAAAATGATTTGGTATGGTTTGGAACAGCAGATGTTCACCAACTGGCAGCAAGAAGTTAAGGCAATTGGAAAGAGATGAGAATAAAAGAGAATAGGTTAATTTGTTTGACATGAAATGCAAGAAAGATAACATTAGTTTTTGCAATTTTAGATGAGATCGGTGATTTTGCAGAAATAAGATGGAGGTTTTGTGGAGAAGCATTAAAGAGAAGATAGCTTTCTGAGATTTTTATGAAATGAGAAATCAGAGAACAGGATTTGGCAATGCATTGGAAGTATAGGGTGCTTTGAAGACATTTTCTGCTTTTAGCTGATTTATGTTTATATTGCAGCTAAATACAAAATG
Source organism: Mesoplodon mirus (assembly GCF_964341445.2). Taxonomy (NCBI): domain Eukaryota; kingdom Metazoa; phylum Chordata; class Mammalia; order Artiodactyla; family Ziphiidae; genus Mesoplodon; species Mesoplodon mirus. The sequence continues at coordinate 41,278,900 of NC_138990.1, read as the reverse complement.
TTGGCTAAAATCTGTGGCAGAAAATAATAAAGAACAGACTATTAAGTAGGACTCTGTTTTTGCCCAATCTTTTAAATAGTTTCCATTTATTTTATTAAAAATGTATCTATTACCTTAAGTCCATTTCTGATCAGGAATAAGCAAAATTACATAGTTTGTTACCTGAGCTCATAATTACCTAGCACATCCATACTGTGTAATCTGGGGTTTCACTCCATTAGTAAATATGCCTTATAACTGTGCAGTCCGTGTAGTTCCAATAGAAATGTTTGAATAATAGGTTTGCCCTCCTGAGTTTACTATCTTGGCTTTGGTTAATAGTCATACTGTATTTGTTGAATAAGGGTCTTAATGCAGGTACTTTAAAAAATTTTTTTTGTCAGACTCATCTTCTCACCCCTATTCTCTAATGAAATAAACATATCACAAAGAAAATTTACTGCAAAGTACATGCCCATTAAGTTGCATTGACAAATACACAAAATGTACTAACTAAACAAGATACAATGTGAAAAATTCCTTTATAGATTATACTCTGCGTTTATGTACATGCATACACACACATACCTACATACTTACGTTTAAATGTGAAGACTGACATCCTAAAAATACTTTTCCTTCTCACAGTAAACCAAGTTACACTACTTTGTTAAGCAAAAGCATGAAATTATTCTCATCTTATGCATTGCCATCTGGCATACTTGTACTACTTTTTTGTGAATCACAGAAAAAGCAATTCAAAACCAGACATTAAATAGACTCATAAGTAATTATCAACATATTAAGGAGTTTTTGAAGACAGGTTTGAACACATACATTCCAACAGGATTTTCTTAGGTTGATAGCCACAAGCTTTTTAATTGAGAAAAATATTTTATAATATTATTGTGAAATAATTTGGCAAACTTTCTATGTACATCTGCTTCAAGAGTCTTATAACATGCTACATTACAAAAGTCGTTCTGTTCTGTGATTCAGACTCATCTCCTTTTCTTCGATATTTTTCATGTTTTATTAATGGGGAAGGAATCCTCATAATGAAGGAAGTTTCTTTATCCTGAAAACACGCAGATTTTGTTTTGCCTTACAGATCTCAGGACTCTACAGATTCGGAAGCATGGTGGTGGAGCTAATCTGTTATTTGTGGACCAGGTTTCTTGTCAAGGGGGCCACTAAGATACTCTCCCATTAGCTTTTTTTTTTTTTTTTTTTTTCCGTACGCGGGCCTCTCACTGTTGTGGCCTCTCCCGTTGCGGAGCACAGGCTCCGGATGCGCAGGCTCAGCGGCCATGGCTCACGGGCCCAGCCGCTCCGCGGCATATGGGATCCTCCCAGACCGGGGCACGAACCCGTATCCCCTGCATCGGCAGGCGGACTCTCAACCACTGCGCCACCAGGGAGGCCCTCCCATTAGCTTTTGTGAAAGCAAGATAATGATGTCACAAGAAAACCGATTCCATTTTGTTACAGTTCTAGCCCTGAGAAATATACCTTTATATTTATCCAAAACAGATGCCCCTTCTAGCACAACTACTCTGGAGGAGTTTGTAATTCCACATGGAAGCCATTTGTAATTCTGGCCACACTAGCTTACAGGTCACTGATCCTCTTTAAATGTGGTTCTTGGACCCAACACAATACTCCAAATATGGCCAGACCAAGTCAAAGTATAGAGGAGTTTTCACTTTCAATTTTCCTAATAGAAATATTACAATAATTCACAGACTACATTTGTCTTGTCAGGAGCCATTGCAAACTGTTGCCTAAAACTGATCTTGAGTCATTAAGATCATGAATATTTATTAATTTTTTGTCTCCTCAGATATTTATTCCTAAACATAGACATTATATTTAACCCTATTAGATCCCATTCTATTAGCTGTTTCTGATTTTAACTATTAGAAAATCTTCCTTTAACAGCCCCTTAATTTTTATGACCATAAAAATAAAACAACTTTTAGTACAGAAAAAGTGTAAAAAGTAGGAAGAATAAAATATATATAATGCCCAAGGCATCACCATTGTAATTATATGTGTAACAGTTTTATATGCTACTTTTTCACTTAAAATTACCTTATGGGTATTTATTGCATTTTTAATGTTCTTTTGAAATGTGATCTCTAGGAAGGGCTGAATAATATTTGACAGTATGAGTATATTATATTTAACTAAATAGTAGAGGGCTTCCCTGGTGGTGCAGTGGTTAAGAATCCGCCTGCCAATGCAGAGGACATGGGTTCGAGTCCTGGTCCGGGAAGATCTCACATGCTGCGGAGCAAGCAACTAAGCCGGTGTGCCACAACTACTGAGCCTGCACTCCAGAGCCCGTGAGCCACAACTACAGAAGCCCACACACCTAGAGCCTGTGCTCTGCGACAAGAGAAGCCACCGCAGTGAGAAGCCCGCACACCGCAACGAAGAGTAGCCCTGCTCACCGCAACCAGAGAAAGCCCCCAAGCAGCAACAAAGATCCAACACAGCCAAAAATAAATAAATAAATAGTAGGTAATTATTGAGTATATTTGTCCATTTTTTATATTGCATACAATATTTACTGTGTTTCTCAATAACTATGGAATCAATTATTGGACATAGAATTCTTGGATCAAAACGTATGGATATTCAAGGGAAATCCTTTTTTTTTTTTTTTTTTTTTTTTTTTTTGCGGTACGCGGGCTTCTCACTGCTGTGGCCTCTCCTGTTGCGGAGCACAGGCTCCGGACACGCAGGCTCAGCAGCCATGGCTCATGGGCCCAGCCGCTCCGCGGCATGTGGGATCCTCCCAGACCGGGGCACGAACCCGTATCCCCTGCATCGGCAGGCGGACTCTCAACCACTGCGCCACCAGGGAAGCCCTCAAGGGAAATCTTGATGCATATTTCCAAATTGAAATTCATTTTCAAAGTACTGTTTTACATCCCCCATAATGTCATTTATATTTATATAATAAACATTTATATGTATGTATACATCTGTGTGTGTGTGTGTGTGTGTGTGTGTGTAGACTCTTGAGAGCATGGAAAGAAAGAACAAACCTGGGAAGGTTATACTATGAATTATCATGACCTATCTTGTATCTGACTCTTAACTGTGGTGTTGAAGCTGGTATGTAGGGGTACATGGCAGCATCAGACTAGTCCAAAAATTTATACCTTGGTGTGTGTGATATAAAGGTACTATTATGGATCTGACCTGTATTTAAAGGAAACCATAAACAAGACAAAAAGACAACCCTCAGAATAGGAGAAAATATTTGCAAATGGAGCAACTGACAAAGGATTAATCTCCAAAATTTACAAGCAGTTCATGCAGCTCAATATCAAAAAAACAAACAACCCAATTCAAAAATGGGCAGAAGACCTAAATAGACATTTCTCCAAAGAAGATATACAGATTACCAACAAACTTTTCCTGGTTCTTTCACAAACATTTTTGTAATGAATGGAGCCAACTGTCTAACATTTTAGTAGGATATTATCATTATATGAAAAGTTTCATATCTGAAATTCATCTAGAGGTAACAGTAAAACTACAGCCTTTAGTGGAATATGGTCAAAATTGTTGCTATTATTTCCTGAGAAGACAAATACTGCATTGAGGCTTTCTTGGTGGTTGCAAAGGTTTATTTAGTGAAATCTAGAATATAAATATTTATTGACTACTCTGGATTAGCCACAATGCTGGACACTGTGGTTTATTTAGACTAGTAAAGAAATGTCCCTTTTTTTCTGAAAATCTTTCTCTCTAAAAGGGGATACTGAAAATTTAGTAGTGCTCTCTGTACAATAATATAGATATGCACAGATGTCCATGTCAGACTACCTGGTACACTAGGACTTTCAGCCTTAGCCTGTACTTTCTTTTTGAATTTCAACTAACTTTTCCTTTCTTCCTTAGTCCCCTATCTCTGTTCTGTAGTGACTAAAATAGTACCTTGGGAAATAAAAGATAAAGGGTGGGCAAATAATGGGCAAAGAAATCTAATTAAAGAAAAGTACACTCTATCCTATACTGTTTCTTCACTGAATACCATAATTGCCTTTGGGTTAAGACGAATTCAAGAACTTGGCAGCAAAATTTGCTAATGTTATATACCAGCACTTGCTTATTAGAGATCACACCTGTTCTCTGTTTGCCAGTAAACAGGTCCATGCTGGCCATGAAGCCAAGTCTGTTCCCTAAGTAAACTGGGGTCAACCCTGTGTTAACACCACTCATTGCTGAATTACCAGTGAGAGTACCTTTGTTGCACAGCTACTGATGTTCGCAGATCCAAACTGGAGAAGAGTCAGGAATGCAAACAGATCTGCAAGTTAGAGGATTCACAGACCTCAGTCTTAAACCACAAAACTCCTAAGATTATTATTTATAAGTCACACTTTATAGTTTCTATAAAATTGAGAACGATCTCTGCAGCCCCATAACCCACCAGTTGGCAGATATTTTCAAGAACTCAAACTGTTATCTGGACATCTGCAATGTCTAATGAAGAAAAGGGCTGCACATGACAATGGTTTCCACCTTAGCACTAGTAACACTGAAGGGAGATGAGGAAAAGGTAAAAAAGGAGTGAAAATTGGCTTATCAGGCTGCATCGGAAGTGGGTGTGAGAAATCCCAGCTGAAGATTGAGGAACCAAAAAGACAGCACCCTTCGTATTTAAGGGTGGCCACCAGAATACTTCTTCAGCCATAGTGCCAATTAGTAGTTCAAAGATTTGCACTGCCCATATTAAAAGAGAAAACTCTAAAACTTTAAGTGTGTGTGAGAGGGTGGAGGTGATGGTGGTGAATAAGAGCTCAAACAGACTTTCCTTGCATTTCTGGGAAGCTCTGCAAAACAGGTACTCCTCTAGGTCATCACAACAGATGATGTGGCCGAGGACTAAATCCTATTGACAATCAATAATTGAGAACCATTTAAGGAAATAGGAATATATGAAGGAAACCAAGAAAGAGCAGCCAGAGGTAGAAGGAAAGCTAAAACTTGTGATGTCACAGAGCCCAGTGAAAGAACATTTTTTAAAACATTGAGTGATTAAAAACATCAAATATCAAGTAAGACTCAGAACGGAGAAGTGGTTTTGACAGCAAGGAGCTCACAGATGATCACAGCGAAATTGAGCTGTCAGTGGAACCTAGCAAGGTAAAGCCTGATTCTTGTGAACGAATGAGTAAATGGGAGATATGAAAATGAGAGACAGGAAGAGTAGACACTGATTCCAAGATTATATTTAGGATGAGAGAGAGCTGAGGCTTTAAATGATTATGTGATGCAGTCAATATATGGTAGCAAATAATTCCTCTGTCAGTGGTGTCACACATATCAATCTCCATTGTAACTCTTCCATTTTCAAGCAGCATGACTTTGGACATTTGTCCCGGTCTCAGTCTTTTCATCTGTAAATGTGTGTCAATATACTTTCAACCCATGTTAGCTAATTGTTTTAAAAGAGGGAACAATCAATGTAGCAAGGTCTCTTGGAAAGTCGAAAGCTATAAATTCCAGAACGGAAGTGAATGAATTAATCTTACAAAGGAGGAAGGTCTCTCTTACACTCTGATGAGTGTAAAAGACAAAAATAAGGGTCCAGGTTAATTTACCTTTGTGGGTCTGGTGTTGACACATTTCCAATTTAAATGGCATCTATTTTCTCTGAAATAAGAGGTAGAATGTAGAAGGCTTAAGGGAGATGGCCTTAAAATAACCAGTGTACTGATGATGAGAGAACAGGATTGCCAGAGGGTCTTGAGGGCCTATTTCATGTTAGTGAAAATATGTTTAAAGGAACAGTACTTTGTGAGGTGCTCATTCTTCTCTGAACAGTGTACCTAGCCTGGCTCTTGATTAAGGAAGTACAATTGGTGTGGTCCAAAATCAGTGTTCTGTAAGGTGGGTGCGAGAGAATGACAATAGACCAAGTGAAAGGAGGATATCAGAGAGTGGGTTGACTTGAAATCTATTCAGAATTGAGAAGGATGTGCAAAGGAGTAGAATAGGATACAGATAAGTTGAGAATAATACTAAGTGGAAAACTTGGAGGGTAGAAAGTTGTATTAAAAAACTAGGGTGTTATAAATGAAACTTTTCCAGAATTTAAGGACCAGGGGTGTACCAGGGTGAGGGGGTATATCAGAAGGTTGGGGTTAGAGGTAAGGTGACTCTATTTTATGCTTGTCATCCTTACATAATTGTTAATAGTTCCCCTTTCAGTTTTTTCTTAATCAAGCCCTTAATAAATCATGTATTTATTTGTAAATCAATAAATATGAATACTAAACCTAAAATATAATCAAGACTACATTAGTAATCCATAGGCATTTGGAATGAGACTCCATTTTCACATAGATATGAGTATTTTATAAATAGTATAATCATCACATGCATATACCCTGGATATACATTGTTTATATTCTCATTATTACCACCAACTTTCCACAGAAAGGATGAATTCTACTTTGTTCTATTTGATATATTATAAATTACAAACTAATAAAGCTCTACTGTATTTGAGTATCACTCTTTGGCTGAGGACTGATCTCTTCAGCCGTTTGTTTCCTACTTACATATGCATACATGGCAAGTCGTGTGTATGTGAGTGTGTATTTTTGGTTTTGAAATTTATAATAGCCATGTTCTGTCAGTGACTAGCATACAAGTTGCTGTCCAAAATGACCCCTCACTCCTATTCTAAACTTACAGTTCAGTTGATTTTATTGCCCTCACCTAAGTACGTACAACTGTCATATACAGGAGAGAAACATTGGAACCTAAATAAAAATGATAATCTATACTACTTTTCTTCAAATATGACTCACATTTAAACATAAATCAGAAAGTTAATGTACACAGTTTGAGAGATACTCTAGAATCCTATGTTCTGACCCTGTCTTTCTTGAAGAAAAGTGATACATAATTTTTGGATAATTCAGAAAAAAGCTACGACCTTTCTGGCTAGTTTTAAAATGAACATTTTTTTCTGTTACCACATTTCTGAATTCATCTTTCTGAATTCACTGGTTCCTAGAATTAGCCTTAAGCAAATGTCTGAAACCTAGGAAACTGCCAGGAACAATGGAATCCAGACCAAGAGGGTACTTCAGAGTGTCTTAGATTTGTTTTCAACTTAGAGGAAACAATAGATTCCACTAAATCCTGAAATTGAGTGTGAAAAAAGGCCTGATATACAGAGTTGAGCCCCCCTCCCACCAGGACAACTCCATATTCTACTATGGAGCCTTAAAAAGTTTTGTCTTGTGGATAAATGATGATTATTCTCAAAGACTTCTCAATCGACAACGTCTTTACCACCAATTCTTTATATCTTAAGGTAGCCAAAGAAAAAGAAGTACAATTTAACTACATAACACCAAATATAACTACCAATTTATTTTTTTATCTGGAAAGAGTATTTTAAGAGGCTCTGAAAGAGCAGAGGAACTAAGACTCACAAGATTAAAGGGTATCTAAAATATTAATATTGAATATTTCACACAAAATTTTTCTCCTTGCATGAAAAGTACTAAATAAGTTACATTTAAATGCTCTATATATGTGTATACACACACACACACACACATATCTCAGATACTTCTCATTTAATAGAAAGTGGATAAGATTTAAAATATAAGAAGTAGGGGTAAAGGATGAGCTGTATATCCAATTCAAATTGTATTAAAATCCAAATATAAAATATAAACAGAAGTTACATTTTCCTAAATGAAAGCAAATATTCACTATCCCGCCAAAGTAGGTAAATTATACTATTAAGAGAAAAAATATACATGTACTGAGATACTTTCTTGCTTTGATATATGTAAAAAAATAAAAGCACTTGTTATGGTTGTCTAAATGTTTAGGGTTATATGGTTAGAAATATATAATGCTACTTTTATGGATAGGTCAACTCGGAGAAATAAATTAGCAGAATCATTTGAATTAGCTGTCTTCATACTGGGCAAGGCTTACTTCTCTCTCTCTCTTTTTTAAAGCTTTTTGATATATAATTGATATGCAAAAGAATTGCACATATTTAATGAATACATTTTGATGAGTTTGGACATAAACATACACCTGTAATGTTATCACCACGATCAAGGTACTAACCAAATCCATCACCTCCAACAAATTCCTTATGTTCTTGTTTGTGTGTAAGAACACTTAACATGAGATCTATGCTCAACATTTTTTTTTTTTTTTCGGTACGCGGGCCTCTCACTGTTGTGGCCTCTCCCGTTGCGGAGCACAGGCTCCGGATGCGCAGGCTCAGCATCCATGGCTCACGGGCCCAGCCGCTCCGCGGCATGTGGGATCTTCCCAGACCAGGGCACGAACCTGTGTCCCCTGCATCGGCAGGCGGACTCTCAACCACTGCGCCACCAGGGAAGCCCTATCCTCAACATATTTTAAGTGCACAATACTATGTTGTTAACTACATATGTATATGTGTATACATATATATAAACTATTTTGTACAGCAAATCTCTAGAAGTTACTCATCTTGCATACTTTTTAAAGGTTCTTTGTACATGCGAAACATTCCATAAGATGTCCTGTGTTGCCACAGAGGGTGCAACTATTTTTAGGTGGACTGCGGCAAATCACACAAGGATCAGTGACATTAAGCGAAAAGCTAGCTGCCATACTCTCCTCTTTGTCTTGTGTTTCTTCCCTCTCAAACTCACTGACATCTTCCTGGCTATTAGAAGTGGTGCTATAAGGGTTGATAGCTGAGACTAGTGCTCACCTTCTTGGGACTGGGAGGCTCAGGTGAATTCGATCATTTCCTTCAGCATATGACTCTGAAATCATTCCCTGTAGGGTTTTGTTTTTTGTTTTTCCCAATCAGGAACATCAAATCCATCTTCTCCTTGTGTTGAGTTTTCTAGACTGGCTTTCTCTGACATTTTCCCTTTATCTTCAGGAAGCTAAGTCTCATAAAAGGTCCAACGTCTGTTGCAAGGCAGTGGAACGGGAGGGTTTATTTCATTTCATAAAGTACACTTCCAGTAGTCAATTAAAGACATTTCAGGATCGTCTTCAAGTGAGTCTTGTATCACTCTTCCATGTCGGATGTACAGGAACTTGATATACCTCGCCATCTTTCTCGAGAGTTATTCTTTCGCACTAAAGCTATCGTCTTCTGAATCGAGACTCAACTTCAAATTCCAGAGAATTCATCTGAAACTGAATCCTGCTCCAACCACCTGAATGTTCACTCACACCAGCGTCACGGTCCAGATTTGATGGCAGCTCTGTGAATTATCTGCTAGTTCTTCCACAACATATATCTCTCATTATGCAGAAAACCAGGCTTTCATCAAAGAAAGAGAAACACTATCAGATTTCTGTGCTTTCTTTGTCATTCGCCAGGTAGTTCATCTGAATTTTCTTCTCAGAAGTCATCGCTTCTTCCTCTGAATTCCCAAACCACTCATATCCCAGGCCTCTGGGGCTCAGGAACACACTAGGTCTGGAGGAGGTTTCTGGGGGGGTGAAAGAAGCGGGACCCCTAGAGGTATTAGGGATACCCCTCCTGCTGGGCTTCTCTGCGCATCTTCCTTTCAGGCACGCAGACCTCACAGGCTCAAGGGGCTCCGGCTTGCTCGGGTCTCCCTGCGCGTTTGCACGTGTGCACTCAAGTCTCCCCATCCTCCACCAGTTCCCCTTTTCATTTTCAAAATTGCCCAGGTTTGGACACAAATTCTCTTTTCATGCTATATAAAGGTCACTAAATATTATGAAGCTGAGTAAAAGGGAAGGCAGGGTGCTTGAAGGATCATCCGAATGGGTGCAGAATTCATGGCCCATCAACGAAGGAAAGAAAGAGGGCTTTAGTAAGAATATTCGTAGATGAGTACACAGTAATAAAACATAACATAATTAGGTGAAAGCTAAAAACTTAAATTTCAGTCTTTTCACACTGTAGACAGCAAGCCAGTAGAACACCTGGGACCTAACACGTAACAGCATCTAACATTCACAATCGTGAATGATTCTGTGTGATACTGCTCTGATTTAATTACCTTCAGAAGTCCAAGTCTGATTCCTTCCAAAATTTAGCATCTATTGCAAGCCTAATGAGTTAAAAGTTGGAACTGCAGAACAGAGCCATTACAAAAATAGCAGTAATCAACATACTCTTACAGAACTCCTAAAGCGATGATTCACACAGGATTTCACAAAAAACTCCCATTAATGCTAATGAAATTGGGTAAGCTACAGGCTGAAACTCTCCTATACATTGATAGGTGAATAGTTCCCTGAGGTACTTACTTAGATGAGGGAACTTAATTTTCTCTCCACTAATCCTCTCTGGATGAAAAATAAGAAATCATGCTTTCGATTTCTTTTTAAAATAGATGGCACAAATTCAGAAGCATTTGAGTAGATTAATCAAAAGCCACATTAGGGCACAGTCTAGCTCATTTTTAAAATAATTTATTTATTTATTTATTTATTTATGGCTGCGTTGGGTCCTCATTCCTATGTGCCGGCTTTCTCTAGTTGCAGCAAGCAGGGGTTACTGTTCGTTGTGGTGCCTGGGCTTCTCATTGCGGTGGCTTCTCTTGTTGCGGAGCACAGGCTCTAGGCACGCGGGCTTCAGTAGTTGTGGCTTGCAGGCTCAGTAGTTGTGGCTCGCAGGCTCAGTAGTTGTGGTGCATGGGCTTAGTTGCTCCTCGGCAAGTGGGATCTTCCCAGACCAGGGCTCAAACCCGTGTCCCCTGCATTGGCAGGTGGTTTCTTAGCCACTGCACCACCAGGGAAGTCCCTCTAGCTCAGTTTTGACCAGTCAAACCATCTTCCATTCAGATAGATGCCAGTTGGCCAAAATCTTGAGAAGTCAGTTCTGTTTGTGGCTCTGAAAGTAAGCCATTAAGTTCATTCAATCTTGTTTCTTTGAGATTCTAGAAAAAGAAACTGCAGTTATTGAGGGAACTAGTTGAGAAGAAATAGAAATTCCTGATTGCCTTAGTATGAATTGAACAGTTCCATCACTGATTTAATTAGCTGCCTAGGGAAGGAAAGATCATGAAATGTTGAGTTAGAAACAATATAAGACCATTCAAAGACTTACACAAAATGATAGGACAGGTATAATTAAGTTTCTGGGGCAGAAGTGTTATTTTGTGTATTTCAGAGGAAAGTAGCAACTTTCACTACTGTGTCAGTGTTTTTGGCAGATAATGATCATTATGATAATATCAACTTGGTTGTATACAATTCTTGACCAGGGCAAAATAAATTTTCTATTTATCTTCTCATTTATTACAACTTCCTGGTATATAGGTAGGGCTGTGTTAGGATCTTATTTTGTAATTGACAAAGTGAGGCTCATTTTGGTAAGTTACCTCATAGAAAAAAAGTGGTAGGCCCTACAAATAAAACAAATTATAAATAAAATAAGTATGCTGATTTTGATGAAGAGGATGAGGTCACAGAAAGCAGTCTTAAAATTTCATTCAGCTGACCTTTGTTCTTTTACAGCTGATGCAATTAAGCCTTAAAATGGGAATTTTCTAAAAGTCATTGCCCAGGATCTTAATGTCAGAAGAATTCTAGTGTCTTGCCTTTTGGTTAGTGACATTTAGAAAGTTTTAAAAATAGGGATAGATCCCCAAATACCAAAATACGTCTTTGATTATATTATCCGTGAACACATAAATAGTTGCTATTATTTGTTGCTCAGTGAAAAGTATCTGATGCTTCTTATTGTGACTAAAACCCAAATTACATTGAATTTAGCAGACACATTTTGACTACTTATGTGGCTTTAAGCAAATATAAAAAGTTTGCTAATTTATTAGACATTAAGAATCAGTGCCACTACACATGGCATTTTAAAAATGACTAGTATAAAATCTACAATTATAGTTGGAGATATCTCAGTAATTGATAGGATAAGTAAAGTAAAAATCAGTAAGAACAACACTATCAACTAACTTGACCTACTTAACATTTACAGGACAGAGAGCAGAAACCTAAAAACAGAAGAATACATTTTTTTTTCAAGCGCACACACATTATTCACCAAGATAGATCATATTCTGTGACACAGATTCTAGAATGAAACTGCACAACGTATATCCTCAGACCACAATGGAATGAAACTAGAAATCAATAGATAATAATTGGAAAATTATCAAATATTTTGAACTTTAAAAATATACCCCTGAATAAATCCTGTGTCAAAGAAGAAAACAAAAAAGAGATTAGGAGAGATTTTGAATTAAATGAAAGTGAAAATACAACATATCAATATTTATGTGATCGGTTTAAGTGGTGCTTAGGAAAAATTGGTTAACACTGGGAAAAAAAGAAATGTTTCTAATCAGTCTTTGGAGATTCAACTTAAGAAAGTAGAAAAAGAAGAGCAAATTAAATTCAAAAAAAAAAAAGCAAAACTAAATAAAACTCAAAATATAAAATAAATACAGAAAATCAAAAAACCAAAACTGAAAAGATCAATAATAAAATTGATAAAACTCTGGCCAGACTAATTAAGAAAAAAAGAGAGAAGATACAAATTACCAATATCAAGAATAAAAGAGGGAACCTCACCTCAGATCCAAAGACATTAAAATATACAGGAACATTATGAACAACATTATGACTATAAATTTGACGTCTTAGGTTGAATGAACAAATGCTTTGAGATAAATACCTAAAAAGGGTGAATTTTACTATATGTAAATTTTATTTCAATAAACCTGACTATTAAAAAAAGGAGAGATTGGGTTATTCAGGAAAGGAGACAAAATGTACCACTGCTGTAACTATCAGTGATATGTTCTTTGATATGCTTTACACTGATATGTTCTTTTTTTTATAATGTTATTTTTATTTAATTGTTTTTATAGCTCAGCCTAACATTTTTGGCCAACATGAAGATTATACACAGGTGCTTAAAGCTCAATATCATAATATCTACAAAGTACACATTTATTTCCACATTTTTCCTTCCATCATTTTTCTTTAACTGATCTTGTATTTAAGACACTTGATTCACTTCCACTTTTTTATATTTTCTAGTATAAGTGAAGATTTTTGATATAATATACAGAGCTAAGAGTCATTTTCCTTCCCTGAATGTGGCAGGTCCATTTGGATACATTATTTATTTTTCCTTGATTTGAATCTTAGGAATTTGACTAAATTGTAATGAAGCTGAAGAGTCTACGTGGACTGATATTTTGGGGGAGATTTGAAATCGTTGCATTACATTTGCACCTTATCTTAGTTGTGGGCTTTGTGTGCTGGTAGTCAATCATTAGTATAAAATAAAAATGCTTTCTAACATGAGCATTAAGTATTGATTAAGTTATTAATTCCCCAATAGATCCAGGAAGAGAAAAAAAATAGATCAAGATTGTCTTTATTAGTATGAGTGATAACAATAACATGATAGCCATAATTTATCGAACACTTACATGTGCCAGTGTGTTAGGCAATTTTCATTCATTACTTAATCCTTATAACATCATTAAGACATGAGAATAATTCTCATTGTATCACAAGGACTGATACTAAAGACTAAGATATATTCTGCCAAATAAATTAGCAAACCCTTAAGGGGAAAAAAATCACCAGTGTTAGCCGTGGCTGTTGGGAAATGTATGAATTCAAACTTGCATTGTGGATGGGAGGTTAAATTGTGCAAAAACCATCTTATTAAGTAATTTCTAATATATATAAAGAGCCACGATAACATAAAGCATAAAACACATGAAGGTGTTTTATGTTTTGTTAGATTAAGCCTTGAAACATACTCTAAAGGAATAATCCAGGCTACACAAAATAAAAACAAAAACCTAAAATTAATGATATTAATTTGAGCAGTAGCCATAATATTATTTTTTTAGTTAACAATATTTAATAATATTTAATATTGAACAATATTTATTTTAAATTTATATTTAACAATATGTAATATGCAACATAATTGTTAAGTAAAATGCAGTGTAGCCATATGACTTTATATTAAATGCAATATGCCACACACCCAGCCATATGTATATATGCATGCATATGCATAAATATATATATACATACATATACATATGTGTGTATAAAAATAAATACAGCTTTATATTTACATTTCCTTTGATTAAAACTATTTTCAAAAGTGTGATGCACAGACTAGATTGAAGTGGCCAAAAATTTAATGTCTAATATTTCTCAGCACTTAGGTTATATTCCTGCAACAGTGAATTATTTATAGTACTCCAAGTGAAGCTGTGGTATGAGCTTTGATTTGTGTATTTCTTTTTCCTGGAATGATCTTCCTGTCCTTCCTATTTTGAGGCAGCCCAGCTTATTCCTTAAGGTAACACCCAGGAATTATCTTTTCTGAGACTCTATCTCTACTTCCTTTCTATGTACACCTAAGGTTCCTGCTAACAGTTCTATCCTAGACTCTGACACATTATTATAAGGTGGTCTCTTTGTTGGCTTTGTAGGAGGCTTCCATCTCCACTGGGACCCTTTGTGAGCTCAGAGGGTGTTCCATTTCTTCTTTATCTTCCCAGGATCTAGCAAGTTCTGGATGTATAGGAGCATCATAAGCATCCCAAGAACTGAACCTATATGATATGAAGTTCAAGCAGTGTTTATAGTAAGATAGTATGATTACATTAAGATAGTAAGTTTTCATTTTTAAATTTCTCATAATTTTACACTGTGGTTATATTGTTTTTATAATGATGAAAATATATGCATTCAAACAAAATGAAATAGGATGCTGATGCATACTAATGTCTGTCTATAATTTTATCAATACCACTCTTCAACCAGCAAATTGTAGAAATACCTAGAGATATAGGTATGATATATTTCATGACAAACTTTAAATGTTTACTTGAAATCTGGGGTTAAAATTGAACAAAACTTATATGAAAAAGGAATGGTGCATGTCCATAGAAGTCAACCCTGTATGTCATTGAAAAGTATATTAAAGCATGAAAACTGCAAATAATTTAGACAAACATAAACGAATAAGTATTGTTACAAAACACAATATATATAGCTGAGGGTAAACTCTGTCAGCTAACAAGGAAAGCTAGGTGTCCTTAAAAAATTAAAACAGAAGGAGGAAATAATAAAGATGGCAATTATACAATATAGAGAGATTCCAAATATTTATCTAGGAAGATGTCCTTTCATAAACATAACAATTTGTGTGCACTCTAACACCATCGTGGACACGTGACACGGCATTTTGAATTCCTGTGTTTGTTTTGATTTCTGGGAAGTAAGGGAGCAGTAGCAGGAAATTATTTTAAATTTCCTAAAGACACTTACTTGAGCAGGCTTCTTAGATTTACTGCACAATGGTTGGGTAGCTGCTTTTTGGCTTCAGTGGAGACCTGATTTAGGGAGTGTATACCAACTAATTGCGGGATGTTAAAACAGGAGGAAGAACACAGAACTTGTGTGGGAATACTGAGCCTCTCTGAGGTGGTATATTTCTTTCAAAATACCAACAATAAGATACCATCTGACACATTAAAAGTTCTGGAGGCCAAAAAGTTTATTTGAAAAACCCTATTGTGACATGCTAAGTAAAAGAATCTCTAAAAAGAGAACGCTGAAAAAAATAAGCCAAAAATAGAAATCACAGTACAAAAGGAAATAACTAAGTTAAAGCACAGACATGATAACTAAGCATAAAACAGAACATCTTTGATCCTAAAGGCATATCCAGAAACCATCAAAGGCAAATGTTACAGGTAAAAGAAATAAAAAGGATTACCTCGAGAGAAAGGAAAGGCATATATTTAGATGCACTGTTAGGAGAGAAAACAAAACCAGGCAAGCAGTGAAAGATCTGAAAATTGAAAGGGAAAATCAAATCAGTGGCTTTTCTGCCTCATCCATCTGCCGGCATCCAGATAGCACACTTTGGCGTCCAATAGAGTGAAAACAAGATTGGGCAACTTCAGCAGAAACACATCCTCTCCATTTTTAAAATAATGAAAACAGTAACAGAGGCATGACTAGGAACCAGATAGGAGAAACATCCAGGAAATTGCAGAAGGGACAGTCAGAGAGGCAGTGAAAGGGAGTTTATTCATTGGAATGAAAATTCAGCATGGCTGGACCAGGCTACATGTTTCAATGGCCTGGAAAAAAAAATGTGCTGAGAAAACTGTGAGCTGTCTAATGATCACATTTGGTCAAGCAAGAAAAAGGTTCTGGGCTGCTGGGGAAGAGCTGGATCTAGCTCGGAAGGGATCATAGGAGGCTGTTTAAATTCCCAGTCATGGCACTGAGTCCTCATCATCTGCCCACAGGGTTTCTCCCACGGCACCTCCTCCTTGGGTCCTTGGCATGGGCTCTCTGTCGTTGTCACAGCTGCTTCTGAGAATAAACCCAGACACTTTACTGAGGTTGAAAACAACCTATGTCTTCTGGACCATGCCTTCACACCAGCTTCTCTCCTATCATTCCCCCCCACGTTTACTAAGCTCCGGCCACTCTTTCCTTCCACCAATACTTGAAGCTCAGCCATCAAATTTGTGTCTTTACACATGTTATTCCCCCTGGAAAAAGTCATCTCCATTTCCCCTCATTCAGGTATCACCTTATCAGAGAGGTTGTACACCCCTCTACCCTTCACTATCACATCACACTTTTAATACCTCATAAAATGTATCAACATGTGAAATAAGCATGTGTATTTATTTAGTTACTCTGCTTTTTATGACTCCCACAAAATATAAAGTCTAAGAAAGCAGAAACCTGGTTTGCTCCCCACTCAGTCTGAAACAACTAGAGGACTGAATACTATCTAGCAAGAATTCAGTAAATGTTTCTTTAATTAAGGAGTTGATTGGCAGAGGAACAGTGATCATCCCAGGCTTGAAGCAAAGATGAGGAAGAACAGACACATTGTTTCAGGAAAGGTGCAGGGCATGTTATATACATTACTTCATTTAATGCTCCACCAAACCTGAGATATAGGTATTATTATCCCCACTTTACAGATAACAATTGAGGCTAAAAACATTGCACTAACTTAAAGTCATGTAAAGAGGGAAAAGTTCGTTTCAAATCTGATTCTGAATTCCATGTTCTACCAAATTTACCATACTCACCATTCATAATTTTGGTCATTTCCTTCCCTAATCGGCTCATTTTGCAACATCTTCTGTGAATCAGACTATATATAATAACATTCTTCCTTGAGTGATATCTTGTTCTGATCATCTGTTGGACTTTTAGCAGAAAATACATGAATTCAAGATGCTAGCTATCATTTTTATGCATCTATTCTATTTCTCTGCCTAAGCAATAAAATCTTTTAGGGCAATAATCTTATCTATTTCTTCTTTGCCTGCCCTGTTTTACCGTTGGCCCTGCTATATCCCCAAGGCTCTGACCTTCTGTACCCCCATCCTCTTTTATCCCCTGCCCTTCTAGGTCTTCTGCATCCTTATGTGTTCTGCCCTACCTTGAACCACAATTCTCTACACATCAAGATAAGCTGGATAATAAGTCAGCATAAAAATAAGAGAAATTATAGTTAATAACATTCCTTATTTCCGGACACATGTTCATCATTTTTATGGTAACGGCTGGAAGATGAATAGGACAGCAAACTTATTTAGAGTGAATGATAGTCTCAGTTGCTTCATCTCTCCATGCCTGGTGACCACAGCCTCATTCAAGTCTCTGAGCTCATCTTCTTCCCTTGAGCAAAAAATTTGTCTAGTAGTTTATAAGCATGTATTTTAGAGCAGGACAGACTTGGGTTTACGTTCTGACTCTGACTCTTCCTAATATACCTGATTTACCTGTCTAATCCTAGACTCTTTATCTGTAAAATGGAGTTGTTAAAATGCTTCTTTCAAAAGATTCTTGTGAGGAATAATTAATCTGATATATGTAAATGTAAATTTCTTACCAAAAGGGCAGGCCCATAGAAAGCATTCAATAGCTAACCTGTTTAAAATTTGTAGAAATTCCACCTTTACCCCTCAGAAGGGTTTATACCATCAGGCTGCGGAGAAATTTTCCTTCCTCTTAGAAGACTGTCTCAGATTTTTCTACAGCCTCTCAAAGTAATTAAAATATTTACTTGTTTTTATTAGGAGATGGTACCTCTCTAGTTTGGGGGAAAGTACTATTCTTTTTCAAAAGATTTGATACTGACATCTGAGTAAACAAGAGGATAAACTTTTTCATTTCAAGGGAAACTTTCAGTTCCCATTAGTTCACTTGGTTGGCTTTCTTTTTTTTTAACTTCTCAGTAATTTTTAAAATGATTTTCTTGATTATAAACTAAATGTATGAGCTCTTTGTCATTCACAGATTTAACATCCACAATACTGATAATTTGAAAATATGATGGATACCACTAGTTCTCATTGACAACTGGCTCTCTGTCCCATCTTGAGCATATACAAGTCTAAAATCCCTGCCCCTTGAAGTTAGGTAGAGCCCTGTGAAAACCAATGAAATGAGAGCAAAAATAGCATCTGCTACAGGTTGATGCAATGAAGATCCCTATGGGGTTCTCCAGCATCTTCTTCCTCTGCCACTGCAATGGCAGACAAAGCTTTATGCTCACTTGGCAGAACCAAAGAACTGAAGCAACATGGGTTATTGAGTGGCAATCAAGTGCCATGGAGAGTCCTCCAGGTTTTTAATAAAGTTGACATAAATGGGATAGGCAGTGGTGGTGAAATGCTTTTGTTGTATTAAGTCAATGAAATTAGAGGGTTGTTTTGGTTATCACAGTATATTCTAATATGCATGTGCAGGAAACAGTAAATTCATCAGGTTTGAGTTGCTTAAAACTTGTACATTCCCAGACAAGCTGATTTTCTCAACTGGCCCTTGGTGGGCTACAGGCAATTGAACGTTTAAAATGTTCTGATAAGTGTGTTTTGTATGTCTGGAGCTTTGAAGGAAATTCTACCAGTTTACCCAGACAGTTCGTGCAAACAGTGGGATTTATGGTAGGCACTTGCTTTCTTCTTGACAGTCTCTAGTTTTGGTAATTGCAGTCAGTCGTGAAGGCAGTGTGTTTTTACATGGTCAACCCCCAATCAAAACCTGAGACTTAGGCTCAAGAAAACTTCCTGGTAGACAACACTTCACATATGTTTGTTACAGTTTATAGCAGGAAGAATTGTATATCTTGGGTGACTCCACTGGGAGAAAACTCTTGGAAGCTTGCTCCTGGTTTCCTCCAGACTTGGCTGATGCACCTTTGCTGATTTTGTCTTGTATCTTTTCACTGTGATAAACCATAACCATGAGTACCATGACTTCTGAGTTCTATGAGTCCTTTTAGTGAATTACTTAGCATAGGGATGATCTTGGGAACCACCAAGACACTTCCCTACCTAATACAGAGAATTAGCACTGGAGGTGGGGTGCTGTCATCACAAAAACCTAAACTGTGTGACATTGCTGCCATAGGTGCCTTAAAATATGATGATTTATATCAAAAAGTGGGAGAGCACTTGTCATACGTGATAGAGTGGTACAACTCTTGCCTGGAGTAATTTAAGAATTAGAGCATATAAAGGATGAACTTTTCCTCTTGAACTCAGAGCGTAGGGAAAACGTTGGGAAATAGAATTTCGTTAGTGTGTTTTGAATAAAATTGGCCACACTTTATATGATGTTTCAAGAAAGGGATGAGCTCAGGAAATAATTGGCTGTGGAAAGGAATGATGGAATTACAAGCATTCCAGGTTTTTCAGTATTGGTGAAGCAGACAGCTTTTGATCCCAGAATATAAGGGATGAATATTATAAAAACTTTGAAAGTAAAAAATCTGTAAGAACTTAGCCATGTAACAATGAATACATTAAAGGCCTTCCTATCTTTTGTTAAAACTTCTCAAAAGCCTTAAGTGCCTTAAAACAAAGATCAGATTAAAGGTCAATGCCCAATAAATTAATATCAATATTTAAAATACCTTGTGGTAAAGATCAGATTTATTTGTAGTGGAGCCTTTTCTTACACTATTCAAAATTGACTCAGTAAATCAATTTGGATAGAAAAAAAGTAAGAGAACAGATAAATAAATAAAATCAGAGAAAATACTGGACCTGAGAACCTGTAAAGAAATGTATGGTTCCTGATACATGGATCTGGATGGATTCAAATATGTAAGAGCCCTACCATGTGTGTATGTATGTATGTGTGTGTGTGGAGTATCATATCGCTAAAGACACTTGGAGCCTAGACTGAAAAAGCCTGTTATTCCTTGAGACTTTGAACGGGTCAGAAGTATTGATTATGTTCAGCTACCCCCAAGAATTACTTTTAACAATTCCTGAAACAATTCCTTTAACTCTGAGGTATAAAGACAATAGAAGTAAGGGAAACATTGCAGATTGGTATCAGAACAGAGCAGGGTTAGCATCCAAGTTCCATTATGGACTAGCTATGGAACACTGGGCAGTTTAAACAAGAGTAATTATAATACCATTTCTAGAGGTCATTGTGAGGATTAAATGCATGCAGTTGCTTAGTGTGATTTCTATCACATAGAAAGCATCCAGTAAATGTTAATGTTCATTGTCAAAATGATCCTTGGGCCCTCACACTTCTGCAGGCAGATAGTGGATTGATAAACTGTTATAATTGTTAGGAAGGGCCTATTCCCCAAAGTCCACTTCAGATAAGGACACGGAAGATAATGAGAGACAGAGGGAAAAAAAGCTTTCGGAAGGTGGAGCTAGGAAGCCTCTGAGAACAATGGAAAAGGGAATTTCTCCTGGGAGAGAAGATAAGGAATATTCTCTCCCTTCAAGATAGGTGGTTCACACTATGTCCACTCAGTGGGATTTCAGAGTTTTTCTAGTGACCAGTAACTCTCAGTTTTCTTTTCTCAGGACACGAATGTTTATTACAATTATCCTAGCCTTGTTTTACCATTATATACAAAGCGTGTATGGGAAGGAAGAGATGAATGTCATTTGAGTTCATAGGTTCCCAGTCCAAGAGGAGCCACGTCCAGATCTGATGGAGAGACCGTTATTGCACAACACCTAAACTTTAAAGCTCTTGTTGGATAAGATTGAGGTGGTCTTCCTTGGCAAGGGGGTTTGTATTAGCATGAAGATTAAACTTAACGTATTAGAGCTGGGAGGAAAAACTGTAGCAGAATTTACCAGTGACCGTCAGTATTCAATTCTCCTTTCCTGCCTCAAGTTACAGGAACAACAACCTCCTTATAGTGAGATGAGGCCATGTGACTGGTTCTGGCTGGTAAAACACGTCACTTTCAAGCAGAGGCAGTAAAACTACTCTGAGAAGTTTTTAATTTCATTATTCTACTACTGCAGCTTTTATCAAGGAGTCCTCCTATTGTGATGGCCAAGTCCCAAGAGTGCAGCAGGCTGGGTGGAAGACAGCTGCCACTGAGAGTTTCCTAGACCTAGGGCAAATTTTTATAAATAAAGTTGTCATTTTTGTGTGAAGCCCAAAAGATTTGTGGTTATCTGTTAAAGCAGCATACCTTAGCTCATGTTGACTAAAACCATGAACACTGCTGAATGTCTGTGATTTGAAATTGTTTTCGGCATCTCTAAGGATGAATTTTAATCTTTTCCACAGTAAGGTTATATGCTGGTTATTGTCAGTTTGTGCCCCCAGAGGTCAGAGTGGCTGCAGCATATTAAAGATGGAAAAGGGTAGTGCAAGAAAAATTTCTACATTTAGGAAGTTTAGATTATGAAGAACTTTTTTAAGTCATAGCAGTATGAGTGTGGATTTTAGTTTCTAAAAATTAGGGAAAGATGTTGAAAGATATTAATCAGAGGAGTGAGATATCATATACATTTTATAAATATTCTGGTCTATGTATAGTTCAAAAATGGAAACGTGGATAACAGTTTTAGTGGCTATTGAAGTTCTCCAAGGAAAAGATGACGTGGTTTAAACTAGAGTGGTCATAGTGAAGTTTGAAAAGTGAGGGTAGAATCCACATATGTGCTGTAGTTAGGGTTAGAAGCAGTAAGACTTGCTGATCATGTAAGGAAATGCACTAGAGACTTATTTCTCTTGAAGAAAATACAATTTTTGAGAAACTCAAGAGACTATACAAACTCCTGTGTATTTGCAGAGCTAGAAATTGGCAAAGATCTTGGGATTTATCCCTTGTAAATGTCAAGGGTCTTATGATATCTGCTTATTGTAGAAAACTTGAAAAATACAGTTGTACCCAAATGTCATTGAGAAGTGGGTATGAATTGCATCTATGCCATAATTATATTTTTTCCATGCACTTCCAAGTTCATTTCCTATGACATTCTTCTCCCCAGCACAGGTGGAGACACAGACCTCCAAGTAGCCCCCACCCAGCGCCCATTATCTCTGGGAACACTCAAACCTGTGTTTCCCACACCTCTCCAAGGATGTCTGCTGTTCCTCACTCTCTCTAATTTTGTCCCCGGAGTCTCAAATTACACTCCCCCCAACACACACATATAGGCACACACAAACAAAAACTCTCCAGAGAGTCCCAAGGCTAGCGCTTCTATAAATGTTTTTAGGTATGCTGTAATATATATGACATAATCTTTTTAAATGATAATTTAAGTTTTTCATATGAAAAAGCTATTTTTTTACACCTTCTGCTACTTATATATCATCCAAACTCTCTCAAGAAAACAATTCAGTTATACTTGGGGCCTCACCATTCTATCTATATCATTGCATCTAAAGTCTATGGATTATCATCATTCCTTCATTTCTGTTTTTACTGAAAGAATCAAGTCCCCCATCATCTCTTTTGGAGACTACTGAAACAGCCTCCTAACAGATATTCCCCCATCCAATCTTATTTACAACCAATCAGCACTCTACAGTGCAGCCAGAATAAACCCACTACAATGCTGACCTGATTACCTCTACCCCTCAGCTAGCTCCATTGGAATCTTTCTGCCCTCTGGATAGACCCTAAGTTTATTTTTATACTTCTAGAAGCACTTACGACTTGCCACTGCCTACTTCTAAAGCCTTGTCTTTAAATTCTTTCCCCCCAAAACATACACCTTATGGTCCAGTTGATCTGAATACCATTCAGTTTCTCAAATGTGGCAGGATTCTCACATGCCAGTGCCTTCATACGTCCTGATCTTTCTTTCTGGACATATATTGCTAAAATTCCTTTAGGATCTTAGTCTCAATAGCTCTTCTTCTGTAAGCCTTTTGACTTTTTCCTAAACCAGATTCTATGTTCTGAATATGTAGTTTCCAAATACCTTGCATTTCCTTGTTTATCACATGTATCACATTTGCATTGCTATGGGTTTTTTAAATCATCTATAGACACCACCTGACTCCATGAAGACAGGGAATCTCCCTTGCTCAGCACATAGTAGGCACTTATGGCAAATGCTTATTGACTTATAATTGTGTTGTAGTTTCTTGTGCCCTGATTCCTCACTTGTCATTTGAATACAAGCCAATAAGTAACTAATAGTGTGTATTTTAAAGAGGAGGCAAAATTATCTACCTTAGGAACTAGTGGCACGTGAGTTCCCTCACCAGGTTTCTCTACCACACAGGGAAGAATATGGAGAAAAATAATTTTAAAAGGAAAAAAAAAGCCCTAATATCTAATTAATGTGTTTCCTTCCAGTCTCCTTTATAAGCCTGGTAGATAGACAGATTGAAAACATGGTTAGTTGGAGAATCAATAGATGACACAGAGCTGGATGAATGGATAAATTATAATTATATTTGAAAACGAATGTGGCTGTGTGTATAGTTTTGGGGGTTTTTTGATTGTTATTTTTTTGATGTTTGTTTGTGTGTGTATTTTGTTTTTCTTAACATTATCCAGTGAATCATTTTCCATTTAATTAAAAATTGTTCCTGATGCCCACATGATATTGAAATATGTAACACATTATTTATTTAGCCTTCACATTCAGTAACACATACATTATTTCCATTTTTTCTCATTATAAATAATCCCCTAGCAAACATTTCTGTCAAAATCTTTCCCTGAATCTAGATATAATATTAATCTTTCACATTTCTATGCTTCTTTGCTCTGGTGCCTGGTCTTCCTATGGGAACTTGGAAATCATTTAGTGCACCTACACTGAGACCCATTTTTATGAGCCAATCTACCTCTGGCAATTCTTCTTAGCAACCTTCTCCAGATTGGTGTAGTAGTGTTCAAGCTACTCAGTTAGAAAGCATCAATGCAGTGGAATTGTGTGAACTTGAAAATTCATTTAGATGCCTCAAATCTGGGTTTCCTCATTCTTATACTGATAATCACCCTACTACCTGTTCTACTTCTACATAGGTATTTATTATTATTATTATTTGCTTCTGTGTTTTATGGATCATTAAGGGAAGACGTATAAATGCATTTTAACTAATAATTTTGTGCGTGTGTATAAAAGTGGTTGATAAGTTTTATTTTCTTTCAAATGATTTTCATGCCCTTCGTATCACTTGGATTAAGTTCAGATGCTTGATTCACACACCGTGTGTTTGGATCATGCCCAGGGTCTGAGGATTGGCACATAAGGCTCTTCGCAGTTTTACTCCAAGTTTCAGCTACAAACTCATTTTTGTGTTTTTTTTTTCTTTACCAGATGTACTTACCTTGCCATGTTTTGCAAAATTTCAAGGTCCTTTCTGCACATGGTGTCTTTCTATAAGCTCATTTCTCTACTTGGAATGTCATCTTCCATTCATTCTCCCCCGTTGGCAAATTGACACAAATCAAAGACTGAAGGGTATTGGCAAATCATTTTGAAACAAGGTTTTAAAAGACTCTGTGTGTGTGTGTGTGCGTGTGCGTGTGTGTGTGTGTGTGTGTGTGTGTGTGGAGTGTATTATATAATATATGTGATTTTTTTTCTGAGTGTATATGTGTGAGTGTGCATGCATGCTAATGTATATCCAATGTGTGCATGTTTTAAGTGTGAGTGTGTAGGGGAATATATATTGAGGATTAAAATAAAATATACTTTTTTCAGAGTTTCTACATGACAAAGCTTTCAGCCAGTGGACTTCTAGTTAATGGAAAATTAAGGATAGGACTGTGGTTCTGAATAGCTTTTATTCAGAAAGCAAACGGGTGATGGGTTACCTGAGGGCTACAACACCTGTACTATCTATTACTGTGTGAAGCTGTCAGCTTCCTATCAGAGGATGACCTCATACAGCAAGGTGCAGATGCTTCACTGTATTAGTTACAACAGTACATTGGGTGGGGGTGAGAACAGACATGCATTATTGTAAGGAAAATTAACAACCACTGTCTGCAAGCGAAAGAATTGAAAACGACAGGCCAGTTTTAAGAGGGCTTTTGTTTGGGCTTACATTTTTCACCTAGAAATGGACACAATTACTGAAAATTAGAAATGAAGCTGGGCTTTATACAATGAAATGAGATAATTTCACAGCCAAAACAAATGGGCTTACATTGAAAGGAAAGCCATTAAAGTATACCTAAGCAGTAAGTTAATGGGAGAGAAATTCGATTTGAAAATGAGAGAACATTTTCAGATAGAAAGGGCAGGCAGTGGAACAGGGTGTTTAATGAGGTACGGTAGATAGATTCAAGTTTAATCTAGATAATTTTAGATGATTACAGAAAAAGCTTAGGCTAGGATTTTTTTTTCTACTTTTTCCCCCACTACTTGATGCCAAGTATTTGACTGGACCAGAAAAAAAAATACTCTATCATCCTATTACGTGTTGTCTTGTATGAGGTCTATTTTCCAAAACTAAAAGTTCAAAGAGTTTTTCTCTAAGTGACTAGATGTCAGCCCCATGAAAGAACTGCACTGTTGTCAAATAATGGTCAGACAAAGGACATTCACTATTTTCATTGCTCCTGACCTTGACATTCTGTCCAATGAGTAGTCTCACCTTGGTGGTTACCCCTTCTCACTCTTCACCTCACACATTGTAAGTCTGCCCTAGGAAATAATACAGTGGTGAATGAGCACTCTGGTAGTCAAAGGCTGCTTGGAATTTCCCAAGGATGAAAATTTCTCAGAGTTACGCTAGTACCTTTGTAGTGGTGTTTGCACTCCTTGTAACATCCTCCTCATCATTTTCCTCAAACCTTTATCCAGGTTTTGCTGTAGATATTTAGGGAATGTTCTTTAGCTCTCCAGCAGCTTGTAAAATTTTTTTTTGCCTTCACTGCCAGGACTAAACTGATTTATCAAGGCTTTGGGATGTATCGTGATGCAGCTATAGGGTGTACAGACAAAAAAGAGTGTTGTACAGGAAGGAGGTGGTCTTGATCCCCTGTCTGTTGAGACTTCAAACCTGTTGGGACATATTTGTTGTCATGGGGAGGCTCAGGTGGGCATCACACAGGTTCCTTGGCTCAGACTTATTTTTCTGCTCAGCACTACTAATATTCCTGCTTAAGGGCTGTATGAACTAGGCTACCTGGGTCCTATAAAGAAGCACCTTGTCAACTTGTATGCTAAAGTATTCTCCTTAGAGAAAGTTTCATGGAATGGTTAAGGATGCAGATTCAGGAGAGATATAAACCTGGCTTCAAGTTAGCCACCTGTTTATTGAATGTTCATAAACTTGTTGCTTATTTCTTCATAAGGCAGATTTATTATCTCTTAAACAGACATATTACCTTATCCATTTCTCAGGTTTTTAACAGGAGTATATGGAAGAGTATATTAATATCTTTTAAATATAGAGCGTAAATCAGTTTAATTTTAACTGGTAACTAATAGATAAATTCTGTGTCTATGGTAATACCTAAAGTGATAGACTTATTACTACTATTATAATTATTATCATCTCAGGTCAGAAATATTTAGGGAAGCTACTATAATACCTTCAAGTTTAGTCCAGCTCCAAAAATATGTGTGTGGGATATATTATCTTAGAAGATAACTCAACAGCGCAAGGCAACCTCAGAGAGCATACATGTTACCTTTCCAAATGTGGTACAGAATCAATTCCTGGATGTGGCTACTGAAATGATAAACCCTACATCAGGCACTATGTTAAGGCACACATTCTAGAAAATCTCAGAAACCAAAACCGACTGGTAGTAACTCTCAAGGCACTGAAACTAAGCCGTATACCCAGTGAAGACGACCACACTGGCCGTGTGAATGTATTGGTCCCTTAATAATTTTTTAGATGAAAACAACTGCGCCAGCTTTCTTTTTTATAACCTAAAGGGGTTAGTAGCAATATCAGCCTAATTCTTATATATGTTAATTAAGACTATGCTGTTCTTTCAATGTGATAAGCTATTATTCTAGGTCTTCACCATTAGAGATACATTTCTATTATATTTTTCTTTCAGTCCCTACCTTTTATTTCTGGAAATTCAGTAAAGGCTGCTGGGATCTCAGGAATTACACAACATACCTACTAGTCAAAATAAAGTTGCTACTATTATATAAATCCCATACTATACCTTTATCTAGGGAAAAAAAGTCCATCTCCTCTGAGTAGTTGCTCTCTTGCTCGCTTGCAAATAGAGATATCACCCAACAATGGACAGCACAAATCAGATTAAAGTTGCTTTGTCTACATTCACACCACAGGCAACTTCAGCAGCAGCGGAGATCTGCGATGGACTCCAGCAGGTAACAAACATGAGTCTGTCTTTTAATGGATCAAGAAAATTCAGAAGAAAATTCACACAGAAAAGAAGACATTGCTCTGGGTTAAGCTAACAGGACAGCAGGATTAGATGGCCACAGATCCTCCTGTTACATTTGGATTCCCTTGTCTTATATTTCTGAGTGAAGGTCCAAAAGAGTTCTCTGATACAGAAAGCTTGAGTACACAGTGGGGCTTAATGTGAAACTGTTTGTTCTCCATCAGTCAAAAGCCTTTCCTTGAAGAACATGTATAAGTGTGCTTACAAGTCTCAGAAATGGAAAGTTCCCCCATGACCTGCCCCCATCCGAAATGTTCATCTGTAGAGCAGGATGCCCACTGAGATACTACTTCAGGCCAGTCTCTGGCCCCTCCATAACTCACCCCCAGGAGGAAGGAGAGCTTACCTTGATAGTGGGGTTGGGAAGAGGAGACTGAGTGTGTGTGGTCCACCTCCTGTCTTTCTCCTGTCTGTCGGAGGTTCACAATTGCTCTGCTCCATCCTAAGGTTCACAGTCATGGCTCCTGGCCCTTCAGTGGCGAGACCTGTGGGTTTGGTTGTGTAGTATCCTCATATCCTCACAACTCATTCGTCAAGCAGTGACACGTAAGAATTGTGAAGTCTAAAGTTACATGTGGAGACATGTTGAGGAAACCAGGACATGGTATCTTATCTTCATGGTTTTCTTTAAAGCTTGTTAATACCCAGTTTAGAGTAATTTCTGTGCAGTTAATAACCTCTGTGTTGTTTCTCAGACGGGTTTGTAGGTTACTAAGTTCTTTTTTTTTTATAAAGCTGTGAGGTTGTAACTACTATTTTTCACCAGGGCTGATGCAAGGCCAGCTAGAAAATTATATGTCCTTTGTTATTATTATTAACATACCTTAAAGTTATACCCATCATTTGATAATTAGCTTGTGAATATTGGAAATCCAAGTAGTAGCCCTATGTACTGAAATATGATAGATTGTATTGATGAACAGACAAATAGAAATGAAAGCTCCTGCCAGGTTGGAATATATAAGCTTCACACAGATCCAGTTAGAGGAGAGCTGATCACAAATACTTGAACCACCTCTTCAATTATTATTATTCAAGAAAGCTGACACCTGGGTGAATTAATCTTGAAAATTAGCCTGGTATGAAAACAGTGTTGGAGCATAGGAAAATGGTAGAGAAACTGAAGCGTGGTTTAGATGAATAGGAGATGGTATCGGAAGAAAAGTCTATCTTTGAAAACGACGGAGGATGATCTAGGAGAACCAAGCAAAAAGAGAAAAGGCATATTCCTCAAAGAAATTCAAGGGTTCAGAGGCCGTGGTTCAAATGAAAGGGTAAAAAAATGTATAGGACACAATATACCAAGATTTACCTACTTTTAAGGTTTTGGCTAGACAAGAGGTAAATATTTTTATTGATAAGAAGCCAGAAAAAGTGATCAGGGTTTGAGAAAGCTAACAGGAGAATATAGTTAAGATTACAGAGATCAGACTGAAATAATTCCTTTGGATGGAGCTAGGACCCAGGAAACTATGGAGAAATGCCATCTCAAAGCTACAGATAAAGTACACACTAAAAACAAATGGAAAACTGCGTCCTTGAAGATTGTGATAAATTATAATAACAGCTTATATACTATTGGAACAGGTGTAATAGGAGAAGACTAGGAGTATCCGTGTAAGATGCTCAAATGATTGTTGAGTGAGTTTCAAGGTAAATTGATTATTATAAACAGAGTCACCAGTCTTACCCATTCTGTCGGGAGGAGGAAATCTCCCCCCTCTATCCCTCTTGAGTTCTTGTGGCTGGACTAATAATAAAAGTGACACAAGACAGATTAACAGGAGAAAACCCAATTTCATTTCATGTGTACAGGAGATCATAAAATGATGCTCAGAGAGTGACCCAAAGCAGGCAGATTTTATATCTTTTTACACAAAGAAACAATAAATTTGTGAGGAGTTGACAAGATAAAGAAATAGCTTTGGGTGCTTAATTAATAAGGGACTTCAGCAAAGTTTGGGCTTGGGTAGTAAATTAACAAAGTAACAAGGTGTATTTATACAGATTTCTGGACTCTGAATTCCCTATCTCTGATGATAGGGATATTTTTATACCTCCCTGTACAAGGAGGACACCTTTCGTATGAGAGATTTATTTCCTGCTTTCAAGAAGACAGAGACCGGGAGTCAAAGTGTTCCTCTTGCATCGGCCATTTCATAGGTAACTTTAACTCCAAATTATCAATATAAAATTGAGGTGCATTTTGGAGTGGCCTGCCCTGGGCCCCAGTAGTTTTCTCAAAGAATATGTTGTGGAAATTTTATAAAATAAGGCAAGATAAAGGATAGATGATATGAACCAGGGGGAAAACAGGCAGATCTCAATAAGTAGAATCCAGATCTGGGCTAGGTTTGGGGTTCAGAGAAGTCATACTCTTAGAAAAGATTTCCC